>NC_139173.1:9143301-10364968 GCF_965202585.1 Thalia democratica | reverse complement strand
TACGAATTAGGTTTCCAGCAATATTTCCTGCTCATTACGTAACTATACTATACTTAATAAATTTATTAATAAACTTAATATACATAATTTCTTTCCTGAAGTGAGTTTATTGAAAAGGCAAAGTGACAAAGCAGCTAATCTATCAGTAGACTAAAAAATCGAAAATAAACACAACAATTAATAAAAATATTCTACAAGTTAAAGAGTTTTTAACGTTTTTAAATTTTTCCAATGTCAGAATCTAAATTATAAAAAATAGTCCTTTCTAATAACACAGAATCTTAAAATGTGATGTGCTTTACTTTTGAACTAACGACTAAATGAGCACAAAAACATACCTTGTTGAAGTTTTATGATGTGATTTGATAAAAAATCGTCTAACACGTGGCGTTAGTTTCAAAAACTATAAAACTTATACATTTTGTTACTCTGAATGTTTCAACTAAAAGCTAAAAATTATATAAATGTGTTTCGGTTATTTTTTGAAAGTAAATAAAACTGTAGAAATGAATTTTTACAGTTTTCTCTAACTTTTTTTTAAGTTTGTAGTTTAATTGAGAAAATATAAAAAGGAATTAATTTTGAGTTACAATATAACTTTTACAGTAAACATCTGACATACTAAATGGTTAAAATAAGTCTTTCAACTACAAATGTGCACTGTGCATTCTAGTTTTAACACAACTATTTTTGATTCTGATAAATAAAACGAAACAAAGTTAAACAAAAGACATTACATAGTAGCGATTATTCTGTATAATATCGAGCAAC
This sequence comes from Thalia democratica, assembly GCF_965202585.1. Classification (NCBI taxonomy): domain Eukaryota; kingdom Metazoa; phylum Chordata; class Thaliacea; order Salpida; family Salpidae; genus Thalia; species Thalia democratica. Next base: position 10,364,197 of record NC_139173.1, on the reverse strand, counting down.
AAGTTCGGTCTGTAAAAAACTAATAACCTTTTAATTATTTTCTTTTATAACGACGGAAAATAGTTAGTTTTTAGAGTATTTTTAAATTTTAAACTGTACTTAATTGTTTAAAGGTTTTCAAACTATTGGTTTTAAGGTTTAAAATCTGTAAAAAGTATTTTCAATAGAATAGTTTTTCAATAGTACTCTGCAATTAAACTACCAAAGAAGCAAAGGAGTTTTTCTCTAAAATTTTAAAATAAAAGAGAAACTAAAATAATAGATCTAAAAGATAACCAGTACTTTAATTTAAAATTAGTACGTCCTTAATATCATGTAAGTAGTTTACATAACGATTTGTTATTTAATTTTGATTTTTACTTTAAATTATTAATTTTAGACTTAATAGTTAGTTACAAATGTTATATAGTTTTAAAACAGTCAGATTTTACATTACTTAGTTTATCTACTATTAACCATTAACCTATAAAAACCTATAGCAATTATTTATATTTTTAATAGACACATGTATACACCTACTTTAGCTTCTACTCTTTACTTACAGTATTTATTTTTTTACAGAGCTCCGTTGAAGTGTGTCAATCCGTTAACAGACATAAACATCTTTTAGTGTAATAGAAAAAGGAAACTGTATAAATTGTTATTATTAAATCTAGAGTATAATTTTAAAACCAAGTTTACCAAAAACTTAGTGTTTAATTTATAAATATGTCATTAAAGTTTTAAGATAAAGAAATCAACTGAATTCTATTTGAATAAGAATCGCAGTTTGATAATCTGTTCAGCAATGAAACTGATTACCTACCTGATTTTTGTAATAATTATGGTTTTCAATACATTAATCTAGTCAATTTGAACTGATTACTGTGTGAAATATGTTTTAACCATGCATTTTTAGAAACCAACTGGCTACAAAAAATAGTTTTTACTAATTAACTTATATTCTTATAATAAAAAAACAGTTTACATTTATCCTGTTATTGTTAAAATTCAACATTATATTGTTAGTACAAAGTGTAAGTTATTTTTTGATCTGTCAAATCAACTTAAAAAAAAAGATTAATCAAAAAATAAGTTCTTTAAATAAAACTTTGTGTGTTTTAGAAATTTAAGAAAAAGCTGGTTTTTATACTTAAGCGCTTATGTGAAAGTACTTACGTAGTTATTTAGAAATATGAAATGATAATTAATATTTCTAAAAACTTTATATTTTCAATCTCTGCAATAGAGTATAAACTCGAAGCGATACAAAAAAAAACACTATTGTTTGAAGCACATACTTACAGTCAATCAGGTCAATCTCAATGATAGTTTACCTCAGTTCCACCAAAAACTTTCGACACTTGGTGGAAGAAAGTTCATTATCTTTTTGCAAAAATAATTAAACAGCTGTCTTATTATTCAAAAAACTAGATGGTTGATGTTTCAATATCTATGGCACTCTTAGTTTTAATTTAGCTAAAATGTTTTACTAGTCTCATTTTTCTACTAACGTTAAGCACCTACTCATATTGATAAGTAAACATTTTTTGATAACTTATACTAAGCATAAGATAACGTACATTATGCTTATTAAAACAGTTAATGCTCTATAAACGAAGTATTAAGCCTAATTAAAAAAAAACTGATCAGTTTCGTGTGCACAGATTTTTTATTACCGATCTGACCTGCCGAATTTTGTAACGACCGATTAAAAATGTAGATAAGCATTACTTTAGCTGTGTCAAAATCGAAGCAATATAAAAACATTACTAGTATATTTGAGAAATTTTTAGTAACATAATCAAAGGTTCAGTTTTCGAACTAAGAATTTTATTTTGACATTTTATGTCTTTTTATTTTGTTCAAAATTTTTATTTTTGGTAACTAAAGAACCCAAAAAACTTTTCTTAAGTTTTATAAAAGCGTTGTTTTGAAAACATAACAATATGTTAAAATAGTTCAATATAGGTGAATTTTTTTTAAAGTTTTTTTTTATATTCAAAGTGTTTTATATCAAATATGCTGAAAAAAATATAAACATCAATAAGGCTAGCAACCAGATTTTGAAGACTCAAGATCAGTGGTTCTCAGATTATACATATAAAAACAGTGTAGATAAACTGTTTTCAGTATATCGTTAAAGAAACAATTTGTTACACAATATCAGGGGTAAACAACCTTTTAAGAAAATTGAGCTGTATTTACAGACTAAAGTTCTTTACGGGCGACATTTAAAAGAAACAGACTCTCACGAACAAAAGTGTTTTTGTAAAACTTTATTTTATAAAAATATGAAAGAAAATATGCATTGAAACAAAATAAAAAGTAGCATTTTACTCACAAGGAAAATAGAAATTATTAACTTTTATAACAAAAGCTTGAACTTGCTTCTACTTCATAAATTGTTATATGTCGAAAGTTGCATACGGGTCTTTTTTAAACGAAGTCACTTTTCCAGGAAGGGTCACTTTTGCACGAGGTTAGGATTAGATTCAGTGTTATGGTAAGTTTTGGGCCAGCGCTAGGATTAGAGTCAGTCTTAGGGTCAGGGTTATAGTTGAAAGTTGTTAGAATTCAAACCCGTGCTAAATTGATGCTGTGTAAAATTGACTCTCTTGTAAAAGTGTCCCCTCATGTGTAAAAGTGACTCCAACCCGTAAAAATTAAAGTAGCAATACAAATATTTTTGCTTGGTTAGCCTAATTTTGCCAGCACCTTGAAGTTTACCGACCCCTGTTTTAAATTTCTACTTGTACGCTAGCTTTTTCAAAAAAACTTTTTTATGGTTCATTTGTGATTTAAAGTATTTGTATACTAATAAGTATATGCTTTAACTTATTAATAACTACTAAACATAGTACTAGTATTTAGTACAAAAAAGTATTTAGACACTAAATACCAGTTTACTGTCTCATAATTTTAATTATTCTCAGTAAAAAAACCAAAGTTAGGAAAAAATACTTATAAAATAGTAAGTTTTTACAAATTTTGAGTATTTTATAAAACATAAACAAAACGTGCTAAAAGCTATAAAATACTTATATACGTTACTTTTTATGTTTTACGTTTATTTCTATTATCTTACAAATATTGCTTTTTATTTTTCGTAAAATAAAAAAGATTATATACTTATGACATCACAATTATATAACTATTTATACTTTAGAACCTTAATGAAAATTTTTTCTTAGTTTTTATACTAAATTTTTTTCACTATTTGTAAGAAAATGAGTTACATAAATTAAAACAGATTTTTTAACTGTTGTAAAAGTGAACAAACTAATTAATTAATATTTATTTCTAATACAGAGACTAAAAAAGTCTGATATTTCAAAGATTTTGTTATTAGTTGTTTAAATTGTTTTTAATCTTACAGACTTAAGCTTTGCAAGTTTTATAATTCACTAAGCATTTCGTTTAAGACAACAATCTTTTAAACTAGTTTTTTTATAAGTAAGTATTTAAGCAAAACGTAAATCAAATAAGTATTTAAACATAAGTTTAAGACACTGACAACTGGTGAAAACTTTGTCAATTTTTTTAATCTAAGTGACAATCACTTTAAATTGATTATAAAAGTTTGATCAGTAGGTTTAACTACGTTTTTTTTATACAAAGCAAACCTTTGAAGAAACAATAAACTCTAAAATGCAAAGAAAACGTTTAAACTATAAAAGTGTTTAATTTTATAAAATAATGTTTTTTTGTCACTTCTAGTTTTTTATTTTATTTCTATCATTTATTATGTTATATTTTTAAACAGGTTACACTATAATTACAAAACAAGTATTTAAAGTAGCACACATGTTTTAAACACTTTGAAACTCTGTATAAAGAACTTTTAAAAGCATGATGCAAACAAAACGTTTAAGTTTGTGTAACACAAATATAAAGAGATATGCGTGGAGAGGAGATTACAGATGAGCTAAGACGTAAACGGGGGTAAATTAGTTTACAATTATTTTTTTAATTAATATGCTTTTAGTTCTTTGTAAGTAAAACTACAATACAGTAGAAAGGAAGGTATAGGTTTCACTTAGCATGCATTTTATCATTGTTAAAGTCGTTTTTTGTTCTAGTCCTCATTACAAATGAAATTAAGAGAATCTTCTTTGAATTCAAAAGCTAAAAGTGTTTTAGTTGATACACAGTCAAAGTTTTTGAATACATATACGTAAGAAAGTTTTGAAAAAAAAAGTTAATTGAATACAATAAACTAAGTTTGCTATTAATATAACGTTAATATAAATGCATATAATTTTTTACCATCTATATTTATAAAACTATTAAAAATGCAAAATTATTGAGATGTAGTAGTAGAAAGACAAACCTAAGACTGCTATTACGTTGCATCATATAGTAAATCTTGAAGCTGCAAGAATGTTTCTAAAGCTTAATTCATAAAACTTTAAATAAATGAATTATTATAAGTATGTTTATCTTAAATAAAATTAACAAATGATGCTTAATAAACCAAAAGGTAGATAATGTGTTAGTTTTAAATGATTTTAACTTTACTTAAAATCAGTTTTATTTTCGTTTTTAAGCAAGATTTTTGTAAAAGACTATAAAAAAAAGTTTTAGTATATATTTTAAAATATGATTATACGTAAAACTATTAGGAGACCTTCTAAATCAGGAAAGCTGTCCAAGCACTTGATAATAAAGGCCTTGGTTGAAAACAAGTCTCTCGTAGAGAAGTTTGGAAACGCTTATTTGAAGTACAAGTCAAAAAATAGAAAACATGAAACTATAGAAGGTAAAAGTATGTTTTTTTAACTTGTATTAAAAACATAAAGTATACTTTTATTATTTACTGTATTGAGACTTCTTAATTATGCAGATAATTAAAAGTTTTCTTTAAAATTTTGTTGAAAAATCAATTTAGGAAGAGTTTATTAAACAACTTAATCAAAAACATTTATCTTAAACTAGATTTTTAATATTTTTTTTATGTCTTAATGTAAAACTTGCCTAATTAATTTTAGAAAAACTATGTTAATGATAATTTTTTTCTTCATCTACATTTAATTAAAAAAACTGTGAGAAATAAAAAGAATCAAAAATTTAAAAAGCTTATTTAATTTTTTTTTTTGATTTCTATATATGCAAATTTTATAAACTAAAATAAACAATATAACACTTAACATAGTATAAAAACTTAATGACAGTCGTATCAAAATTTTAAGATATCTATATTTTATGCTAAGAATGGGGAAATTTTACTAAAGGAAATCACTTTATTTACTAAAATTCAAAGAATATAATTATTTAATCACGCCTGAATATTTTTAACTTAGTTTTGTAAATTACGGCTATGTTATTAAAAGCTAAAAAATCTTGTTTAAACTATTATCCCTTAAAATTAAGTTAAGAATATTATTGCTTTTATTTATATATTTTTTGTTAAGTTTTTTATAATTTTTAAAATCAAAAGCAGTAAAACCAGAAAGCTTTAAAAAAACTGAAAAGTCAAAAAACATCATCATTGAAAAAGTAAGTGTACAGAGTTATCCCGAGAGCCTTGAAGCTGACACGATTAACAAAGCAGTTAAGAGCATTATCATACAAGAGGAAGCCTATAGAATTGAGAACCCGTCTGCAACAGTTTTTCAATGGTGCAAGTGTAGAAAGTGTGCACCATTGACTAAAGGTCTCCATCATTAGTTTTAATAATGTTTATGTATAAACTATTTCTATTTTAATGTTTTAATTGTATGTTTTGATAACATATAACCTTTAAACTTGTACTTTTAAGTTCTTTTAATACTTTTAAAGCTTTCTCTTTAAAGTTATCTAAAAAATGTTGCCTATCTTTTGCTGCTTAAAACTACTAATATATTTTACTTCATAATTTTAAGTTTTTATTATTTTTAAATCAAAATAGACTTGACCATATTTATTTCATAACTTTTTAAAACACTTTTTTTTTTTTTAATTTAAATAATTTAATGCTTAGCAAAAGAGACAAAAGTTATTAAGCATCGATAGTTAATAAATATTATCTATACTAGTAAGAAGTTTTTATTTATGAGGTTTCTGACAACAAAGCTGTTTAAACGCAATTATACTAATTAATTTATAGCATTTTTTTTTAGAATCATTAAATTTTTTAAAATGTAGTATTTTAAGTAAAATTTACTAGAAACACTTTATATGCTTTAATTTAATTCTGTTAAGCGTAAACATACTAATGCAGATTAAAGTAATTGAATTTTTCTTACATAAAATTAGGTCTGCTTAGATATTTTCTAACACACTTGTAAAGCTAGTAATATAACTTGTAACAGATGTTAATCATAAAAGACTGCTAGATTTTAAAAAGTAGTCTTAAAATATTGCAAACGTCACTAAAACATAACAGAGACGGCTCAAAACGTAAAAATCCTTAGGCTTTGTGCAAAGCTTGCATACTTAACTTTGTTTTTGGTCTCTACAATAACATTCAAGAGTAAGAACCTATAACTTTAAACAAAATAGTTATGAAAACATCGTAATAGCACCATCAACGTTAATGACAGCATCAATACAAAGATATGTTTACAAAACAGCTAAGTGTGTACAAGTTTTTGAAGTTACATGACAATTAATGGAATTACTGAAATTAATGGAAAATTTATTTTTCCTTCTATTTTTTGACTACGTGGAACAACAGCTTCAGTGTGCCGCCCACGCGATACTCCTGATGTAAGTCTAATAACACCAACAAACATTTATTTTGGTTTTGAAAAAATATTTATTAGAAAAGTACTTTAAAATTTGATAAATATTGGTTGAATTTAAAACTAAATATTTACAATATAAACTTAATAGTTTTTCCTAATAAAGATTGTAGCGAATCAAGTTTACTAGAATATATAATATATATATATATAATAAGAATTTTTCTCAGTGCTTTTTCTTTGTCAAACTAACATATATTTCCGTGTGTCTAACAACTTAACACACTTCATCGGAGTTGTATAATTTTTTTTTTGTTTTGCAATTTAAGTTTTTATTTTACTTTACTCAAAATGTAGTTTAGATTTAACCATTAAAAATGTTATGTAGTTTTATATTAACTTAAATTTATAAAGCTTTTAATGTTTTAAATTTTAATTAAATGATAAGTATAAAGCTTTCAGTACTACTTTAATTTAAATTTATTAAATGATTTTGTAAACTAATAAATTATTGTTTTACTCCTTTTTAAAAATAACTTACAATAGTCGGATTCAATAATATATACTGTACGACAAAAACATATGCTATTTTAATTTATAACTAATGAACTTTACTGCAAGATCAACAACAACAGCATCCGAGACAACCTACGACCGATTTCGTTCTAATTAGGACTCACCAGGCAGGCATAGTCGCGTGAAACCGCTGTTTAGATCTAACTAAGCGGGATTAAGTACGAAGCACTGAAGCGACCGTTTGTGGGCAAAGTTGAAACAATTTAGTACTTTAGTTAAAAAAGAGTACTGTGAAATTTTGTTAACAAAATTTAAAGCAAGTTTTAGCCGAATCTCCAAAAACATTATTAAAAAAATTAAAGAGAAAAAAAATGTTTGTAGGTAATATTTAGATCTACATACATAGATTTTTTTTTATCATATATTATTTTTTGAGTTGTGCCCTGTTAGAATTTTTTTTAAGACTTTGAGTTGTGGGAACTTGAATACAATGGTCCGATTTTAAATAGTTGTGCTGGTGCACCTTGTTATTAGTGCAATAATTAAAAATTTAAAGGTTTTCTTTTTTTATTGTAATTAACGCTAGCATTTAGTTAAATTAAATATGTTTTAGCCTAATATTCGACAAATTTCGACATATTATTCTGCAAACATGCAAATTTGTTACTAAAGTCTATGTATCGTTTTAATTTATTTTTTGTTTATCTATTGTTTTCGACAAAAGTAAATTAAATTTGATCATTTTTACTCTACAGCCTAAGCGGTGGATATATGGATAGATTTAACAAGGAATGTAAATATAAAACTACATAGTCATTGATGTATAAAAAGTAAGCAAAAAAACTTGGTTTAAAAAGTTCGTACAGTTCAAACAATTTAAATTCGTACAGTTCAAACTCTGACAATTCAACTTGTTAAACTGTTTTAAAGGTCCACAGATCAAAAAGTACAATAAACTTGATAAATATAAAGATTACTTCTGTAGACTTAAATGATACCTACAGAAAAATATTTTCTTCATAAAAAAACTTAAATACTCTATGAGATATGGCTAAAATTATTTATAAAATATAATAACTTTAGTATTTTTAAATTACCTTTTATTTACTTTTTTTCGGTCAATTAGTTGATATCATAATCATATCAATTAGATCTACGACCGTTTTGTCATAATTTTTAAATGTACGTTACTTTTTAATATGTGGTCTTATAATTTTTTTTTAAAGATTTGAAACGTCGGAATTAGAATTTTTATGTAACCCTTGTTATTACATAACTTGTTGTGGTGTATAAAATTTTCATTGCTTCTTAAAACGGTTTGGTTCTTGAAATTTAAATCAGCAACGATTGTAAAACAGTCTTATGTTACTTTAATCTTTACATCATATATTATAATTGTATCTAAAGTGTTGGTTCTGTATATTATAGATTATACTTAGATCTAAACAACACTACCATGTTTAAGATCAAAGCATTTCAAGAAAGAAACTTTTTAATCATAAATTTTTTTTTTTCAGACTGAAACATTTTTTAATTAACATTATTTTAAACTGAGCAAGCAATAAAATGTAGATTAACTCTTTGGACAAACTAAAGTTTTAGGGTCACTAAAAGGTTATTCTAATAACTGTAAAAAATTGTTCAAATTTCATTAAATAATGAACACTATAAATTGCAATTTTATACTATGGATACTGGAAAATGTCTAATTATAAACTCTTAACGAATTCTAGTTTCAACAAAATGTGCAATACTTGTTACTTATTCTAACATTTTGTTAAACTATTATTCATAGCAAGCTTTGTAAGAAAACTTTTAGCAAACAATGTTGGCGCCAGATATATCTTTCTAATTAATAACTTTTTGAAGTGGTATATTTTCTTTGATCTTAACTTCTGAACTATTTTTGGTTAGTCTGGTCTTTTAAAATCAAAGGTCAAACGTAAATAAGCTGATAAAAGTTTGATAACCAATACATTGATTGCTTAACCTATAAACACAATTCTATAAATACAGCTATTAAAAAAACAAAAACAGAAAAATAAATCGTTAAAAATTCAAATTAGTCACTTCGCATGCGATCTTTTTAAGATATAAACAAAACATTAAAACAGAACTTATTCGGAAATAACTTTCAATTTGAATAAGTACTTACTTAAAGACTTTAAAATAAAACAAATTGTATAATCTAAAATGTTAAATAGTAAAAATAATTTTTGATTAATAGTTTTTATTATTACTAGTTTTAGCAGATTAAAAACGGAATAAAATAGGTTAACAGTATAAGTTAATTACCAAGTTTTTGTGTTGATATTTTAGAACTATTGTACAGAAAAAACGCTTACAATTTTAAACAAAAATAAAATATTCAAACCAATTAGCAACATTTTAAACATATGAATATACTTTTTATTTTAAAATATATATGGTTAAAAGCTAAGAAAAAGTTAGCAATGTTCTTTTTTGACGAAAAAATAAGTGCTAAAAATAGTTGGTCCAAGTTACTGGTGTACGAAAAAACTTTGGGTTATCGAGTTGCATACCACTTGGATACTTTTTAATGTCTTCTGAAGGACAAAAATGTAATTAAAAATAAAATCTATTTTTTGAAAATTATACTTTCTATAAATAAGTTAAAAAAAATATATATATAGCTAGTGATTTTATTGTGTAACTAAGCAGGCAAAAATTAAATCAAAACAGTATCAAATACTATTAAATAAAGGTGTTTTATAAAGCTTTTTAAAAAGGTTATAAAGAAATACTAAAAAATATATACAATCAATACTCAAGTTATTACCTTTTATTTTAATTTTAACTATTTAAAGCCTGTACTAAAATAAACATGAATTTTGTTTAAGCAACTAATTTTTAAACTTGATAGAAATTAAAGTTTATTAACCGAGGTAATGTTTATCATTATAAACTAATGTTTTGTTATTCATAAAAAGCTAATAAACAAACTATAATAATATTAAACGATATTTAAAAAGTATACAAAAGTTTGTTTTCAAAAAAGTATATACTTTAGATCTTTTACTTTTATTTATTTTTAATATCTGCTTTAAAGGTTATCAGATATTTTAATATAAGAAACCGCTAAGTTAATGCTAAGAAATTTTTTTAAGTTTCAAATCTAAATAAAAATAATTTGTTTCAGAAACTCTATACACAGTTGGGTAGAACTTTAATATGCTTCTGATTTGATGCTTATGCCTTAAATCTCTTTCAGAAATCTCTCAATGGGTAGCTGTCAAATTTGCACGAGCGTACAAAACTGCACGAGGGGACAAAACTGCACGAGTGCACAAAATTGCATGAAGATAAAATTAGAAGAAGATACTTTTGCACGAAGGATCACTTTTGCACGGAGACATTTTTGCACGGGTTAAATTTTATTACATTAGTTTTTAAATTTTCTTATTAATCTTGTTTTTATTTTTTTGAAGTTTTTTTTTTACTATCACTGTTACCCATAACCCTTACACTCGGTGGGTAAGTTATTTTTAATTTTTTATTTATTAATTTTTTTTTTATTACTATCACTGTTACCCCTAACCCTTACCCTTGGTCCGTAACTTCTTTGTTTTATTTATTATAATTTTTTTAATAATAATTTTTATTAGCTTTTATTTTTATATTATTTTTACTATCACTACTTTTATTTATTTTTTTTTCTATATATTTTTACTCTCGTGCAAAAGTTAAACTCGTGCAAATTTGGCTTCGTGCAATTTTGTGCTTTCGTGCAATTTTATTCTCGTGCAACTTAGTCCACTCGTGCAATTTAGAAACCTAGTGCAATTTAGACCGTCCCCCTTTCAATATATATCCATTAAAAAAAAACTATTATTAGATATTGCTGATAAATTTTAATGCGATCTCAAACAGTAAACAATTTTTTTTCAGAAAAGAAATTGTACAAGTAAACACATAAAATTATAACATATATCTAAAGTGTTTCGATAAAAAATTTCAAAGCAAAAATAACATCACTGTTATAAAAATTATAAGAATACTTATGTGAGTAATAATGAAAAGAAAGAACAAGAACATAACCATGAAGAAATTAAGAAGCTCTAAATTGGTATTTTTTTATTGTAAACTTTTATTACACTTATTATTTTGATTTATGTATTCATTAAAATACAAATTGACCACATTTGTTTTGTGATTTTACAGATTTCAAATACAAAAGAAAAAGTATAAGTATCTTGTTGCTAAATTATTTTTGTTTTGCTTAAATCTTTAGTTTATAAATATCAAAATATTAGACTAAATAATTTCAAACAACTACTTTTCACGTAACTCATTTCATGTAGAACAAAAAAATGAAAAACAAAAGTTAGTTAAAAAAATTAAATATAAACCAATATTAAAATACTAATTAGCTAAAATGGGGTTTTCAAATGTAGTAATTTTGATGATTTAACTAAATAAAAAATTTTTGTATATGATCGTTTTAAGGATGTTCGTTTTATCTTGCTGTGTTTTGTTTTCGTAGAAATAGGTTAGTTTAAAACATTATAAAAAAATAAAAATAGTTTAAAGTTAAAAAATAAAAAGCAATGATATGTCAATATTTATTGATGACTAAAAATAGAAAGCAAAATTTGTTTATATTTATTTGAAATATTATATTGTATAATTAAAAAAAATTATTAAATTGAAGAGTAACTAAAAAAAAGTTTCAGTTTCAGATATCGAATTTTAGGTGATTTTTTTTTTTCACAGTATAAAAGCATAAACAACCAGGTTTTTTAATTAAACTTTCATATAATTTTGACAAACAGTTTCATTTTTACAAAAATTAGCTGCTATTTAGTGAGTTTAAGCTTACTACTATAATTATCAACGTTTTTTATAGTAACCTTTGTATTAAATTGATGAAAACAAATATTGTAAGCCAGTTTAAGTATTGCGATCAGAAATAAGTTTAATAACGAACGTTATGGTAAACTTCTAATAACAAAACAATTAACTTTAATGCTTAATTTCAATAAAAATTCAATTAAACAACAACAAAATACATTTCTAGCACCTAATTACTTTTATAAACAAGTTTATAACAGTTTATTACTGTGATCATTGGTTTGCGTGAAAAATTTTGGTAAAAATGAAGCTAAGTACTTATATTGTTAATATTTTATATTAATGTTCATGAAACGTAAATAAAACGTTTGTTATGTTTAGCTTCTCATAGTAATTGAAAGTGCATTGTATAGTAAAATAAAATCACCTTTGTTTGTCCATTCACAAAGCTAGTTTTAGTAAGAACAAGAGCAAACTGTAAAGTAATCAGTTTTACTTCATATAAACATTACTTAGCTTATTGAAAAAGCGATAAAGATCACAACAACATTTTTTTAAATAAAGTTAACTAATAGTTAAAATTATCATAAAGCTTTTACTAACAATTGAATAAGAGCAACTAAACCAGTTAAAAATAGTATACTTTTATATTTTTCTGCAGAAAATGGTTACCAAACTGACAATCTTTTTGACTTGTGCTTCTTTAGTTTGCAGCCTTTCGACAAATCAAAAAGTTCCTGACGCTGTAAACTATTATCCTAAAACTCCAGTATACTTCACTTGGAGGTAAAAATAACTTGTAGCAATTTGATTAGTAATTAAAAATAATCATTATTGACTTAAAATAAAGCCATGTAGCTTTAAGTTAAAGATTTTAAAACAAAAACAGTTTAATAAGTTTAACAAACTAAAGATGTTTTTAGTTAACAATTTTCTTACTACAACATAAAGACAAATTTTATTTCAATGATCAGTTTTTCATGAACTTAGTTATATTTATAATTTAGAGTTATATTATTGTGATTTGTTTTACTATTAAATTTAAAGAGTTGAAACAAATGAGTTTACGTAATAATAAAAATGAATTAAATAAATAAAACAAAAGCAACTTTTACATCTTATATCAATATTAAAACGCGGCTTTTATTTGTAGCATAAACAAAAGTTGTTTATTTAAGAGAACAATGTTTAAAAGTAGTAAAGATGTATAAAACAATTTAAGTGTATATTTTATTTTTCTAAATTCTACGGACGCAAAACTATAGTCTTCATTTATTACATTACGCTATTTTGTGCTTAATTTATTAATCATCATACTTTAAATATAGTTTTAGAAACCTACTGTATTTAATTACAAGTATTTTAACTAAAATAGTAAATATTTGTTAGTTTAGTTTAAGTAAACTATTAATCCGCAAAGCAAGAGCTAAAACTTAAACAAAATTGTTTTATTTAGTCCTACTATTTAACTCTTTGTGCTATGCTCTTAATTTTCATTATGTAATTTGTTTAAACTCAATTGACTAAACCTAAAACATTTAAAGAATTTTCTTAACTAATAAACTTGTCTACTATTGGTCACATAAGTGTAAAATTAAGAAAGAATGAAAAAAAGAAAAAACTAATTATTATCTTGTTCTTTAGAAACTAATTTACATTAATCTTTCATTTTCCACATTTTTTAATCTAATAACACCAAAAAACAACCCAGGGATTTTCCATAATTTTAAGATTTTTAAAGATTTTAAATGTAAATAGTTAAAATTCGTTTAACTAAAGGTGAAATAAATTTTGTGTTAGAAACATTTTCTCGAAAAAAAATTTAAACTTTACAATAAGCGAAACCGTAAAAACACCAGTATAAATAATCTACTGACACCAACAAACAAACCAGAGATTTTCTGGAGAAGAAGAAGTGCTCGATCACGAAAAGAGCGGGATCATTGCGGAAGATGCGGGTCGACAACGGGGCGCTGGCGGCTTGGGACATGGTGGAGCTGAGGTGCAGGAAATTGAAGGAGGTTTTCTACGCTGCCATGTGCCGCAACTCCTACTGCAACATCGCCAACTTCGGTATGAAGCGGCCCTTCGGCGTCGCCTTGTTCTCCAAACCCGTGTTCGCCAGCAGGAGGATAAGCGGGATGCGGCCCAGGAAGACCGTCCTCGTCCCAATTGCTTGTAGTTGTCAAGCAAGAGAAGTCCCGTTTTGATATGGAAAAAACTTGTGCAATTTTAAAGTTTACACTCAATGATTTAAATCTTTTAAGTTAACTCTTATATACTCGCCTTTTACTTATATTTTAGTATAACTTTACTATTTTTATCTTTCTAAGTCTTTAATTCTGTAAACATAAACCCATGCTTTTACAGACTACTTAAAATTTAAAAAAAAAAAAAAAAATTAAAAGTTTACACAGACTTCAAGCTAAAATTTATAAAAAATAAGCACTTGAGTTTAGTTTTAAGACATAATGAAAAATATGCATAACGTGAAGATTATATGCGAGCTTAATGTGTTTTCATTTAAAATTTTATCATTTGTTTTCGTTCGAGTAATTCAAATTTAGTGTTATCAATAAAGAATAAAGTGATTCTTTTTTTTTAGTATTCATTTTATATTTTTCTATGTTGTAAGAGAATAAATCAAATTTACTACAACATCAATTATCAATAAACTAAAAGTAAAGAATTTAAAATATCTAACTTAACCCTTTTTAGTTTTTACAATTTTTTATCTTTTAGATAAAAAAGTTATAAATATAAACTTAGACTTAAATCTTTTGAAAACAAACGACTTACACTTTTGTTAATTAATTTAAAGAAGTATGCAAGATTGAAGAAAACAAATAAAAAATGAAACTAACATGTGTTTATAAGGGGAACGGGTCACTTTTGCACGAGCGTCACTTTTGCACGAGCGTCACTTTTGCACGCAGGGTCACTTTTGCACGGCGACTATTTTGCACGAGGGGACACTTTTGCACGGAGGGTCACTTTTGCACGAGGTAACACTTTTGCACGGCGATATTTTTTTTAAATTCTTTTTTTTTTTAACTTGAATAATATTCGCTTTTAAACTTAAGTTGTTTTAAATACATAAAATGTGGTAGTTTTTTAATGAAAATTTAATGCAAAAACTTTGTTTTAAGTTTTACGTAGAACAATATAATAACGTACCACAGTTCATTAGTTTATATTTTTTAGCTTATATTAAATAAACTAGATGAATACACAATTTTAATTTTAAATAAAAACAGTTTTGAATACATTAAATGAAAATAATCTGAATTTTGTTAGTTTTCAAACAGGAAAATAAACTTAATTTAGTAAGTCTTTAGAACTTTTGAGTATTATTTTTTACTTGTTTTCTCTTAATGTTATAACTAGCATTATATAGTTGTTGAACAAATATTTTAAATTTATTTTAATTTCAAACAATAGTTATATTAAAAACAAAGATTTGTTAGTTTATGAAGTGTAAAGGTATTTCAGATTTTACTTGTTGTTTATTTTTATTTTTTAATTTAGCGTGGGAATAAAAAAAAGCAATAAAATAGCTCATTTTTCATGGTTTAAACTTAGATTATTTCATAACAATAATGTTGCATGATCATGATAAGCCAATGAGAGAGTAACATTTGGAAGTTTGAACTTATGTTCATCAAAAGTATCAAAGATGCTTACACCATGATCATGAAATAAGCCGATGAGAGCCTAACGTTAATGTCCTTGGATCGTTAGGTTTTTATTTTTGTTGTTATTCAATGCATTTAAATACTTGATGTTGATCGTTCTACATCAAATCGTAAATCAATATAAGTTTTTGGTTAAAATTTTGATTTTTATGTTAACCTATAAATTTTACATCAAATTAATATTTTATATTTGTTTTAATAAATAAACTATATGTGTTATTTTATCTTTTATTTATGTGTCTTCCAATTTAAGTGGTCTAGGTTTTGATGCCTAGGCTCATCATATGAACAATAAACTTGTAATCGTAAAGTAAAATATATAAAAAGGCATAGTTTTTTATTAATATATTAAAATTCAAAATAAACTAGAACAACTTATTTACATTTAAAGTATTTTTTATCCTTGTTTCTAAATAAATTAACTTTATTGTCCCTGGTATGAATCTTTTATAAATAATTTTATTTTATCTTTTCGTTAGTTTGTTTCTAACCTTAACTTTTACTGTTTAAGATTTTAGACCTTTCATTTTTTGCCTTTAGTATAGGTATATTATAAAATTTTATTATTCAGTTTCTTTTTATGTTACAGACTTGGTAGTAGCTAAAAAAACTTTTAATCGGCCTGCATGCAAAATTGACTTTCCGTGCGAAAAGTCATCGAGCCAAAATGTCGCTGTGCAAAAATTTCATCATAAAAATGTGACGTTGTGCAACAATGCTGTCGTAAAAAATTGTCATCGTGAAAAAATGTCGCCGTGCAAAAGTGACCCTCCGTGCAAAAGTGTCGCCGTGCAAAAGTGTCCCCTCGTGCAAAAGTGACCCTGCGTGCAAAAGTGACGCTCGTGCAAAAATGACACCCACCCGTTTATAAGACATGTCTTTATTTATTAGTCATAAGAGTCTAGAAAAACTTTAAATACGTAGATGGATAATACAACAACAACATTACAAAATTTTTAAACTTAAACTGAAACTGTAGCAAAACTGTTTTCAATATAACTTATATTTTATGTTAAATATTACCAAAACGATTATTAAAACTCTTTTAAACTACTACGAAAATTTAAAATATTACTTAGTAGTATTTCAATAGATCGACATAAACACTTATATCTTGGCATCTTTAAAGAATGCTACAAAAATGTAGATAAAAAAAACTGCAAGGTATTATACAAATATTTATTCACCAAAATAATTAGAACTAAAAACTTTTGTTGTAAGCTATAAGCTCAAAAATAGTCTACTTTAAAATCTGAAAAAAAGGACTTGAACTTTAAACATACTCTAATTTTTATATTTACAAAAAACTAAGTTTTAACTTATTATACTTTATTGAACGACAAAAAAGACGTTCAAACTATTTGGTCCTAGGTTTAATATCACAAAAAATAATAAATTATATATTAAAGCGTGTTAAAAGTATAAATAAAAGGTGTACGTAGACTATCTGTGAGAATTTAAAGTTTCGTTTAACTATGTTTTACACCATAAAACCACTTACATATTAGCATATGCTGTTAAATTTATTTATATTAAACTTCATTAATATTTTGTAGAATTCTTAACTACGTTAGTTACTTATTTGACATACCAGTTGTCCATAACTTTAAAACATTAAAAAACTTGTTTAAAAGTCCTAAAACGAAGCTTGTTAGATTATCAAAAAAAGTTCTAAATCAGGTATTTCCAAAGTGGGCCAAGTGACCCCCTTGTGGACCATGAGGAGCAAAGGGGCCAGGGGGGTGTATGAGCTGTAAAGGGGCCACAAATGGCCCATGAGGTCATAATAAAAACTTACACTAGATATTCTGGAGTTGATGGTGAAGGTCTTAGGTTTTTTGAGTAATCTTGTTGAAGAGGTCCATAGCTTTTTTATATTCTGTTTAGGGGGCCTTTTGAAAAATATTTTGGGAAACCCTGTTCTAAATAAAACTAACAACAATTAACTATATATATTTTTCATATTTCATTAAAAATTATGTTTTCTTAGTATTTTTTTATACATACAAAAATTAATAATACAACTGTGTGTACCGAAAAGTGAATTAACTACTCTTATTCTTTTAAGTTGAAAATTTTTTTATAAAATAATTTGTATAGCAATCTGAATAGCTCGCTAAAGTATTCTAAAAAACGATTTCTTATATCTAACCCGTATAAAAAAAATATTTAATTCAGGATATATGTTAATAAAGCAACAAAATTAAAATTTAAATACTCGGATCCATTTATCTATTACAATTGCATATACCACTAATTTTAAGGTAGTAAAACTACTTTGCTTAAATGTAAATTTTTTTTTTCATATCTCCTAAAGGTTTAAACTTATAATTTGCATTTGAAGTTTGTAATTATTATACTTTAGTTAACCTGCTTAAAAAAATAACATTATATTTCTAACTACTTAAAGTTTTTTGTTGTTAATACCATTTACAGTCAACGTTATTAAAAGTGTTTTAATTTTTACAGAATAACTAAGACTTTTTATTTTGAATGAAGATTTACGATTTATATATTTTTTATTTCATTATTTTTTTTATTTTTTAGATAACCAAGTACCTATCAAAATATTTCGTCTGTTTTTGTTAAAATATATTTTAAGTAAACTACATCTTTTTGTGCAATTTATGTTTCGATAATTTAAGTTTTTTACCGCCTACACTATTTCTACTAGTTTATGCATACTTGTCATAATGTTTGTTAGTATAAATAAAAAATAATTAACTAGATTTTTGAGATAATCTTAAGAGACAAATCTAAACTTCAGTAACTTTACTACGTAAAAGAAATAATTGAATCCGGCAAAAAAAAAAAAAACTTAGTTTTCTAAAGTTACGAAACGGTTTTTGAATACGGTTTGCGTACTTTTTTCACTTCTTTTAGTTCAGTAACAGTTTATTATAATTGTGACAAGCTAAGTATACTATTTTAGAGCTTACAACAGTTTGAATTAAAACAGTAATTTATAAAACCATGGAACTTATTTTCTGAAATCCAAACATCAAACATCTACAAAATTTAAAGCTTTTATGAATAATTTAACTAAACTTTTTCTGTTTTTGACTTTGACACTTTAGTTGTAAAAAAACACACTCTTTCAGATAAAGTTAAAATGTTAGTGAAGTAAAACAAAAAATTCATTCTTGTATACTATTTTAACTATTTTTCAGAATTCAAACCCTGTTTATTAAGCTTTATATCACTTTTCTAGAAAGTTTACTTACTTTATAGATATAAAAGTATTTGTAACACTTTTTTTGATAGTTTATGATATATATCACTAAGCATATCTAATTTGTTTTACTTTTTTCTTAGAATTTTTCAAAAATAGAATAGTTTTACGCATTTAGTTAAGTTAAACATTTTAGAAAACTTTATGTTTGCTGAGTAAGTAAAAATAAATAATTAAGTATATACAGTAACTTTTAAGTATAAACGCTTAAATATGGCATTAAAAAAAAAATTAATGTGTAAGCAACTTTTTTTGTAAATTTTCAAAGATAAACTAAAATGTACAAAACTTTCAGAAAAAACTTTCATTTAAGTATGTTCTATACGAAAACAAATAATCACATACGAACATATGCTGTTAACTTTATCAATATTTTAAAGAACTTTTAACTACGTTAGTTACTTATTTGACCTACTAACTGTCCATAATCTGATATAAAAATCTTTAAAAAAATCATTGTACATTGAGTATGCTTTAAAAACATAAAAAACTCGTTAAAAAAACATAAAACGAAGCTTGTTAGGTTATATAAATATAAATATGTTTTAAATAAAACCATCATCAATAATCTATATATTTTTCATATTTCATTAAAAATGTTATTTAATTTAAAGTAAAATTTTTATACTGAATAAATTTTAAAATAAAACTGTGTGTATTTTAAAGTAAATAACTATTGTTACGCTTTTTAATTGAAAAAGAGTTTATAAAACATTTTTAAAGCATCCATGATAGCTCGCTAAAGTATTCTGGAAAACGTTATGTAATACTTTACCTGTATAACAAAACAATGTTTTATTCAGAATATATGTTAAATGCAGTAATAAAACTACAATTTAAATATTGAGGTCTTTTGTTCTATTCAAACTGCAGTTACCATTAATTTTAAGATAGTAAAACTATTTTGCTTAAATGTTAATTGTTTCATATCCATCAAAGGTTTAAACTTATACTTTGTATTTGTAATTATCATAATTTTAGTTAACCTGCTTTTATAAAAGAGATTTTTGTCCCTCACTGCTTAAAGTTTATGTCGTTAATTTCATTTACAGTCAACGTTATTAAAAGTTCTTTAATTTATATAAGAATAACTAAGATTTTTTTTTATCAAAGTTAACTTTTTTTATATATGTTCATTGAATTTTATTCTTTTTTTTATTTTTTTAATAACCAAATATTTAATAAAGTAATTTCCTGTTTTTTTTTGTTAGAATATATACGTCTTTTATAAATTACAGCTCTTTGTGTAATTAAGAATTCAATAATCAAAATTTTTTACCTCCTATACTTTTTTTACTAGTTCATGCGTATTTGCCAAATGCTATGTTAGTAAAAATAAAAATTACTAATTAAGTAGATTTTTGAGATCAACTTAAAAAACAAACATAAACTTTAATAACTTTACTACGTAAAACAAATAATTGAAACGTGGGAAACTACTTAACTTAATTTTCTAAAATTACAAAACTGTAAGTACTTACTACTTACATACTTTTTTTCAATGCTTTTACTTAAACAATAACATTTAATTCATTTAGGCTAGCTATATATATATTATCCTAGAACTTACAAAAGTTTAAATTAACAATATTTTGTAAAAATATGGCACTTATTTTTTCTGAAAGATAAGCATCTAAATATTGCTATAATCAACTAAAGTTTTATCTAATAAATTTAAAGCTTTTAAGAAAAATTTAATTAAACCTATTTTTATTTTTTATTTTTTCACTTTATTTGTAAAAAAACTCCCTTTTCCAGATAAATTTAAAAGGTTAGTGTAGTTTAATGATACTCATTTTTAAATACAATTTAGATATATTATGTATATTTAGAAAACAAATAAAGATATCTCAACTGCTAGAGGGAAAAAATATATTTAATCTTTTAAGACTATATTGTGCAAACTATTTAAACAAGACTGACGAGGTCTTTGACCGAAACTTAGTTTGTATAATTAAGTCTTGAAAAAATAAATGATAAAATAATTTCTTTATACTTAAAAAAAAAATAAAGTTTAAATTAATATATTTGTATATTAAAGTCTTTTTTATATCTAGTTTATTTTGAAATATTATTGTGTATGTGTTTAAATATTAATAATATATTAATTTTGAGAAAAACAATTACTAAGTTTCACCGCAGATCGGATTTTAAATTGTAGATCTGTAGTAAAATAAAAACGGTAAAAATTGAAAATTGATATAAGACGTTATTTAGGCAAAACTTGTTATCTACGAGGCAATTCGTTTTTGATCTACAATTACAAATTTTTTCGTTTATATCTGATTTTTCATAAGTTTTTTTTTGTGTAATTTATAAGAGCCATAACATTTGGTTTGCAGCAGAATGATATTTTTATGCAATTTCTGTCAATTATTTTGTGGTAGATGCTGTCTTTGTTAAACTGCTTATTTATTAACTCCAGGAAAAGCTTACCAACTTTGGTCTGTACATATTTACAAATCGAGGGGGTTGTAATAAATGCAATTTGTTTTTATTTTTCTAATGTTTGTATTAAATTATTTGTAGGTTAAATTATATTAAAAATTACTTAATGCATTTTGGTATAAGCCTTTGATGTTATTGAAAACTTCTTCATATTGTTTTTAAATATACTATGTTTTAAAATTCTAGATTAATTTTTTTTTCTCTTAACCATTTACTAAAAGTTATGATAGTAATTAATTGATAGTAGTTAATTAAAGATTAGTAATACTAAAAAAATTAGATAACAAAGCTAAAGATTTTACGCCAAAGTACTATAGCGTTTAATATTTTAATATTTGTTAAATAAATAATCGTTTCAACCAGCGAAGTAAGCCCTAAAATATTTACAAGCCATAAAAAAGTTATGTGTATTTCAACACGTGTTACAATCATTTATTTATGAAAAATTAAACGTTAAAAAGATTTAGATTGGTTAATTAGAACTTTTCATTTTAGTAAAAGATGCTCTAGCAATAAGTATAATAACATTTTTTTATAAAATCAGAATAAAGAATGTATGTAAATTAAATATATTCTTCCCACAAACTGTCTTAGTTATGTTTTAAACTTTATATTCGTTAATTTTGTGTATGTTTCAAAATTTAAACAGTTAACTTACATTGCAATTAGTCTAATCACAGAATCATGAAAGTCAAGAAAATATCTTTCTTATTGATTTCATTTATCGTAGTTTGCATTAGCTGTTTTTTGTACCGTAATAAAGTTAAAATTAAGAATAAACTTTTTATTAAAACTTATTCTCCTTATGAAATACACAGTTTAAAGACTTAAACAAAACATTTATACTGTTTACTAGTAAGAAGACCATTAATAATTAAAATATTTAAAAAGCATTCTAGTGAACATAATTTATTTTTAAACAAATTTGTACAAAAAGTATTATACTTAAACAAAACTTTCGTCAAGATGACTTATAGATTTTTTTTCTGACGCAACGTATGTTTATGTAAAATAAGATAATTAATTACCTTTGATAAAAAAATTTCGTGTTTTAACTTCATAAGTAAGAATTTTTTATGTTTTTTCATTGGGTTTCATAATAATATGTATGACCTACATATGATGCATATAAAAAGTACATACTTAATATAAGAGTAGCTAGTAATGTTTTCATACGATTAAAAAAACATGCTTTAAAACTTTTCTTTATTAGGTAAAAGGTTACATAAGTTAAGCAGGTTAAAAATTTTTAACACTTGTTTAGATACTTAGCAGTAGAAACATTTCAGTTATGAACACACATTACTTAAAATTAAACACTCAAATTTTGATTGTACTAGATTTAAAAAGTTAATAACTTTTATTTAAATTTTATGGTCATATCAAGATTAAGCTTTAAAAATTAAGTAACTTAAGATATATATCTTAGTAAAAGTCTATTTCAACAATACGAGTTTTATTAAATCAATACATTACAAAGCTCTTACAATTTAAGTGATTTTTTTTTTAAATATTGAACAGATTTCCATTAATAAGCAAGTTATAGGTTTAACTATATAAATTTATACAAAGATTATTAAACTTGGCAGTTTTCAACTATACAGAATATATCGAAAACTTTTCTTATGTTTGTTATTTCTGTTGCAAATAATTATCTATATGTTAACTTTAAAAGTTTATGACTTAATCAAGTTTTTTAAAGGAATAAAACTTGTTAAATAAACTTTTCAATAGGAAAATTTAACGCTTTTTACTGTTTTTAGAATTGAAACACAAAGAAAAAATTTATACACTTACGTTTTTATTTAGCTATAAATCTTGTCTAATTACCAAAAAAAATAACCGCCGAAATTATGTATCAATTTTCCAACTAAGTGTTGTATTTAAATAAACCTTCAGAGTTTTTATTAATTTTTAAAGCACTGAAATCAATATCAAAAAATTTTAAAGTCAATTAGTCTAAATGTTGACAAAATAAACTATTTTTTTTAGAAAAGCACTTTTAATGTAAAAACAAATAACAAAATTTTTGTTTAAAATCAACATATGTTACTAATTAAAAAGGCTAAACTAAGATTTGTTTTTGGAAAAAAAAGCAACCATTGTTTTTTTATAGAACCTAACTAAAAAAGACGTTAACTAAACTAAGGAAGTTACATAAAAAACATATAACTATAAGTTACTCAAAAATCAATAAAGTTTATGAAGTTTAGATAAATGCAAAAATTTAAAAGTGTAAAAAAGTATATTCTACTTTACAAAATAAAACAAAACAATTGAAAAACAATATACAATACTAATTGGAAAAAATATATGGCTAGTGAAATATACATTATATTTGTGTGTTATACTAAGTCTAAGTTTTTTGTTCAGTTTTTGTTGTACTTATAAAATAAATATAATTTCAAATTAAGAAAAAGTTTACCAAATAAGTTTAGTATCAAAATTTAGTTTCACTGCTTGTTAAAACCTACTATCTTAGACTTTAATGTAAGCAATTTTTTTTAATGGAGCTTTTTTTTCGCGTATGAAATTATGATTGTTTAAAAACTATTTTTTAATAACAGGCTAGATTTTTTATCTAGTCTGTATGAATTTATTAATTTATAATTTTTTGCTCGTTTTTTTACACATAGTTTATATAGTTAAAAAAAGAATCTAATAAGGGTTTAAAAATACAACTTAACGCATTATTATTTAACTTGTTATAAATACTTAAAGTTTGCAAGTCAAAAAAAAAAAACAATAAAAAGTTAATTTACAAAAAATAACTGCCGATCGTAAAATTGTAGTTTCAAGTTAAAACAAAGTTTAAAATTTTACAACTTTAGTTCGTTGTAAAGTTTTTAACTATTTTGACGAATCTCTGTATAACTTAGTGTAATAACAAAACAAAATTTACAACTTTTAAGTTGTATTAAGTGGATTAATTAAACTTAAGTATTACACTTATTATAAATTAACTAGAATTTTTGTCATAATAAAAAGTATTTTGGATAAACTGTGAAAAGTAGTTTAATTTTACAAACAGTTCGTTATTATAAAAATAAACATAAACAATGAAATTTTAAATTTATGATTTTTTAGCTAACACCAAGGCTATAATTGTGTATTAAATCAATATGTTTCTTCCAATATAATAAAATATAATACTGCAGTTGATATATGTATAGTTGCCTTTTTGAACCTGAAATAATGTCTACATTTTAAAATTAACCCACTTTTTAATTTACATAAATAATTTTCTTATCTAAAATTAAGTAGAATTAGCATCGAAAAAAAAAACTAATTTCAGTTATGTGTACTTAAGCTAAATGCTTATAAACTTAGCTTATAATAAAATATTTGATTATTTAAATCTCACGTATAAATTAATAGATAGAAACTTAATAAACATTTAATCTAAATTGATAGCTAACAGGCGAAGGTTTAAAGATAGAATATTTTTTATTTTTACTATTTAGGTTGAAACTTAAATAATTTTTGATGTATAGAATATTTTTAGAGTACAAATTATCTTAATTTCAAATAAATTAACATTGTTTAATATTATATTTATTAAAGAGCAACTTGATAACAATACTTTTTTGAAATCTTTATTTGAGAGTAAAACTAAAAGAATTAAAAATTGAAAAAAAAACGTGTAAGCTATCATATTTTACTCAGATATTAATTATGAGATATCAGCATGATTAAATACCTGATCAGGAAAATGAACAAAATTTTATAACTTAATAAATTGAAAAACTTAAACTAATAAAAGCCAAAATGTGCACTAAATTAAGAACTTTAATTTATCAGAAAGTCGGTGTTTTTACTAAAACTTACTATAACATAAAACATTAAAAAATCTAAATCAAACTTTTCATACCAAAGTTTATGTTATTGTATATTGTACAACTTTTTGATTCACAACGTTTATAAGAAAAACACTAAACAGTTTAACTTTGAAAAATTTCTTTTGAATTTAGATATGCTAAAATATTTTGCTTATAAAATATATTGAAGAAAAATAAAAGTTCATTTCATATAGTTATCTAAACTTGAAATAATATTACTTTATAAATATAACAAAATTCAAGCTTTTACTTATTTAGTAACATTTGGCATAAAAAAGACACTTTTGATTAGGCTTATAAGCAGTTCGTTTTAGTAAATTTAGTAAATTACAAAAATATAAAGCCTTATTTTATAAAAAAAAAGTAAATAGCTAAAATAATTATTCAGAGTTAGCAATCTAGCTAGAAAGCCTTTAAAACAGTTTTGTCGTATTTAATAATGAAATTAAGTTTAAAGTTACTTTGTTTTGTTTTTAATAGTGTAAACTACAAAAAAAGGAATAGTTCATTACTATCAGTTTTAAATCACCATTGTCTTTAAAGTCGTACTAAGATAGTTTAGATTAAGTGCTGTTTGTATATCTGCATTAACAAACTAGTATTTTATTACATGCATACATATATATACAAAGTTTTATTTAATACTTTATATATGTAGAAAATGAATAATAACAAATGAAACCTTGTAAAATAACAAACTAATTATTTTGAATAAATTTTTTTTTTTCAGTTTATTCCGTATAGTTCTTACGTTTGTTATTATAGTTTTACTTTTAAAAATGTTTAGAACTTTTCTTCAATGCTTAATATTAAATATTCAAACTACCTTGTGATTATACTATTATTGTTTTCATGTACAAATTTCTCTTTTTCATACGGTTTGTTACACTTTTAACTACTTCTAATATCATAACAAATAATAAAATAAGTATAATTTTATAAATATACAGTTAATTCTGTGCACCGTTATAGTATTGTCATGTATAAACAACTAATATATTCTACAGTTCGTTTGACATTTGAATTTTCAAAATTTAGTAATAGATAAGCAAAAACTGTTTTTTATACAAACCGTACACTTATTTAAATTTACTTTCAAATTAATTTTAATGTGAATATGAAAACAATTGTATTGTTTAATTATGTTAACATTTATTTCTAACAAGCAACATAAATATGTTCGAAAAAAAAAGAAGTTTCTTCAAACTTTATTTTCAAGAAGAAGTAAAGATATCAGTTCAAGTAATTTAATAAATTTGAACTAGACTGATTTCTTGTTTCTAAATTGTTAATTTTAAACAAATACCTAATTTTAAACCATTTGTTTGTGCTTAGTTTAACTTACTAATTTCCTAAAGCTATAACTGCTAAAACAAAATAGTTTTTTTTAAACTAGACCTTGTTTTATTAAGCCAATTGAAAACAGCAACTGCTAACTTTTTTAAGTTTTTTTTTAACATGAAGCTTTTAAAGTTTGTAAAGCATTCCAAACTAAGTTAAAGTTTTTTTTACGATGTAAATAACGACATAATTCTAAATTTTTTGTTCGCTAATTGATTTTATTTTATATTATGCTTTTTCTCTTATCGTTAAACTTTTTATTATTTTATTCCTTTCATATTTTAGTAAAGTTTTAGTTTTGTCTTTTTTCTTCAAATATTTTTTATAAAAATAATTAATAGTTTTCTGCTAACTTAGTTTGAACTTTATAAAAAAAAACAAAAACATATATTTTCAAAGTTTATCTTTGAACCTTCCAATAGCAATTAAAATCAATCTTTGAATTAAATGTTTTAAAATAAGTAACCAATTCAAAGTGTAATATAAAGCGATATTCAAATATAATATACTCTTTTTATTGGCGCAATAGTCAGATACAATCGATATTAAAATGAAAAAAAAATATATGTTTAATTTTCTAGGCTTATATTTTTAATAGAGGTCAACAACTAATCATTATCCACCAAAATACCAATCATCTTCAAAATTGTAGACCAGGAGTTAGCCTGTAAACAGAAAAAAAAAAAGTTCTTAATTATGTTTTACTTTTTTTGATGTTTCATTACATCGTTAAATAAAAAGTTTTTAAATGAGTATCAATTTTAGTACTCCAGTTCTTTAAATCTTGTTGTAGCTTATAAAAAATAACAACTAGCATTTCAGCATTTTAACGTGTAATAAAGAGAAACAAGAAGCCGTTTTTTATTAACTTTTTAGAAAAATATTACCGTTTAAAGAAATACTTAAGTACTTATATTAAAATTTACCTGCTCAGGTAAATTGCCTCCATTGTTGCTGGAATCTGGTGCACAGTTGCCAGTGTAAACTGGTTGACAGCTGTGCATCTGGCTTGCCTGGTCTGCAACCTGGGTGATTGAAATAATTTACACATGGTTATTTCTTATATAAAAATGATTGCTGTATACGGAAATGCAAAATGTAAAAAAATTATTGGCTTAAAACGTAAACAAATGGTTGCTCAGCATAAATTTTACGCAAAAACTTTACAGCTTTGCTTTTTACATGCTAACTTTCTTTTAATTATTGAAAGTTTGTATAACCACAAGCTATTTTACTAGTTTTATTAAACATAATGTTCAACGCTCATAATAGTATGACATTAGTTAAAAATACCTAAGTTGAGTGTTCACATCGTTCATATTATTGTTAGCTATAGGAATAAACCTTCTGTCGTAAACTTTATGGTTTCCTACCATCTGGCTTGGTTCGACTGATATCTAAAGTGAAATTTGTAAGTTGCACAAACAGCTCGTTAGAACGAGTTAAGAATAAAAACAAAAAAAAGTGTTAACTGTTTGTTGTACTTATAACTTTATTAGTTTAATAAAATACTATATAAAGCTTTTTATCTTAAATTTTTTGATCACACTCTTTTTAAAAGCTAATTTGGTAAAATAATATAAAAACTTTTTTATCATAAAACTTCCGACTAAACTTATTTTCGAGGTTTGTTTGTGAGATTACGTGGGTGCGTACCTGTTAAAGTACATACTTTGCCTTTGTTCTTAATGTTAAAAACAGAAGCTTATTAAGGGAAATACGTAATTTATAACAGTTAGGTTAAACTATTTAGTATTTTCTTTGATAAGGTTTTTAATATAGCTTGCAAAATATAAATGTAAAAATGCAATAGTTTTTGTTGAAAAAAACTTTATTTACTACACATGTACTAAAAAATACAATTCTAATTACCTGAAGTAGATTGTCTAAGTTGTTAGCAACGGGATTTAGATTTATGTCGTAAATTGGCAGACTACTTACCATTTGGCTTGGCTGAGCAATTTAAAAATAAGTTTTTTAACTTTAGTTTATAATAACCAGACTAACTTTTACACAACTTGTATAAACAAGAAAGCATTTTTATTATGTTCTGGAATACTCTTATACTAAATATAAACCAATAAATGATAAAGATAGTTTTTTGAAATGACTACAAAACTTAATACACAGCATTAAACTGTGATGGAGTATTTAAATAGCTTGGAACTTATATATTAAAGTTTATAATTATTAAAATTATATGTTTCGTTACCAGAAAAGGTAGGTTAATTTAGTTATAGTTTTGTGTTTTTTGTTTTCGTAGTTTTGTAGCTCAATACGATGATAATTATCAAGAAATATAACCTGTTATAAAGTAATAAGGGCTTAAAGATGTTTTGTGATGCAAAAAAGTTACAATGTAACAAACTTTAAAATAAAAGATCGAACAACAAGTACATTCTTACAAACTGCTTAATAATTTAGGGAGCGTTGTTGAAACTTAACTGTGGATTTTTATTACCATAGAGTTGATCATAGTAAAAATCATAATGACATCCAGTTGCAGCGTATGGATCTGTAAAAACAAAAATATGTTTTAACACTTTTATAGAGGAAGAATACTTGACAGACCTTTAGGCGTCTTTAGTTTATAAATAGGTGCTTTCTTAGATAAATAAAAAACATAATTTTGAAAAATCTTTTTGCACACCAAAGTATGTATGCATCGCCAAAAATTTCAACGATTTTAATTGGGTTTTTTAATATAGTTTTTGATTTTTTTTAATTCAAAACTTTTGTTTATAAAAAACGTATATTGACCAAAAAAAGACTTGTTTCAGTCAAGTATAAAATATTTGCTCAACCTTTATTCAACAATGAGACATCTCTGGTTGCTGCATTTAAAACCCGGCTCGAAACTTGTGCGTTTGTTGGATACACACTTTGACACATTCCCTGGTTTCCTCCGTTACCACCTGAGTTGTACATAGCTGCTCGGTACGAATGCAAAACTTGCCGTAGTTCGTATTTTGGTGAGCTTGATTGTTGTTTGCGTGTAAATACTCGGTTACGGCTGAATAACATTGATGCCACCGTAGTTGTTTAAAAATCCAAAGTAAGTCACATTTTGGATCGAAATTTCGAGGATCGTGATGATTGACTTAGTTGACAAAAGTGTTGGCTTGGGCAGGGTGCGAAAAGTTTTGATTGCTCGGTGCAGTATCATTTACGCTGGAATTTCTTGCTATATTTTTACCGTTCGAGACTAAATTGCTGTTATTACTCTTGTTGTTTGATGAATCTGGTAATATTAAGAAGTTTTATTAATAAAGAAAAATTCTAACGAATTAATAGTTTGAAATACTTACTATGAACAAGTTTCGAGAGGTCAAACAAGTTCTTACTTCTTATTTGATTGAGCCACCCTTCAACCATACTTGACCACACTAGATAGTAGTTTTATTTTAACTTGTGCAAATTCGTTATTTTTGCACCTAATAGTTCAAAGTCAAAACAACAAAATACTTTTAAAACCATTCACACTACAACTTAATCGATGTTCTGTTTTATGTTTGCGACCAAGACAGCTTTAAATTTGTAGGATGAAATTAATTACATGTTTATAATATATTTAAGTAACACTTAACTGATTTTTTAACTTTTGTATTTTACTGTGTTATTCGTAATAATAACGATTAAAAAAACTTACTATAAAGGCTTTCTTCCTTATAACCTTTGAAATCGCGGTGTATGTTCCGTTCCTTGTTTCTGCAAGTTAACTTAGATAACAAACGAAGTAAAAAAATAAACACAATAAAGTCAAGTATAATTTACCTTTTATTTAAGTGGCCCGTTGCTTTTGGATTCATCGCACATTTCATTTGTTTCATCTAAAAACAGTTTTAAAAGTTTATTTAAGTCAATACTATTATACAAACTGCAGTTTCTCAAAGTTTTTAGCTTTTTTAATGTAAGTAGTTGCACTTTTGTTATATTTACAGTGTCATAAACCAAAAACCAAAAAATAAAAATAAAAAGTTAATCTAGTACTGTTACCTCATTGATTTTTTAATAGCCTAAAATTCTTAAACTTTAGTCATACATTTGTTTTTAAAATAAATTGTATAAAATATGTTTCAGTATATCCACCGAAAGTTACATAATTATTTTAAACAGAATTAACGTATTTTGACTAAAAGTATTATAATACTTGATACAAGTTAAAAAGCGCGAGTCAGACTGTTGTAATTGTTTTAAACAAATAGAAGTCAAAAATAAAAAAAAGCTATAATTGTTAATAAAAACTTTAACTTTCAAGTAAACAAAAATAAATGTCCATTTTTTAGATGCTAAAACATAAATTATAACAGAGTAAAAAATAAAGTAGTAATACTTTTTTCAGTATTTAACTTGTACACAAGTTATATAAAAGTCGATAAATAGTTAAACATGTTTTTGATAACTTTAATAGGCATACTTGTGCTTTCTTTGCGCCAACAACAGCAATGAACTCGGTAACTTCGAAGTAGCACTTGTAGTGTTTGAGGAAGTTCAACTGACGTGAGCTTGGTGTATTTCGTGATGACGAAAACAGGTACATCCTCGTTTGTTCCGCCGGAAACATAATCTGTTATAACAATCCTGTATTAGTGATACATTAGACATTAGAGATAACAATGATTCAAATTGTATGCATGTAAAACATTATCTAAAAAAAGTTATATCTCAGTTTAAACAACATAGATTTAAATGAATCAAAGCTAAATCGTAATCTTTTTCCAGTTTTTTTTGAAGCAAAAGTACGTGTATTTACATCTAAAGAGACAAGTATAAACGTTTATAAGTATATAAGCATATAACGTAAATAATAAACATAACTTTATGACCATGATGTTAATTTATAAAAAATTGTGTTCAATGTGTTTTTTGTTGTATAAAACGTTTATATTTGTCTCTTTAGATATAAATACACGTACTTTTGCTTCAAAAAAAAAAAAACTGGAAAAGGATTACGATTTAGCTTTGATTCATTTAAATCTGGGACACGTTCAAAATCCACCTGCGGTCAAAATCCATCCGCGTTCAAAATCCACCCAGTCAAATTCGAGAACCGCTTACCGAACGAGGGTAAGGGTTAGGCATAATAGTGATAGTGAAAATAAATAAATAATAAATAAAAAAAATAAAAATACATGTAAAACAAATTATTAAATAAAGAAAATGTAAAAAAAATCGGGTGAATTTTGAACGCGGGTGGGTTTTGATCGGGTGGATTTTGAACGCGGGTGGGTTTTGATCGGGTGGATTTTGAACGCGGGTGGGTTTTGATCGCGGGTGGATTTTGAACGCGGATGGATTTTGATCGCGGGTGGATTTTGAACGCGGGTGGATTTTGATAAAATACCGTAAAAAACTTAACAACTGAACAAAATACCACCAACGTTATTCTCGGAAATGGTACCGGCTTTGTTGCAAATTTTCTTGTTGTTGGTTATCTTCATCCTCTTGAAGCTGATCTCCGCACCTTCTAGGTACTTTCCCTTGTTGCTGTCTACCGTTGCCTCCATCATCTGCACGCTTGTCGTCGGTTGGTGTCCTTCCGCGTTGACTCGTTGGCCACGCTGTTGAGTATCTGTCTGTTTGTTTGTTTTGTTTTATCTAATAAGCTTCGTTTACTATAACATATTATGATTTTTAGTAAAATAAGTAAAAAAAAATGTAGTATTCAAAGTTTAAAAATTCGTTCGCACTGTTGTTGAACATCCGTCTATATATCAATTTGTTTTTTATACATTAACTTTGCTTACTATTATATAGTTTGTTTTTTTAGTAACATAAATAGTAAAAATATAGTATTCAAAATTAAAAAAAAAATTTTTTTGAAATATGTTGAACGAGTATATTCAAAATTAGCATACAGTTGTGATATACAAAATTCACTAAATGATTAATGAAAAGTTTTCTACTAACTTTTTTTCATTTTAGTTTGTTTTTTATTTTACTTTTGTCCACAAACTTGTGTTTCACAAGTTGTTTTTCTTAACAAGTGTTTATAAGTAAAGTAGTATAAATAAATAATTTCAACGTATTTTATTACGTTTTGCAATCCTTATCTTCCAGCATCAAGTACACGTGATAATCACTATCCTCGTCCATATTGTGCATCTTGATGTCCAGCTTGGGAAACAGTTGCCCGTCTTTGGTGTTGATGATCTGCTCGATAATTCCCATGTCCTTCAACTGCACCCATTCCTTTTTGCTCAGCAGCTCAACCTGAAATCACGTGTAGTTGAACTGTAAAATGTATCAATTGTGCAAAATATACAAAGTGTGCGTATTTCATTCACTATCATACCTAGATATCATCTAAAATAAAGTTATTTATATAGACACAATGGCATTTACCTGCATAATTATTTAAATTTGCTAAAGTTAAAAAGTGTTAACTAAATAAGTTTTATTTGATTGACATTTGTAAAATATAATTTGCTATAACGTGCTCTTTAATAAACCTACTATAAAAAAATTTTGACATATTAGGAAAAACTGTGTGATGATTCATTAATAATAAAAAAATAAAATCAAACATTCTTTAAGGAATTCGAAAAATTCAGTAGTATTTTTTTTGTTAAGTTTTTAACGAAAATTTCTATCACACATTGTTAGATTAGCAAAGCTATACTTTTCATTAAAAACTTGTGAAAAAAAAAGAGCGAAAACTAAAACAATTTTTATTTATTTCTTGCTTATACTTAACTAAAAAACTCACCTAAAATTTTTAACATAAATTTGTTTTACTAAAATTATACAAACACAAGTTGAATGTACATTTTTTTTGTATTTCAAACACAAAACTAACTATGATGCCGTCGCCGACTCTTTTAAACACATCACCGGCCGACATTTGAATTTCGTTGATGTTTTTAAACACGAGGTCTGCATTCATCGAAGCTCATGCTCAGGTTTGACGAACTGACAAACTGGAAATTGTCGGCTGAGTTGTGTGCAGGCATTTGTTGGTAGCTCATTCTGAAACGAATAAAAAGTTCAAGTTTCTCTAAATTAACAGAATTTCAAGTTAAATTTACTTGCAATAGTAATTGCTTAAATTACCGGTAGACCAAAAAAACGTATTTTTTATATACAAAAGTAAAAGCTTTAAAAATTATTTTTTTATTATTTACAAAGTAATATTAAAATAACCCCTGTTTCTGTATAAAAAATCCTATTCGTTCAACAAACCAAAATTAAAAAACTAACAAACAACTTGCTTTTCAACATGAAAGTATTATAAAAGTTTTTTTTTTAGAATCCATAATAAACACACAATCTAATATACATGGCAAATCTAATAAATAAACATCCGACAATAAACTTTTACATTTATTTGTGAATCCTACATCATTTCAAACACCACTGTGCAGTCTGTTAAATTTTTTTTTGAATTAAGCATATTTTTCTTTAGCTTTACTTTCTTACTATATATAACAAATTACTAAGAACTTTAATTAGTTTGAACCACTTATTTATCATTAAAAGAAAATTAGATTTTCAAAAACAGATTATAAAATTGGTAAAAATGATTATGATACTGTTTCTACAGCTGTATGATATTGTTAACAGTTTGTAGAAAAACTTAGTTTATAAGTCACTATTTTTACATAGAAATTTTGTAATTAAAAGAAGTACATTTAACTTAGTAATTTACAAATTCCTTTCATACACTAATTTACTATTATCTATACTTTTTTTTGTTTACTTTTAATGTTACTAGTTTACTTTTAAAGCATATACTACAGCAAAGTTTTTGAATAATTCTTAAATTTCTTTTAAAACAACAGTGTAATGTTTTCTAGGTTTTTTTATACAAACTTATAATTATTTTATTTGAATGAACCATCTTAATTAGTCTATATTTCGAATTAAAAGTCTTAAATGTAAGAAGAAGAATTCAAAACATTACATAGCATATTTGTTACTTTTTGAAGTATACATAAGTTTTAACCTATTGTGAAAACTTTTGGAAACAAGGTTTTCATAGCGATTTTGCTTTCGGTAAGAAATTTAGATATCTTCTTTATTTAATTAACGCATTAAAACCACATAAGAAAACTATAAAATATTATACGTTTGTTTTTGTAACTAAATTAACTTAATTAAGATTTTTCATCCTTTTTTATTATTTTTTTGATTTTTCCACCTAATAAACGCTAATCGAGAAAAAATGTTCGCATTACTTTTGTAAATAGTAAAATTATTTTTAAAGCATATGGTCTGCGATCATCTGTCGCTGTAAAACGATTATCTTTAATTTTAAAAAAACTATATTCAAAATTTTTGTATGGTAGTTCGTATTAAAATTAATCAATTGACGGTCAAGTCATTTGCATAGATCTAATCATTTTAAAATAACACATTTTTTTTGCTTTTATTAGAGAAGCATAAAAAAACCCGTTTCTTTTAAGAAAAAAATACTGTAACTTGTAGGTTATTTGGTATATAGCATTCCAATGTTATATATATATATATAAATATTTTTATCAAATAATTCACTGAAATGTTGCTGATTATTATCGATAGTTATCTAATTTCTTTAAATTGAAATTCTTATCATTCAGCTAGGATATTCAAAAAAACACATTATTTAATAAAATTTAAAGATCTGTTACGCTAAGTAAGTTTATTTAAAATTTAAGCTAATGTTTATTTTTTGAAGTAATAAACGTTGTTTTGCAACTTTTTTAAAGATGTTAGGTAGGAGCATAACTTTTTTAAATTTCATTGTTTTAATAAAATAACAATTTTAGCTGTTATATTAAAATAATTTATTTTTATTTTAATTGATTTCACTTCCATCATAATATTTTATTTACACTATTTCTTACAGTTATAAATAAAAATACAACATTTTTCATTATTGTTTTTGTTATTTTTATTTTCTTCTCGATCAACACTTAAATTGGGTAAATACGTACAAAAATACGCTAAACATCAAGTTCTAAGT
The DNA here is from genome assembly GCF_965202585.1 of Thalia democratica. Taxonomy (NCBI): domain Eukaryota; kingdom Metazoa; phylum Chordata; class Thaliacea; order Salpida; family Salpidae; genus Thalia; species Thalia democratica. Next base: position 10,328,726 of record NC_139173.1, on the reverse strand, counting down.
AACAATTATGTGAAACAGTACAATTCAAATTCTTAAAAAAAAACTTAGCTTGAATTATACAAATTGACGTTAGAAAATATGTACAACTATGTAAACTATATTACAATATTATAATTGTCCCTAAAATTACTTGCGTAAGTAAGAACTAAATACTTTTTTATATAAAACTTTGTCAAAAAATACGAATACTCTAGAAAATTTTAAGCTAGTTTAATATTATTGTATGTTTGAATTAAATTCAAACATATAGTTCAATGTAATATTAATTTCCTTCAAAAGTTTAGTAAGCTATAAACAAGTTTTCATTAGTTCTTTTCGATTTTGTTTTGAGACTTTATTTTGATTTCTTGGATCAATAGTAGAAGCGTCTTCGTTTAGTTCAACCTATAAATAAAAATAAAAGTCTGCGAAATGTGTTTAAATAAAATAATGTAGGAGTGATGTCTAGAAAAAGCTTTATAGAACTAAACAAAATGCAATTTTTTCAATTAAAATTTTAAAAAGGAAAAAATCTTTAATCTTTGTTAGTGTTTTATGCTAATGCAAAAACGTGTAATTTTAAAAGTAAATATCTTAAAATCAATCTTATTTTTGTTAAAATTTAGTACATAATTTTCTTTTATTACGTGTAACTTTTTATATCAGTTCTTTTTTAGTATATTGCTGACAAAATGTATCAAATAAGCTTCTTAATAAGTCAGGTAAACAATAAAAAAAAGATATATTAAAAACCTCAATTCCTTCGAAACTTGGTTGAGTAAGCCTCCTATATCCTCCATTGCCGTCTCTTACCAACTCGTGATGCCTCCTAATTTGTTTGCGGAGGTTCACCATCACAACTGGTTCATCAAATTTATCGCTGTTCACTTCCGCGACTTTTGCTCTGATCGCAGCGACTCGCTTCTCGTGTTCTTCATGTGATTTCACCTTGTTGTGAAAATCTTGCAATGCGTGTCTCTTGTTTCTGTATAAAGTTTGCACTACGTAAAGATTTAATATACAATTTAAATAAGAAAATAAAAATTGTTTTTTTTTATTTAAAAATCTATTTAAAACTTTTCTTGTAAAAAATACAATTAACAAAATGTATATATTTACATTTGTTAAAATAAAAGCAAGTTGTAAGGATGTTAAAGTAATTTAAATGTAAGAAAATATCGATTTAAATCACCTTGATAGAGACTTTTCTTCGCAACAAATTGATGTAAATATTGCAACAAAAATTAGTGTTTTAGTCACACAGCGTGTGGTACTAGAACTCATTTTTGATTTTTTGTTTTGGCTACAAATCTTAAAATTAACTACTTTTTAGTAGAAAATAGATTGACTGTAGAAACGTTTTAACAAGTGAGGGCTTTTATTTTAAAGATGAGATAAGTATAAGAAAAACGCGATGATTGTTTCTTCTCTTGATTAGTTTAGTTCGTAATTAGGCTCATATTTTGTACGTACATGACTGGTTTATGATGGACATTTTACAATTCTTAAAAAACAAATTATTTAAAATGATTTTTTGGGATTTAAATAAATTATAATTTCAAAACCATTTAAAATGTTTTTACGTTAAATACATTTTTTAAACTTATAAAAAAATAATTTTATCACATACAGTTGTTTATACTGAAGTTTTTAAAAAACTTCTCAAAATTTTAAGCGTTTATTTTTATAACTTATCTTCAAGTGTAAAAAATGTATTATCGGTAAAAGATAAAGTATTATATGGATAATTTATGTCTAAATAATGTCTTCTGCCATTTATAGTACCTGTTAAAAGAAATTTATTAAATAAAATAAATACTTCTGTGTACTTTGTTAATTAAATCACTAAAACCTAGCTAAACTTAAATTTTAGTTTTGAAAGTACAAATACTAAATGTACTTAGTTTGCTTTTAATTTTAACAGTAATAAAAGTAAAATGATACTTAAATCTGTACAACAATATGGCTGCTGAATCCAGCATTGACAAAGTTTTAAACAATACTTAAATTTGTAGTTTATACCGGTTAAGTGAAGTTAAAAACATTTAAAAATAATTTTAAGAAAATATGAAAGTATAACTTAATTTGTATAACCTAAAAAAGTTATAAAAAATACTTTAAAAATGTTCTATATTTTTTATAGAAGATAAATTATGCTATATAGCTTATTCATCTTAGAAATTTTTGAACAAAAATATTACGCTAAAAAAAATTCAAATTTGATTCTAACACATTTAAATATGTTCTTTTTTGTTTTTGATAAATGTTTAAGTAAAATATTTAATTTTTTGTAGTAATAGAGAAGTTATTCAAAACTGCAGACGGTGTTAATTAGTTAAATAAATCTTAATCGTACAAAAAATAAATATTTTTTGTTTTCTTTTTTTTTTATTCCTTTTTTATCAACCGATCATTAAGAAAAAAAAGTTGTTAATCTGTAAATGTAGTTTTAACTTTATTTAATAAACTATTTAAGTTGATAAAACTAATATTTTTCAATTTAATGAGTTTTTGTTTATGAAATAAAGTTTTTTTAAAGCTAAACAGTTTTTTTATAACAAATTTATAAGTTTAGACTTACTTTTCGGATGTGTTTTATTTTAAGTAAATTAAAAATTGTTTAATTTTTTTTTTAATGTTTTTATAAAGGTAACTAATTTGCACACTTTATTCTACTGCTTTTGGGTGTACAAAATCATATTAAATATAAAAACTTTTTGAAAAGCTTAGATATACATTTATAATAACAAAAACTATAAAAAAGTTGTATTAATTTAGATTAAAATCGTAAAAAAATCAATCTATTAGATAAAAAGACCTTTTTTAAATATTGAGTTCCAATTTTTCTTTATATTTGTTTATAGACTATTTAAACAAATTTACCTGTAAATTGTTAATTGTTTCCTGCATTTTTAACCTATTTTCTTGCTCATTAGTATTTCACAATTTTTTAAGGACTTTTTAAACACAAAATTTTTATTTTTTATTTACTCTACAGCTTTATTCTCGTACCTCAGTGTTTGAATTTGTTTCACAAAAAACTTTTGCTGTTTTAAATATGCATGCGGTATTAAATAATTTAAGCTATTAATTCAACTGGTTTAAAGAAAGTTTATTGATTTGTTACAAAAATATATAAAATTTTGTTAAGTTTTGCTATAAAATAAATTAGATATTTAAAAAAATTCTTTGAATTTTGTAATTAAAACGGTAAACTTTTTTATTTTTTTTGCAAGATGCATATTTTTGAAATATTTTATGCATTACATTAAACTTAATGTTTTATCTACATTATTTTATTAAACGACTAAAAAAAGCGCTCAAACAACTAGTCCTAGGACCTGGTGCAAGAAAAAACCTTTCGGTTATCGAGTCGTGCACCGCTTGGATACCTTTTAACGTCCAATCCAGGAAAGGTCTATTGTTAAAAGCTAGAGACAATAAAACACTTGTAATCTTTGTTAAAAAACTCTTGTAATTTAAATTAATTATAAAATAGACCACGTTAATAACAAACAATGCTGATTTGTAATTAGCTGTAATAATAATATTTTCTTTTCTATTGTAAAAAAACAATTTCCAAACAACATATTGTAAATTTGCATTTAGCTTGGAGGTATTTATTCTATTCTCAACATTTTTATATTAGAAGGTTAATTACAGAAAAATCCCTTTTATCAAAAAATCAATACAGTAGTTTTTCAAAAAAAATTTAACTTTTAAATTAAGTTTAACTTTTTAACGTAGATTGTAAGATAAACGTGTTCATGTTGTGTAAGTGTTTAAAGATTTTTGTGTGCTCTTTTTTGTATTTTGGTTGATATTATTTTATAATATAACTTGATGTAGTTATTGAAAAAAAAAACATGTTAAAAAATAGTTATCGAATGTTTTTCCGCTTGTATACGTTTTCATTATTTAATATATAACTGAAATAAAATTCAAGTAAGCTAAGTAAAAATCTAACTTTATGTATAATGTTTGTTACGACCTGATTATAAATTTAAACTTTCAACTATTCTATGTTTTGATTTGAATTAAAGATTAACGTTATATTGATTTAAAAGTTAGTACAATAAAATAAAGTATCTGAACTAATTATAATTATGAAACAAATATATTTTTATTGCAGTCTATAAAGTTTGTTGATTAGTAACAAACTATTATTTTTATTGTGTTTCAAGCTAAAAGTGTTTGAAAAAAAGTTTACTTAGAAAAACGTATATATAAAACTACTGATATTTTAGAAATTTATGTTCAAAAATTATGAGTAAAATTTTATTTAGTACAATTTCCAAAAAAAAAAAACAATAACTAAAGTTTCAGAACTATATAAGAATAATATAAATTATCCGTAAGTAATACTAAATTTAGTAATTTTTGTTTCCAAACTCAGTTATACATAGGAAAATCAAAGTATAATCTAATTAACACTTCTGTTAATATTTTACTCAATGTTTTTATTATGCTCAGCTTAAATTTAGCGGAATATTGTTCATAAGTTTTCACTGAACTTTATACATACAAGCTCTCAGTAAATTTTGATCACGATTATTTTTTACAAAATTAAGATTTCCTTCTGTTCAGTTGTAGAGCAAACTTAGTTTGAATAATACCAAAACTGTATACCAAAGCCCTCATCATACGTTAGTTAATGTTTTCTAACTTATAATTTTCAACTTAACTTTGTTCAGTTTTGTTATATTTTATATGTATAAGTATTTCATTTAATAGAAGCTACCAGCTTGAAAAATTAATAAGAGGTAATATTTGACTTACATTTTGCAACATCTTGTAATTAATACAGTTTTATTATTAGGTTAAAAGATTTTTGTAAGCACTTAAATACTATATAAAATTAAGGTTAAGTCGCAGTAAAATTTTAAATTTTAGAAAACTAATAGCAGTATCGTTTATTAAACAGGTAGTTAAACTGCAAATAAACTAGATTAAAAATATATATATATAACTTATTTATAGCGTGCAAAATATAAATATTGTTTTCCTTAGAATAACAAACAACTAAAAAACAGCGCTTAAAAACTCCTTGTGTTCAAAAAAATATTATATATGTGATGGTACTTTTTTAATTTTCTATAAGTTTTAGATGTTTTTTTTTCTAATATAACTTAGTAAGTGTTCACTAAAAACATTTTGTTTTTTGTTTTTACATACGTTTTATTAGTTTAGTTAAACATTTTTTTTGCTTATTAAATTTATACAACTTGTTTTAACAAACAAACAGTTTTAACACTTTTAAAGCAAATAAACTTTAATCTAATAGTTTAAAAGTACTTATTGTTAAATTATTTAAATTTATTTAAACCTTAAATTTATTGAACAAACATTTTTTAGAAGAATGACTATTTAAACGTGTAATGATTACAATAAAACATTTAGTTCGGAACATTAAAAACTGCTTAACTACAATCGTATACATTTAACAAGTTGTTGTTTAGTTTAGACTGTTTAAATTAATTTTGCTTAACAATAAAACAAAAATTGTTAAGGCAATGTTAGAATATTGAATTTTATTTGTTTTTACAATTAATATAACAAGCGTTTTATGTTTTTAAGGTAGATTTGAAACATATTTGTAAATTTTTATGAGAATTAAAAAAAAACTCACAAGGAAAAAGTATTTACTTTAAATCTTTTTACATATTTTATATATTTTTTATTTCTTAGTTGTTTCAATTCAGCAAGTTAAATAAAAACCTGATTCAAGCGAAAAATGATATAAAAGATACAGTTGAACTTGTAAAAACATGCTCCAAATTTTTAAGAAAATTTGTTTAAAAATGGTTTAAAAGTCATTGCTTAAATATTTTTTGAGCTCGTAGTGCACTTTTTAAACCTTAGTTGTTAATACAATAGTTGTTTTATATTTAGTTTATATAAAAAGCATTTATATGTGTTAGAAATTTAAACAAATGTAGCTGAAATAATCTTATAGAAACAATCAGATTTTATGTGTCTACAAAATAACCGTTTTTGCAATATTAAAGTTTTATTAAAATTTTTATTACTGACTAAAGTTGTAACTTTTATGTACTCAATTAACAAGTAATAAATGATAAATTTAACTTTTAGAAATTTGTTTACAGCCCTCATTTTTAGCCCGTTTGGAATCAGATAGACGATCTATTATTTCAGTTTATTTTATTTACTTTTCGTTATAGTTTAAATTTTGTCGTCACAGCTTATAATGTAGTTTTTTGTTAAATTTTTAAGTTTTACACGTCAATGCTAATGTAAAAACGAAGTTCTATAACATTAGCTTGTTAAACTTTAATTTTTTCCTGATATTGTTAGTTTTTGTGAGATTTTACTTAAATTTGGTAATTGATAAATAATTTAAGATTTTCTTAAAATTTTTGTAAAACTTGTTATGAAAAATTAAAAAGTTTTCCTGTCGAATTTTTTATTGAAACTTATAAATTTTACATAGCATAATTATATTTAATCTAATTTATCATTTTTTAATTAAAGTCAAAACAAGTTTTTTATTTTTATTGTAGTTATAGATACTATAACTTAAGTCCTCATTTAAAGTTAATATTTTATACTAGTTTAAAGATATTTGTTAGACCTGGTTGTAAATAGGTTATTTAAACTAAACTTTGTTGTAAAAATATAGAAGATTAAATGCACGAGTAACAGTAAATAAAGATTAAGTATATTTTAGAGAAATTACTTAAGAATATAGTTTTATTATTTGCTAATGATAAAATATGCTTACTAAAGAAAAAAACTTTTTTTATTGCTTTTAAAAAACTTACAAAGTACTAATGTAAGAGTGTTAGTCAATTTTATGAAGCTAATAAATTTATGTTATTTGAACTGTAATAGTCTTTTTAGTAAATTTTGTAAAACGCTTTTTTATTTAAATTAGGAAATTATACTATCATTTAAATTATTAAGATTACAATTCTAGCAATAAATAAACTTTAACCTAAAAAGCAATAAAAAAATTAACCTATTTGACAACCTTGTGATTTAAAAATGACGTTTAGAACAATACCTTTCTAAATACGTATGATTATTGAAATGAATACGTGACATTAGACAACAATAAAAAACTGCTCAATTATGAGCATATATGTAGTACAGCCTTTTCGTTTGTTTTACTTTATGTGAAAACAAAGTTAATTAGGTTTTAATTGACAAGATTGACTGAATGAATTTTTTACTAGTCAGAATATTAATAGAGTTTTTATATTCAAAAATTTAATTAATTCACTGACAAATAGAGTGAACATTAGTAAAAGTAAAATAAAATATTGAATATCGAGCGTATACAATTAAAAGAACTGTTTTTTAACTAGCAAACTAGTTAACTTTCAATTTTTTTTATCAAAACTTTGGCAAAAATTTACATAAAATGTATAAACCGTTTCCCAAAGTGGGTTAGATGACCCCCTTGGGGCATATTCAGAAATTTATTTATAGGGCCAAATGAGGGGGATGCATGACTGGTAAAGAGGCCATAAGGCCATAAGTTCAAGCTTATACTAAATATTTTGGGTTAATGGTAACGAGCGAAAAAAGGTCTTCGGCATATATAAGGGTAGTCTTGAAACTTACGGTAGATATTTTAAAACTTTTATTAAATATCCTGGAGTTCATTATGAAGAAAAAAGGTCTTGGGATTATTTAACGGTAGCTTTGGAACTTAAACCAGATGTTAAAGGAAAAATAAAAAACTTACACTAGATCAGGGCTTCTTAAAGTGGGCTATTTTTAAAAATTATGAAGCCATAAGCTGCAAAGGTTATCAAATAAGGCTATTATTTAAAATTTACACTAGATATTCCGGAATTGGTGATCAAAATCAAAAAAGTCTTAAGGTAGAATTTTGAGAAAACTATTTGAGCAGCCATTGATTTTAAAATTTCTTCAAAGAGGGACTTTAAAAAAAAGTTCGGAAAACTTTAATGTAGAAGCATGCAATTTTATGCAGTTTTTTGGTTAAAGTAACTTTAATTTTATTAGAACTGTTTTAATCTTTATATTGACAAAAAAAGTAATCTTTTGTAAATAAAATTAATAGTAGTTTAACAAAATTGTTCATTTTAAAGATTTACATTTTAGTATAAGAAGGGCAACATACGACCCGTCAAGCAGAAACTTTTGGTTTGCAACACATTTTGTAGCTTTTTTTAGAAAAAATGTTTTAAATGTGCTGTTAGTTTGTTTTTCAAAACGTAGTAGCACAGTTGCCAGAATTTTTTATCTTTAAAACGTTTTTACATGTATTTTAAATACGTGTGGCTTTTAAGCTGTTTAAAAGATGGCAACACTGCTAAGTAGTACTTGTTAAATAATTATTTACTTACAGTTTCATGTATTATTTATGTTTGTTATGTGATTTTTTTCAAAATTACCCTTCCCGAGACGATAGTTTATAAAGATGGGGTTTGAATAGTTTCTCACTCTGTTTTTTTTTTTTAGTTTTCCACTAGTACTAAAATTTAGCCTGTCTTTAAATTCATGAAAAGGTGTATAACTATGGTCACTGAGTAAAAATGTTGGTAAATAAGTAACAACTGCAAAAAGTAATACTAAAATGTATAAATTTATACATAGTATATTGAAAAAAAAACGCCTAAAATATTTTGTCCTAGGAACTGGTGCACAAAAAAAACCTTTCGGTTATCGAGTCGCACACCACGGATACCTTTTAATGTCTATATATGTTAATAAAAACAGTCACTTTACATGTTAAAGTTATAGAAGCTCTATAATACACTAAAAGGTATTTTAGAGACATGAACGGCTGTATATTTTAATTTCTTAAACTTTTTCAGTACGAAGCAAAAACTAAAACGAAGTTGTAAATATTTAGAAGAATAGTTTAAAACTTTTTTGAACAGATATGCATAACAACAAAAAGTTGCTTTTTACATAGTAAAGTCTTAAAGATGTATTTATACTGCGTCCTGCCTGTGATTGTTTATTGTTGCGAAGCATTTTTAATGATTACAAACCCAGACGATGAATTTTCTCTAGAAGAGTACAACTTGATTGAAAGTGAGTTACTGTTTACATTTTTAGGAACTTGAGTTAAAAACTGCACAGTTACAATGGTCCGTAAGTAAAAGTAGTTCCATAATCTAAAAACCCTAGTTGTTATAAATTTATCTTTAGTCATAATTTCTGTGCAAAAGCTTTTTTGTCTAGTATAACTTCAAAAAACTGAAAAAAATATCTTGATCTTTAGAGACTAGTTTATTTTATTTTTATTTTATACTGTGTTTACTTGATCAAAAAAAATTTTTTTTAGAAAAAGAAAATTTTAAACCAAGAAATAAATGCACTAAAAACGAAATAGAATGTAAAAACTCCTATGGATTTGAAATATGCGTACAAGAAAAAACGAAAATGTTTGCTTGTGCTAGTTATTCAACAAAGCTGTGCGATGAAGATAAGTTCATTGCGGACAGTTCTTTAGGAAAAATGTTGGTCTTAATACCAATAAGAGTAATTTTTAAATAGGATATAAAAGTTTATTTAATTTTTTCAAATGTTTTCTAGTTCTAAAAATTTAGGATTGTGTTTATTTTATTTTACTTTTTTTTTTAATTTTTGGGTTAAAAGTAAGTTTTTGACAGAGAGGAAATTTAGTAAATAGAAAAAAATAAATCTAAAAATGTTTAAGGTGCTTTAGATGTGTGAAAAAAACAAATTATCCTTGGTCGTTCCCTAATTTAGTTAGCAATAAAAATGACAATAAGGAGCTATTTTTAAACAATGTTGTTACAACCTGCAATTATTTAGAAGTTCGTTTTGTTTCATTTTAATAGGAATACAGTTTATTTAAACTTTTTTCTTAAATTTTATTATGTCTAAACTGTAAGTTGTATTACAATTGAAAACTTAAATTTCTTATAGCTACTAAACTATTTTTATTGGTTAAAAAAAATTAAAATATAAATTAAAAGTAAAATTATGAAAAAATCTGTTTTGACACTTAAATTTTTTAGATAATGAACTATAATTAAACTTTGGTTTGAAATTTAAACTTTTAATTACAGAAATCAAAGTTAAAGTGTGACTTAGAAACTGAGTTCCAATGCGAAACAAGAACAACAAAATGCATTCCAAGAAGCTCCGTCAACAATGGAGTCTACGATTGCACTGACGGGTCAGATGAAAAAATATCAAATTTTTCTTGCTTGGACTTTGAATACAGTTGTTCAATACACAACAAAACAGAATTCTTGAGCAATTCACCCTACATGAGGTGCATCTCTTACAACATGGTCAGGGATGGTCAATCAGATTGCTTTTCCAGCTTAGATGAAAAAGTAATGATCGATAACTGCACGCACGATCATTTGTTTTTGTGTCTAGACCAAAGCAGATGCCTGCCAAAAACACTAAAATGTAACGGAGTTACGAACTGTGTCGACGGTAGCGACGAAATAGAAGGGTGCAGCTACCCCACCATCTTTAGACGGTTTGATGGGGACAAAGCGTTTCTTGTCGACTGGGTTAAACTAATGATGGTTTCCGAAGACTTACTTTACAAAAGTGAGGTAGATTTTAGCGAAAAATCGGTGTTAGAAAAAGGAAAAAAGATTCTAAACGACAGAATGTTCGGTTTCAAATGCAATGGAAAAGGCAAGACCGGAATGGCCACGGTGACTCAACCCGGCAGCTCGTCAAAAACGTACTGCAAGCTCGACGAAGACAAATGTTTCAACGATCTCGGTGAGCTCACCAGCTGTTTCAGGTGTTTTGACGGGACAATCATTAACAAGAGGCAAGTTTGTGACGGAACATTTGACTGCCGAGATTATTCTGACGAGTGCACATGTGAGGTCACGGACGCCGTAGAAGCGTGCGATTATTTTAACAAGCATAAAAACTCGAGCGCTTTTTTGTGCGATTTGCAGTTCGACTTTCCCGGAGGCGTTGATGAAATTTTCTGCTCAAACGAAGCCGTGTTTGCAGATTTAAATTATATATTTTTAAGAGAGAACCAATTAGGTAAATATCAAATTTACTGGCCGTGTGAATCTAACAAAACAGTGCTTTTAAAACAAGAAAAAGTTTGTGACTTTAATAGCGACTGCGCAGATCATTCGGATGAAAAGTATTGTTCAAGCAGAACTCATTTCAATTGCACTTCAGGGATTCCTGTTTCGATTGATGTAGCGAAAGTCAATGACAAGGAACTGGACTGCGCCGATCTGTCAGATGAATGCGAAGAAAACCCTATAAGCTCAGTGAAAGAAATGATAAAAAATAGCTACTTGAGGGAGTTAGTGTATGTGACTTTGGTCGGAATTATTGTTTTTAACATAGTTGTGTTGAAGAAAAACTTGAAAAAACTTAAGAGCATTGATGATAACCAACTGACGAAGTACTTTAATTTGATTTTCATTCTCAACCTCTCATTTTCAGACCTTATTTATGGTTTCGTTCTAGCTGTGATAGCTTATTCTTCAAACAAATTCTCTGGTGTATTTTGTTCTAAAAACTTTTATTGGCGTTCAAGTTTAGTTTGTAAAGTAATGGGAATTTTAACTTTTATATCATCTGAAACTTCACTAAACATTCTATTTCTAATGACAGCTTTTCGACTTTACACCGTTTATTACCCATTTGACTGCTTAGACATTAAGAAGCGGTATGTTTACGTTCTTTTGCTAGCTTGTTGGCTTCTTTCTTTTGTTTTGTCCTTCATACCATTCGCTTTAGAAAAGGAGTTTATGCAGAACATGATCATATCAAGCAATATACTCTTTAATAACAAGAAAGCCGATAGGATAATATCACCCGATGAGTTAAACAAAATTGCTGGCAAAATTGAGCTTGTTTGGAATAACGCTCGGCTTGAACCCATACCACCATCGAAAAGCATTTACAACGTTCGAGATTCTAAAAACTGGTTCTTCAACTCCAAGGAAATGAAAAGTCGATTTCCAAATACAAGTATCGACGTCCAGATGAAATTTGGGTTTTACAGTTCCTCCTCAGTTTGCCTTCCAGATTTTTACTCCAAATCTCCCGTGTCTTCCAAGTTTTCTATTGCAATAATGAGCTACAACCTCTTATTGATCAGCTGCATTGCAGTTGGGTACGTTTTGATTTTTTACAAAATCAGATCGACTAAAATGAACAAAAGTTCTGAGAACAGCTTGAAAAAGGAAAGGACCATGTCCGTCAAAATACTTTTGATTGTGGTGACAGATATAGCTTGTTGGTTGCCAATCATCCTTTTTTCGTTTGCAAGTTTTTTGGGTTTTCAAATTCCAGGAGTCGCACACTCTGTAACTTCAATTGTCCTTTTACCCATCAATAGTCTGCTTAATCCGATTTTGTATTCAAGAGTATATGTTATTTTGTTTGAGAAGCTTAAAATAGTACTTTCTAAGCTTAAACTTAAATAACTTTTGTTTTCTTTAAAATAATGATACACCTATTTCCTTTAATTGTTAACATTATATAACTAAAAAGCTGTTTTTCATTATTAAATTTTTATAATTCTAATCATGTTCTCTATTGTCATTATTTTTTAATATTTAATTTTTTTTTTCTCTGGTTTTCTCCTCTAGTTTCTAACAGATTAACTTTTGTTAAATACTCTCAAAATTTGTAAAGGTTCAGTATTAATACAAACATAATTTTAAAGTATATACAAAAAGTTATTACTCAAATATTTTGTTTTTTAAAAGAAAATGTTTCCAATAAAATGCGTAAAATTAGTTATAAAATTGAATAACTAAATGTTTGTTTTTATTAAATTTGGTCATAGTTTATTTAAAAAATAGTAATAAAGGTAAACAGACCATATACAACTTGCTGTATATGCATATACAAGTTGCATAACACATTTTAAAGTTATAGTTTTCAGATTAAAAAAAAAAACTTTTCCTAACTTTTTTCTACAAATTCACAAATCTATAAAACAAAATTGTTTAATTACTTAAATAAAGGTTTAATAAAATTTTAAGATTTTTAGGTTAACTACACTGAAAGTGGCTTGAGCACAAAATATTTATCGAAGTAAAATATGAAATTTGCTTGTAAAAACATACAATTAACGAATAATTTTGTTGTTACGATTCGTGTAAAAACAAGTTCTTTTATAAAATTACAAACTTTTTAACAGTTAAAATTAGCAATGTTTTGTTAAACAATCTTTAAACAATTTTACTAACTTTTTTTTAAGTTTTAGTCTAATTTTTACCTGAAAGTAATTTTAGATGTCGAATTCAGTTGGGAAATGCGTAATCTTGTTAAAGATACAAAGAAACGTAGCGTTTCAAACGTGAACTTAACCTAGGACCTAGTGCTTAAAGAACCTTTCGGTTTTTGAGTCGCACACCACAAATACCTTTTAAGGTCTTGTCCAGGACAATACGTTTCTTTAACATATAAACATATACTTATTTAGAAATAACATATATATCTTTATAAACTTAACTTCAAGTAAACTCTAACTAGCTAATCGTAAAACTCAAATCATACCTAAAAATAAATTAGTTAATAAGTCATATTTCATTAAAATGCTAAAAAACTCTACGTAGTAACCAACATTGCAGACACACTTTAGAAAAAAACATTGACTAATTATTATTGCGTTAAATATTACTTCCAATATTTATCAAAATCAAATTGGTTTAAAATATTTTTAAGCATAAAAGCAAAAATTGTTTGGTTTTTGTTACTAAGAGGCTTTAAAAATTAAACTTACCAGTTTTAGTACGCAACCAAATTATTTTCAAACATTGAGTAAATAATTTTTTTTTAATAATTTTAATTTAAAACAAAAACATAAAGTTGAAATTAAACTATCATATAAGAATTTACCAGTTAAAAAAACTTAAGCAAGATACATTACTAATGTAAAAGAAACTAAAAAGCATACATAGTTTTTATTTGGTATATACAATCTTAGTATCTCCATAAATAGTATTTTTTGAAAAGAACAATCAATTGAGAAATCAGAACATAACACTTGTTTTAATTTTATTATCTTAAATCCAATAAACTTTTATTCATAAACAAATATTTGTAGATAAATTCTAGATATACAAACGTCTGTTTGGGATGTTTATTGTTAATAACTATATTACAAAAAAGTTTACTAAAAACACTACTGGTATAAGGTATAGTTGTATGAGATCTTTTACTTTAAAACATTGTTAAAAACACTTTGGCGATGATATTTTATTCAGATTTTTTCTTAATTATCGCTAGTAATAATTTAAGACAATAATTCAAACAGTTTTGTGTACAATTATTTTTATTGATAATAAATAAAAAAGACAAGAATTCAAATGTGATGAGCTACTTCGATAAATCAGATTTTAGACCTTATTTACTTTAAGTCTTATCAAAAAAATTATTGTACTTGTATAATTTATAATAATTTGCGTGAAAAATTAAGCACAACATTCTAATCTAAAACATATAAATAAACTTTTTATAAATATTTAGTAGTCTGATATCTTTACTTTTTGGTTCTGCTATAAAGCATAGTTGCCGTTTGGCTGTATCTTCACTGTTATATGTCATTTTTTTATCGCAGATGTTTTTGACCTTATCACTATAAAACTCATAACGTTTTTTATTATTACTTTTGTACCTGAATATTACTTTTGTGATTGTTCGAAGTATCTATAAAAACGTATGTTTCATAATGTGTTTATTTATTCCGCAAACTTTTCATGTTAATGCACTGAAGGAAAATTACCGTCTCGTTTGCATTTATTTTAACTTTACAAGTTTATTGTACATGCTTAAACACGTCTAAATCTTTTATCTTCACTCCACGACTAAGTTTAAAGCCATGCCTTAGTTTAAGTTTTAAATCTTTGCAAACATTTTAGGTAAACAAAGTTTTTACTTTAATACAATCTGTATATGTTTACCTGAAATTAACAAAATGTTACAATCTCATAGTACAGTTTTGTTCATGTTCTTAATTGAACGACAAAAAATCACTCAAAACCTTTGGTTTAGGGACCTGATGTACGAAAAAACCTCTCGGTTATCGAGTCGTACACCACGGATACAGTTTAATGTCTTGTCCAGGACTAGTAAAACTTATTTCGCCTAACTGCGTTGTACTGCCTATATAATTTAAACAGGTATATAGAGTCTGTAAAGATTAGCGTACATTTGAAAAAGCATGAATAAATGGTCTACAATATGTAAACATATATTATATATAGTTATTAATAAACATATATATTACATACATCATAAATAGCTTTATATAAAGCAGCAATTCATAACCTGGGGTAAGTAACCTTGTTTTAGGGGATAATTTTTCTCCCAACGAAGTTAATGCACAAATTAATGTTCTAAACAAGTGTTAAAGAATAAAGTTTCTAATTGAATTTAACTTGTGTAGCCTTAACTTTACTTAATGCAAAACTATAGTAAAGTTAAGGCAATATTTGCAAATTTAAGGGATTGTCAGTAAAAATGCTTTAAAATTTTTAGCTTTCAAAGTTTAAATTTAAGAATCTTTTTTCTATGTAGTTATATTTACCAGTGAGAGGGAAGTATCATAAACTGGGTATATCCGTGTTGCTGTAGTAGAAATTGTTTAAAAAGTTCAAGATTGTTCATTCAAGATGTTCTGAAGAATTTTATAATAATTTAGCAAGTTAATTGGCTAGCTTTTTGCAAAAAATGTGTTTTATTCTATGAACGTTGAGGTGTTTTGGATTAAAATGCAACGCTGCTATCCACGATTAGGTATTCAAAGCCTGAATAATTCCATTTAATTTTGTCAAACCTACTTGTGCGAATGCTGCTTCTCTGCATTTACTGCCAGAAAACCTGAAGCAGGAAACCGACGTTGAATCAGACATTCGTTGTGCAATGTATGCTAAAAAACACTGATCTGCTTGTTGCTAAAAAACAAGGACCGTCGTCACATTAAATGTTACAGAAGTTACTTGTTATTTTCTTTAAAATTTTTTTTTTTGTTTGTTAATAATTGAACACTACCATGTATACTTGGGGTAGTTTAGTAATTACCTTTTACAATAGGGTTAAATATGAAAAAAAGTTAAGAATCTCTGATCTAAAGTAAAAGATGAATTTAAACATTTTTGTCTTTAATTTAATTTTAATATAGAAACTATAATTCTAATTTAACTCTAATATAAATTCGATGTGTATATATATATTACTAATTGCATTTTTAATGATTTATAACTTTAGTAGTATTTTTTCTCATTAAATGTTAGACTATTGTTCGAACCAAAACTATCTTTTAAATTGATTTATTTCGTGGCAAAAAAAAAACCATATCTATGATAAGTACAATAAAAGAAAAAACTAAGCGTATATTTTATTTAAAACAGCAGAATTAAATACATACATAACAAAACTATCAACTTACTTTTTTATAATACACATAATCACCAATTATTACGAAAATGAACCTGTTAAAACAAAACTTAACTTATGTTAGATCAGGTACTTAATAAAAAACATAAAGCTAAAAAACGTATGCTAGAGGTGTGGCAATACTGTTGTTTTGCTAAGACTTACTTTTATTTCCACCCCTGTGTATTAAAAAATCTTTAATTTTTCTAGCTTAAAATTTAAAACACAGCAAAAAATTATTTATCTCACAAAAAACACTAAGTGATAAAAACTCAAATTGAGATAATTAGCATAGTACATTATAAAATTTCCATAATAACAAAAGTATTACAAACATTATAAAAAACGGTTTGAATTTTTTCACTATGCAGTACACTTTTTTTGTTTAAAATACTCTTAAAACTATTTAAATATTTTTCAATATACTTATGTTCAGTTTAATCAATGTATAACCAGTTAAAAGATATCTGTTAAGACTTAAATTATTATTTCTGAAATGTTATATTTAGTGTTTTAACGTATCTTAATTTCTAAATTCAATAACAACTGTTCTACAAATAACAATGTTTAGTTATTATAAACTTACTAAAAACAAAAGAAGTTTATCCAATACTTAGATCACTATTTTTTACTATATTCGCTGACTAATAATGTAAAATTTAAAAAAACAAGACACTACTTTTTTATGAATGATTTGCTATACGATTTAAAAAAAGTAACTACACTTTTGTTTTTACTATAACAACTAGAAAACAAATCTAACAAATTCTTGTAGCTAATTAGATCAGTAAACTTGTTATACTATGCCAATATAACTTATAAAATTATACTTTAAAACAGCGACTACTTAATTACTAAAATAAATGTAGAATTATTGTTTTACTACTTTCAAACAGGTTAACTAAAGCTCTTCTATCTTAATAAACATTTAAAAACCTCTTTTATAAACTTTAATAATCCTTTAAATTTTATAACATAACAAAATTAGTTGTACAGCTTACTTTTTAATGTTTAATCTTTTAAGGTTTTTTTTAAGTTTCATTGTCTGTTAAATCGAGATTTGTATAAGCCAGTTTTTCATAGTTTAACCAAAAAGTATAGTGCAAACCATATATATGAAAGTTCTGTGTGCCATATAAAAACAGTTTCATTACTTTTATTCAAGTATTAACTATCGAATAAAATAACAAATGATGTTTTTAATATTTTAATTGTTTTTTAGTTACTTTAAATTTTTGTCTAAACGTACTAATGTAATATGTTTTCTTAGGATCAATAGAAAATGTTTTAATATTAAAGTATTAAATTCAATAATATCTTCGTTATTAAAGTTTTTAAAGATATAAGGCAGCTAAAGTTTTATTCTTAAAAGTAAATTTTGAGATCAAACATTTTTGTTTAAATAACAAAAAAACTATGTATAAAACAGTTTAGAAAATAAAATTTATAAAATTAAGCAAGTTGGTCGATTGTTAAAAACTAATTTAGTAATAAAAGGTAAAAGAAAACATTTTAAAGCTTTTAGTTTAAGATAAGTTTAGGGTTATTTATTTTAGTTAGCTATTTGGTTAGTGTTTTTAAATATTCAAGTAGTATTCTCTTAACTATTTTCTAATTAGAACAGTCTAAAATATATATAGCACTGATACAAAGCTGTAATAAAAAGTACAATAGCTTTCATTATTAGTTTATATTTTTAAGACTACTGACAGCATTTTAATTGTTAGAAATATATTATTGTAATTGGAATGAAACCAAAAAGTATTAAAGATAATGTTAGCTTTATTTACCCATTTAAAAAGTTCAAATAAGCTAAATTTCTCTTTAATTATATCGTATTAGAACAAATATTTTGTAAGTTTGATTACAATGGTCTAGCATTTTATAATGACACATGTTTAATTTTAAATGTATTTGTTGAAATATAGTTATAACATAAAAACCAACTATTTTTGATTTGCTTACATCTGTTTACAACGCTTAAAGACGTATCTTCAGAGCAAAAAAAGTTTTAATGGGAAATTTATTTTTAAAGTTTACAAAAACACACAATATTCAAGCGTTGAAACAACTGAAATAAATAGAAAAATTGTTGTTCTTATATATTATAAATGTTTATATATGCAGTTTGCATAGAGAGCTGGGACAATTGTCAACTAAAAAAACTTTTCCTAATATATTATAACACATGTATTGATTATTTAAATAAATGATTATAAAAAAAAAACCTATAACTTTACAATATTTTTTAGAGAAACTAAAAATACATTTTCTTGATTACTGTGTAGATATACTTAGTGTTTTATTTCATTTAAACTTAAATAAAAATAGTTTGAAATATTTCTTAATAGTTTTCGTTTGTTAATAAATCTTAAGAGATTAGCTTTAAAATAAATAAAAATGTTATGTTACAACTATTTTTCGTTTTTACTTGGAATCCTTATTTTCTTTTGTTAAAGTTAGTTAGCTTTTTTAACATCTCTGGCATTGGAATCATTAACATCATGTTTAAAGTAAGATTGTTAAGAACTAAAATATGTGTTTTTCTGTTTCTTTGTTTTAATTTTACATTTCAACACTAAGAAATCTTAAAATTTAAAAATTGAACTTTTAAAATATTTAAGCTTATGAACTTTTGGTTTATAACGCTAAAAACGATACTTTAGAAATACTTTTGTTTGCTGTTTGTTTTATCTAAGTTTATTTTTCTTTAAACCTGAAATTTACTTTGTTTGAGATCTAAGTAAATTATAAATACTGGTATGTATTAAATGTGATGTGTGTATTCTTATTAATGATATTAGTATGTGATATGATATATTACTAGGCTTTATATTCTTCGTAAAAAAGTTTATAACGAAAATTAGTTTCTTAACGTTAAGCAACTATTATATAAATTAAGTATAAACTTTTGAGTAGTAAATTAAGTTTCTAGTAGTTCAAAGCTAAAAACTTCTACTTGACCACCTAATATTTTGGAATTACAAAAACTTGTTTGAAGAAAGTATGTTGCTTTTGAACATGCAATACTTTAATTAAACTAATACCATAATAAATTTTCTTAACTTTTTCTCAGAATAAAACTTTTGTTCAGGTATAATGCTAAAATATGAAAAATAGCAGTTTATAACATTTACCTTTAGCTTCCTAGTCTAAAAGATTATTTTCTTACAATGTTTAAAATAAATTTTGTGAACACTAAATAAACTTTATAGCTTAAATATTTTACGAGTAAGATTTTAAATTGAACTTTAAAAACAGGTTTATGCTTCATTCTATATTTAGTGTTAAACCAACTTTTATCAAACAAAATAAACTGATTGTCACGTCATATAATAAAACTGTACATAAAACTTATTTATTCATTTTGTTCGAAAAATGAACCAACACATTTCAGAAAATACGAAACAAAAAGAACTAAAAGTTTGCCCAAGTACTTCAAGGTAAAATTTGATTTGATAATTTAGTTTGCATTGAGTTAAATCATTTAAAAAAAAATCTTTTAATTAAAGCACACTAAGCTAAATGTAGATAATTTTTGTTGATAAGCTGTTTTAGTGTATTTAAATCCATTTTTAATACTTTGAAAATTAAACTTTTAGGATTTAGTCTGGTAAAAATATTTTCGTTTTTAATGTGGTACTAACTAATATACTTTAAATTATTACTATGGAAAAAAGCTTCTTTAGTTTTGTTGCTCTTTGATTTACTATTTAAATAAAGTTTTGAACTTTATATACAAGAAGTTAAAATTCTGAACTATAAAAACATTTAACTATACTCTTTATGTAGTTAATATTTTTTTAGTTTTACAATTGTGAAAACAATTCAATTTGATAAGGTAATAAATCTAGATACTTTACAAGTTTTAAAAGATTCAACTAGGATTGTGCTAAAACTTAAAAAAAAATTTTGACTAAGTCTGTAAACTAAAATTCAAGTGCTCCAAATATTTTAAGTAAGTTTGTTATATGATTATTTGTTTTAACGGATAAAATTGCTTGAACTACTGAGTAAAGAACTTTATTTTAAAGAGCTTTAGTTCACTAAGTTATTAATATCCTAGGTCGAAATTTTTCCTACTGAAGCCTGGCAATAAATAGAATAGTTAATTTGCAGTTGAATCATTATATGTGTTAAAAGTTCCTATTTATATTTAATTCTCAAAATTAAAACAATATAAGGTGTTTAACTAGCAATAAATTAATACGGACCTTTGCTGCTTGACTTAAAATGATTTTAATTTAATCAAAAACTTAAACAAAAGAATTTTTTTTAAATAATTACTTCAAAGGTAGGTTATTAAGTATACTGTTTTACGTAGTTAACATTTTATCGTTTAGAAAACAATTCTTTTTCATGAAGTAATTAAAACTAGTTATTTAACAAATCTTAAAAGAGGTGTAAACATATGTGAATACTTTTGTTAACTTAACTGCTTTTTTATACGCTACTTTTTATATTATATGCTGGCAGTAGTTGCTTTTTTATAAGCTATTTTTTATATTATATGCTGTCAATAGTTGCTTTTTTTTTATAGGTCTTAAATTTTAAACAAAACAAGGTATTAACTAAACATCTATAGCTTATATAAATACGAACCTTTGTTGCTTAACTTAAAATAAATTCAGAATTTTGTTAAGTTTTGAAAACTAAAACAGCTTTAAAGTAAGGTTCATCGTTTATTGACTAAACTCGAATCAAAAACCTCAAACTTTTCTATTACACATCAGGTATGGAACAACAAAAAAGCCAAACTAAACTGAAAAGAAACTGCAAAACCATTGCTAAAAGAAGAACAAGAAACGCAACGCTAAGACAAAAAATAAAGGAGAGAACAATGAAAGTGATGCAGAAACTAACAAAAAAGAAGCAAGAAACCAAAGAGAAGATCGTGTTCAAAAAATCGCCGGCGGAAAAGCTGACGCTCATCCAGAGCATGCGCGAATCCGTGTACAAGGAAGTGGAAGACAGCATGGACCTGTTCGTCAACCCTTCCAAGATGAACGCCACCCAACAGCTCGACTTCTACGACAAGTTCTGCCGGGAGGTGCTGGTGCCTTCGAGCAACCGCAAGGACCCGTTCGCGCACAAGTACCAGGGCAGGTTGAAGGGAGAGGCGAAGATAACCAAGTTCGTCGGGTTGTGCTTCAAACGGCAGCGGGTGCTGTGTGAGCGGATGAAGATCATGGTGACGTACGTCGACTTGGACGAAGGAGTGCGGCAACTCTTCTACAGCAAGAAGACGCTCAAGTCGCTGTTCAAGGTGATGGCGTACAACTCGAAGCTGCTGAGGGAGAGCGTGATCAGGCTGGTGCTGATGATTTACGACGATTGTGAGAAGTTGAGGCCATACGTTTGGGAGCAAGTACAGTTCGAGCTGATCGAGTACAACAGCGGTTTGAGGGGCCTGGATGGGATGGTCGAAATAATCGCAACTCTGGTGCAGGTGTCCCAGAAGTACAGGCAGGAAAAGGAAGAGAAGTTTTTCAACGACGTCTACACAAAGATCGTCATGCCTCTCCTCAAAAACATGAAGGTTTGCTTCCAGGCCGCATTCCGAAACTGCGTTCGGTTTTACCTGGGAGCTTTTCCAGTGAACTGGAGCGAAACAATAACGAGTTTGCTGAAGACGTGGCCGCAAAGGTCCCTCGACCGGGAAAAATTCTACATCCTCCACTTCAAGTTTCTGATTTCCATCATGCCGCCCAAAGTCCTGGCCACCCACGAAAAAAAGGTCATGGCCAAACTGACGCGGCTGTGGAAGAGCCCGCAGACCCTGACAGCGCAGCGGAGCTTGGACATGTGGAAGAACAAATCTTTTATGCTAAAGATGCGCCCACAAGAGTCCAAGTGGTTCCCGTGGTTGAGAGAGCATGTGAATAACGACACGAGTGTATCGCCGCAATTAAACAACACGTACCAAGCCGTCTACAAAATATTGGAGTCGGGAAAAGACTTTAAAGAATTTTCAATCGATATAAGTTGATAGTTTTTTTTATTTTAGTTTAATAAACTTTTATTCATATCCGATATTGAACATCTTAATTTGATTTTACTTTTTTATTTTTAATGCATAACATGTTATATTTAAAATATCTTCTTATCAAAGAATTTTTTTTTATAACTTTTGATTTTTAATTTATATTTCAAGACTAAATGTAACATCAAAAATATGAAATTTAAAACTTTCAACTTATGAACTTTTAATTTATACGGATAAACGATACTTTAGAAAAAGTTTTGTTTGATGTATGTTTGTCTAACTATATTTTCTTTAAACCTGAGCCTTAGTATACTTTAGAGTTGAGAATTTTGATACATTTTAATTTTAGGTTTCCAAACTAATCTAAAACATTACTTGAGGTGAAAAAAAATTTAATTTTAATCATCAAACTTTAGTTGTTTGTACTGACATTATTTTTTAAATGTATATTTCTTAATTAAGTTCTTCTAGGCCAAGTTTGATTTGCTAACTTTTAAAGTTTCAATGTATTTGTAGATTTAGTGATAAACTTTTCACTGCTCAGGCTGTAAAATTAGAGAAACGATCATTGGTTTTAATTTTTTTCAAAAAAAAGATAAAAAACTAATAAATTAAAGTTTAGACAATAAGTAACAACCATGAATATTTAAAAAACAAATCAGAATCTTTCGTAAGTTGTCTATTCATTCACTTTAGCTAAATACCTACATTACTTTAAAAAAAGAAAAAAACGTTTACACTTATAATTATTTCAATAGAAAACTTGGAATATTTTATTTTTTTGTAAACATAAAAAGTTTTTGTTAGCACTTTTGTGATGTTTTATTAGTTGTTATGTTTTAAATTGTAAATTTTATACCCTCGAATATTATTTTAAATACTAAAAGCAAAGATGCTACAGATATTTGAGAAAATTAAAATTGCTTTGTAAAGTTTTGTACGCAACATTGCGATTTAAAATAGTTTAAGATGATTATAAAATTTAAAGAAATTTATCATTGACCAATCTTACAAGTTATCAAAATGATTATAAGCTTATCAAAATAAATAATTTTAAGCCGACTAGCTGTAGTCTGAAAAATATAGAAATCACCATTTCTCGTTTCTAATCTAAAGTTATTACTTTTTTGAATTATAAAACAACTACTTACAAAATTTATAGATATAGTAAAAAATGTTTAAATTAAACTTTACTACTTTAAGCTACAATTCTTTCGAGGTAAACTAGTTTACGTGTTAGGTATACCTTTATTAAGTATGTTGTAACATTGAGTTAAAAATAATATCAATAAAAATAACATTTATTATAAAGACTTTTATCTGCGTAAATATATTTACATTCAACAGAATTCAACTAAGGCAGACAAAATATATGTAGTAAATTTCACATTGAATTCTAAATTAAACAAAAAATAATGATCCACACGAAATTAAACTATCTATCTAAAAGCTTACTATTATGGTTAAGTTTAAAAAAGTTTTTGTTAAATACTCCAAAAATTAAAACTTCTTACAAGTATAGATAACACTTACTTATTTACTGACATGTCATAAATATAGTAGTTTTTGGTAATGCTTCAACTGTTTTATTTTCTTTGAAATTGAACTAGGTTTTTTTTTTAATTTTATGAAACAAAAATGCTCATGTTAATTTTATTTTGAAGTAAGTAAAAGCTTAAAAATTTAATATAAATTTTATAAGTAGTGTTAGCAGCATGAAAAAAAAACATAGGTAACAATTTATTAGTTTTGAACATAAAGTTCAAATGGTAGTATTTAAGAAACAAAACTTTAAAGTGCAAGTTTAAAGGTTTAAGATCACCAAAACACACAAATATAAGAATAAAATATAAACAAACACTACCATGTCAATGGTGCACATTTTCTACAGTTCCACCGTTGAAAAACAGTTGCAGATGGGTTCTCAATTCTGTTCTTCAATTTTAGAAAGATTTGATATACATTTTTAAACAGGCAAAATTGGAACTTATGTCTAACAAAGCTTTAATTTATTAAACGTTTATTTATTACTTATTTAAAAAATCAAGACTAGTTATCATTTCTCTAATTTTAGCCTAAGCGGTGAACAAATATATCAAAACTACAAATAAATTGAAATTTAAAAAATTAGCAGAACAATCTTAGTTCAAAATAAATTAATAGAAAAATATTTATTTTACACTATGATGTTACTACTAAAAACTAAAGTTTTATGTTAGAGCTGTTTGAGAAATTTTTAAAACTTGCTTTTGGTTTCTCAAAACCTAATTAAAATCTATCAAATTACTTAACTTTAAAGTAATTTAAAGCTCAATTAAAGAAAAATTTATACTTGGAATAACAAACAGTAAAAAAAACTTCTTTTAAACTACCATTCTAGCTTTATAAATCAAAAGTTTAACAGTTTAAAAATTTTTGCAGGTAGTGAAAGTTGAAAACTTCAAATTTTCAAGACTAATATTTGGTAAAATGATAAACTTACCGTGCTCAAATCCACTTAGACATCTGATTATAAAACTTTGACTCGATTTACAGATTTATTTGAGACTAAATTCCACTTAAAAAGGTTTTCACAGATGTTTGTGTCTATTTTAAATAAAAAGACTTCTTATAGTCAATAAATCCATAAAACAAGTTTTAACAGTTTTAGTCGTTTTTTGTCATTAACAAGTGAATAGTTAAATTAAAAACATTGTTTGACTTCTAAAAACCTCATTTAATAAGTGAAAAAACGTTTTTTAATCCAATTTTAAATTTTTAGTTAATATAAAAGTTTTTAACTGCGTTTTTATTCTTAATAAAAAAAATAAAACATACTATTTGTAAATTTAAAATTATAAAACATATCCTTTCAACTATATAGAAAATATTTTACTCATTTTAATATGTTTTAAATAAAAAGTTTAACCTTTCTTAGTTTTAGTTTGTTTCAAGTTTTATTTTAAAAGTAACTTATCGTAACTATTATCTATAAATGTTTAAGTACATAAAGAAACAACTTATGAAACAAGAAAATATAAGATATAACATTACTTTTCGTTATTTTATTTTTGAAGTAATAACTTCTTAACGTATTACTAATTTAAACCGTAGATATTTTTCGATTTGTTATTATATTTTACGTGAAAATTGTTATTACATAAAAACAAAAGATAAATATTAAGAAATAATAGAAAAAAATATAAATTGTTTTAATGTTCGTTATTTTATAGTTTTAGTATAGTGTTTATACATATGATTTTATTTTCCGAAAGTGTGTAAACATTTGGAAAGTTATATACTTATTGTTTTGTTTTAACTATAAATAAGTTAAACTAAGCTTAAATTTTTATGATGTAAATGTGGTACATAATAGTTTGAGTTTTTTTTATAATTTTTTAAGAGACTTTATATAAAGAAAAAATTAAAAATAAAAAGTTTTATGTTTTTAAAATATCTACTAGCCACTTGGTTGATTTTTTTTAATTAATGTATAGTAAAACTAGTTTAACTCTATCTCAAATATATTTAAATATTTACAAAAAAAATCTTATAGATATCAATAAGACCTACATCAGTTTTTTTTGTGCCACTTAATAAAAGAACTTGAATTGTTTGAATTTGAATAGTCGTTTACCCTATTTATGTAGATGTTTGGACCTGGTTTAAAATTTATAATGAACATTAAATTCAAAAACGTTAGTTTAAAGTTAGTATAAAATGATCACAAAAAAAAAACCGAGCTTACAATTTACCCTTTTTTATTGAATGAAACATTAACTTGCTTTGAAAGTTCAAGTTCAAGCTTAAAATGTGAAAAATTTAAGTTATGAAGATGATTTATTATTCACAAATGTATTTTCATATCATTGTAAGAAAGTAATCTTTAAGTAAAATTAAAGGTTATGAATTTTTTTGTGTCATAAAGTCTTATTTTTCGTGTTTTAGCATTAAATCTGAACAAACTTTTCATTCTGAGAAAGAGTTAATTAATATTTTCTAATGTATCAATGAATATAGTTTAAAATATTGCGTGTTCAAAAGCAACTCACTTTCTTCAACAAATTTTTAGAATAACAAAATATTAGGTGTTCAAGTAGAAGTTTTTAGCTTTAAATTAATAGAAACTAAGTTTACGACTCAATAGTTTATATTTAATTGAAATAATAGTTGCACAACGTTAAGAAACTAGTTTTCGTTATAAACTTTTTTACGAAGAATATAAAGCCTATCAATATATCATACCACATAATAATATCATTAATAAGCTTAATACCAATATGTATTTAATGCAGTTAGTTACCTAACTCTAAAACAAAGTAAATATCAGGTTTAAAGAAAAATAAACTTAGATAAAACAAACAGCAAACTAAAGTTTTTCTAAGGTATCCTTTTCATCTTTATAAACTAAAAGTTCATAAGTTTAAAGTTTTTTTTATAGGTAAGAAAAGATCTAAACTTTATATTTTATATGTTACTTTTAGTGTTGAAATATGAAATTAAAGAAAGCAGAATAAAACATATTTTAGTTTGTAACAATCTGTAATTGTTTCAACATAATATTAATGATTTTAGTGTCAAAGATATTAAGATCAAACTAGCTTTAATAAAAGAAGATAAGGGTACAAAATGAAAACGAAAAGTAGTTGTAATTTAAAACTATTATTTCTTATCTACTAACCTCTTGACATTTATAAACTAACTAATACTACTTTGAAATATTTGAAGTTAAAATTGTTTACTTGTGAATTGAATAAAAGAAGACAAGGGTTTCAAATAAAAATGTAAAGTAATTCTAATTATAATAAAAGATTTTTGTTTCAGTTAATGCTAATATCTTTAAATTTATAAAAAACTAAAACCATTTTTGATTATTTAAAGTTGATATGATTTATTTATTTATTGTTAAAACACTAAATAGACCTTCGCAGTAACTATAAAAGTAAAAATATTTTTTTTCTAAATTTTACTAAAAAGTTTTCGAAAGTATTTAAAAATTTGTTCATTAATCTAAATAACATATACTTTCATAAAAACATATTAGGAATTATCTTTTAAGTTGACAATTGTCACAGTTCTCTATGCAAACTTCAGAGCTAAATAATTTTGATATATAAAAAACAACTAGTTTTCAATTAGCTTTCAGTATAAATAACGGTTATATAGTGTGTATTTTTGCGAACTTTTAAAAACTATTTCAAATGAGGTTTTATTTGGACTGAAGAGACGTTTATATGCGTGGAAACAGCTGTAAGTAGTTTGAAGTTGTTTTTAAGTGCTTAAATTATATTGCAACATATATTTATAAAAATACTCAATTAATAAAACTTAACAAAATTAGGCAAAATTAATTAGATACTGATTGACAACTTATAGTTATAAATTAATCAGTAAATTAACTAAAATAAGCATACGTACAAAATTAAAAGTAAAACAAACAATAAGTATTTTAAATAAGCGACAAAGGTAACTTATAACAAATTATAAAGATTAGATATATAAAAGTATTGTTGTTTGCATAAATTAGGTCTAAAAGTTTTTATAAATAAAGACTCTAAAACACCTAGATGGTAATCATTACGTGCTTTATTTAAAATTTAAAATGACTATCATTATAATTCTTTGCACAACCATAATTGTTTAATAAGTGTTCCGCAATCGCCGATGAGCTATTAGATGGTTTATTCAAACCCGCGTCCATCTAAGTTCTAAGGGATTTTGAAATATGTTAAATGGACACGGGTTTGAATAAACCATCTAATAGGTCATTGGCGATTGCTGAACAATTATTAAACAATTATGGTTGTGCAAAGAATTATAATGATAGTCATTTTAAATTTTAAATAAAGCACGTAATGACGATCATGTAGGCCAGAGTTTGCCAAACTTTTATTCAAACGGCCTCTTTTAAGGAAATTAAGAAAGCTATGGCCCCCTCAACCCAAGAATATCTAGTGTAAGTATCAAAATTACCATTAAAAATATCTAAAACCTTTTATTTTTTGCTCTTCATTGTCAAGTCCAGAATATCTAGTGTAAGTTTTAAATTATGACCTCATTAGCCCCATGTGGCTCCTTTACTTCTCATTGCCTACCCTTTGGCCCCTTTGCTGATCATGGCCTCCTGAATATCTGTCATGGCCCCAAAAGGGGGCCCCGTGGCCAACCTTAGAAACCCTGATCTAGGCGTTTTAGAGTCTTTATTTATAAAAACTTTTAGACCTCATTTATGCAAACAACAGTACTTTTGTATATCTAATCTTTATAATTTGTTACAAATTAAGTTTGTCGCTGATTTTATCATACTTATTGTTTGTTTTACTTTTAATTTTGTATGTATGCCTATTTTAGTTAAATTACTAATTAATTTATAACTATAAATTGTTAATCGATATCTATCTAATTTTGCTTAATTTTGTTAAGTTTTATTAATTGAATATTTTCCAATAAAACCTATAAATGTTTACTTACTCAACATTTATTTCAAAATTAGTTGCTAACAAAAGTAGTTGATAGGGGTTAGCTAAAATATAATTTACTTGTTTGCTTAATAAAAATGTTTTTGAATGATGTATGTCATAAGTTTCTGTTTAATAAATGTATCTCTAAAAATAAAAAGCTATAAGAAATTAAAAGTATAAATTAATAATGATAGCCAGAATACTTTTTTAATTACAAATTTGTATCAGTGCTTAAGAAAGAGAACGCTGTTACAAAACAAATAAATAAACAGTATACTGTTTGAAGTTTAAAAAATTCTAAACAAGTATTTCTTAAATATATAATCTAAAACTTATATCATAGAAAAAACTTTAAAAGTTTTACTTTAACCTTGTTTTACTAAAATAATCTGTAGAAAAACAACAAACTTGATGAAATTTTTTTTTAACTGGTCTTTATTATTTTTTTGTTATTATAACAAAAATAATATTTTGACCTTAAAACCAACTATTCAAAAAAGCTTTTAATAAGTAATATATATAAAAACTTTATTATCGGTACTTTATACTTTTAGAGAATAATGTAACATTTAATACTTAAGTATTTTTTTTTGTTATTTTTACAAAGAATATATATAGTTAGTACGTTTAGATAACGATTAAAATTACCAAAGTTTTTTGAAAATACTCAAAACAAATTTGTAATTTTACTAATTTGTACTTAAAAACAATTATATAAAACCTTTTTATAAGACACTAGCTAAACAAATACAATGTTTTAAGAAAATGTTGTAAAACTTTATTAAAAACTATCATTATATATAGTTTGTATACAATTTAATTAAGCTATAAAAAACTAGCTATTCTAAATCTTCATTTAACTGACATAAAACTTAAGTAAAATCTTTAAAAGGTTAAGCATTAAAAAGTAGACAAACGAATAATCTAGTTATGTTATACAAAATAAAATATTTTTAAAGTTTTAAAAAGCGGTTTCGAATGTTTATTAATACAACAGAGCTTTAGTTAACCAGTTTTAAAATATTAAAATGACAGTTTTGTATTTAATTCAGTAATTAAGTAGACGCTGTTTAAAAGTATAACTTTGTATTTTTTTGGCAAAGTTTTTGAATACTTTACTAGTCTATTTAATTTCAAGCATTGGTTAGATGTATATTCTAGTTAGTATACTGGAAGCAAAAAAGTAGAAAAAAAAATAGTTACTTTTTCAAATCGTTTTGCAAATCATTCAAAAAAAAGGAAAAGTAGCGACTTTTAAAATATACATAGTAGTTAGCTGATAAAATAAAAAATAAAAAGTTCAACTATGTACAAACTAGTTTTGATTTTAGTTAGTTTGTAATAACTAAAACACTGATAAGTCTTAATATATTAACGTTGAAATAATAGTTTAAGTCTAAGAAATAACTTTTAACTGGTTATACATTGATTACACTAAATATAAGTATATCTAAAAAATAATCATACAGCTTACAGAGCGTCTATGCAAATAAAATATACTGCATAGCGGTGGCGTCGCGTGGTCGTTTTGTTAGGGGGTGCTGCAGATTGACATTGTCATCATAAAAAATCCCCTAGTGGATAATTATAAAGGTAATATAAAAAAATAGCAATATTTTCAGAAAAAACATTGAACATATTTGTTTAAAAAAATCTTATATAAAATATATAAAAATGCATATATAAAAAACATATCCTTTGTATATCATCACCATTTCTTAACAACTATAGCTACTTTTTAAAATCCATATCCATGTAAATTTCTGTTTTTGCACAATTATAAATTTACTAAATGAGAATAAAGACTTGACTAACTAGTGATAAAAACAGAATAAAAAAACTTAGGCAAGTAAATAAAAAAAACGAAGTTGTTAAAATGTAATAAAAAAATACTTATTTAAAAAGGCTAAAACTTTGAAAAGATATAACAAAACAAAATATAAAGTTTATTCAAACTTAATATAAAGGTTTTTACACCTCCTACAGGTATTAATATATGATAATAAAAAAATACTTATAAAATAGTGTAAACTTTATATAAAATATAAATATATTCCAAAAAAATTTAAAAAAATAAAATGTAAAGTTTAGTCATATTTAGCTGTCAATATACTTAATAAACAATTAGCTTATATAAAGGGTTTTTGTTTTCAAACTAAAAACTAAAAGTTGTAAAGTAATCTACAACTATTGAATATTTATTTATAAACATTTTAATCTGAAACAACTAACTTTTTATTCAAATAAGAAATTTAGTTAAATCAAAAATAGTTTAAATATACAGAAATTAACAAATAAAGTAAAACCTATGAAATAGTACAATATTGGCAAACTAACAAAGCTAGAAATTGAAAATAACCTTTAAACATTAATATCTAATCATTAGTAAAAGGGTATTGAGGAGACAGAGGTATTTTTAATTTAACAACTTTTCATAAAAATAAATATCTATGATGTCATATCATAAGAGTGAGTGAAAACTTAAATGTTATAAAAACATTAGATAGCAGATGGCAGCTTGATTTTAAAGACATAAAACCAAATTTCTGAAAAAAATATGAAGCTAAATACACTAAAAAAAAAGTTAACCTTTCTATAAACTTCACATTAAATAACTTTTCATTTGAATTAACTAATGAAACTTGTAAGTTGGAATAAATGTTGATATAAGTTGAAATACAAGATTTATCTATCATCTTATTTATTTTTTAACAATTTTTTTAACTTTTTAAGCATTCTTATCTTTTGTTGTGTAAGTATGTTTTTCATTAAAACTGAATGTATTTGCTTAAAAAATTTAAATTAAAGATAAACAAAAAAGATTTTTTTTTGGAAAATTTTGTATTTCCATCACAGAAAACGTTGAGCTGTCCAACTAAAACCAGCTTTATGTCAAAACATAATTCCAAAGAGCACTTAAAACAACTTATAGTTTAGCTAAAATTCTAAAAAGTAATATTAAGCTTTAAAAATTTATCAGTTTGCTTTAATGCTTTACTATGAGTTTAAATTTCAAGTCAACCTGTATTATTCATTAACAGTATCTAAAACCTTTAAAAAATAGGTATTGTAATCATAATTTAAAACATACTTGAACAATTTACTAAGGCAACAGCAGATTCATTATGTAAGGTGTTTAACAGCAAAAATGAGTTTTTTATCAAAATCCTATCTATT
Organism: Thalia democratica; assembly: GCF_965202585.1. Taxonomy (NCBI): domain Eukaryota; kingdom Metazoa; phylum Chordata; class Thaliacea; order Salpida; family Salpidae; genus Thalia; species Thalia democratica. The sequence continues at coordinate 10,296,782 of NC_139173.1, read as the reverse complement.
CCTTGATTTTTTAGTAATTAGTTACAGCTTTTTTTAGAAAAACACATAAGTATTTTTGATTTTTTTAGAAAAAATACATAAATATTTTTGATGTTTTTTTAATTTTAGAGTATATTAGCTTAAAATATTTTCATTACTTTTTTCCGTATCTTTTTTCATAGTGTTTTCAAATTTTGTCTATATTTTTTGTTTTAAATCAAGCTAGGAACACTTCCTAAAGTTTAGCTTAGAAAATAAAGAAGAGATAGAATTTATAACCTTTTAAATTTATTGTTTTGTTTTCCATCCAATACGAGATTTCTACTTTGACTGGCCTTATCTAAAAGATAAAGATAACAAAAAAATATCCTAGTAAGTGAATGCCAAACTTAATTATGATAAGTATTTTTAATTTTATTAATGTTTATTTTGTACACATTTTGTATTATCAATATAGGGAAAACACATTTAAAACTTGCATGTAACTTCTTAGCTACATATTGCTTGTTTAAATAGCAAAAACTATCAAAAACCAAAATTAATTAATCTTTGATAAAATCCAGCTGTTATATGTAAATGAGGTAGGTAGCCTTTGTTTTATCTAAATACTTTAAGGTAATCTAAAATAAAAATATTACTGCGAAAATGACGGTTGATTTTTTATAATATTGAAACTTTTTTTAAATCAAACAATTCAAAGTTCTCGACTTAAATGTCTTTAAGGGGATTAAGATTGTATACAATATTTATTTTATTTTTTTGACTATATTACCAACAAAATTCTTAAAAGCGTAACATAAGCATTAAACTTTTACTCAAGTTTAGTATCTTCAATTTTTATTTTTGTTGTTAAACCATTAGTTCAATATTTTGTTTTTAATTTTATATTACTTCCATTTATTTTGTTCAAAAATTTTTTCAGACTTGTTTACAACAAATGAGGATCTCCTATATGCAAATATAGGAGTGAAACATTGTTTTGTTAGTAATAAACTGTTAATATAAATGATAGTCAATTTTTATGAACAATTACTAAAGAAATAATCAATAAAACACGCAAAAAATTACAAAGTTTTGTAATTTTTAACAATAAAGCTTTTAAATAAGTTGTTATAACTTTTGGCTTTGATGTTTTTGTTTTTGTTGTACACGTGTTGACCACTTGGTTTTGACCTTGCAAAATTCAACTTTAAAGTGTAAACTTTACATTAGGAATACCCAATTTGTTTACAATTAGTGCATTTTTTAATACATACTGTTCAAAACTAATTCTTAAATTCAGTGGTCGCTGCAGTTCACTGCAGCTCCAAAATTGAGCGCTATTCATTAAATTTTTGTATGAAAATTTATATCTGTTTAAAATGCAGCTGACACAGATTGAGCATGCATATCTAATTTACTAGTATTTGAAGGTGGAATATAAAAATTTGAAAAACAATAAAATATATCATTAAACTCAATGGAAAAAGGCCAGAAATCTGAAATTGATAGATAATTTCATTTTCCTTTTATTTTTATTTTGACACAGCTCCAGTGTGCTACCCCACGCGACGCCACTGCTACATAGTGAACGATTTCAAACTTTTCATCTACAACTATAGTTTATAAAAATATAAGTGTTTTTTTTACAGAATGTATTAAAAGTTTAAAACAATCAATCTTGTTTGGAATTTTTATCACTTTAAAACTTTGCGTTAGATAAATAACATTGCAATGTGTTTTAAACTTCAAGCTAGCGAAATTAATAATTTTTCTAATGTGTGAATTTACAAGTAAACAATATCAAATGTTCGCTATTGTTTTACAAGATTGTTTGTTTTAAACTTTTAATACATTCTATAATAAAAACACTTACATTTACATATAAGTTTACTAAAGGGATAGTTGACGTAAGTAAAAATATTAAGTAACAATACACATTTATAAGTATTTATTATAAAGTTAAAGTAACACAATATCATCAAAGCTATTATTTTATTATTTTTAGTTAAGATGTAATCTAAATGTTTTTATTTTTTTGTTAAAAGATTAATGAACCAAAAAGGTAGTTTTTCAAAAAAAGAAATAAACTGATAGTTTGACATAAGTTTACTAAAGGAATAGTTGAGGTAAGTAAAAATATTAAGTTACAATACACATTTATAAGTATTTATTATAAAGTTAAAGTAACACAATATCATCAAAGCTATTATTTTATTATTTTTAGCTAAGATGTAATCTAAATTTTTTTATTTTTTTGTTAAAAGATTAATGAACCAAAAAGGTAGTTTTTCAAAAAAAGAAATAAACTGATAGTTTGACATAAGTTTACTAAAGGAATAGTTGACGTAAGTAAAAATATTAAGTTACAATACACATTTATAAGTATTTATTATAAAGTTAAAGTAACACAATATCATCAAAGCTATATTTTATCAAGTTTTAGGGACAATAATAAAAGCACGGCGTCAGTTTAGTCCGTAGTGACACTTTAGCTCAGAGTGTCATTTTAGCACAGTCTCACTTTAGCATGGAATTTGTTTTGAACTTTTTTTTTTAGTTTAAATGAAGTTTGTACTTTTATTTTTAAAAATCTAAAAGCAAACTATATAAAAAACTAAAATTTAACAAGCTCTAAATATCTTACCAGTTTGAGCTTTAATTGAAACCAAAACAAAACTAAATTTACAAACTTTATTGACTTATTTTACTATGTAATTTTTAACACAAAAAATTGTAATTTTTTTTTTTCGTATTTTTGACATAAAAGTATTTTTATAAACCTAAAAGTATATACAAGCTTTATGTTGTTTCTTATAATTTTTCTAAAAAGCTTTAATTTATTTCAATAAGGTTAAATTTAAAGCGTAAATTTTAGATAAAATGTGAAATGATTAAAGCTTAATATATATTGATTAACAACTTACCTTAGTTTTTTACAAACTCTGATAACTTTATAGCCTAAAAAGTTTCCTTATTTCATTCTCAAATTATATATAGCTTTAAACATCATAATACATAAAGATTTTAAGTTCCTCTTACTTCTACATGCACGCGTCTCGAATCCTTTTTTTATACTTATCTATATGTTATAGAGATTATATATATTACTACAAGGGTAAATAAACTTATTCAATTTTTCTACCCATTAAGCTTTATTATTATTTTTATTGTTTTGAAACTTTATGAAACAGTTTAGATTCTAATTTTTTGCATTTATTTGTTAACTTAATAGTTATAAGTAATTGAACATCATTTAAATGAAGACTTTAAAAATATAATTATTCCGTGCTAAGATGTCACTCTGTCCTAAAGTAATGCTGTGCTAAAGTGTCACTTGGTGCTAACGTGACGACCCGTGCTAAAGTAAGGATGTGCCTAAGTGTCACTACGTGCTAAAGTAACGCTGTGCTTAAGTGTCACTACGTGTTAAAGTGACGACCCGTGCTAAAGTGACACCTACACCAAACTTTAGACTTTAAGTTTACACTATTATAACCAGAAGTTTTTTTTTTTTTTTGAAAAATAAGTCAAAAAAATTATACTTTTGGTTCGAACAATAGTCTAATCCAAGGTTTCATAAATGTTTTTCAAAAGGCTCCCTTTAAAGAAATTAAAAAACCTATGGTCCCATTCAACAAGATTACTCAAAACACTACCATTAAAACCGCCTGAGACCTTTTTTTTTTTTGCTTTTTATCATCAATTCCAGAATATCAATTTAAGTTTTAATATATGACCTCATGCCCCCCCTGTTGCCCCTTAACTGCTCATGACTTGGCCAAGTTTGGGATCAATACTAATTTATCAAGTTTTTAACAGTTTTATTTTTAATTTGTTACTAAGTTAAAAATCAAAACAATTAATTAACTTGTATTATATAAGTACTTGTTAAAAAGTAGTTAGAAATTGTTAAAATAACATATTATCGCTAAAGTGTTAGTTAAGTAAAAGATTTCATAGAATTGTTCGACATCGAGAAGTATCAAACCTTAAGTTAGTGGTTATATTAGTAAATGTTTCTTTGTATAATGTCCTAAAAAATATTAAATATACATAACAGTCTTTTGTAAATGAAGAATTGAACTATAAAGATGTAAATTTATGAACGAAACTTAATTGGATTAATGATACTTAAATAAAATAAGTGCTATGTTCTGAATTCCAAATGGATTGCTCTTTCCAAAACTATTATTTATGGAGACACTAAGTTTGCATGTATAATATGATTAAAAACAATTTATGTTTATTAGATCTTCTCTTTACTTTATTATTGCATTTTACCTAAGTTAGTTTTTTGATGTAAAATTTTAATTTAATAATTTAGTTTGAAACTTTAATAATTTATTTAAAACTGTTCGGCATTTCTTTAAAATTTACATACACTGTGGTCTTCTTCAAAGCTGCATAAAAATCTTATATTAATCTCTCGAAAAACAGCTTAGCACTATTTTAAATCTTTTAGTGTTTTTAAAAAGTTGTAATAATCTTTTTGATAATGTTTAACATAGAGTGTATTACGGAATAGTTTTAGAGTTTAACTTCAAAAAATTGAGTTTTTTTATTGTATTTCTACGTGTGTAATTAAAATTTTTCAACTGTTTTTGCTTTTTTATGAATAACAAGCTAAAGCCGTATGTTATAAAGCTACGTTAATTTATTTATTTTATTTTTTTCTACGTTCTTGTATATTTCTATTAATTCCGTAACAAGTCATTAGTAGTGTGCTTACTTTAAAATTTGTTTTTAAAGTTAAAATTAAATAAAAAATTTAGAAAAATAAAATAAAAGTTTTTTTTTAAGCTGTTTTAACTTGAAAAATAAAAAATGGTTAAACTTTAAATGGGTTAAGTTTAACATTTTAAGATTTTTTACTTTTACTCTATGTAAAATTTAAAAATGAGGTTGTAATAAATTGGCTTGATTCTCTTACAATATAGAAAAAATCATAAGGAATACTAAACAAAAAGAATCGTTTTTTATTATTAACATCAAACTTGAATTACTGAAACAACAAAAATGTCCTAGATAAGACGTTAAAAGGTACAAAGTGGTGCGCGACTAGATAACCAAAAAGGTTCAAAAGGTTCTTCTTGCACCAGGACCTAGGACCAAATATTTTGAGCGTTTATTTGTCGTTCAATAAACTACAAAACTATAAAAAGAATAAAATTTTATTCAAAAATAGATTAAGCTCACATTTAATTTTGAAGATCTTAATATTTTGTTTTATTTCTTATAACTAAACACAAGTGTTTATTTATAATGACTTATAGGTTGAAGTCTCTGTAAATTTATAAAATATATAAATGTGCTTTTATAATTATTAAGTAGTCTGTAAAAGCATAGGTTAAGTTTTACAAAACTAAAGAAACACAAAAACAAAATTGTAGTTACAGTTATACTAAAATATAAGTAAAAGGCGAGAATGTAACAGTGAAGTTAAAAGATTTAAAGCATTGAGTGTACATCAAAAACATTAAAACTTCACAAGTTTTTTCTGATTCAAAACGGGACTTCTCTTGCTTGACAACTACAAGCAATTGGGACGAGGACGGTCTTCCTGGGCCGCATCCCGCTTATCCTCCTGCTGGCGAACACGGGTTTGGAGAACAAGGCGACGCCGAAGGGCCGCTTCATACCGAAGTTGGCGATGTTGCAGTAGGAGTTGCGGCACATGGCAGCGTAGAAAACCTCCTTCAATTTCCTGCACCTCAGCTCCACCATGTCCCAAGCCGCCAGCGCCCCGTTGTTGACCTGCATCTTCCGCAATGATCCCGCTCTTTTCGTGATCGAGCACTTCTTCTTCTCCAGAAAATCCCTGGTTCGTTTTTTGGGTTTAATTAGATTTAAAAAACTATTTGTTTTTAGGCACATAAAGGTATTAGTTACTGGTCTATATCTTTACGGTTTCATTTGTTCTTCAATTTATAGTTTTGTTTTCAAAATATGTACTAGTTTAAGTTTTTAAACTTGTAATCATATAAATATTTACCAAAACTTGAACTTTAATTTATATTTAACTCTTTAAAAATACCTAAGTATAAAATAAAGTTTTTAATTATTAAAAACTATAAGTTTGCTATATTAGAATTTAAGAAATCTATTATTAAAAGAAAGTGGTTTGATTGCTTTTTTTTTTTAATTTTTAATCACTCGATTAAATAAACGACTTTGATTTAAGCTACAAATGTAAACAGCACTTATATTGTTTATTGAACGAAAAAAAATATATTGAAGCCAACAGTTTCTATGAAGTTATATATGTTTATGTTTTGATAAGTTTCATTAACAATTTAAAAAGAGCATTTATCTTAATAAGTTAAATTATTTTTATCTAACATAAATGTTCTTCTTACTTTTTACATTAAAAAACTAATAAGTGTTAAATTTTTAATTTCTAATTAAATAAAAGTTCATTCTAAACTGATTAATAACAAAACGGTTTTATTTTTTTCTTAGTTAATAAATATTTGAAATCATATTATTTCAAAATGTTTATTTAAAAGCCAGTGTTGATCATTTAAAAGTATCCGAATAACCATTATAAAGTACTAATCAAAGTTATACACAAGTTATTTTTACCTCCAAGTGAAGTATACTGGAGTTTTAGGATAATAGTTTACAGCGTCAGGAACTTTTTTATTTGTCGAAAAGCTGCAAACTAAAGAAGCACAAGTCAAAAAGACTGTCAATCCGGTAACCATTATCTGTGGAAAAATTTTAAAGTTAAATCAGTTTTTAAGTTATTTGGTTACTTTTGATTAACTGAGTTATAAAAACTAAAAAACTTAATTATAACTTTGATTATACTTTACCTAAAACTATTTCATCATTATTATTTTTTCCACTCTTCAAATAAACTAAATAATGTTTATATGAAGAAAAGCTGTTTATTTATTTTTTCTTATATTTATTAAAACTAGTTTTGTTAGTGAAGACATATCGGTTATTTTAAAATCTTATATAATATACTTTCATTAACAATGAAAAGCTAAACATAATAAATTTTTATTTGACGTTTTTAATTATTTTTTGTATTGTATAAAAGTAACAGTATTAGTAATTAAGCTTACTTTTTTCAAAAATTTTCACGCAAACCAATAACAAGTAATAAACTTATTTATAAAAGTATTTCAGTTCTACACATAGCAAAAGTTGTATTCGTTTTTTGTTGAATTGTTACAATTAATCATAAATTTTTATTTTTAGGTCTTTAAAGTTTACATAACGGTTTTTTATCACACTTATTTATGACCACAATACTTAAATTTTTTTGAGATAACTTTATCATCTGTTTAATATAAAATAGTATTTAATTTTAGTAGTAAGCTTAAACTCACTAGAAACCAGCTCTTTTTTGTAAATGTTGAAGCTGTTTGTTAAACTATTCAAAAAGTTTAATTGCTAGAATGAGTTTGCACATGCTTTTATACTCTTAAATGAAAAAAGATCATCTAAAATTCGAAATATGAAACTTAAGCTTTATGTTTTACTTTGGTAATAAATGGATAGAATTTTCCTCTGTAACTTGGTAAACTAATTTAACTATACAGTATAGTATATCAAATAAAAATAAACAACTTTTATTTTTAGGTATCAAAATATTTTAACTTATCACTGCTTTTTATTTAGTACTTTTAAAATGTTTTGATTCTTTTTACAATTTTTTAAACTAACCTATTTCCTAAGACAACAAAACTGAGCTAGATAAAACAAACATTCTAAAAACGACCGTATACAAAACTGTTTTATTTTTATTAAATCATCAAAAATAACTTATTTGTTTTTTTAATATCATTTTATCTAACCTATATTTTAATTATTCTTTGTATCCAGGCTACTAAATTAACGTTTACTTAAACTAAATAAGTCACGTAAAAAGCATTGTTTTAGAAGAGTTTAGTTTTTTAAATTTACATTTATAAACTTATAGTTTAGGCCAGATGATTTTTCATTTTATGAAGTAACTATAATACAATTACTAAGCTCTAAAATAAACAAAAAAAAATCTTTGCTATTTAAAGTATGAGAAATCACAAAACAAGTGCAACTAAAATGTTTAAAACAAAAATTACATAAACCGTATTAATAAATGTAAGAACTATAACTTTAAAATTTTCGAGTAAAAAAACTTCGTGTTATTAGTCTTTTTTTTGTAACATAGCAAAAAATACTTTTTTACCGAAAAGACTTTGTAAATGTAGAATTAACTATAAAAACCTATATATTTTATTTACTGTTAGTTGGATTAAAGACATTTGAGTTAAATAATTATTATGCTTTGAATATAGATTTTTTTATACCAGGTATGGAGACACCAAGACCGATAGCTCAATGCTTGTTAGATAGTTTTACCTTGATGCGTTTAGCTTAACTTATTTCAAAATTAAGTATTTGATTAAATTAAAGTTATTTACAAATAATTTATATGTACTCAATGTTAAGAACTATTTTTTGTTTCATGCTAAAAATGGGAAACTTTATGTTTGAAGTCTTTAATTAGCAAAAACTAAAGACGTATTTAAATAAAAATGGTAAGAACCATTAAAAAAATCAGTCACAGTCTTTTACAACCACTTAGAATAGATCTTTCGTTTATTAAAAAACAAACATTTTCAATTCTTATTCAAATATTATTTGAATAAGAATTGAAAATGTTTGTTTTTTAATAAACGAAAGATCTATTCTAAGTGGTTGTAAAAGACTGTGACTGATTTTTTTAATGGTTCTTACCATTTTTATTTAAATTTATCTAAAATTCAATCCTGTCCGGTCTTTAAAATCAAAAGAGGAAGACTACCTTCATCCCATTTTAATTTCAAAACTAAAGACGTTTTACTTTTTTGCTTATTGAGCTTTTATACGTTTTTTAGATGAAAATTGGTAACTTGTTTTATTGTGATAACAATCTGTCAACCATATCTCCTAAAATATGCTTACGATTTTTTTAAACTCTATGTTGAAATGTTCTTTTTATACATTTTAGAATTAGCTATTTACCACTAGCTATTTATAATTTACATGGAGCTAAATTTCTGAAGTAGTAAATTTTAAAACTTAGTTTTTTGTAAATATGTCACTTAAATCTTATTTAAAGTTTTATTAAATTTATTAACATTTTAAGTATACTATTCTTGAGCAACAAAAGTATTTAGTTCGTAACTATTTTGGTGAATAAATAACTTATATGACTTAATGTAACACCTTGCAAATCTTTTGTCCTTATTTATTGTAGCATTCTTCAAAGTTGCTAAGATATAAATGCTTATATCAACCTTTTGAAAACCAAACAAATCTTAATTTAATGATAACACGTTTTTGTAGTAGCTTTTGATGAATTTTAATAGTATTCTTGGTATGGTGTAACATAAAATACATTTTAAGATAGATTTATAGTTTTAATTCAAAAAGTATTTCAAACTATTTTTGTATTATCTGTCTGTATTTTTTTTGCATTTTCATGAATAACAAACAAAAGGCATATGTTTAAAACTATGTCTAGTTTAATTTTTCCATAAGTTCTACATTCTAGCAGGGTGCACGACAATTAAAACTCTGACTACTCAAGTTCCAATAATTCAAATTCTTAAAACTTTTCATAAATGGCCACAACTTATTAAATAAAGTATGTTTGAGAAAAATAAAAAGTACGTATGTAGGTATAATCTTTGGAAACGGGTCACTTTTGAACGAGCGTCACTTTTGCACGAGGGGACACTTTTGCACAAGCATCACTTTTGCACGAGGAGACACTTTTGCACGGCGACTCTTTTGCACGAGCGTCACTTTAGCACGAGGGGACACATTTGTACGACGTCACTTTTGCACGGAGGGTTACTTTTGCACGAGAGGACACTTTTGCACGGCGACTCTTTTGCACAGTCGTCACTTTGGCACGAGGGGACACTTTTGCACGGCGTCACTTTTGCACGAGGGGACACTTTTGCACGGCGACTCTTTTGCACGGAGTGTCACTTTTGCACGCGGAGATACTTTGGCACGGCGACATTTTTACACGTCAAAACTTTTGCACGTCAATACATTCGCCTGGCGACATTTTTGCAAAGCGTCACTTTCGCACGGCTTTATGTTTTCACGAATATACTTATAAAGTGCAAAAATTTTAAACAATCAGTCAATTTTGAAAGGAGCTTCACTATTGCACGCTTCTAATTTTTATTTTCTGAAAAAAAATTCAAATATTTTATTTTTTTCTTTATCAACTTAAATAGTATTCGATTGTAAACGCAAGTTGTTTTAGATGAATAAAACCTGATAGTTTTTTAATATAAAATTTTTATTTGAATTTTTACGGAGGACAATAGAACAACGTATCACAATTCATTAATTCATATTTATAATCTTAATTTAAATAAACTAGATGAATTAACATTTTCTTATTTCAAATTAAAAAAAAATTTAATACTTAAATAAAAATAATCTGAATTTCCTTAAATACAATTTACAATTAGCTTAAGTAAATCAAATTAAACTAAAACCCTAGTAAATTTTAAGTTCTAAATATTAAAAAAAAACACTACCATCTCTACTTTTGTTTTTAAAATAAACAATATCAACTTATATTCAAATAAAATGATTAATAATCTTTGATTTTTATTTCTAAAATTTTTTTATGGAATCACCATATTAATTACGTTTACCAAATTGCATCAACTAAATCTTATCAAGATTTAAAAAGCTTTCAGTCTCCGGATACAAACAGCCTTAATAAGTTTTTTCTCATTTAAACTCGCCCTAAGTTAAAATATAAAACACCAATCTGTTCTACATATCTGAAAAAATATATTATCCATATAGAACCTGTTCAAAGAAAATTTACCATATTAGTCTTCAACCGCTGCAATATTTCAATAATGAGGCTCGGCAGAATTCTTTTTTTTATTGGTCAATTGAAATATGGATCAAACTTCCAAATGAATTAGTTTCTTGAAAAATTTCTAAATAATTTCGATTAAAATAAAAAAAAGTTTTATCTGAATTATGTTCGTGTTAGTAAAATTAATAAGTTTTTATATTAATCGTTGATTTAATTTTAACATTTAGCTTAATTTATAGTTCAATTTTATTAGCAGAAACTTTACTCTTTTTATGATGAGTCATTTTTAAATGTATTTAATGATTATTCAACTGGCCAGTCTATTGTTTTTGTCCTTGGAGCGTTAGTTTTTTTATTTCTGTTGTTAGTTAATGCATTTAAATATTGATGATTGTTCTACATCAAAGCGTAAATAAGTATAATTTTGTGGTTAAAATTTTGCTTTTTATGTTACCCTATAAGTTTTTGTATAAATTATGTATTTATCTTTGTTTAAATGAATAAACTATTTGTGTTAATTTTGTTTTTTTATGTGTCATTCAGTTTAAGTGGTCTAGGTTTTGATGCCTAGGTCCATATGATGGACCTAGGCATCAAGCTTGTAACCGTCTAGTAAAACATATAAAAAGGCATAGTTGTTGATTAATATGTTAAAATTCAAATACAAAATGCAAAAAATGCACGAATACAAAATTGCACGAGGGCAAAAAATTGCACAAAGACAAACTTGCACAAGGGTACAAAATTGCATGAGGGGATAAAATTGCATGAAAACAAATTTGCACCAAGGGTCAATTTTGCACGAGAGTAAAAAAAAACAAAAAAAAAGTATACATAAAAAAATAACTAAAAGAAAAATTAATGGAAAAATAAAAATAAAAAATAAGTTATTGATCGAGGGTAAGGGTTTGAAGTAACAGCTATTTAAAAAAAAAAATTAATTATTAATAAATAAAAACATAAATAAAGTTACTGACAGAGGTAGTTAAAAAAGGTTAGGGTAACATAGATAGTAAAAAAAATAAAATAGAAGCTAAATAAAAAAGATTTTTAATAAAAATTAATAAAATAAAAAAAATTCAACTCGTGCAAAGGTGTCTTCGTGCAAAAGTATTTTCGTGCAGTTTTTTGCCTTCGTGAAATTTTGTCCCCTCGTGCAATTTTGTACGCTCGTGCATATTTGACAGCTTCTCCTTTTTGAAGTACGGCCTTTTAAACATTTTTTAAGAATTTGATTTGTCAGAATTTCAATTGTCGGAATTTAAATAATCATGTAACCATTCTAGCATGTTTATATTAGCTCAGTAACAAAACGATGAACAAAAACATCGGCAAAAGTCTACAGAGCCTAAGCCTGAACTTTCGTATGCCATGAGACAAGCTTAAGATATTATAAAAGTTTGATAACACGACTTTGATTTTCAGTTTACAAGCCTTTGGTAAACTGAGACCGATTTCGTACTTATTAGAATTTACAGTCATTCACAACCGAAATACTTGCAGTCATCAATATACAAATGGCTGTAGATTTTCGCCGATGTTTACGTTGATCGTATTGAATACGAGCGTACCAGCTGTCTTGCCTAGACGACAATGTATTAAATGTTGGACGACAAAACACAGTTCTCACGTCACTGATCAATTCCAACAATCAGTTGCTTTATATTTTATTACAACCCGTTTGTAAATTAATGACCGCAATTTTTTCGGTTGTAACTGACTTATGAGTCCTAACAAAAAAAATTGATCTAAATCTACCAAAGGCTTGTGGTCTAGTGATCGAATTGATTTGATAAAAACTTATGTTAACCTCAGCAACAAAAGTAGTAGTAGTGTGCATATTTAAAAAAATGTGTTTTTATTTCATTTTATAAGCCTTTTTTACTAAAAATATAAAAATTGTTAAAAACTAATTAGGGTTAAAATTAACATTGGAAATTTCTTTACTTTTACTGTAGTAAAAAATGCAGTTGTATGAATTTTGATTAAATATCCTACAATATAAAAAAATATAAAATGATTACTAAATAAAATGAATCACTCTATTTTTTAGTGATAACAACGAATTTGAATTACTCAAACGACAACAAATGAAATAATTTTAACTTAAAACACATTAAGCATCTAATCTTCACGTAATGCATATTTTTCATTATGTCTTAAAACTAAACACAAATAACTATTTTAGATAACTTTTAACTTTAAGTGTTTATAGATTCTTGTTATTTTTATGAAATATATTTAAAAGTATAAAACAAATTATCTACTTTCAAATTTTTATATCTTAATAGTTTTTCATGAGATAAATAACGTTTAATGTTTTAATTACATATTTTTTAAAGTACACAAACGTGTGAATTTAAAAATTAATAATATAAAAACAACAGTTTTTCAACACCTCTAGCATACTTTTGACCTTTGTTTAGGTTTAAATTATTTGTTAAATATCGGATTTAAGATAAGTTAAGTTTGATCTTTTGTTTTAACAGGCTCATTTTACAGTAGTAGGTGATAATGTGTATTAAGAATAAGTAAAAAGATAGTTTTGTTAGTTATCTATTTCATTCTGCAGTTTCAAATTAAAGATACGCCTAGTTTATCCTTTTGTTATACTTAAGTTACAAAGTAAACAAAAAAACTTAAGCAGTATTAAATCATTAAAGCTATGTTTTCTAAATCTTTAACAGCATAGTTTTTGTTCAAATATTTTTCAGATAAGAAGTTATTCATATGATTTTGATTTTTAATTAAAGATTAATCAACCAAAAGGTAGTTTAGGTCAGAAAACAAATTTGATAGATTGATATAAGTTTACTAAAGAAAAATTTAACGTGAAAAAAAGTAAAAACTTCAAAGTAAAACTATTAAATACTAGTACACATCTATAACTATTTGTTTTAGAAATAAAGCAGCATGATATCATAAAAGCTATCTTTTCTCAGGTTTTAGACGTGAAGCTCACACAAAGCTAACAAGAAATTTAATTTTTTTTTGAAACAAATCAACCAAAAATATAGTTTTGATTTATACATTAGTGTAATAGTATGATTAATAATTACTAAAGGTATAAGTCGTCATAAAAGTAGTTAATTTTAGACAAAGGGCAGTGTTAATAAAATTAGTGTAGAACTAAAACTAAACATATTTAATTTCGCCTAACTTTACTTAAAGCTACTTGTGATGTTTATAACTATAAAAATATATTTTGTTAATAAATATATAAGAAAAACTATTTATATTTGTTAATTACGTAACACTCGTTGTAGACAAGTTATGCCTCCTTTTGTAATGTACACTAACCTTCACAGACTCCATAGACCTGTTTGTATTATATACGCAACTGGCCGTAGCGGTTACTTACAAACAGTAAACATTATTATGACATTTGTGTTGTTATGCAAATTTTAAGGTATACATAAAATGATTAAGTTAAGGTAAAATCTGTGGTAACCTAAAACAGTTGCAAAGGTTTAATATTTCAACTAAGACATGACTTCAAAATTAGTCGTTAAGTAAAAAGAAAAGAGTTTAAAAGCTATTTGAGCTTAAGAATTAAATTTATAAAGTTAAATTAATAAAAAACGAAATGAAAAATAGTACTTTTTTCATTGCACAAAAGCAAATTAATTGCCAAATAGATAAGCACATTATGAAACTTAATTTATTAAAGATGCTTCAAGCAATCACAAAAGCAGTATTTAGTAGTAGAATAAAACATTGTGAACTTCATAGCGTTAAAGTAAAAATGACTGCATTAAAAAAAACATATTTAGCAGTGAAATTACAGCAAAAACATAACTACAATTCATAGCAGGGTTGTCAGGATAAATTAAATCTGACTGCTGAATACTTAATAAATTCTTGCTTGACTTAGTTTTTTTTATAGTATGTACTCAAATATTTTCGGTTTACTTTCAAAATGGCAACTATCATAAATTATGAAAGAATCTTAAATATACTTATTTATTGTAGTAGTTCATCGCATTTTAATTGTCGTAATTTTAATTTGAAGTTGAGTTTATAAACAAAATATTTAGCTTAAATAAATAATAAAAATAAGATATCATCGCTAAAGTGTTAGTTAACAATAATTAAAAGTAAAAGATCTCATAGAACTATTTTACATCGAGAAATATAAAACCTTATTCAATTGGTTTTATTAGTAATTTTTTTTTTTATAATATACTGAAAAAACATTAAAGGTACTCAATGAAAATGTAGAATTTAACTGTAAATATATAAATTAAAAAATTAAAATTGATTAGATTTAAAATGTTTGTTTAAAAATAAGTGCTACTATCTAAAATCTCAATGAATTTCTCTTGAAAAATATTATTTATTGAGGCAACAATGTTGCATGTATATAACAGTTGAAAACTATTAATTTTCTTTTATCTTAGTAAAGCATTTTCCTTAAGTTTATTTTACTTGAAAAATATATTTTGATTAATTTAATTTCAAATGTATGTTTAAAAATTATTTTTTTCCAAAAAATTTGTATGTACTCAATTTTTAAAATAAATTCGGTTGTATACTAAAACTAGTAAAATTAATGTCTAAAGCCTCTAAGTTTTAAAAATCAAGAACATTTTACTTTAATTTATAAAAAGCTTTTGTACTACTTATTTTCAAGTCATATTAAGGACTATATTTGAGGTAATAATAATTAGTTAATCATATCTCCTAAAATATATTCGCGATGTTTGTTACTTATTAATGTTCTTTAACACTCTATGTTGAAGTATGACTTGATAAATAGTTTAGGTTTAATTATTAATTTTGTGTTCAATCACTATCTAATTAGAGTTTACATTAAGCTTAATTACTTTTCATTAAATTTTAAAACTCAGTATTTAAAAACATATCTTTTAGAACTTATACAAAGAAATCAATTTATTCATACTTTTAATTAAACTCTTTTTGAGCCTATAGTTTTCCATTAAAGTTTTAGTTTGCAACTACTTTTGTAAATAAAGTTTTATATGACTTATAGCAATGTCTTGCAGTTTTTTTATTTATCTACATCTACTGTAATATTCCTCAAAGCTATGTAGAAATAATGCTTAAATCAATCTCTCGAAAAACAACTAAGTACTATTTTTAAGTTTTTTTGTAGTTTTAAAAAAGCGGTAGCTTTTTTGATAATATTAGACATTAAGTAAATTAAAAAATAGTTTTACATTTTAACTTTTAAAAGTTTAAAAGTTCAATAGTTTATTGTCTATTAATTTAATAAAAAGTTTTAAATAGTTTTTGTATCTTTATGAACAATAAACTAAATCCATACGTTTTAAAACTATGTTATTGTAGCTTTTTTAATGTTTTCTATATTCTATTATACTTCTCTTAATTGAGTAACAAAAGTAATAGTAGTGTGTCTACTTAAAACTCGAGTTTAGGTTTATTTTTTATGCCTTTTAACTAAAAAGATAAAAAACTGTAAAAAATAAAGTTGGTTAATGTTAACATTAGAATATTCTTTACTGTAACTGTATTTTAAAATGCAGTTGTAATAATTTCAATTAATACGCTTACAATACAGGAAAATATATAATATAAACTAACCAAAAACAGTCGTTTTATTTTATATTATAACTTAATTTTTGAAGTACTTAAACGAAAATAAAGGATAATGTTTTAATTCAATATAGATTAAGCTTGCATTTAATTTAGACATTATTCATATTTTTTATGGTTTCTCAAAACTAAACACAAATGTTTATTTTTTATAAATTTTAGACTGAAGAGTAATTAACTTTCTAAAATATCTAAAACCTTTTTACGCTTATTAAGTAGCCTAGAAAAGCATGAGTTTATATTTACAAAACTAAAGACTTGCAAAACAAAATTGTTGTTACAATTATACTAAAATATAAGTAAAAGGCGAGTATATAAGAGTTAACTTAAAAGATTTAAAGCATTGAGTGTACATTTCAAACATTAAAACTTCACAAGTTTTTTCCAATCAAAACGGGACTTCTCTTGCTTGACAACTACAAGCAATTGGGACGAGGACGGTCTTCCTGGGCCGCATCCCGCTTATCCTCCTGCTGGCGAACACGGGTTTGGAGAACAAGGCGACGCCGAAGGGCCGCTTCATACCGAAGTTGGCGATGTTGCAGTAGGAGTTGCGGCACATGGCAGCGTAGAAAACCTCCTTCAATTTCCTGCACCTCAGCTCCACCATGTCCCAAGCCGCCAGCGCCCCGTTGTCGACCCGCATCTTCCGCAATGATCCCGCTCTTTTCGTAATCGAGCACTTCTTCTTCTCAAGAAAATCCCTGGTTTGTTTGTTGGTGTCATTAGTTTGAGAAATAAATAATGGTGTTTTTACGGTTTCGCTTGTTGTAAAGTTTATAGTTTTTTTCGAGAATTATTTTTAACACAAAAATTGTTTCACGTTTAGTTAAATGACTTTCAACGATTTACATATAAAATGTTCAAAAACCGTTATAAAAAGAATTAAAAAATAAGACTAAATAAACAATCTTGTGTAAGTTTTAGCTATTGCTTAACGAATCGATAACATATTTAAAACTAAACCTAACAAATTGTACTATTTTAATTATAAAGACTTGTCTGCATATAAGATTTTTTTATTTATTTAATGTTTGATTAGTATTTAATGATTTTAAAAACCTAAGTGCAAAATAGGGTGTTGCATTTATTAAAAATTATAAGTTTGCTTCAATAAAATTTAGTAAATTTAATACAAATTTAAAATATTTCGATTGCTCTTCTTTTTTTTTTTTTTATTAACTTAATCAAATTTATGACTTTCGTTTATACTACAACAATAAGCATCGTTTAAATTTCGACATCTACAGTTTCTATAAAAATCTACACATTATTTGCAATAAATTTTTATCATAAGTGAAAACGATTTATTTTATTAAGTTAAGTTAGTTTTTTCAGTTACGTAAACTTATCTTGTTTTATGTATTTTACATTAAACAGAATAAAAAGTCAAGCTCATAATGATATTTTCTAATAAGGCCTTTCAAAAAGTACTTGTAAAAGATGATGAAAATAAAAAGTTTGAACTTATTGATAAAGACTGTCTAGAAATGCAAATTTTTTTAATAAGCAATGATGAAATAACTAAACTTGTCAACCTTTTAAAAGATAAAATAACAAGAACACCAGATTCCTTTGTAATTTATTAAACGTACTATTTTTTTTATAATTTTTTCAATATCACTAATCTTTTATTGTTCTCTGGCTATATGTTTTGTTCCAAAACAATGGAAAATCTTATTTGTTTTACCAATCAACAAAAAAGGAAGCAAATACTCCCCTTCAAAATAGAGACCAATTTCTTTGACAAATAGCTTTTGCAGAATCTTTAAACATATAATTACTAAAAAAATACTTGATCATCTTTTTTTAGATAACCTTATTTCACCTAACCAATTTAGATTTCAATCTACGAACATCCTGTTTTCAATTATTAGACTGCTTACACTCTTGGTTGGTGTTATTTTTATGCAATAAATCTACTAAAGTAATCTTAACAGGTATCAAAAAAGATTTTGACTCTGTCTCTAATTTTAAGTTAATTAAAACATTATCTCAATATAAAATAGCAGTCTAGTTATTTGGTTCAAAGAGTATCTAAACGGTAGAACTCAAAATGTAGTAGTAAATAAAACATTTTCAGAATCTTTACTTATAGTGAAGTTGATGTTAGCAGCAGCATTTACCTCTTCACAGATGACACAAAAAAATTTAGCTTTTCGAACACATCTTGACAGAATTCCTTAGATAAAATTTACAATTGGCTAAAGGAAAGAAAGTTAAAATTAAACCCTAGTAAATTTCAAGTTTTAAATATTCAAAAAAAAAACACTACTATCTCTACTTTTGACTTAAACAGTACAAACTTATTTTCAACAAAAGTGTTTAAAAATCTTAGAATAATTGTTGAAAATTTAAAATGGAACCACCATATTAATTACTTTTACCAAATTGCATTAACTACATCTTTTCAAGTTTTAAAGTGTTTTAAGTGTACGGATTTAAACATCCTTTAAAAATTGTTTCCCATATACATTCGTCCTAAGTTGGAATATAACACATCAATCTGGTCTCCATACTTAAAAAAGATATTGACCATATAGAATCTGTTCAAAGAAAATATATCAAATCTTCAACCGCTGCAATACTTCTTATACGTCTTACCTAGATAGACTAACAAAACTTAATACCTAATCTTCAGAATACGGGATACTTGAATTTGAACTCATTACTTTTTAAACTAGTTAACGGTTAAACTACTATTAATGTGCAGTCAACTTTTGAACCTTATATAATTAATTACTTACTGAGAGGAAATAGCAAAACATTTACATGCAAACATCATTTCAATAATTAGGCTTAGCATAAATCTTTTTTTTGTCGGTTAATTAAAATATGGAATAAACTTCCAAATGAATTTTTTTTTTTCAAAAAATTTAAAAAATTACGATTAAAGTTAAAAAAGTTTGATTTAAACAAAATCTTTGTCAGTAAAATAAATAAGTAATTTTTATCAACCGTTGATTTAATTTTAAGATTTAGCTTAGTTCAATTTTTATAGCAGTACCTTTCCTCTACTTATGATGAGTCTTTTTTGATTGTGTTCAATGATTATTTATCTTGCCAGTCTATTGTTAATGTGCCTGGGGCTTTAGGTTTTTATTTTTATTTTTGTTGTTAATCAATGCATTCAAATATTTCATGTTGATAGTTCTACATCAAAGCGTAAATAAGTATAAGGTTGGGTTAAAAATTTTGCTTTTTATATTAATCTTTAAATTTTATATCAAATATGTTTTTATCTTTGTTTTAAATAAACTTTTTGTGTTCTTTTTTATTTTTGATATTTTCGTCATGTGTCTTTCTGTTTAAGTGACCTAGATTTTGATGTCTAGTTCCATCATATGGAGAATAAACTTTCAATATTAATATTACAATTTAGTATTTTTCAATATACAAGTTCACACAAAGTGAATTTCAAAAAATATGTACTTATTCCTTGTTAAGTTAGTAAACAACTTAAAAACTAAATTCACTTATAGTTTTAAAATGATCATTTTAAAGCCAGTGTTGCTCTACTTATAAGTATATAAACAACCATTATAAAGTTCTAATAAAAGTGGTACTAATAAATGTGATACACAAGTTATTTATACCTCCAAGTGAAGTATACTGGAGTTTTAGGATAAAAGTTTACAGCATCAGGAACTTTTTGATTTGTCGAAAAGCTGCAAACTAAAGAAGCACAAGTCAAAAATACAATCAATCCGGTAACCATTATCTGAAGAAAAAATATAAAACGAAACCATTTTAAAATTTGATTATTTACTGTTGGTTAGTTGTTAGTTATATAAACTAAAAAGCTTTGTTTTAATTAAAGGCTTTAAAAAAAGTATTAATCTTTGATTTTTTTTTTTGTTATTTCATGAAGTAAAACTATATTTTTATGAATATAGATTTTTAATATATACCTTGTTTTCAAATTTATAAAAATTAGTTTTGTAAATGAAAACACGTTTAAATTTTTTTTTCTAATTTTATATACATTCACTAACAATAAAAAACTTTAAACAGTATAGGTTTATTTGACGTTCTTAGATTTATTTACTTATTTAGAAATACTAACTTATAAGTAAGAGTATTAGTATTTAAGTTTACTTTTTTTACGCAAACCAATGATCACATTAATAAAGTTAATAAACTTATTATTAAAAGTAGTTAAGTATTTTAAATAAAGCAAAAACGATATTACTTTTAAATTTAATTCTTTTTGAAATCAGTTATTCAATTATTATATTGTAGAAGTTTACCGTAACGGTTTTTGGTTAAAGCTATTTATAATCGTAATATTTAAACTTGTTAAAAACTACTTTTTCATGCGTTGAATATAAAGGCTACTATATAAAAAGATTAGAGAGTTTGGGCTGAAGTTTGAACTCACTAAACAGCAGTCCACTTTGTAATTGGATGAAACTGTTCTTAATCTTGATCAAAAATTTAATTAATAAAATTGGTTTTTACAGGCTTTTATACTCTTAATTGAAAAAAAATCCCCAAACATTCGACATATTACACTTAAACTTTAAACTTTACTTTCGTAATAAAAGGGTTTAGTTTATGTCTGTAATTTAGAAAACAATACTAATTATACGGTATAGTATTACAAAAAAAACTTTATATTTTTGGTTCACTTGACACTGCTTTTTTCAATAACTTTTAAATGCTATATTTCTTTAAAAATGTTATAAATAAAACTATTTTCTAACAAAACAAAGCTAAATAAAACCAATATACTGAAAACGACTATAAACAAAACTCTTTTCTTTTCTTATTAGTTTTTTTTTTAAATACTATTTTACTTAACCAATACTTTGCTATTGCTTTATATTTTATTTATTAAACTAACTTTTGTTATCCCATAACTTTTTCTTACATAAAACGAGTTACGTAAAAGGTTAGTATACTTTGAAGTATTTAGTTTCAAAACTAAATATTTATAAAACTTAGATTTAGGCTAAATTTATTTGTTTTTAACTTTACGAAGTATCTAAAATAATTAATGAATAGTCACAAAGTTTACAAAAAAACTCTAAGCTATTTCTCATCTTAAAAGTTCCCAAAAAAATACAACTAAAACTTTTGAAATAAAAACTAAAAAGATTGCAATAATAAGTATAATAAAAAATAATTTCAAAATTTCAGCATTTAAAAACATTTTAATTCTTCATCCTTATGTTTTTGTTGTTGTTTTTTTATTATTCAATATCAATGTTTTTTATAGTTTTCAAAGAGGTGATTTTATTACTGATTTGACCTTTAATATCAAAACAATTTAACATCATAATAGTAATATTTTTTGTTGTCTAGTTTTTTTACTAAATAAACAAAGCTAGAAAAAAAATAAAAATAGTTATTTACTGTTTCAAACCGCAAAAAAAACAATCAAATTTAATAATAGTTGTTTTTATTTATTATGTATATGTATATCGATCGATTTATAAAAATATTTTAGGCATAAGCACCAAATCAGAAACAAATGTAAAACTAGTATCTTATATTAAACATGTATATAGAGGTTTTTAAACTAACCTACTTTTCGGTTTAGTTTTAAAATTTTACTAAGCTTTATTAGCATTTACTTCGAAGTTTCTGATCTTAAAATATTTAAGAAAAAGAAAATAATAAACTTAAAAAGTATAAACAAAAGTTTCTAAAACATAGTTTTTTGGGTTAACTTTTTTTTAATTTATTTAATATCGTTTAGTTATAAAGTTTGTTTACCAGTTTTATACAAAGGTATTCTTTATGTTTAAAAATAGCTATAAAAGTTATATTCATAATATCTAAAAATAAACAGTGTGTGTTTTTGTACAACTTTAGTATTAGAAAAAACTGTTTTACATTCTTTGTACTGATTTGTATATTGAAAGAGTTTAAATGCTATAATTTGATGGTAAAATTTTTAGTGATAACTCTAAACATTAAGTAACTTTTTTGATTGAACTTTGTTAAAAACTCTTAAGTTAATTTGTGTTTAATTTATGGTCTGTTTCATAAGATTTTATTGAAGTGTTATTATGTTATAACATTCTTGTTAAACAAACACAAAAGATTTGATCTGTTTTGCTTTGGGCCATTTAAGCATTTCTACTAAGTTTGTTATGTATTGTTCTATTCTTAGCGGTTTAAACTTAATTTAACGAAGTTTAAAAGGCAATAAAAGTGTTATTTATACTTTATTAAGCTACTAAAATCTATTGCTTTCGTGGCTTTTAACGTGTTCGGATTAGGCCTAATGTAGCTAAATAAAGACCCAAATTTCCTAGGTACACGCTACCGATTGACTTTTGTTCAAAGTGCGTACATAGTTGGTAGGTTACTGTATATATCTACGCAAATTTTACCTTAAAAATATGACGCAGTAGTTGCAGTTATTTTATTTGAACAACTTAATTTTTTTGTATTTAGTTAGCAAGTTTTTTTTACATACAGTACTACTAAATGTTTATAGTGTTAAATCTTAAAATCATAATAAACCACGTTAACTATACTATAAAGAGAATAAACTTAATAAATTATATAATTAAACAATTTTATAAAGTCAATATTAATATTACTATAGAGTAGCTAGAATAGTTGTAAGTAACATGATAAATTACCCAAAAAGCATTTCAGACATTCGGTTCAAATTTAAAGCTTCTAAATCTATAATAAACTCATTCACTAGATTAATTTTTTAGAAATTTACTTTTAGTAAGTTCTTTTTAAAATGTTAGATTTTATTTTCAATTGCATTATTTGTGAACTTGTTTACTAGCTCACTACTATATATAGTTAAATAAAAATGTGTAATTTATATGTTTAGAACATATATATAGTAGTTTGAATACTTATATTTTTATTTAAAAAAAACTGATAAAATAGGTTTATGAACAAGTTTTTGTATCAATGTTTATAAACTATTCTGCATCTAAACTATTTAATTAAGTTTTTTAACCGGCTAAAATTAATGAAAATGAAAACCATCAATTAAGAATTTTCTTCTGCAACTTAACCTTCAGACTAGAAATTTGTTTTTCATGTCTTTGAAGTTATTCTTTTTCATAATTAAAAGTTATTTTGAAACAAGTTTAGTTTTAATGTTCTGGCTAAATAGATAAAAGGTCGCGTGCAAAGTTACTAACGATTTATTTGTTTTTTTTATATCTGTTTTCATATTTTGATATTTTTGAGGTTAGACGATCAATTTAACTCGTAAACGATACTTTTATTAGCTTATTCGCATTTGACTTTGGTATTAATTTGAATAAACTTTTTTTCAAAAGACCAGAATAACTATAAATAGCTCAAGAATTTTAAATCAAAGATATAATACTTCTTTAAAGAGTTGTTTATAAAAATATTCTTCTGGTTTCAATAGTATTTGCTAAAAGTTTTCTTACAAAGCTTGCTATATAATATACATGATAGTTTAAAAAAATACAAAAAAAAAAACATTACACATTTGTTGAAACTAAAACTTATTAAAAGTATATATTTATAAAATTTTCAGTATCTGTATTATCAAGTCATACGATATGTTGTACGGTATGTAACATAAGTATTAAGCTTTTACTTAAGTTACGTATTATTAAGTTTTGTTTTTGTTAAACCACAAACTTTTAAGCCATTAGTTCAATACTTTTGTTTTCATTTTATCTTTCTAAATACTTTTAAATAACTTCCATCTATTTTGTTCAAAAACTTTTTCATATTTGTTTATAACAATGATGGTCTCCTATATCCCAATATAGGAGTGAAACATTGTTTTGTTTATTGAAGTAATAAATATTACTTTTTTTTTTAAATACCAGCTAAATTTCGTAAAGACAATAGATGTCATTAAAAATTTAAAGCATTAAATTAAGCTTACTACATTTTTCTAAAGTGTATACTTAATATTAGTACTACTTCAAAGTAGAGATGCCATTGAGACACAACTTGTGGCCAAACGTACGTTTGTTTTTAAAGCAGACATGTTATATGAAGCTTCCTAAAGTATGCCATTGCTAAAATATTTTTTTAATTCTACAAAACAAAATACTTGTCAACCTAAGTGTAGAAGAACATTGTTTTTACGACAGTCAGATTTACAAAATCTCAAACTGCTGCACCTTTCTTTTAAATTATCTAAAAAACAATTTTTATCACCGCTTATGTTTAGGATAATTTGACTTTTGCTGGTTTTGAAAGTTGTCTTTATTGATGTTTTTTTTTTATCACAAGGTAGCAGCCAAGAGTGAAGAAAAATTTTAAAGTTATTAAGTTTTTTTTCTTTTATCTAATTAAAAGTATAACACTTCTTAATAACTCGTTTAGTTTCATATTATGTTACAGTATTGGTTTATTTTTATACATGTTTGAAAAGAAACCTCATACGACCGTTTTCAAACTTATGTTAAAAAACTTAACTTACTCGAAGGGCTAAAGTATGCTAAAATAATAAGCAAGCTTAATGTTTCTACTTAAGGTTTTCGTTTTTTTTAAGAAAATTTTGTTGAAAACTTGTCATTAAAACATTTAAAGTAAAAAATTTGCAAACCAAGGTTTCTTTTTAATTAATTATTGAAGACAAAATATTTAAAAGTTTGCACACTAGTTTTTTATTATATACTACAAATACTTTTTTTTTCCTTTGTACTTTGATATGAAATTATTAGTACTAAAGCTATAGAAAGACAATAAAAGTTAACAACTAATAACATCAATGCATACTCTTTTATTTCATAAAAATTTAAGCTAACATTATATTACTGTTCTAATTTATTTTATTTTACGACTTATTTCGTTTGATCTTATTTATGAACAAAAAAAGATTAATTAAGAAAAATAATAAAACACCTGAATAACACTAACGAAGTAAACTTTTACTCATCGGTAATCGGTATTTTTATTATTAAAAGTGCTTTAGTAAAACTTTTGGCTTAAAATAGATTAGTTTCAAACTGTACAAATATCTTTTTTAATTGTTAATTTAAGTTTTCCCATGCCAAAAGAATGATACATAATATATATAAATCCTGTTTAGATTTAATGTGTAAAACTTTTATATTAGCTACCAAATATTTAGTTTTGAATACGCATTCTTTTCAAACTTCAACTATTATCTTTAGCTATTGACAAGATTACCTCTAAATGTAAATTTTTAACCATAGAGATAACTAAAATGAGAAAATGTATTGATAAAAAACATTATGTAAAATGGTTGAATGAGATCTTTCAAAAATTACTTTCCTTCAGTTAGACGCAGTAGTCGGCAAACTGCGACCCGCGAGGGTAAATCTGCGGCTAGCACGCTTATTTTTTGAATGGAATGCGGCCCACCAAAGAAAAAGCTGCTGCATGCGAGCATGTCAATGTGGCCCGCCGAACAAAACTTTTTTAAAGTTAATTTTTTCAGATAGTTTTTGTAACTTGATTAATTTCGTTTTAAGTCTCTAGATAAAATTATAAAACCATTAAAAAAAATTATTGCTTAGGCTTAAAAATTTGAAAAAAACAGATTAGCATTCTAACAGCACTTTTCTCATTTTAAAAAATAGTATCCTTTTTACAATAGCAAATGTTGAACGAAGACATATTTTAAAGCACTTGGATTTAGTAAGTTATTTAAGTAATGCTTATTGAATAAATTAACTAACTTTAACTAATTAATTTTAATTTTGAATTTTCAAACTTAATTTAAATAATTAAACTAAATGAATGAAAGGTTTTTAAAGGTACAATAATACATTTTTACGTTTGTGCATTTTAAGTTAAAAACTTAATTTTTTGCCATATAACAATAAATGCTCCAAATTGATCATTTAGTTTTTATCAGTATCAATTTTCACACAACGATATCACGCTTGAAGTTTTTCAAAGACATCTAATATTTAACATAGCAAAAATATTAACTAAATATTATTATTTTTTTTTATAATAACTAAATTAAAGTAAGTTCTATTTGTTTTGTGAAACAAGCTAAAATTAATAAATAAGAAAACTAGTTGGTATCGTACTTTTGGGACACGTTCAAAATCCACCCGCGATCAGAATCCAATCAATCAAATTCTAGAACCGCTTACCGATCGAGGGTTAGGGGTAACAGTAATAGTGAAAAATAAATAAATAAATAAAAAAAGCAAAAAATCTATAAAATAAATTAATAAATGAAGAAAGTATAAAAAAAAACCAGGTGGATTTTGATAGTATACCGGTACTTTTAAATAATATAAGCTTTTTTTTTCATAAACGACACATAACAAAAACGAGTTAAGTTAATAAAAACAAACTATTAACAAAAATACCAGTCGATTTAAATTTAATGAAAAAACAAAAAACTCAAATTTAACACTAATAGAAAACCACCACTTAGTATAATATTAAACGAACTTTGACTATTGTGTCGACACTGGACATAGATATGAATTACCTAACTTGTTTTTGTTGAAGCTCTTCTGTTAACGTAAAGCTTTTGTTTGCAATGAAACACAAGTAATATTTTTCCTAAAAAACAACTTTCTATTTAAAATACTTTTAAAAGCATTTTCTGATAATAAACGAAGGCTAACTTTTGATAAAAGTCTACTTCCAAACTTGTTTCTTTTATTAAAATTGTAGGTAAACCAATTATCAACTGCAAGTAATACTTCTAGTTTACAACTAGAAATAATCTTCACCATTAGAGTAAAATCAAGCTCTAAAAAGTTACGATTTTTATAAACTAATGTAAAAAAACGTTCAATGTAGCATCTAGCATAGGGGTGGGCAACGTCATTCAATCAACGGGCCGGATCCGAAATAATTTAGTCCTTTGCGGGCCGGAGCATTTCTTATTAGTTATTTACCGGATCCAGTACCCGGATCCAGCCAAATAATGAGTTTTTAGATCAGAATCCAACTTAAAACTAATTTTAAGTCGAGATACGGATCCCGTCGGATTCTAATGTAAATAAAAGTTTTGGACCCGGCCGGAATCTAATTTTATAATTACAGTTGATCACTTTTTTAAATCCTACAAACTCATATAACTTTCTCAAGTCTGACAACTTAAGATGTTTAGATAAAATCTTTAAATAGAATTGACATTGTAATTGACAAAGGTACGTCTGTAAAATAAAATAAAAACACTTTGCTTGGGTTAATTTTACAATAGTTATTCCAACTAAGTTAGAACAACACAAAATATTAGGACAAATTAGTGTATTTATAGCATGTTTTTGAAGTCGAATTCTTACATTTTTGTTTTGTAAAAATATTATATAAAGTTTTATACAATTTTGTAATATTGACCCTTTGCGGGCCTGTAAATTTGCTCGCGGGCCAGTCCTTTTCATTTGCGGGCCGGATCCTATTAAAACTTAAAAACCGGCCGGGGGCCGGTCATTTTCACTCTGCGGCCCGTACGTTGCCCACCCCTAGTGTATAGGTATTTACCTAGTTTTAATTATGCTTTGTAATACAGAATTCATCATTCTTATGACTAGTTTTTGAACAAACTTAACTATAAAAAACATTTATTTATGATGAAAGCAAACTGAGTTGAATCAACAACGCCCGTGATTAAACGCCCTCTTGAGAATTGCACAAATGAAACACCAGATGTCAATGCTTCCGTAGCTGCTTCTTTGCTTATAATTCACAACATTGTTCACATTAATGCAAGTTCTTCAAAACCAAAGCTCCAAAGCTAAACCGTACTCGAATAGCGAAAGATTGCAATAAAGAAGGTTGGAATATATTTGTGCATGAATGGACTATGTTTAAAAACAGCACAGAGAAATCAGAGGCAGAAAAACGTCGCCAACTGCACCAGTGCTGTGAGGAAGATCTAGGTGATGTCATTTTAAAGGGACATACAGACATAGTAATTTAAGTGAGCATGAGATTTTAGGCGTGATCAAGCAGCTAGCAGTCATTCTTGTTTCACATGTTGTCCGACAGTAAGACTTTCTTAGTTCAAGACAAGGTTTGACTAAAAACACAAGATCATTTGCTGCCCGTTTAAAAGGTAAGGCCAGTACTCTTACACCTGTACTTGCGCAAAAGATATCTGTAATGAAGTAATAGACTTCAAAGACATAATCTTTAAAGATGTTATGGTGATTGGTCTAGCAGATGAAGATATCCGGAAAGAGGTGCTAGGATGGGAAAATCTAGAAAAGAAAAATGTCAATGAGACAATCGGATTTATTGAAGCAAAAGAGATGGCACGTGATGCAATGTCAAAACCCGCTCTTACGGCCTCAGTTTTCTCAAACAAATCTTTAAATGAAACCACACAAAGACCAGTGGTAAAATAACTTGTAGTATATGTAATAAATCAACAGATAAATTTGTTTCTAGCAGTAAAAATATGAGGTATATTGAGTGTTCTGCCTGTAAACAATGCTGGATAAAGTCCAGTAAAAAATTATATCAAAGTTGTAACAAATATTCTGATGAGTCAAATGCACTTCTGATTGGTGGATTGTATACATAAAATTTTGATAACTTTTGTAGCCGAGTTCGAAGGAAAAATATTTTTGAGCAGAAAAACGCGAAGAAAAAAAAGGAGGTAGAGAAACAGAAAAACGTTCTTCTACACACTGGATGAAGACGAAAACCGCACAAATCCAAAAATAATTCTCGTCTACCTCCAAATGAACGATTAATTCCGAAAGTTCCCTTTGAATCGATTGTCTGTGATATTTTTTATTTTAAAGGGTGGTATTATTTTGTAGCCGCTGACAGACTTACATGTTGGACAGAACAACAAAGTATAAATTTAGGTGCAAATGAGTCTGGTTCAAAAGGACTATGTAAAGTTACATAGTTATAACTGTATGTTACCAGGTGCATTTTCGGTTTCAAACGTCAACGATGATGAAACAATCTCAATTTCTTCACTAAGTTGTTGAAATTCTGCAAATCGACGGCCAAACTCATTATCAAGTAAAACTATGATATTTTCATATTTTGTCATTATCATCACTAATGGTTCTGTAGTCTTAAGTTTTGCGAAATGAGTGAAGTTGTTCTTATTGAGATTTGCGAAAAAAGAATTAACTTTAGTCTAAATGCCTTTATTACAAAGTACAGTTTATAGACAAAAGTATTTTTCCCCAGCAGTTTGGTCATCACATGGTCATTTAGAAACTAAACAACTTGATTAATCAATTATTGAAACGTCTATTTTCTAAGAAAGTCATTATGTTTGGTAACATTATGGTGGGTAACATTTCTGTTATGAGGGATTTGATGTTCAAATAATAATAATATTAGTAAAATCTACATGGGTCATGTCTTACATAAAAACAGTTTAGATTAAAAAAGCGTGGACCATTAAAATAGTCATAATTAAGTGTATTAAAATAATTTTTTTTTTTTGCTACAGTGACTAATAGCAAATTGAATATTTTTAAAATTTACAATAGGGTATATTTGTTTATAATATTAAAATGTAAGAAATTTTGAAAAAAAAAAACAATGACACTTAAGAACACTGCAAAATAAGAATACTAACTGTATTTTTTGGCTAAAACATCCGTTAGAAAAAAAAATCCATAAAAAAACATTCTTTTCTAAGGGGCCCCACTCAAAAATTCAAACCCCAATCGGATGGATTTTTTTTAAGTTAAAGGCAAAGGAGCGTTGTCTAGATTAAAATAAATATTCATCTATCTTTAAAAATAAACAATTGGTTCTAAACTTTGGAATTTTTTTAAATCTTGCAAAAATTGCTAGTTGAGCTAAGTTAACACTCGTTGTTTCAACTCACTTGAAGCAGAACAAGATACTATAACAAAAGAGTTTTTTTATCACTACACAAAATAAAAAGCCATTTTTAAAACGTTTTCATGGTCAAAGTCTTACAGTTTTGTTTTGAGAAAGTTATGGAAAAAATCCTCGTACAATTTCGTAATATTTAAATTAGCTGGTCAGATTTCATATAAATTTTAAAATGCTTCGGGGGCCGGATCAATTTTTTCCGCGGGCCGGATTCCATTAAAATTTAAAAAAAGTTTGGGGGCCGGCCATTTTCACTTTACGGGCCGGATCCGACCCACGGGCAGTATGTTGCCCACCAGCAGGTTAAGCAAGTTTAGTAAAGTTGAAACAGCTGGTTATTTCGTAAAACCTTGAAGCATTTCGAAGCTTCTTTTTTGATGTCATTTCCGTTTTTTGTTTTCTAGATTGCTAAGTAATGAAATATTACCTACTTTCAATGTCATGTGATGTTTTTTACATCTAGCTCTTTAATTCCAGAAATTTTAAATCTGTTTATAAACATCTTTAAAAGTAGTTTTAATGTTTCATACAATACTATTTTCAAGATTTAGTTTGAAAGTCGATACAAAACAAAATTATTCTACAGTATAATATAATACAACAATAAACTGCTTTAACTAATTAAAATTACAGGTCAAAATTTATTATTAGTAAAACTAAAATATCTTCTATAAAATGGGCCTTGTATTTCACATTTAACTTATTGAACATTAAGTGTTAAAACAATTAACTAGTTAGTTTGTCTTAAAAGCCTGTTTTGCTAATTCGAAAAACTTGTTTTCTGTTAATAATATTATTATTTAGTTAAATTTTTAGTTTTAAATCTAAATTTTATTAAACCTCATAAAATAAAACAGGAGTAAAATTATTTAATCTAAAAACTGTCAAACATTAGTTTTTTTTTATATTACAGACAATAATGAAAAGTTTTTTACTGGGTTCGAACGCATTTTCTAAATTTAGGCTGACAATTCTCAATTTAGACCTTTTAGACTGATATTTTCCCTCATTTTTTAGTATTCCTATTAAGCTGATAAATGATTTAAAAGAAAAGTTGTTTGAATACTGAACAAATTTAATCTGCCAAACTTAAATATTCTAGATGCAGTAATTAAAAAGACCAAAAAAAAAAATTAATTAAGCTTACTATATCATTATTTGAATTTATTGTAATTGTAAACTGTATACCTCCATTATTCAATCAAATTACTAAAGAATAAATTTTAAGACAAATAGAAATCATTAGATTTTTTTAAGCATTTTCTAATTAAATGTATTAACCAAACCATTACACAGGGCTGCCTCAGGTGAACTTAGGCTATATGAACTTACAGCTTCAGCTAGTTTTTATGATTGGGTCAAAAAACAATCACTATCACATTTTTTTATTCACAGGTTTCCTTGTTGGTCAATTACTCAATTACTATAGTTTATAGAACAACAAAAAATACACTTAAAATATTTGGTTCTAGGACTTGGTGCACAAAAAAAACCCTTGGTTATCTCCAGTAGCACACAACCCTTTTAATATCTTGTCCAGGACAGACAAGACTGCTGTCACTTTCTTCACTTTCTTCATTCTGCACTTCAGTTGTCAAGCATTCTTGTTATAAAGTCCTTACAACATGGCCCTGTCAAAAATAAATTTAATATAATCTTAGGTCCTTGCAAGATGATGTTTTCTTGGTATTAACTCCCTTTTTAATGATACAAGTACTTGATTAACATTATATTATTAGTTAATGTTTTTTTTTTTTGGTAAAAAAACAACTGTCTCAAACTCTACCCCTTGCAACAATAAACGTTTTCAACATAAGAAGCAAATTAGGAGTAAACAAAAAATAACTTAATATAATTAAGGGCATAGGGGGGTTCCTACTTTTTTTTTTTACTAAAAATAACATTGGATCTTATACAAAATATATTAAGTACAAACTACAAGCCAGTTTTTATAGAATTGAAATATATTAAGATTTTTGAAATATTGTTATTTTTATAAAAAGTTTTTGATACAAAGGTATGGACCGCAAGTTTTTTGGGGTCAATTATTCAGAAATTAAAAAAATAACTAAAAACCTATCTTCTCCTTCATTTTTTGAGATAGAGACCTTAAACTCTCAGGAATTGTTCCTTTTATAGTTTATAAGACTTTGAATGTTGGAATTTTAAATATATCAAAAAACAAAAATTTTAGATGAAAAAAACAAAAAATAGGTGGTTTTTTTGAATAAAAATTTTATTTTTTTAAGTTCAAAAAAAATCCTGCATTCAATCTTTTTTAAATTTAATAATACACTTTCTGTAAAAATTTTAAGAAGATTACTTAGAAAATGAAGGAAGAGATAGATTTTTAGTGAAATGTTTTTTTTTTGCATTTTTAGATTGCGCCTTCCATTAGGAACCTATTGAGGTCACCCACTTTGACTGCTCATATCTCAAAAAAAACTTTGAATTTTTTCAAGCGGTTAAAAATGTCTTGATAGCTCAGATAAAACTTTATAAAATAAGATCAACTTGTAGAAATCAAGGTAGACCCCCCTATGCCCTTGAAAAATAAATTGAATAAAAGTGAAGCTCTCTGAGTTGAACATTGCAAGATCAAAAACTAGTGTTTGATTAATACAAAAAAAAAACAGTATTATAAAAATTATATTTCATTAATTGTTGTCAGTACTTAAATTATATTTGAAATTGTTCAATATATTAAAAAAATGTTTTAAGCATTACAACATTTTTCTAAGATTTTTATTTATTTTAACTTAAAATTAATTCAAGCTTATCAATTTATATTATAATATTATATACATAAAAATTAATATTATATATTATAATATAATTCATTGAAGTACTTTCAAATTCTTCACAGCAAACAAGTTGCATATGAACTACTGAATTTTATTTTGTTTATCTATTTTTATTTATTTTAGTTTGTATAAATTTTTTTTAAATTATATATAATAAAGACAAAAAATCACAAAGAATGACTGGCATTCCTAAATACAATTTGAGAATTTTAAGTACTATAATACAGGGTTTCCAACCTTACTTGGAAACCTGGAATTTGACAATTTAGGCTAAAATAACCCGGAAAAACCTGGAATTTGAGAAATTTTGAAAAAAACCTGGAAAAACCTGGAATTTTGATCAAAAAACCTGGAAAAACCTAGAATTTTTAATAATTTTAACATTTTCAGTTGCAAAATTTTGATTTGACACAAAAAATCTATCATATAATTAAGATTTTTTGTCATCATTAATTTTTTTTTTTATTAAATAACACATTTAAAGTAACTTTACACAATTTTTTCAATATTTTTATACTTTTTAACACAGTATGTTAAATAGAAATTAACTTAAAACTAAAAATAACCAAAAATTACCCAAAAATGTGTACTTTTAAAAACCTTGAAGAAATTTGGAAAACCTGGAAAAAAATTTGAAAAAATAAGCGGCAACCCTGTATAATATCAAATTTCAAAAAATGATTTTTAGACACTTTTAGTATTGAGTAGATATTATTACTTCCTTACCAGAAATGATTTTTTTGATAATTTTAATTACCTCTTTGCAAGAAATTCTTGAATGCATTAGTTGTACAAGAGTAATATTATAAAATCAGTCTATCACTGTAATTAATAAAATTATTAAAAAAAATTAAGATAGTTGAGCTTTCACTCTGAAAAATTAAAAATTAAAAACTGTCTGTAACACTTAAATAACTATTTAAGTTCTTTAAACTAAAATTTTATTATATTTTCTCAAGGCCATATCTAATTAAATACATACTTGAAATTGAAAAAAAAATGTTGGGTTACACAGTTAAAACTAATCCAATAGGTTATGTTGTTATATTTAGTTGGAAGCTAAACTGGGAGTTAACTGATAAAGATTGGGACAAGTGTCAGTCTAGTTTTATAAAGTTTTGCTTATGAACCCTGATATTTCTAGCAGTTACATAATATGATTTATGTAATATGAGTTCTGTAAACTGAATTTTTAAAGATATTTTTCAGGTACCATATCTTTTTTTGATAACTTTAAATAGAAAAATGATAAATGTACTAGAAAGTTATATATTTTTTAAAGCTAAGCAATTACAACTACTCTTAAAAGTTATGTTGTTTCATCTGTTTGAACCTCCAACTGAGCGTAGACCAAAAAAAGATTTTGGCAGGGTTTACTATTCTCATTTTCATAAATGCCTCTTAGGCAGAATTTTACAAAAAATACCCTTATTTTCTAGATATTGCCCCATTGCTAGCTATTTACTAATTTAATTTTCTGCCCTACTAGTTGACATGCCTTGATAGCCAAAACCAGCCCCAAAGGGTATTGTTGCCCACTTTCGGAAAATGTTAGTCTAAATTAAATAGGTATAAACCAAGAAATGTCAGGCTAAATTTTAAAAGTTATGCGCACAAACTCTGTAAAAGTATCAAGGCAATATTGGCTAATCATCAAGGTTAATTAACAAATTACTTAAGGATTTCTGAGATAAAAAAAGTCAATAAAGTCAAAAACTTTTCTATTTTTATAAACATTATTAGTCTAAAATATGTAGCTTTCTAAATATTTTTAAATTTAAAACAGGTCTCCTTTAAACTTTTAAAGTTGTTGCCGTTGAAGTTAAATTAGAAGTTTGCTATTGATTAGTTTACCACTTTTAAAAAGTAAACTTTTAAATATGTCTTTAGTGGTAACACGACACAGGGTAGCTATTTAAGCTGCAGGATTGCCATACAATCAGGACGCTCAAGTACTTAAATACTTTTTTTTCTCAACTCCGGCTCACTCAGGATAGTTGTGTGTTTTTATAAAAAACTCTGGATAGTTTCAAGTCTTAGAAAGGTCTTCATGCAGTATTTCTTATATAAATTTTGAATGAGGTTTAGTTGTTTTAGTTGCAATATTTTCATAATTTGTAATCAATTTTGTTGGACAAGTTTATTTTTCTTAGTTAAAAAATGTACTTTTTTTATATTAAAAAATCAAGATGACTCTAGACAGTTTATGGTCATCCAAGATAGTTGTTTTGTTTCAAAGAGTGGCCACCCTAATTTAAGTGAAATTAAAAATAGTTTTTTTGCTTTTTGTTTCTTATTACATTTGAAAGATTTTTATAAAAATTAGGCAGACTTAAACTAGTTTTTGATGTTTAGGCTGGCTTTCTTGTCTTAAAGAGCGGCTACCTTGTCAATAGTTATCACATGAGGAAAACAAAATCAACTATCTGAAATTGGTTGTCATGTCATCATGTTAAATTTTATTCATTGTCTTTAAGCTGAGTGTTTGACTACTAAAATTTGACAATTTAAGTTCCAAAAATTCAAATTCTTTAAAACATTCTTGTAGGGCAGGGGTTCCCAACCAGGGGTGCTCGCACCCCTTGGGGGTGCGAGGCAGCATTTCAGGGGGTGCGAGATGGCTTTTATTTTTTGTATGACAAATAAGGAGATTTTCACTCTCTGATAAAGTTTATAAAGTTAAAAAGTACATTTTGTTATAAAATAAGTTGGCGCTAATTTTCTGAATAAATTCATTTTATTAATACGTCATGCAGCAAAAGAGAATTTCTAGAAGTAAATTATTTTAACTAAGTTCATTTAATAGCTGTTAGTTTAGAATTAAAATTTCAGTAAAGCTTTCTTAGAGTTTTACACCTGTGAATTTTAATCATCTATTCTTTAAACATTTTATTTTCTTAACTGGCCATTAATTGTTTAAAACAGTTAATGAGCTAGCATCTATTTTAATTGAAATACTTAAATAAAAATTAGTATATTCAGCAGGTTTTTTATTAGCTTATTAAGAACAGGTTCTTTTAAGTCTATTACATTTATAATGTAATCTTTTATAAAGCTTAGTTGTGCAGAAAGTGGTGCTTAAAGATTTAACATCAATAAATTGTAAAGTTCACAGCAACTACTGTATGTTATACCATTTAAGAAAACTTGTTTTTAGCTTTAGTGAAACCAATTTTTATAGATTAGTAAAAGTATTCAATGCATCAACTTTATTTCTATTCATACCTTTTTTGAACTTAAGCCGTTTACCTTTTTCAATCTACTTTTTTCTATTTATGTTGTAAGCAAACAAACTTTTTTTGTATTTGCTTTTATACATATCTTTTGACAATTTAAGACTCAATATCTTGTAACTTTTTAAAATCTTAACTCAAACCTTTATTATTTTGAAACCTCCTAGCTGCTAATAGTTTTGAAAATAAAACATTACATTACATAAGCTTAACTTAGAACAGCTGATTTTTATATTTTAAGAAATACATATATTCATAACAAAATGTATAAAAAGTTTAGTTTTAAGTTTAAGCCTGATATTTATGACTTTTCTAGTCCTTTTTCCTCACTTCTAATATTTTTTCAAATCTTTAAAGACTAAATGACGAAGTTATAGGCTGAAGCACTTTTTTTTGTATAAACTTTAAGAAAAAAAGTCTTAGTAATTGACTTTTTATTTTTTTTACAATACAGTTTATTTAATTAGTACTCAATCATGTCAAAGATACATCTCTTTTTAAGTCCTTGTGTCAAGATTATGGTAGTGAACATTCAGTTTTACTTTTCCATACGAAGGTCCGCTGGCTATCACGTGGAAGAGCTTTAACGCGCTTTTTTGAATTGAGGAAAAAAGTTAAAGCTTTTCTTAAGGAACGTGACTGTGACCATTTCAAAGAAATAGAGTCAAAAGAATTAATTCAAATACTAGCTTACTTAAGTGACATTTTCAGCCGCTTGAATGACATGAGTGTTTCCATGCAAGGAAGAAATGTAAATATTTTAAAATGTCGTGAAATAATAAAAGCTTTTAAAAAAAGTTAAATCTCTAGTGTCGACGAGTTGAAAGAGGCAATTTATCAAACTTTCCATTACTCGAAGAAGTGACTGATGAAGATGAGTGTTTCGTTCCAAGTGTGCGTGAAGAAATTATGAACCATTTGGAAATACTATCCAAGTCTTTTGATGGATATTTTAAAATAGGAGAACTGGAAGTTTCTGAGTAATGAATAATAAATCCATATTCTTTTAATTTGATTCACATGTTTGATGATGAATCGTTTAAAGATGAACTTATTGAATTATGCATGAACCGTTTTGTCAAAATGCAGTTTGAAAGCAAAACTCTTGTGCAATATTGGTGTTGTTCAATGAATATGTTTCCAAACTTGGTGAGAAAGCACTAAGCACTCTCATTCGCGACGACTTACTTGTGTGAGTCTGGACTCAGTACTCTTTTGTCTATAAAAACTAAATCAAGAAACCGCTTGAATGCACAGGCAGACATGCGAATTGCCATCAGCAACAAAATGCCACGTTTTCAGAAAGTATTGTACAACAAACAGGAACAAAATAGTCATCAACTTTAGAGTAAATATATAAAATTAAGTTCTTAATCTTTTCAAAATAATATTGCATGAATAGTATTTTATTAATTTGTTAAATACCTTGTAAGTATAACAAGGTGTCATTTAGGAATTTTTTATTAAATATCTAAGATTAGTTTAGTTTTTTGTTAATGTTTAAAAAAAAAATGTTTTTCATAAAGATAAATTAGTTTGTTTTCGTTTAATTAAAAATTCATTATTTTTTTTTAGTTTGTTTAAAAATGAGCAGGTAGAATTACAAGTGATGAGCTCCAAACTCACTTAATTGACCTTCATAAAAAGTTTATCGTTGCGAAGGGAAGAGTGAGTTCTGATGTTTTCTACCTTATAAAAATAGATAAAACTTTTTCGAATATAGTTTGTTATGTTTTTAAATTTCCAAGTGTTTTATATTTGTTAATATAGTACACTATCATAAAAATTAAAATACAAATTATTAATTAATGAAATCAATGATTTCATAATAAAATTATTAATAAGTAATAAAGCATACAGTGTTAGGGGTGCGAGATCAAATTAAAAGATTTTAGGGGTGCGGGGCATCAAAAAGGTTGGGAACCACTGTTGTAGGGCCACAACTAAAAAAGTAATGTATATTTGAAAAAATAAAAAATATGTATGTAGGTTAAATTAATACCTGAAAACCATTTTTTCTTTTTTGAAAATTTTTAAACAGTTTTTGAGATATTGCTAAAACTAGTTTTAAAGTATTGTATTTTTTAGTA
Source organism: Thalia democratica (assembly GCF_965202585.1). Taxonomy (NCBI): domain Eukaryota; kingdom Metazoa; phylum Chordata; class Thaliacea; order Salpida; family Salpidae; genus Thalia; species Thalia democratica. Next base: position 10,258,549 of record NC_139173.1, on the reverse strand, counting down.
GTTTTTAAATGTCTTTAAACATATTTGAAACTTTTCATAAAAGAAAAAATGTTTGTAGATTTTAGTAAGCCCCACATATAACTTTTTTATTGTTCAAATATGTATAACTTTTTGAAATATGTTCTCTTTAAGTTTTTGTTAAAGAGTTTGAATTGTCATATAACACTTAAAGCTTCATAAGGTTAAAAGCTTTTCTCTTTGTGTGTTTTTTATATAGGTTTCAAAAGTTAAGTTTTTGAAATTCTTTAAATAAAAAAACATACCCAATTTCTGCTCCTGCCTACATCACTATTATTAGTATTCTATATTGATCATGGTTTGTGCGCGTCAGGACAAATCAGTTTTTTTGAAAAAGGTAGGAAAACGTCAGGCTAAATCAGTTTTTTTATTTAAAAATTTGAGAATCTCAGTTTTTCTCAGTTCAAATGTTTGAAAATTATTGATTAAAAAAAAATAGAGTAATCTTTTTAAGATCAGATTGGGATGTGAATTTATTTCTAAATAAAGATTTAGTTATTAAAGACAAAATCAGTCAGTATTTGTAAAAATAAATGCTTAAAACCTTTTGTTGAATCTTTAAATTTTTTTAAAGAATCTTCATTATTTTGTTTTGAATAGATTATATACTTAATAATTATGAAAAATCATAAAAAAATACAGTTTAAACATTACAGTAAAGTTCAACAACTTAGCTGTTTGTTTAAATTTGTTTAAATCAGCTTTGTTTTTCAGAGCTTGATTGGTTGAACTGTTTTCTAATTTAAAGGCTTTATACCAAATACTTATTAGATTAAAACTCATTACAGTTTATTCATAAATTTTACTATTTGTTTAAAGTTATTAGAGATAATCACAACACTAAAACTTAGCTTAAAGATATAAGTACAAGTTTTGTGGGAGTACACATTTTAGGTACAATTCATTTTTCTTTACAAGAACAAAATATTAAAGATTTTAATAATTTAAGTGCAAGCTTTTCAAATCTGATATGACATCAACAATCACTTTATTTATTTAGAGTTTAGGATTTATAATTATGTATAAATTTTAAGTATTAGTTAAAATACCATAAAAGACATTTTTTACTTATTTTATTACTGGTGTGTAAGCATTTCATTTTAAATTTTAATAAAATACAACAATGCATGTTGTTTTATTATAAATCTTCTGGTTATAATTTTTTTTTAATTAGTGCTTAATTAAATTGAACAAATGTGTTTAGTAATATATATTAAATTTTTACACTAGTAATAGAATAGATACAACACTTATTTTAAAACTTATCGATGAATTTGTTATGTTAAGGGCATAGGGGGTCAATCACCCTTTTCACAATTTAGTCTTATTTTATTGAGTTGTAACTAAGCTATGAGTTGCTTTTTACATATTTTTAAAGCTCAAAATATTTTTGAGATAAAGCTGGTTGAAGTCGGATACTACAACAGTACCAATCAAGACCCCCAATAAATTAAATGACTTCTAAAGGGGATTTTCCTTACTTTGAAAAAATATCAGGCTAAAATGGTCTCAGTCAGGCTAAATGAAAAAACTTTTGCGCGCAAAGCCTGGAATTAATGATAAGTATAACAATAAAAAAAAATCTTAAGTTAAGATTCTGGCTGTATTTTTACCTCAAAGACTGGCAATCTGTTAAAGCAGAGGATGGTAGTTAATTTTCTGAAATTGTCTAAACTAAAAGAAAGATCTTCTAAGAAAAAAAAAATTAGTTTAAAATATTAAAAGTTATAGCGCATTCCCACAGTATTTATATCAATTTTTTTTTTGAGATGTGTTTCTTTTATCATTTTAAGACTTGAATATAAACTGATGATTTAATTTCAACTTTAAGTTTTTATTGAATACAATATATGTACATTGACAATTCAACATATTGTTGTAATTTTAAATAAAATTTAATTAACATTTTTGAGAACTATTGATAATAACATCAGGTTTCAATTTCCCTGGATAGTTACAACTAAAAAATAAACACTGGGTAAAAAATAGCAGCAATAATTTGCAAACCCAATTAGTTTATTGAAATTAACTTTGCTTTTTTATGTTAAACTGGAGAGTGGTGAAAAAATGAGTATAGGGTTGTCTAAAAGATTTGAAATCATAAAAACTAGCCTGAGCTTAAATAAAATATTCAAACTATTCTGACTTTTGTAAACAAAAACAATCAAGTATGAGTGAGGGATTTTTTAAAGCTTCCTGAGTTATCCTAACTAGCTTGAGTGTGTGGCAAATTACTACAAATAATAAAAGATAAAGAGAAGAAGATATATGTTTATTAATTGGTTAAGTGTCAAATATGCACAAAGGGACAATTTTGCACAGTTTAAAATTTTATTTTGTTTCATATTTTTTTATTAGTTCTTTTTTAATCCTTTTTTTCACTACCACTGTTACCACTTACCCTAAGTTGGTAATATATTTTTTCTTCTTATTTTTTAGATTCATGTGTTTTTTTAACTATAGCTGTTACCCCTAACCCTTACTCTTGGTCAATAACTTTCTTAAATTATTATTATTTTATTTTGTTTTCTATTATCAATATTTTTTTTGAATTTTTTTCTTTTTTTTTATTGTTATTTTTTAATAATTTTTTTATTTTTTAATTTTTTTAAATTCTGTTCCGACAGAATTTTCTAAATATTCTAAGGAACATTTCCTGAAAATTTGAAGTAGTTATCTCAAAAAACGTAGGAGAAGATAGATTTTTAGTGAAATAGTCTATTTTTGCCGTTTTAGTTTACGCCTCCCATAAGGAACCTGTTGTTGCCTCCGACTTTGACCGGCTATATCTCAAAAATTATTTTGAACTTTTTGAATCTGTATAAAGCATTTTGTAGCTTAGTAAAAACTATATAAAATAAGATAAAAACCAAAAAAGGGTGTTTACCCCCCCCCCCCCCCCCTATGCCCTTAAACAAATTTACTTTTTGTTTTATTTTCACTCTTGTGCAAAAATGTGTCTCTTAGTGCAAAAGTTTTTTTGTGAATTTTTGACCTGTTTCCGAATTAATTATGAATATAAACACTAAATCTTAAAAAATGGTAAACAAATTGTTTTTTACTCTGAATCTTTTAATCTTTAATGTAATTAGTTTATCATAAACCTGTAAAATTTTGTATTGTTTTTTTTCTTTAACTTTCTAGAAATCAAGTTTGCAAAATATTGTTGTTATCTTTAAACAAACTTGTTTTGATCTCTGTTATCAAATAATACTAGCTTAAGAAAATTTTAAACTGAATTTTTTTTAAACACTATACTCTTTTTTTTTTACCTATTGCTAAACTGATTTTAAGAATAAAAACAGTTGTTTGAAATTCATATATTTTTCACTGATAAATAATAATCTTTGGGTTATAGAATTTGATAATAAAAACTATTATTATATCTGTGTGATAAGTGACTAAAAATAGTTTAAGATTAAAAAACAATTAAGAAGTACTTTTCTTTTATTTCTTATCCTACTAAATTGATTTACTAGACTGCTGCTCCTGCACTTAGTGTCTATATTAAATTGCATAATTATATATATATAATAGTTGTTAAAAAATATTGTTCAATTTTCAAGACATATAGCTATACAATTAATGACTGTATAAAATTTTTAAATTTAATGTTTTTTTGGTTAATAAATGCTTTTAATAAATACATGCAGCTTAATTGTAAATTTGGCAAGTATGAGCACATTGACAGGAAAATCCAAGACTGAGTTGACTCACGAAGAGTTGGAAAAAATTGAAAAGGAAGAGTTTGAGCACGGACCTTTGAACATTCTCACTGCTTCTGTTAAAAACAACACTCAAGTGCTCATTAACTGCAGGTTTGATATATTATTGTTGTAAAAAAATAACTGGACATAAAAATTGCTATAATTACAGTATGTTATATTATTTTTTGAACTATATTTTGAACTTTTTTTTGAAATAATGTAGACAACTAAATAACTTTTTCTGTGACAGAAAATAATTAAACTACTATCAATTCTGACTAAGTATTAAAGTAAGAGTTTTATTAGAACTCTAATTGAAAAAAAAAACTTGAAATAATGACTTTTTTATTTAAACAGTTTTTGCTGTGTTTTAAAATCTTAGCTTAACCTTCATCCTCTAATTATTATAAATCTTTAGTTCTATGTGTTGCTAAGAATTTTTTTTATAAAGCAACAAAATGAATGTGTAATGTTAAGTGAGTGTTAAGATGTTAGTTTAATATGTGTAAAAATAAGTTGTATAACTCTTCTATAGGAACAACCGAAAACTTCTTGGTAGAGTCAAGGCTTTTGATCGTCATTGCAACATGGTTTTGGAAAATGTGAAGGAAATGTGGACTGAGAATCAGAAGAAAAAGAAAGGCGAGGCGAAGAAGAAGCCAGTGAACAGAGACAGGTTCATCTCCAAGATGTTTTTGAGAGGAGATTCCGTCATCATTGTGCTGAAGAATCCCAAGATGACGTCTTAATTGTTTTGAAGAGGAAGTGCTGCTATGAGGAACTATTGTTTTTGAACATTTATATTGAGATTTTATAAAGATAAACTTAGTTTTTTTTTCTGATGTTGAATTTAAGTAAATTTACTAGTTTTCCAACTCTTAAAAATGTTCTGCTCGTACACTTCCTGTTAAATCTTGGTTATAAATATTTGTATTTGTTTTAATTTTTGTCATTGTTTATTTTTAAACAACTATATAGTTGTAAATAATGTTGTGTAAGTAAGTTTAGTCACTTAAATAAAGTATTCCACTTCATTTTCCAATTCACCAACTTTTTATAGATATAAATTTAATTTTATAAATTGGAATAAAAAATAATCTTTGAGGTTATCAATACTCAGCAGGTAAGTTGATTTGTTTATGTTTTGAATTGCATAGTAACTATGTACTAAAATAAATGAAAAATGTCCGGAGAAAACTTAAATAAGATTGAAAGAACACAATTTTATTTAACTTATTGTTATTGAATATAGTTCTAAAAGATCATTTAGTTGATTTAGATATAGTAGTTAGACCTTAAAATGTAATTAAGTACTATATTATTGTAAGAAAAACATTTTTTTTCATTATAAGCTTTATTAAAAATTTAAGCGCTTTCGGAATTTACAAACTCCCTTGCCAAAATACTATACACTCACTAGTTAACTAAACATAAAATAAATATAGTGAAAACTATATCATTGTAAAAAACACAACTAATTAAAACTAAGTAATTGACAAAAATAGATTTTTTATAAACATTTAAGACAAAATCGATTATTTAAATATACTAATAGTTACTCTTGATCCTTTATCAGGACCAAGCCGATTATTTAAATTTGTTTGAAGTTTTTTAATTAGTAGAGCTTCTGAAGACAATAAATCATTATACGAACTGCACGTTATAATAATTTCAAAACAGTTATAATGTTGTTACAATTAGTACAAAATGCACAATTTTCGATATTTTTAATTACCGCACTGTCGGTTGGAGTCACATGTTCTTTAATTCTTACGAAAAGTTGTCTTTCAGTCTCACCAATATATTGGTTGTTCAGATCACCTGGACACGTGAATTTATAGACTAAACAACTTTGATACAAGCGACTTATTGAATCCTTTAGGAAGAAATATTTCCCTACTTTTTCTGTATTATATGCAATACGTTCTTTTACTCTGATGGCTTCGAATCGAGTTAAGTTGATTTAAAAACTTATTTTTTTAATTTAATTTGTTGTTAACTAGTTTGTTAAAGTAACTTAAGTTTACGACTAATAATTTTCAAAATATCAAGCTTACTTACGTAAATAAACAACAATGTGTTATTGTATAGATATCAGGGTTGCCAAAGAACCTTGAAATCCGGAAAAACCTGGAATTTGACAAATTTTGAATTAAAAAAACCTGGTATTTTTAACAGTTTTAACATGTGAAGTAGTAAAATTTCGATTTTAATCAAATCTATCATATAGACATCCTTTTGTGTCATCATCCTATTTTTTAAACACGTTTAAAGTAGCTTTAGAGTATCTTTTCAATGTTTTTATACTATTTAACAGTGTTTAACCATGAAGTAACTTTAAACTAAAAATAGTTCTAAAAATGTGTACTTTTAAAAACCTGAAGGAAATTTTGCAAAAATATATGGCAACCCTGAGATATATAGTTAATTGATAGTTATAGTTTTTATCAAAAATTTTATTAACTTGTACATCAATCAAACTAAGAAGTATTGAAACAAATAAAAGTAATATTTAAACAATAAATATTATAACAGCTAAAATAAGGACACGTAATATTGACACTAAAATAACACCTATGGCCTATAGGGGGGTTTAGCACTTTTTTTACAAAAATTAACTTTGACTTATATATGAAAGCTTTAAATACAAACTACAAGCCAGTTTTTATAGAATTTAAAAATATCTTTAAACTTTTGGGTATTTCATTTTTTGTAAAATGTTTCCGATACAAATGTATGGACCGCAAATTTTTTGAGGTCAATTTTCTTGGAAATTTTAAAGTTCACTAAAATCTATCTCCTTCATTTATCAAGCAATCTTCTTTAAATTTTTAGGAAATGTTCCTTATATTTAAAGAAAAAAACGTTACTTATGAATTTTAATAATTTAAAAAAATAAAAATTTTAAGGAGGAAATTTTAAAAAAGTTTATTTTTTCAAAAAAAGAATATTTTTACAATTTTTTTTTAATTCCAAAGTAACATTTTTTTTTATTGTATAAAGATTAGACTATGAAATTTAAAGAAGATTGCTTGAAAAATGTAGGAGGAGATAGATTTTAAATAAAATAGTCTTTTTTTGCTGTTTTAATTTTCCCTTCCCATAGGGAACCTATTATGCGGCCCGACTTTGACTGATCATATCTCAAAAAATAATTTAAATTTTTTACCAATAAAAAGCATCTTGAAGCTTAGAAAAAATTCAATGAAATAAGATCAATTTGTAAAAAACATGGTTTACTCTCCCCCACGGCCTTAATTATTCTTTTTTTTTTTTTATAATTTGTCAGTTATAAAACAATAAGGGGTTAAACCATTAGGGAAAGTATGAAAAACTGCTTTTTTATATACATTTTCGAATATTATATGTTAGATCTTTTAAAAAACAATAAACAATGATATCCAATTAATGGATCCACCAAGTAAGTTCAATACAGTTTATTCTTTCGGAATTTAATCAATAAACAAGTTTTCACTCATTGAGATAATTTAGATTATTACTTTTTGAAATTAATGTGCTGTAGTTTATTTTGCACCAACCATAAGGCTTAAATGACACCTATTAAAATAACTTAATCTGACAAGGTGATACTTACCTATGATTTGTACAAAACCATTAAGTATAAAACAAACTCTAATATTTTACAAAATTATGTAGTTGAGTATTTACTGTTAACAAACTATTTGCACAATGAAAATTTGAATACAATTTAAATTTTGTTAACGCATAATGGTCTTTGTTTTGTAAAAGTGAGTCAATTTTGAAACTTCAATCTCTGCTTAACAAAGTTCAAAGTAGTTTTTGAGATATAAGATAATTAGCAACAATGATCCATGCAAATGATAAGCTAGAAAAAAAAAACAGATTTTTATTATAAGCATTTTTTCTCTACATTTTTTGATGAAATACAATGATATGTTTACAGATAAATTTTTGAACATATAAAAAGTTACTAATTTTTAGGTCTTTTTGATCTAAAGTTGTTTATAAATGTTTTCCAAAATCAAATTTTTGAGATAAATAAACAGTTTACCTTTTAAAAGAAGTCTTCACATTAAAAAGTTTAAATCAGATAAGTTAAAAATAATTTTTTTAGTTGTCAAGAAAGATGTGTTGATACAATTTAGGTCTGTACGTTTTGTACAAAACTTTTCACAAAATTGACTAAATCAAAGTTCAAACCTTTTCAATCTTTAAAAATATTTATAGTTTTACCTGCTTAAGCTTTCATTTAAGGGCAAAGGGGGGTAAACACATTTTTTTTTGAAATTTGATCTTATTTTATATAGTTTTTACTAAGCTACAAAATATTTTTACAGATTAAAAAAAAATTCAAAATAATTTTGAGATATAGCTGGTCAAAGTCAATAGGATCTTTATGGGAGTTGCAAACTAAAACAGCAAAAATAAACTATTTCACTAAATATCTATCTTCTTCTACGTATTTTGAGATAACTACCTCAAACTTTTAGGAAATGTTCCTTGATATATTTAAAAATTTATGTTGGAAAAATTTAAAAAAATTGAAAAATAAAAAAATTATATTTAAATAAACAAAAAAACAGTTTTTTTTTTTCAATTATAAAACTTTTAATTTTTAAAGTTTTTGTTCGGACAGAATTTTCTAAATATTGCAAGGAACATTTCCTGAAAATTTGAGGTAGTTATCTCAAAAAACGTAGGAGGAGATAGATTTTTAGTAATTTCTAGTTATTTACCGTTTTAGTATGCCCCTCCCATAAGGATCCTATTGTTGCCTCCGACTTTGACCGGCTATATCTCAAAAATTATTTTGAACTTTTTAAAATCTGTAAAAAGCATCTTGAAGCTTAGTAAAAACTATATAATATAAGATCAAAAACCAAAAAAGAGTGTTTACTCCCCTTGCCCTTAAGCACTGTTATAAGTTGTAAATGTTAGATTCCCTATGTTTTGAAGCAGTTTATTTTGGTTTAAAACATGTATAAGTAGTATGTCATTTTAGCACAGGGTTTCCAAAAGTAAGCAATATACCCCTATAAAAGTGACTTAGGGGTGTTAATTAGTAAGGCAGCAAAAAACTAAATGTCTTATTAACTAGTAAAAGGGCAGTATCTAAAAAATAGAAGCAATATACTTATAAATTTTTGTCAAAGGAAGTTTATAATAATGAGTTTTTTCAACAGTAAAACATTTTAAATTGTTGCAGTAACAATCTATATTGAAAAATTTGCAGAATTTTCAAGAACCCAAAAAGTAAAGGTTGCCTAAGTAAAAAGTTCATAAACAGTATGTTATAACAGTCTTTTTAAATTAAATAACTAAATAAAAAAAGATCTAAATAATCAATTTAATGAACCTTTAAAGCCTGTTCTGAATTTTTTGAAATAAATTTTCAAATAACCAGTTTAAAAAAAAAGATTAAAATGTACTACAATATTTCTGTTAATAGTTGTGTAGTAAGCTATATAAAAATTTTCAAGAAGTATTTCTTTCATAATTTTTTATACCTTGGCACACTGATTTTGAGAAAATTTGTATGGTTCAAACTAGTGATCAACCGGAACCACTGTTATATGTGTTAGATCACTAATTATCGCATAGATCACTGTTAGATTGCTTATTGTTATCCAAAAACAAACCAGGATCTACTTATTTAAAACAAGCAATAGTTGTTTTTTTTATTGAAAATAAGTCCTTTATTTAAAGAAACAACCACACTAAATTTATAACAAATCATTCTCTAAAAAGACACAAGTGAACTATCAAGCTTAAACAAATTCACATTATCAGTAGTTCAAGTTTTTTTGATATATGTATATTATTGGTTTACTAATCTTAGTTTGTGTTTTCTTGTTGCTATCAAACAAGAATGATGTTTGTTTTAAAAAAGAAAACTAAATTCTCTAATTGTTCTCTATTGGCATACCAAACCATAGATGTCTTAATAAAAGCTTTTCATATAGTGATTTATATTAAATTTTCTCCTTGCTCTATATGACGAAACTATATTTTTTATAGTGTTGTACTGAAATCGCTATTTGTCCCTGCGTTGTGATAATAGTGAATAAGTTTACAAATTAAGTAGTTGTAAACACTGAGAAGTTTAAATTTTTTAAAGCACTATGACGTTTGCTTAACAACCAATTTTTAATATAAAATGCTATTCTTGTTGTAGCAACGGTCAGTTATTGATGAACTCTGATTGATGACAGCACCTCCACCTTTAAATTGAATTGAATCTCTGAGTGGAATTCAGTTAAGGGTTTGAACTTTTGTAAATTTGTTGCTATAAAAGAAAGTGCCAAATTTTAGATTAAATTTTGTTGCTTAAAAAAGAAAGTACCAAATTATTAAATTATTCTTTAGCTTTATTAACTTTTTGTACAATTTCACTAGAGTTAATACGTATTAATATATTTTTTCAATGTTTTTATGTTATTTAACTCAATTTTTACCTTAAACTTAACTTAAAACTAAAAGTGACCCAAAAATGTGTACTTTTAAAACCTGAAAGAAATTTGGGAAAACCTGAAAAAAATATTGAAAAAACGAGTGGCAACTCTGTAGTACGCTTTTAAAATGTTCTACAATAAAATTAGGCAACGTATCTAGTTGGTGGACCAGATATAGCAGCATTTTGTAATAGTAGTCTAGATTTATTTAAAACTGACTTTTGTGGGACTTTTACTCTATGAGTAAATTATATCAAGAGAAAGCTCTACTAGTAGGATCCTAAAGATAATGGAGTTTAATTTTAGAGTTTATTAGAACACACTCTGTTTAAGCATTAGGCGCCATTTAAATAAATAACTGTGCATGAAACAAAAGACAAAGCTATTTAACTTATTTTAAGGTAATTATTAAGGGTATAGGCAAGTCCACCTTGATTTTTACAAGTTGATCTTATTTTATAGAGTTTTATCTGAGCTATCAGACATTTTTAACAGCTTGAAAAAATTAAAAGTAAATTTTGAGATATGAGCGATCAAAGTCAGTGACTTTGATAGGTTCCTAATAGAAGGCGCAAACTAAAAACAAGCAAAAGTTTTATTTTACTAAAAATCTATCTCTTTCATGTTTTAAGCAATTTTCTTCAAATTTCCACAGAAAAAGTATTGTTAAATTTTAAAAAGGTTGAATGCTGGAATTTTTCTAACTTTGAAAAATAAAATTTTTATAAAAAAAAACAATTTTTTTGTTTTTTTATTAAAGAAATTTAATTTTAATATTTTTAAAATTCCAATATTCAAAGTCTTATAAACTATAAAAGGAACGTTTCCTGAAAGTTTCTGATCTCTAGCTCAAAAAATGAAGAAGAAAATAGATTTAAATGATTTTTTTCATTCCTGAGAAAGTTGACCCTGAAAAATTTGCAATCCATATGTTTGTATCGGAAACTTTTTATAAAAATTACAACATTTCAAAAGTTAAATAAGGTTTTTTAGTTTTCTAGAACTAACTTGTAGTTTGTACTTCAAGCTTTCATATAAGATCAAATGTTATTATTGGTAAAAAAATGTAGGATCTCCCCTAAACTCTTAAAACGAAAATAATGATTTATTTATCCATAATTTATAATTAATTGCGTTTTATTAGTTTAAAATAGATATCTGAATCCAACATTTTAACTGTTATCCACATTTGGCCCAATCTTTTTTTTTTCGTGAAACTGGTAAATCAATTATCTAAACCATAGTTGCCAGATTTCTATCAGCAAGTGGCCACATAGTTACTTAAGCATTACAATTTAATTAATGTAAACAAATGTTTGTACAGTATTCAAAAATTTTTTTTTGAAGTTCTGGAAAATCTGTTAACACAATCCTCTTTAAAAAGACCGACTATTTCACATATTAAATTTTCCAACCCCTGGTCTAATGCTACAATTTTTTTTGCTAGCTCGAAAAATTAAGTAATCTAAAAATATTTTCTTCTAAACTTTAAGCAACACTATTCAATTTATATTAGGTAAAATATATGGTAAAACTATGCATATAAATGTCAAATTTTTTATATCTTCTTTAATTTTAATTAGTTTGCTTCGTATACCAGGGTTTCACAAAGTGGACAATTTTTGCTATCAGAGGGGCATTAGTTAGTATGGCAACAAAAAAAAAATTGGTTAATAAAGTACTACAGGGGCGATATATAACAAATAGGGTATTATTTTTTAATTTCGCCATGGGGGTTTTTATAAAAATGAGTTTGGGAAACCCTGAAAAAAAAGTTGTAGGAAACAGATTTTTGTAAAAAATAAATATAATTAACTGTTTTTTAATATAAAAACGAAGATGGTTCTGCTTTGAAATTAAAAAAAAGTTCCTACTTTTTATTTACAGTTTATTAATAATTGAAATGAGATAAATTTTTAGTAAAATAGTCTTTTTTTCCGTTATAATTGTTGCTTTCCGTAAGCAACCAAATTATTTTGATCGCTTATATCTCAAAAATTGCTATGAGTTTTAAGAAACAGAAAAAAAAACTGGTAGCTTAGTTAAAAAATAGATTAGTTTTCAAACTAATTTACACCTCTATGACCTTAAATAGAATGTTTATAAAGTGCAAGCTAAATTTTTATTTATTCTGACTTATTCATTAATATAAAATGATTTTTTTAAATAAGCATTATCTTCTATTTATAGTGGAAATTATGATAAGTGTCCTCATTTATATATTGTCTTAACGTAGTTACTGTTTTTTTTGTTTTATATTTAATTGTTAATTTTTATTTTTCAGGTAAAATTTAATTAAAACGTTCGTTTGATTCAATCTTAAAACACATAATTTTGAAATAACTGTGGTGTTGGCTCTATTTAGTTTTTTTGTTCCTATGTGAAATTTTACAGGTTCTACTTTAGCTTGCATTTTGTAATTATAAAACTGTTAATAAATATAAAGTGTTAACTAGTTAAATAATAATGGTATAAAGTGATTTTTGTTTTTAGTTTGTTCTGCTATAAACATATTAAATAACGTTTTTGGTAATCTTTCTGAAAATTGTTCTTGAAATAAGATTTAACTTAGTTACGTATATATTAGTTTTTTAAGTGTTGTAATAGCGTGATAGAGTTTTATATAAAAAATTAAATTTCTACTTACTGTTAAAAATCGATTAAAAATAAAGTTTTTTACTTTACATAGTCAAGTTTTTTAAATGAAAATATTACGTAAGAATAGCTTAAAATGAGTTGTAATAAAAAACATATTTGTTTTTCTACCAAAGAGCTCTAAAATTCGAATATTTGTGTTTCAAAAAACAAACTTTTATTTTTCAATGATTTTTAAAACTAATAAACTCAAGGTTGCCACACACTCAAGGTACTCAAGGAAACTCGGATATTTTGAAATTTTAGAAAATCTCAGGGTAACACAAGAATTTTTGACTTTTTTTAAACTCAGGATGACTCAAGGCAGTTTGATTTTTTATAAAAGTCTCAGGGTAGTTTTAAAATTTTTTGAAAATCTCAGGGCAATTTTTTTTGAGATCTAGAGTTAGATTTAGTTAATTGGTTTTTTTTTAATAATTGGTTAATTACATAACCAATTTTGTTTAGTAACATGATTTTAATTGATTTTGAAATGTTTGTTTGAAATTTTATAGCGTTGCGGCTAGTTCTTCACAACTCATAGAAATAACATTTTAGTTTTGTTTTTAATCTGAAATTAATTTTTATCATGATTTAAGTTTATATGAAACAAACAGTTTAGAGATATAAAAGTTAAACTGACTATTTAAAAATATAAATTTAAGTGTTTGTTTACAAAAATCCGAGCGAAACAAGTTCACTGGAATATATAATAATAACACATTAGCAGTAATCTATTTCTTTATCACATTAACACATGTTTCTGTGTGTTAACAGGTTAATACACTTCAACGGATCTCTGTAAAATAAAAATAAATACTATAAGGAAATAATAGAAGCTAACGTAGGTATATGTATATGTTTATTAAAAATAAAAGTAAATACTATAGATTATTGGTTAATAATAGATACAATACATTATGTTAAATACGACTGTTATAAAACTATATAATATTTGTAATTATTAAGTTTAAATTAGAAAAGTAAAGTACAAAATAAAACAACAAATCACAATATAAAACAACTTACTTAAAAATCAAGAAGCTACCGATTCAAAATATTTAAACCTTACTAATCATTAAAATCGACATTATGTAATAGGTTAATTAATTACAGTACTATAAACTTTCAAACGGAACGCCTGTTAGATTTAATGTATTATTTTACTACTAAGCTACTAACAAAACAATTTTTAATGAAATGTGCTTTATTTAGTAAGAGTACAAAAATACTAATATGTGATAGGTCAATTCTTCTACCTTACTTCAGTATGATAAATGTTCCTCTGAAGTATTTCTGATTGTCTCTTATGCCGTTCTCATCAACATCAAACCCCAAACACCAAAAAACATCTTTTTAACTTACTAAGAAAAACTTGTTTCTTTTTCTACTCTCTTTTCTACTTTATAACGTTACGCGAAAAAGTATTTCTGTAATTTCAAACTATTGTTTTGACTCCTTCGTAATAATTCTAGAAAACAAGTAGAAAGTTCACTACTTGAAATAACTGCATTGCAGTCATGCAATTATAGTTTTCCCTTGGTACTTAAACTTATTGTTGACTCCTTAGTTGTACTTCTAGAAACAAGTAGTAAGCTACTACTTGTAAGATGTCTATATATCATTTAAACAAATATTAGAGTTTTTTAAAACTCACAAAAAGTAATTGAAAAAGGTTGTATATAGAAGATATTTTAATTTCATGTTTTATATTGTCTGAAAAAAAAACGTTGTAACACATAAAGTTAACATTGAAAAATTAAACATTAAACATTTTTACAGAAATTAATCTAACAATAACAATGGACATAAGCGAGTTGCTGGCGTTCAACCCGAAGAAGAACTTCAGCACGGTGGAAGACAACGACGAAGAACCTCCCCACAAGAAGCACAAAAACTACAGTGCAGATGTTTCAAGGCAGGGGAAGAAGAGCAGGCTGCAGATACCCAAGCCGACGGACGAAAACGCCATAAACTCCGCGTCCACCGTCAAAAAGTCCATTTTGTCCAAGAAGAGGAAGCCGGCGGAGCAGCAAGACTTGAAGGCGCCCGCTGCGACGGCAGAGAGCTCCGAGGAGCGGCAGATGCGGCTGCTCGAAGAAGTGGAGCGGGAGAAGGGGGAGGAAGAAGCGGAAGAGCTGGACGAGCACAAGATAAAGAAGCTGATCTTTTCGTTCGAGAAGAAATCGCAGAAGAACCAGGAGATGCGGATCAAGCACGTGGACAACCCGGGAAAGTTCATGGACTCGGAAATCGAGTTGAACCAGGCGATCTTGGACATGAAGGCGATCGCCACCGTTCCGCATCACTACCACTTCATCGTCGAGCTGAACGCGGTAAAAACCCTGCTGAACTTGCTGAGCCACCAGAACTCTGACATCGCGTCGGCGGTGGTCGACCTGCTGCAGGAGCTGACCGACAACGACGAGCATCTGGACGCCGACGCGGATGAGGAGGACAGGGAAGGAATCATGATGCTGATCGATGCGCTTTTGAGCAGCAAACTGTGCACTCTTTTCATCCAGAACCTAGACAGGTACGACGAGGGAAACGCCGAAGACGCTGCCGGAGTGCACAACACTTTTGCCGTGATTGAAAACGTGCTGGAGTCGACGCCCGACGCTTACAAGAACTTCACTGGCGAGGGCCTTCTTAGCTGGATTTTCAAAAGGCTCAAGTCGAAGATTCCGTTCAACGCCAACAAGCTTTACGTTTCCGAAGTTCTGTCAATTCTGCTGCAAAACGACGACGAGAAGCTGAAGAAGCAAGTGGGAGAAATGGACGGCATCGACGCCATACTGGGCCAGCTGGCCGCCTTCAAGCGCCACGACCCGAGCAACCTGGAGGAGGTGGAGTTCATGGAGAACATGTTCAACTGCCTGTGCGCCTGCCTACTGTTCAGCTCCAACAAGGAGCGCTTCCTCCAAGGCGAAGGCATGCAGCTGATGAACCTGATGCTGCGAGAGAAGAAGATTTCGAGGAACAGCGCGCTGAAGGTGATGGACTACGCGATGCAGGGGCCGGAAGGCGCGAGCAACTGCGCCAAGTTCGTGGAAATATACGGCCTGCGCACCCTCTTCCCGCTCTTCATGCGCCCGCCAAAAAAAAACAAGAAGATCGGGTCGACGGTGAAGGACCACGAGGAGCACATCATCAGCATCATGGCCAACATGCTGCAGAACCTGAAGGGCTCGAGCAAGGCGCGGGTGCTGGCCAAGTTCCAGGAGAACGACCACGAGAAGCTCGAGCGGCTGATGGACTTGTACGTGAAGTACTCGAGGAAGGTGAAGGCGGTGGAGGGGGAGCTGGAGAGGAACAGGGAGCGGCTGCTGGAGCTGAACGGCGACGACGAGGAGCAGCTGGAGGAGGACAACTACATCAAGCGGCTCGACTGCGGCCTGTTCACGCTGCAGCACCTCGCCTACGTCATGGTCGACGTCGGTCACTCGGCGGGGAGCGGGACGAAGGAGCGGGTGGTGCGGCTGCTGAACGTGAAGGGGGAGTCGGTGAAGGGGGTGAGGCGGGTGATGAGGGAGTTCATGCGGCAGTACGACGACACGAACAGCGCGCAAGCCAACGTCCACAAGCAGAAGGTAATTGCGCTGGTGGAAAAATTTTAATTGACACGTTTCACTTCTTGTTTGAAAGGAATCATGAAAACTAATGGTGTTTTTTGAAACTAACAACGTTGTTTCTATAAATACTGTAAAAACTATTAAGAATGGCTATGTGTTGTAATTTAGATTAGTTTTTTAGGATTTCATGATATTTAATTTTCAAATCGTTTAGTAAATGTTTAAATTGATATAGTAATTTCAGTTTATATATGTACTCAATAGATATCCTTTTTTTTGCTGGATACATATAATAATAAAAAAAAACAACAATGCGAAAGTTTAAAAGAAAAAACATTTGACCTTAAAAAACATTAAAATATTGATGTTTAAGATTTTCTTAAAAGTTTTGTAAATGTAATACAACTTTTACTTTTTTTTTTTGTTATTCGCGTTTTTTAAGTACTAAAACGTTATTTTTAATTTGTTCGTAAATTACAATTTAAATTAAACTTACAATATGTTTGGTGTATTTAACTTATTAGTTAATTTATTAATATTTTACTGTTAATTTTTGAAAACTTAACAAGACTCATAGAATTCCAGACTTAAAAGTTTTAGACTGTGCAATATGTACTGCAACAAAACAATATGCTTAAATAATGGTTCATTTAGATGGTTTAGGTGGTTTTTCCTAATCTAAAATTCAAAAAAAAAAAAACTTATTGTAATTTAAAACAAGTTCACTTATGCCACTTTAAATCTTATAGTTTTGACTTATTGGATTTTATTTTGTAATATTTGTTTAAGGTTGCGACTTTTGGCAATTTTAATTTGTCTGCACGTTCAGGTATGTGATATTATCACTTAGAACTTTGTGATATACTTTTAGACTACGGCTCCAGCTTAAGGACCAATAAAACTAAAGTGTTTAAATGTTTTGTACATTAACGCTTTAAAAAGGGAGGGAGTATTATCAAAATTTAATGTAATGGACAAGTTTTAATTCCATTACACAGCTAAAACAACCAAAGAATGGATCAGCTATTTTGTCTATTTTCAATGCTGAAGTCCTCACTTAAATTTGGAAATGGAATTATACATTTAAAAAGACTAGAATTAAACTTTAAAAGTGGATGGTATTCCATGTTAATGAATACTAATTGCTATATAGGAAAGGAAATATAAGTACTAATTCTGCATAAAAACTAATTTTAGTTCGGACTCAAAGTTCAGTTATATCATTTAAATTAAGATTTACTATATAGCTATATTACAATACATTAAATGCTTATGTCTGAAATTAACCTTGTAATGAAAAAAAAAGAGTTTTTGTTTTTACTTAAAGAAATTTTAAAAGTAATCTTTATTTAGAAAAAAATTCAAAACAATAAGGACAAATTTAGAAGGATACTCTATGTAAGTCTACCTATGCATGATATTCTTACTATATTGTCAGCTTACTTTCATTAAATCAAAGCTTGTTTTTTTCTTATTGTGGTTTAGTTTTGATAATCCGAATGAAATTTTTCAACAATTAATTTAAATGCTGTTTCAATAAAAAAGCAATTGTTAATAGTTAGGCTAAATTTGTTTCGTTATTAACTCTGGTAATATAATTTGTTATGTTGGATTAATAACAAAATTAAGTTGTAAATTACGTTTATTAATTACATTAATGTCTTAAAATTAGGAACAATTAATAAGTACTATAATAGGAAATAATTAGACGAATTTATAGCTAAAAAAATAGAGTATTTGCTACGTTGACCAACTGTATACTATATCTGCTAATTGCTACATAGGAAAGGGAATATAAACACAAAATTTGAACAAAAACTAATGAAAACTCTGACTTAAACTTTATATCATTTAACTTAATTTTTTTCTTTAGTACAAACGTACATAAAAACGAATCAATAAATGTAATACAAATTTTACACTAATTAATTTTTATACTTTTCCTTAAAAATTTTATCTAGTACAAAATAAATAGAACAAATTATAAAAAAAAAAAACAACGTTTTGTTAACAATTAACTTAATATTCTGATTGAGCTTCGTTTTTGTCGTTCATGCTCAGAGTGAAGATACATACTAATCATCTTGAAGTAATTTTGTACAGCTAAGATTTAAAACTTTACGAAATAGAACTTATCTTTTCTGTTAAATAGGTAAAAGAAAACGTTTTCTTTTTTTACTCTATGTGTTTAAATGTTAGCAAGATTAACGACGTTAAGCTGTTTGAATCTTTGGTTTATAAACTGCTATCAATTACGATAATAAAACATAAACACTATTTTGTTTTTAACTGGTTCCCAAATTAAAATAAAATTTTGTCGTTATATTTTTTTAGTTGTTGTGGTAAATAATACTTCTTTATAATATCGTAATGTATGGTTTATAATTTGTTTAAAAATAACAAAAAATTTAATACAAGTATTTATTTTTCTTGTTGCTGTAAAGCAGGGTTTCCGAAATCAGAAATATAGGGGGCCAATTAGCTGCAAAGGGGGAGTAGGACATGACTAATAATGGAGCGGTAAGTGGCAAAATGCTATAATTCGAAGCTTACGCTAGATATTAATGATTTAAAGAGTTAATGCTTAAATGCATAGAAAAGAAAAATGGTCTAAGGCGTACTTGAAGAAATTTAGAAAATATTCGACTCCTTTTTTACATATCGTTCCTTAGTAGCTGTTTTGTCCCCTGATAGCTAAAATCACCCTAAGAGACGATATTGGCTTCTTTGGCAAGCCCTGCTCTGTATTGTATAAATAAACTAAGTGTGTACAGTTTCTATGTGGTAATTTATTGGCTGTAGTCATCTTAGTAAATAGGAACTAGAGTAAATAAATGTGTAAAGTAAATATACCAAGTATAGTTTCTATGTGGTTATTGGTTAGAAATATTTCTTTTGAGGTAGACATTTGAAGTTGTATTTTAAACTAACTTTTTAGTTATTTCTATTACAGTTCTCTTTGTATTGAGATGCAAACTTTGTTTCTCTTAAAAAGGCCGGCTAAATGCGGCCCGCGATATATTTTTCAGCTTAAAACATACCTTTGTAAAAACAGTAACACAAAGATTTTTATAGTAAAACCTTAAAATTAGGCTATTAACTTATTAACTATAACTAGTGCTCTGCTATAGTTAATTTTTTTATTATTTAGTTAAAAACAGCATTTTTATGTTTGTTACTACAGATACTTTGAAATAACTGCGGCCCGCGGAAGACTTTTTTTACAGTGCGGCCCGCTAGCAATTTTCTCTAGAAAAATTGGCCCGTAATAGGTTCATAAAAGGCTGCCGACCTCTGGTCTAAAACAAATGTCAGCAAACTGCGGTTCACAAAATATAAATATGCGGCCCGCGACAATATTTTTTATTTTGATGGTTAGCAGCCCGCAAAAAGTAAAGCTTCGGCCCGTGAGGTCATGTAAATGTAGCCCGCTTAAAAAATACTACATTTTAAGTTTACTTTTTTTGTAATAAACTGTACTTCAACTAATTTAGTTTTAGTCCCTAGATAACATTTCTAAACCATAAAAAACACTGCTTAGGCTTAAAAGTGTGAAAAAAAAAGAAAACAAATTAGCATTCTAGCAGTGTTTTATAAAATTTTAGATTTTTTACATTTTGCACCTACAACTAGAAAAGTAAAAAAAAAGCTTATGTATTTGGATTTGAGTATTTTTAAATTTTTACAATTTAGGTATTTGGTTTAACATGTAGTCTATACAGAAGTTTATATTATAATTTTTTATCAATATACTTTTATCAAAAATTACAAATAAACATTTGAAAGAACTCAAAATTTAAAATAAGACAAACTATTTTGTTAACTAGCTCACCTTTTTTTTTTAATTATAAAAATACTAACTTAGTTTTAAACAAACTATCAAGATAAAAAAGTTATGAAGTTTGTTTATAAATTAAATAACACACTAATATATTTAAATAAAAGTTTTCTAAGCAACGTTGAAAAATAAATTAAGTTTAAAGAGAATGAGAAAAACAAGAAATTAAAGTTTGTTTAATTGAAAAAAGTTAATTTTTTTGTTAAATGAAAAACCAGCGCTGCTTTTTAAAAGTAATACTAAAAATTTACAAACAACAAAAAACTAATGTGAAAAACTTTTCAATTATGATAGAAGAGTGCAGACGTAACCAATTAGGCGCAGACTGAAAATACTAGTAAAAAATCTTATTTTTTTCTACAACAGAATTTGCACACGCCACCGCATTTGATTAGCTCGCTTTTGTATACGTAACTAGTTTGCGTGAAACTCTTATACTCCTTATTTTAAGCAGTGGATTATTACACCAAAAAAAAAACTATAAGTAGACATTTTTTGAATATAATAAAAGTAATTTTTGTTTCGAAGATTATCTAAGTATTTAAGTCATTTTAAGTAAAAAGCAAGAAAAAAAAGATGCTTTAGATTTAGAGAACATTAAACACTGAACTGATTATCAAAAAACAAGTTCACAGTTTTGAAGCTGATTGTTGTAAAATTAGATCTTGTTAAAATCAGGATGTAAAATCCACGGTCTAACATCAATTTTTTCGGCACTTCCCCACAAAACAAACCGTGCGATTTCGCCGTAACTCGTCTCCAGCACGGCGAATTGGGCCAATGTCCTTTTCATATCAAACTCGTCCATGTACCTCGTGGTCAGATGGACAGTGAAGTGTTTTGACCAATCAAACAAGCCGTGCTGAAGGATGTTGTACTCAAGCCAGTTGGGTCGGTTCATGACACAAGTCAGGACGTTCGCTTCTTCGGGGAACAATTGCCACAAGGCGAGAGGAACAATGACGGCGTTCAGCCCCCACGACTCGTCCTTGTAAGTCTGGTATTCCTGGAACCAGCGCTTCAGGAACCAGGATTCCTTGCTGGCGATTATTCCCGAGCTTGCCACCGACGTATAAGACGCTTCGCCGAGCACGATGTCGTGGTCGCGCCTCAGCTCGTCGAGAGATGACGTAACAATGATGTCAGTGTCCAAGTAAATTCCCCCGACCTGAAGAAGTATTTGGAAGCGAGCGATGTCCGACCGGTGCTCGACGCCGGTAACATTTTGGCCGAAAATTTCCGTTGCCGGGGATTTTTTGACAAGCTTGAGTTTTTCGCCTGCCGCTGATTTGAACAAGTCCCAGTAATCGCCTTCAGGTTGGCAGTTTCCGTGAATCAATATAAAATCTGGATTTTGGTGCTTTAAGGCGCTCAACATACTCAAGTAGGTGGAAATTTCGAAAGGATGGCAGTTGAACCAAACGAAATGTACTAAGTTCGGTATTTTAAACTCGGAGTTTTTTTGACTGTCAAGGTATTGTTTTACAAAATCCAGGTTTTCCAAATCGTCGTCTCCATTTTGTATTCCATCGTTTCTAATTTTTTCTAACTCTTTTGAAATAGCGTTCTGATCGATTTCTTTTTTATTATTTGCTATTATCTTTTCGGGTTTAGGTCTATTCTTTAACTCAGCTTCTGTATAAGGCTGAATAACACACCGTTTATTTTCACATAAATACTTCTTATCTATTTTCACAGAGTTTTTTTGTTCAAAGTCTTCTACCTTATTTTCTCTAAAGTTTTCAAGGCTGAATAGATTATTGTCAGAGTCGCTTAAGTTGACATAAATGTTTTTAAAACAGGATTCGGGTAACTGTTTGAGAACAAATTTTTCATTAGTATTTAATGATCCTTTGTATTGGCCATAGTCAAGATTAGTGTTTTTGTAAAAGTCTATCAAAAGCTGACGAAATTGTCCACTAGTTAAATTTCGTCGTTCTTTGCAAAAATTATCAATTGAATCATTTTCTGGTGTCATTTCTAATGATTTTTCAACGTAAGTTTTTCTTATTTTTAAATTGATATGGACATATATGAAATTATATACAAAGACCAACACAACTGGGAAAAATAAAAATTTTAAATGTTGTTTTTTTAGCATAACAGGCTTTTTTTTGTTTATACCTGAAAAAATTAATTGTTAATTAACAAAATTTAGAGTATGAAAGTGTTTTAAAATTAAATTTTCTTAAACTTTAACGACTTTAAAAATCATAACTAAAAACAATAAGAAAATTATAAAGTTTAACAACTTTTAAATAGTTTTATAAAACAAGAAGTCAAAAATAAAAAATATTTAGAACCATCAAAAAAATCAGTATCAGTCTTATACAAAAACTGTGAAGAGATCTTTCGTTTATTAAAAAACAAACATTTTTAATTCTGTAGAAAACAAAAAATATATACTAGCAACTAGAGAAAATCAAATATCGTAAATTAAATATATTTGGTAAAGTTTAAAAAAAAAATTAAAATTTACCATTTTACTAAAATACTGAATTTTATACTTTTACTTCGATATTAATAGAACACTCATATTTGAGATTAGTCCGTAAAGTTTGATATAATTTTTTCAATTTTAGAAACTGAGAAAACGACACTTTAGAAAATTATTTTGTTTACTGTAACTAAGAAAATTTATTTCTATAAACAAAAAACAATTAAAAAAATCCCCTAATATTGTACTTGATGAAGAAAAAAATTTTTGATGACACTTTGAATTTTTTATTAAAACTATTCCTTAAAAACACTTTTTAAATCAAATTTTGCCTTAGTTTTTTTAATCCACCATTGTTCTGTACAATCTAAATTAGTTCTTATAGGGCTTTCTAAAATGTGTTTGCATTTTCAATCTGTTCTGGTATATTTTTTTGTGAAATTTATTATAACCTAAATTAGAGCAAATCGGTCTTTTATTTCATGGTTTAGTTTAGTTTTATTGTTTTTCCATATGTTTCTGTGGGCATTCCACCTCTTAGTAAAGCTGTTCATAGTTTGTGCATACACATGTTAGAAAGCCCTATAAGAACTAATTTAGACTTACAGAACAATGGTGGATTAAAAAAACTAAGGCAAAAATTAATTTAAAAAGTGTTTTTAAGGAATAGTTTTAATAAAAAATTCAAAATGTCATCAAATTTTTTTTTCTTCTTCAAGTACAATATTAGAGGATTTTTCTAATTGTTTGTTGTTTATTGAAATGACTTTTTTTAGTTACAGTAAACAAAATAATTTTCTAAAGTATCGTTTTCTCAGTTTCTAAAATTTAAAAAATTATATCAAACTTTACGGACTAATCTCAAATATAAGTGTTCTTTTAATTTCGAAGTAAAAGTATAAAATTAAGTATTTTAGTAAAATGGTAATTTTTACTAAATGTATTTAATTTACAGTATTTAATTTCCTCTAGTTGCTAGTATACTTTTTTTGTTTTCTACAGAATTGAAAAAGATTTTTTTTTTAATAAACGAAAGATCTGTTCAAAGTGTTGGTATAAGACTGAGACTGATTTTTTGATGGTTCTAACCATTTTTTATTTTTGTTTATCTAAAATTCAATCCTGTCCGGTCTTTAAAATCAAAAGAGGAAGACTACCTTCATCCCATTTGAATTTCTAAAACAAGAAATGTTTTATTCTTAACTTTAACTACTTGTTAAAAAATTTACAAAAATGTAGGCTAGTTCTAATTTTCTTGTATATCAATGCTTTGTATTCACACTTTTTCTAGTTTTAATGTAATTGTTGCATGCAAAAAATAAAAGAAAACAAAAATTAGATAATTATACCGCAACTAATTTCTTAAATTTCAAATTTTATTATTATTGAACTATAGTTTGCGTATTTTGTGTTATTACTAAATCATTAATAAACAACCCTAATCTAACTTAAAAAGACTTTAAAAATAGAAAAACTTTATGAATAGTTTGGTTTTGGTACTGGTTTTAATTAAAAAGTTTAAACATAACTCACTCATTTTCGAAAAAAGTTTATTAATTAATTTCGTTTAGCTCTCCTCAGAATAACATTGCTAAAAACTATTAATATTATAGAGTAATTTTAGTTATATACAGTGAATTTGAATAATGTAGCTAAAAATAGTTACGTCATATAGTATAAAAGTCTGTTTAGAAAAAGCTTGAAAAATAGAATTGAGTTGTACTGAAATAATTTGAAGTAATTTATGAGACAAAATTTCTAAAACAAAAACATTTAAAGTGGTAGAAATTTTTGTTTACCTGAAACTAAATTAAATAAAAAGCACATTAAAAAATACGACAAAAACGACAACAATAATACTACTAAAGACGCTATTTATAAAGTTTTAAGTTGTAAAAATCTCTTTGTTTGCAAATTTTTGGCTCGCGAGTTCTAATTAATTGAACTTATATCTTTATAATAAAGCTTTAATTTTTCAATCTTTAAAGCTATTTTCATTTTAAAGGCTTGTAAAAATATAAACATAAAACTACTTCTAAAGTAAACTTTTCAAATTTACTAACAATTTACTTTAACTTGAAGAACTAAACTTCAGCTAAAAAGTAAAAAGATATTTTAAGTGAAACCCGAAAACTTTCAAAAGTAAAATCAAGTTTCAATTTTAAAACAAGGAAAACGGAATTAAGTTATATCACAGTTAATGATATCATCCTAACTAAAAAAAAGTCTACCCCTGTCTACTAAGTCAGGCTTGTTTACTCATAATTTACTTAAAAAAACAACACATCACTTAGTAACAATTGCATATTTTTGTCTTTAAAACTAAACTTGAAATACTTTAAAAAAAATAATATTTTATACTACTTTTTCTCTGAATTACCTTAAGAGAAATTTAACTAGTGTTTTTACGAGGAAACTTTAAAGTATCTTTAAGTTCAAAGCTCAATGTCTAAGGACAATAACGAAAAAATGACCTGAAGTTTAATTTAAACTACCCATTAAATCATATAAAAAAAGAAGTTAAAACAGTTTCGGTAACAATTTAGATAAATAAATAATAAATAAATTTATGTAAATTAATTTTGTTACTATATCTCTTTCTAAATTTTATTATGCAAACAGTGTTTCGCTCAAAAAATAGAAAATTATTAAAACATTTTTATTTTTTTATCCTTAGTTTGTTTAGAATATATGTATGAAAATCTAACAGGAAGAAAACATAGCAATAAGCTGAAAAAAAAATACTGAGTCAGCAAAAAAAGATGATGTTTTCTCATATTTTCTTTAATTTCAATTTTTTTAATTTTTTTTTGATTAGTTTTTACTATATTTGGGTAAGGTCAGTTAGGGATAAGGTTAGGGATAAGGGTAAAAAAATTGATGACTCAGCTTTTTTTCAGCTCAGCTTTAAGTATAATTTCCTTACTACAGGAGCATTTTTAAGAAATTCTAGTTAGTCGGATTTGTGACAACCACAGCTTTTGGTATTTGTTACTTGTTATACTGCAACTTTATGGATCAAATATATCCACCTTTAATCAGTTTAAAAAAACTCAAAACCAAAATATTTGTATGTTTAAAAAAGAAAAATATATATTGTGTAAAACTACACATTGTTTTGAAGTATCTTGTTAAATAGTTAAAAAAAAAAGATAAATCAAAAACATCCTGAACAACACGTTAAAAGGTATCCAAGTGGCGGGCGACTCGATAACCGAAAGATTTTTCGTGCACCAGGTTCTAAGACCACTTATTTTGAGCGTCTTTTATTTTCGATTGATAAGCAATAAATAGTACTTAACAATAAATTTGTCTATGTCTTTTATTCGTAAGCTTACGCAAAATATATTACAATATTTAGAAATTGTAGATTAAACTAAAACGAACATTTTTTAGTTATCAACCTTTTACATAGTTTTTTCCAAATTCGTTTCTTCTTCAAGGTTTAAGTTTTTCTAGAATAATTTAAATAAATTAACTTTAGTAATGTAAAATAGCAAAAAAATAAATCTGTTATAATTTTCATTCACAATTCTAACTCATTTTGTTTCAGTTGTTTAAAAATAACGAGAATAAAATTAATTTAATTAAGTAGTAGTTTAAAGATATCAATGTATTTGTCTAAATTTTCTTTGTTTTTGTAAATTATTTGAACCTGTAAAACCTTTCTATTTTGTCTACTGTTCAAAGCAGTCTCTGCAATAAACTTCCTGGCATTGAAATAGTAAGTTTCCGTTTGCAAAACATGAATCAGCTTTTTAAAATTCTGTTTTGTTTTTACAAAGGTTTACTTTAAAAATCATCGAGTTGTTTTCTTAAAGTTTTTTTTTGTTTAAATTTGATGAAATTCACTTAAAACCGACTAAAAACTAGTTTAAAAACTGTAATCTGAATAAAATTACCGACGTTACTGTATTGTCTACTAGCGTTTAGAAATGTTACTTCAAATTTTGAAACCTACACTAGGTTTTCTAAAATTTGAAATGTAAAGCCTTCACCTTGGGGTTAGAGCTGATTTGGCATCAGCTCTGTAAAACCTTTGCCTAACTCCACTGCTTTGTGGATGCTTTTTGATAAGCTATGGCTTCGAAAGTAAACCCTGAGGAAAAATCAGATTAAACTTTGAAAACTAAGGTAAAGGGAACTCTGTAGAACTGTAATTCCATTCCTCTAGGAGATGCAAAATTCCGATCAAAAGTCGGTAGTCCGTAGTCGGAGCCGCGTAGGCGGTCTGACTTTGTATTCAGGGCCATTCCAGCAGCTCCTGCAACAATGATGAATCTTAGCTGTATCAGCTCTGCTGTTTCGCTGAGCCCATCTCATTTGAGTGAGATCCTGCTGCATGGGCAACAGCTGAAATTTCAATGTTTATGCCCTGGCTTTGTGCTTGAAGAATTTCACTCCAGCTTCGCAGGTTTTTTTCGGAGACTTAAGACGTAATACGACAGCTACCGGTAATAAGTCCAACCCAGTTTGGAAGTCTGTTTGGAATCTTCTTTTCAATGCTATCAAAACATGCTTTTGTTTTCTCAACAACTGGTATTAAGCTCCATACAAAAACTTATGGACGACTTTTCAACCTTGCAAGTCTAAGAGGAAAGCGAAATCTGAAGGTTGTCAAAATACGTGATCTTCTCTTTGCTGATGATGCTCACTCTACCCTAGATCTGCAGACACTACTCAGTCAGTTTTCATCGGCATGCTTAGATTTCGGCCTTACTATAAGTCTTAAAAAGACTAGAGTTCAAAGTCAAGAAACAGATATCTTACCATTCAAAATCAATGGTAATGATATTGAAAAAGTAAAAAACTTTGTATACCTTGGCTCAAAAATTGCGTCACAGAAGTAAATAGTCGCATAGATAGGACCTCAGATACTTTTGCTCGTTTGACTGCAAATAGTTTGAGATAACCAAAAATTAAACATTCGCACTAAGGCTAACGTTTATTGTTTCTGTGTATGCAGTACTCTGCTATACGGTAGTGAAACATGGACGTTGTCTAGCGTGCAGGATAAGTACATTAATACCTTTTACCTACAATGCCTAGAATTGCTTGGCAATAAAAAAACACCAACGAGGAAGTGTTGAGACGTACTAGTCTTACCACCATGTACTTTACTCTCGGTCAGCGCAAGCTTCGCTGGCTTGGTCATGTTCTGAGGATGGATGCTGAACGAATGCTGAACGAATGCTGAAGTCACTGTTGTATGACGAGTAAAGTATAATGCAAACGCAACCGAGGTCGTCCAAAATTACGTTTTAAGGACGTTTGTAAGCGTGACCTAAAAAAGTTTAATATAAGAACTAATTATTTAGACTTTTTTGCAAATAACCGCGCTAAATGGAGATCTACTATACACAAAAGACTGAAAGACAGAGAAAAATAATACTTTAAGTAACCAAAAAGAACTAGAAGATGAAAAGAGAAGCAGAATTATTTTCATTTACTTTTAGTTATTATCTGTTAGTTTTATTTATTGCATCACTGTAATTTTCTAATTTATTATTATGATATATTTTTATTCTTTATGCACAATTACGCATAGCTGATCCGGCTGATAACTGGCCTTTTATTATTATTTAAAGCCATCACAATAGTTAATTGAAATTCACTGGAAAGTTTAGACTTACAATATAAATATCTAAAATAAATCATACATTTATAGCTTATACATAGCTTGTTATGTTGATACTAAATTTTTTAAAACTATTTAATCAAAGTGTACTTTATCGAATTCAAGTAATTTTTTCATAAAAAAGTCAAACTTTTCTGTATAAATTTTTACTAGATTAGTCGATACAGAATGATGTGGTGGAGGCGTTATTAGTTCATTAAAAATAATAAACACTTTTTGTTCAATTTCATAAACTTTTATTCATTTTTCAAGATCGGACAATATTGTGAAAAACTAACACAAAAAAGTGAAAAAGTACATTAATTTTTCTAATGTTGCTGAAGACCGAAGACGTAGGACGACATTTTTAATAATAAATTATTAACTACTAAAAAAAAATATTTTTATCAAAAAACCCTCATCAAAACTTTTTTAAAGATAGTTTAAGCATTGCGGAATCGGTCAAATTGTTTACCTGCTTGCAAAATACTGAAAAAAATTGTACTTAATTTCGTTTGTTTTAAAGCATAAATATACTTAAATATTCTAAAGCATTTTTTTGCATTTATAACTTAAATTAAAAAATAATGTTTAGTTTGTATTTAATGTTTCTATATAATCAATAAACAGTCAACAAAATTAAACAGCCATAACAAAGTTATTTTAATTTCAATCGATAGCTAAAGACATATTCGGTTTTTAACAAAAAAGCTACTATTATTCTTTTTTCTTCTGCAAAACTTCTTGTAAAGTAGTTATACCACCAGTTTCTATTCGAGTTTAAAATAACATCCAAATTAATTTCACATGATCAACATCCACCTAAAAACAAGTCATCATCGTTTTCAACCGAGTAGTTTAGATTAGAAAAAGTTGTCATTTTAAATATCTTGTTAAATTCTCATCAAAGTTTGTCCACATTCGAATTATTTTTAGTCTTAGTTAAATTCAACGCGAAAAGGGCTTAATTAAAGCTTATAACTTTTGAATACAACTTGAGTAGGTTTTTATTATAACAGTATAAAAGTACTTATAAAATAGAAAAAAAAACTACAATTAAAACAAAAATTTACTAATTTGTTACCAATTAAAAGTGTTAGCATTATCATGCTTCTAATTTATACAAGTTAATTAAATTAGTTCTACGACAAGAACTCTTTAATGAATACTTGTGGGACATCATGTTTTTATATAATTTAGTCAAATAAGATAGTATACTTGCATAAAAATCGATCGAGTTTTTGAACGAAATTAGTTTAAATTGAAATAAAGTTTTCCTAAATTATGATGAATTAATTTAATTACTATAATTAATCTAAAGGCTAAATAACGGTTCAGGTTTGGTTATAAGTACGTGAACAATAAGAAAGTTTACTTTTAAACAATGTTGAAAGAAGTTGAGAAGAAAAATGTGAATAACTGAGGGATATTAAATCATCTTCAAACATTTGTGTTTACTTATAAAGTAGAAACTATATTTCTATCTACAGGTTTAGTAAACCTGACACTTTAGCGAAAATACTAATATTTATAATTAAAAGTAGTAGATTTGCATAAAAATATTTAGTATAACTAAATTTCAAAGAACTGTAATGACTTCACGTAATGTACTTACTACAAATGAAAAAGATAGAAGTCAAAAATAAACTTTCCAAATACTTCCGTTTTGATTCTAAAACTTTGTAGAATATAACGTACTGAATTTTTATTTTACACATATAATCTTATGTATAAACTTGTACCTAGAAAAACTGTTTTATAATGTTTTTTTTACTGGAAATTTTTTTCTAAATAAAGAAATTAGGTAAAATATTAAAACAGCCATATTATATACTATTGATGTATTTCTAAAATAGAGAATACTTTTGAGTAAAGTAAAAAAAGTATCTTAGCAAAAAAATTGTGCACTAATTTCCACATTAAAAATATCGAAAAAATGATAGTCAGAATGACAGAAGTGAGTTTTTTTCTTAAACTATTTACAGGACATTATAAAGCCACAAAAAATATATAAACTATTTAAAATGTTACTCTATTTTTTTTTAGTATACAATTTTTAGATTTCAAATTTAGCTCTGCTGCTGTTAAATCATTTTGCGTACTGAAGATTTAAATTTTTAAAATGTTAGATATATAAATTCAGAAACTAAGTAGAACATTTTATTTTCTTAACGCAGATGAAAAATCATTACGTATTGAAAATTTTATAATGTAAATTAAAACAGAAATAACTTTTAACATAGTAATTACAGTAGACTACCGCTTAAGTACGCACTTTTTTTGGTACGCATCCCGCCTTAAGTACGCACTTATCCAGAAAGACAAAAGTTTTTTTGCCTAAATTTTCAATCATCAAGTTTATCCAGATTATTTTATGTTTCCAGGTAGAATGGCCAACCTGCTGAGTTAGCCTGAGACTTTAACAACTTTTAAACTAGGGTGAGTAATCCTGAGTAGTCTAAGTGGCCTGAGACTGTGACAGTCCTGTTATTAAATGTTAATAAACTAAATACTTATGTAGTGGTTGCAGAAAAGTGAAAAGAATAATGATATTTGAGCTGTAATTCTATAAAATAAATAAATCTAGATGACAAAGTTAAAAAAACCTACAAATACAACATAGTTAAGTCATAATTTAATTTAAATGTACCTACATTGATGTTTTGAAAATGTTTGGTAAACACAATGTAGTTTGGTACTTTCCCTCTAATAAACAAAATATGGAAAATATTTTCTCTTTTATATCATTGATTTTCTATATTAAATGTATGTATTAATTGTATAGAAACTTTTTATAGAAAAAATAAATCATTTTAAAATCTAATAAAAAGTTTTGCAGATTAGAACTATGTATTAAATGTTATTTAAAAAAAAAGACTCGTTTATTTGGCTTAATTATTTGGTGGCTAGTTGTAAGAAAGAAAACAAACAACTAAATTTCATATTATACTATGTCGTCAAAAAGTACGCACTACCCGTGCTAAGTACGCACTTTTTGGTCGGGTTCAATTTGCGTACTTAAGCGGTAGTCTACTGTACTTTAAAGCGGAGATTTCACAACCTTTTTAGGTAGGCTATCAAATTTAAAACGTAATAATTAATAGTAAAGTTTATATATTTTACTACACTGAGTTTAAGTATTATGGTTATAAAATCATTATAAATATGACATAATAATCAAAATGAAATAGTTTTAAAAAACCAAGTTAATTATTAAACTTCTGGTAGTTAACGAATACCAAGGCTAAAATTTTTTAATGTTTATGAACATGTTTGAAAAAATTACTTAACAGAAGTTAAAAGTTATTTAGATGCTACAAGATTATAAATTAAAACAATAACTTATAGTTTTAACACTTTTTTAAAACGATATATTATAAGTCTTTTAACTTTTTACATTTAATGCTGTTTAAATTTTATATTATTAAATTTCTATTGTAAGTTATGCATTTATTCGATATACATTTTTGATTAAACTTGTTAATAAGTATTGATAAAGTATTAACTATTTTTTTATTTTAAATAAAAAATGCCTAGTCAAAAAAATTCTTTGTCTTTTCCTAACAGTATTAAAGGTGAACAGAGTTTTAATAAATTTACAAAGTTAAGTTTTCAATCACATATTAAGAATACATTTTTGTCAAATCTTCAGGACTAAATGGATTATTGTGTAAATAAACAGCTTTTATGAGCTTTCTATTGAAGCAGAGTCTAATCGATTTAATAAAGCCTCTTAAATTGTACAATTGTGTTTTCTCTGATAAAGCCTTTGCTAGGTTTCTTAAAAAACAATTATTATCTGAAAAAATGTCAAAACATTTAATGTGTTTCTTTATAGAGTGAAAGTTTTTTTTTTTAAATGAGAAAGTTCAAAGCTTAGTGCTGAACTTTATTTAACATTTAAATAGTTTATGAAAACCAAAGTAATACCTAGTAGATCTAAAGTTTATTTGTTAGAATTAAATTTTGTAAATGCTATGCTACAGCTGTAAGTGCTTATTTTATATTTTTTAGAACTTCTAATAAAGGTTTTACATTTCTTTTATTGCAATATCATAAATTAAGTTGTAATAATAAAACGTTCATTTAACGAAAAAACGTTTATTAGTACTATTTCAGTTCAACTGCTTTATAGAAGATCTTTAGGTACAGTTGTATTAATTAAAATTTGGTCACTGAAAGTTTTATTATTATCGCTCACATTTGTGTTTGAGAAGTTTGATATTATCGAGCTTGAGACTTTTATAGTCTATTGTATAAATTAAATTGTTATAGCTTTGTATCAAGCATTTTATCAAAATTTTTATTTAGTTCCTTTTTAAGATATTAACTTTTTAGTTATTTAAAAAATGAAAATTGCTCATCATACTTATTTTTAAGCATCAAATTACTAAACACCTTTAAAAAACTAGTCACTTATTTATTTTTTAAACCTAAATAAACCATAAAAATGTTTAGCTTGTTTTTCTAGTAATTACACCTTTTTATTTCTAAGTTTAAAAAACAAGTAGCCAAAATAATTCTGCTTAATACCTTTAATTAATTTTTGTTTAACTCTTTGTTTGTCAATTTTTAGTAGAGTAATACTCACTAACTTAAATAAGTACTTTTTAAAAAGTTTGAGTGTTTAAATTTAGCTTTCTTAAAATAAGGTACAGCATATATTTATAAACTGATAAGCATTTAATCATGCAGTATAAAAAATCTACATAAATAAGCAATACTAAAACTATATTAGAGTTTACACTTATAACTGTAAGGTTGAAGTATTTTTAACTTCTAAAAGCTTTTACTGGTAGGTGTTAAAATTACAACTAAAATTTCGTTCTAAAGTTGAAAAAAAAACAGTTAAACTAATAAAAAAATAAAAAGTCAGTAATTTCGTTGTTTTAAAAACTTAAACTATACAAAATAATTCCAACACTGCTTTGTATAAATGTTTTAAAAAAGGTTTTTATTCATTAAAGAAGCTAAAATTTTCAATTGTCAAGTTTAGCTTATGAATAGCATTTTGTTATTACTAATTTATAAGTGTTTACAGGTAGCCAAGTTCTACTGTCTACATTTCTATTCTTTTAGTTCTTGTGACGCTTTTTTGAGGTGAGTTTTTTTATAAAACATAGGTGGAATAGCTTAACCTTGGCTTTTTATGTAGTTTTTTTACATTCATATGTATAAATCAACAAGAAATGTTTTTGTTATTACCGATTAGTGATTTCTAGTACTAGTAAGTTTTATATATATACAAAGTTATACCTTAATATATATTTAGTTTTTTACATACACAAAGTTTACCTTTAATGTTTTATTCATCTTTTGTGTTAAAAGTTTACGTAAAGCGTTACTGAATTTTGAAGTACAGTATTGTTTTCTATATAAAAAATACAATAAAAATAAATAGAACTTTTATACAACTTTTAAACATTGAATTTAATATAAATATTGTTTTTACTCTGGCTAAACTTAAAAGTTTTAATCGACGTCTGCAGATTAATTAATGTGTTAGATTTTAACGTCTTATATTCTTTTAAAGTAGATTTAAGTTGAACGCCAGTACTATCAATGTCTTTTTTATGTTGAAAGTAAGCTTTTACGCTTTTAACTAAATATTAATAGTTTACCTTTATCTTAATTGTATATACCTATTTGGATGCAGTTTTCAACATGGTTGTAGAAATTAGATTGTGCTTATCAAGAAAAAAGACCAAAACGAACTACTTTTTTTAGCTTACTAAATCGTATAAAAAGAGAAATAGCTTCGAACTTGGATTCTTTTCTTTTGTGCGAGCTATTTTTTTCAGGTGTTGTTTTTCATTATTCACAGTTTAAGCTTTTCATTATTGTTTATTTATTTATTAAGACTTAGTCTAAACAAATTTGATGGTTTTTTCCACGTAGAAAAACCAAATAAAATATAAACTATAATGTCACTTATTGAATTATAGTGTCAAAATTTATTGAGTAAATATTTTAAAAACTTACAACAGACTAAACATTGTATGAGGCAAAACACTTTTAAATTTTTTCTCAAATGATTTTAGTGTTTTATTTACATTTAAGAAAAATATGAAATAAACAAAGCTAGTAACTTTTTTTTAAATTTAATTTTTTTTCATTAAAGTTGATAACCTTTTTTTTTATTGATAAAATCATAAATTCTATGATAAATAAAAAGACTAAGTAATCCACAAAAGTAATAAAGACAGTTTTTTAACCTAAAACACAATAAATTTAGTCAAGAATTCAAACTATGCCACAGTTTTTTACTCTTTTATGTGTTATATCTAGTTAAGTTGAATTTAATAAATTTAAGTTTACTACAGACATTATTAACTGTAAACTTATAAAAGACTAAGTCTAAGAAAAACCTTCAATAATCATTTACAGATATTCTAATGAATTAAGTATGTTACTGCATACTAACTATAAATTGTTTCAAATTTGCAAAAGATAAATTAAAAAACATTTGTATAACAAGCAGTATTGGTAAACAAACAAAAATGAGTTTGTTCACACAGAACAATTTTTATTCTAATTTTAAAGTTTAAGTTAATATTATACGTATAAAAACTATATTTGTTTTTTGCTTTAATTACAACCACAAAAATTTTAGTAATTTTGAAATAATAATAAATAAAAAGACTTAAAGTAAAAATAAAATTAAATAACAAAATATGTTTAAGCAGTTTTAGAAAAACGTACAGATTAAGTTTAAGATAGTTTTATGTATGTTGAAATTTTGATGAACAAGTAAAAAACTGTTATCTAGAACTGAAACTAAAGTTATATTTGAAAAAGTTTTTTTTTTTGGTTTTGGGTGTTATATCTGTCAGTTTAAAAACTAAAGTTTTTGAAAATAGTTCCTATATTATGTATGATTTAGATATCTGAGAAATAATCTAAATTAGATGTTGTATAGAAAATTTTTGAAATTAAAACCTTGACAGTTAAGTTCGTATTAAAAAGATAAGAATATTTTATCAACAATATAACT
This sequence comes from Thalia democratica, assembly GCF_965202585.1. Taxonomy (NCBI): domain Eukaryota; kingdom Metazoa; phylum Chordata; class Thaliacea; order Salpida; family Salpidae; genus Thalia; species Thalia democratica. The sequence continues at coordinate 10,223,295 of NC_139173.1, read as the reverse complement.
AATTTTTATAAAAATTTTTAAGAACTTTGTAGATTAAAATTAGAAAAAATAACTACTGAATATATTTAAGTTTAAAACTTACGCTAGATTTTAAGCAAAACTACTTAGTTTGTTTCGCATGGTTATAAAGTTTTGCAATTATTCGGTAGAATATTTTGATGATAAAAAGAAGTCAATAAAGTTATTAGAACTAATTAAAACATATTTTGAAGTGTTTACAATTTGCGGTAGAAAGCAAACACACGTAAATAATTGCATTTTTCCCAACTACAAAATTTGAATAAGAAGGCAATAAAAGTTAAAATCTGGGTCTACTTCGTGTAACTATACACTGTAAATTATCCACAAAAATTAGATTTAAAACATCGATAACATCTTTTAATATGGAAAAAATTTGACTTATAATAGACTTTAAAAAAATATTTTCCATTGAAACCAGCAAGTTAAGAAAATATATTTAAATGTCAAAAATTTAAGCACATAAAAGTAATTACAGGGTCGCGCGAGTAAATTTGGATTATTTCATTCAAACTAGTTGTAGCACCACCAATGTTGCTACACGTCTATTAGCGAACATTAGCAGCAACATATGCCTTTACAAAGCGCTCATAATTGGCTTTAACTTTATAAACTGAACTAAAATACAAATTCAGGTAAAAGTTTTTTTTCAGAAGTTTAAAATCAGTTTGAAAAAACAGCAGACTCTGTTTTTGCTTCGATTAGATTTTTACAGTCAGCACCAGCAGCAGTAATGAAAATCAATAATAAAAGGCTAGTTAAGTTGCTCAACGAGCTTTTATTCCAACTTTGTTTACATTACAACCAATGTTTTGATTTTGGCGGGAATTCTTAAATTTTTTGTCAAGTAAAAAGAAACTTCTTCAAAGTAGACAAATTTAAAAAGTTTGTTCTCACCTCATTTAAAATAGATATTTGAGAAAATTTAAGAACTAGCGTAAACAATTACTCGAACGGTATGAATAAGGACTGTGTTTGTTCTCAGACTTTATTTATTCACGGAATTGTAATAACGATTGTGTGAAAGAGTTTATTGAAATGTTATTTTTACGGCTTAATGTTTTTTAAAAAGCTTTATTTTCAAACACAGCAAAGCTTATGCACCATGAACTTGACTAAACTTAAATAACTTTAAAATAGAAAAGTAAATAGAAGTAGAAATATAAACACAGTGTAAAACGATACATATTAGACAATCACGTATAAAAAAAAATAATTGACAATTTATAAGTACAAGTTTTTCTGAAATTTTTTTTTTTTTTAATCTACGAAGAACTTTTTTGATATATAAGCGGCATGCAATAACTGTAAAAAGCTTATGACATGTAACTTTTTAACGTAAACTAATAACAGATCTAGTATTATGATAAATAAAAACTTTAGTGTAGAAAAGCTACAAAGGTAAAATAAATCAAAATATATATTTTAGGTTATCAGTTTTCTTAAATGATAAAAAATATCTATATAGTGTAAAACTTGAAATACCAGTGTCATTTTTCAAACCAAAAATACAGTTTTATATTGTTTAACGATTAAGTAATTTTTTTTTAATATGTATTCTACGACTAAAAAATCGTTTTTTAGTCGTTTTTTTACCGCTTAACAGTTTATATATGAATAATTATTTTTGGTGGTATTTATTTAGATAAAAAGTATTATGTAAAGAGATTAAGTGGAGAAATATAAGCCGTAATTTTTATACGTTTGTTTTAATTTATTAGCTATGTGTAAAACTATAAACAAATAAAAGTTTTCAAAGAAATAAAAATGATATAACAGTTATTAGCGTTAAAAAAAGATATAATGTTAGAAGAAAAAAGGATTCTGAGATGTAAAAACCACTTTTTTTCAAACATAAACAAGTACAAATATTACTGAACTTTCTAACCTTACTGAATGATACCGATGAGTCTCTAAAAAGTTACAAGAATGAAAACTGCTACTTGTAAAGTATGAATATAGTCGAAGATATAAGAAGTAAAGTGAAACGTCAGACTGAAATACAAGAAATAAAAAACTTACATTGCACTTTACTTTCAGATTAATAAAAATTAAAAAAAATCAGCTTGACCATTACTGAAGTTAACATGTTATTTTAAACTTAAAGAGTAAGACTGCTTATTGAAAACAAAGAAATGAATATTCTCTATGATTTTGGTTCAAATAAAAAAATTGTTTTGTAATTCAAAACAATTATTTTTTAGTTGCTAGCAAAGCTTACGTTCTTATTTAAAAGGGTAAACTAGATTTAAACTTTAGAGCAAAACGACCTTAATTTAAAAACTCCAACTTTAGGTAAAAGGAAGTAGTTTAACTTACAAAGTCAGCAAAATGTTCTACTTATCACGACTATTAGGTAGCACATTAGAAGCATTTAAAAACAAATAACAATCACCTGTAAACTTATGGTCTGTTTATTACCATTAGACGTATGAGATGGTAAGAAATGTGAAACATACGCAATTTAAAGTTAAACTTTTATTAAAAAAATATAACAATAAGTCTTCTGTAGGTAGATACGACTTGTACCTAAATTGTTGTAAATCAACATCTAAAATTCACAATAATATTTAAATAATCTTCAAACAAGAATGTACTTTTAGAAGAAAACTCAATGTACCTTTAATGCATTTAAAAAAGCCTCAAGGACAGTTAAGAAAACAGTAATATAGTTTGTTGTTTTTACATGCAATACTTGTCCTTTAAAAATCGATCACTGCAGCTTGTAGAAAAATACAAACAACTCTGGCAGTTTTTTATTAAAATTGCCCTTTGATTTTTTTTATGAAACTCTGGTTTTCCCTTCAAACATTTTTTTATGCAAGGCAATTTCATATTTAAAGATTTATGGTTTCTAGTAAAAAATAAAACCACCTTGTGCAGCTTCAGCAACATGTTGCTTTACTTTTAAAGTTAATCACTGTACAAATAATTATAAAATAAGCATTATTTCAGTTTAGTATAAACTATATACACTTTGTTTTAAACTAGTTGTATAGCGTAAAGTGTTTATACTTGATTGCTGATAAATTAAGTTTTTAGAAGCCAGTAGTTTAATTTAGTTAGTACTTAAAAATCTCAAAAATAACAATTTTTTAAAAGTAAAAAACGGTTAAACTTTTTATTATTGATGAAAAACTAAATTTTTTAAATAAACTTTAAGTTAGATTTAGTTTTGATTTGACAAAGCTTTGTCAGTCTTACTTTATAAAGTTTTTAAATCGTGATCATTGCATTTGCATGAAACACTGTGTAGAATAAATACTCTCCACTTGAAATTGTCTAATTAATATTTTTTAGTATCAGTTTTTTGTAAACACTTGGTTTATACATTTACGATTGTAATTAAATTTTATAAAATATTAGAATTTATAAAAAAAAAAAAAAAAGTTTAAGTTTGTTCTTGTTTTTCAGAGGTTTATATTTCACATAACAAAATTCTTACAATGTCAAACTTAACTTCTCCATTTGGGGAGCAAAATATTCAAAAACCGAGTGAGTGTTGTTTAATAAATTAAAAATAAATATTGTAGCTAAAACTTAAAATAAACATTTTTTAACTTAAGCTCAAGTTTGGCACACAATGCTACTGCTAGTTTTTTATTAATATAACTTTAGTTATAAAAAATAGCTTGCTGTAAATTTTAAACATACGTTTCTTTTTTGCAGTTTTCCAAAACAACTTATCATTTAAATTAAACTTTTCAAAATACAGATTGCGTAGGAGAGCAAGGCAGTGACGTGTTTTACGTCATCACTTTGATATGCGCCATTGTCGGAGTCATTCTCAACTGTTTTGTTATTTACCTGATAACCGTTCTCAGGTTAGTAATTGGAGTTAAAAGATTAATATACATATACTTGCTATGAAACTTATGGCTATGAAAACTGTAGTAAAGATTTTAACTTTTTAAAAATGCACTTTTCAAATTTATTAAAAGTAAATAGCATTAACTAACTGTTTGTTTTATAAATACAAATGGTTTCTAAAAATATAAACTTTCAAATTCACACGCATTAAAGTTTTGTGTTGGTTTTTATACATGATGAAAATATTTTTTAATGAAATCATTGTATTTAGCTTGAAATCGTATTAAGATTTTTGAAATTTTCAAAGAATTAGAAAAACTAAACATTTATTTAATAGATAATTAAGTTTCGCTTTTTGATACAACAAACTAATATTTTTCAAAAAAATATAAAAGACGTTCTAAATTCTTAACTGTACACAAATATTAAATTCTTTTGCTGTGTTTACTTAAAAGGTTACTGACATAGAGAAAAAAGGTTGTTTTTATATCAACAGACGTTTTCTTTTAAACTAATGACATTTGAAAAAGTCCAAGTTATAAATACACTAAAAACTAAACATATATGTTTATGTTTAAACAGAACTATAAATGCGTCACACTCAAAATACCAATGTCTTTTGTATATTTACGTCTTACGAACACGTTTCAGGATTATAAAGAATAGTTTAAAATAATCATAAAGTTTGTACCACAATTGAAATCAACATCATGGCCCCATTTATTTCATTAAGTAAAGTTATTGTTGCGTCATAAAGCAGTGTTAATTCAATCAGACGGGTGTCAGCTAACATATACGGTTCGATGCTATTATTAATAATAGAAAGCTGTCAATACATTATTGATCACGTTATTGCATCAATGCGTTGTTCGTTGCAATCAATTTCATTTGTTTATAGATTTTTATGCACTTTCATGTAGTAATTAAGTTTCAATATCATAACTACAGTCGAATCTCACACAGCACAAAATGCTTTACGTTGAATTGCAAGCGCAAATTTAATTTAATTTACATTTGTTTATTTACTTTTATTAAGGCGTAAAATTTAAAGTGCACAGGAAAATTTCAATTGACAATTTATTTACCTTAGCCTCTTTCTAATAAAAATTATAAATGCTTTTAATGCGTTTATTGATGCAATATGCTATTTAATTTAAAATTTTCTTTTTTATGTCATAAATTTTTTTCATTGCTTTTTATAGCGTCTTAAATTTTACCGTAATTCATTTAGCTTTATAATAACTATAATACATTTTAAGTTTTAAGCTGTTTTTGTTTTTTATTTTGAAACGAATAAATTATATAAAACATACTTGATATAAAGTAAAACGGCGAAAGTGACTTAAATTGACTTTTATTAAAAATCTCACACACTAATTCAATAAGGACTCGGCAGCTTCATAACGCGCGAGGTTGTTTACTGCGCGCCAATGAGTTTTGATTAAAAATTATTCGAATTATGCCATTTGCCTTTTCGCTGCTGCTGCGCGAAAGATGACTACAAATCAATAAGAAGGAATGTAACCTTGTGTAGACGGCTTATGAAAGTTGCAGGAGTTTTATTCGCACGGACAAGCCCCTACACGTGCAATTACCTGGCGTGTAACTGACGACTGCAATTTAATCATTATTATTTTTCTCTTTTATCTTACGATCGCGCGGCTTGTAGAACGGCTGCTTCTGATTTGAAGTTTTAAAGCAACCATCGAACTGCTGAAGATTAAAATGTTTATTCGAGCATTTATTGTTTAGAAAAGTTAAAAAACTTATTAATGTTTTTGTGAAAAGAGTTTACGAGTGAAAAACTGTACACTAGGTAGAAGTAATATAAAAGCTATAAGGAGCTTAAACTAATTGCAAAGTTTAAAAATCAAATTTCTATGAGCTTTGAGCAAATAAACGTATTTACAAGTAAAAATATCATTTTTAAATTTTTTTAAAATGTATTTTAAAATTGGAGTTTTAATATTAAAATATCAAAATTAAACTTTAATTTATGTGGTTTACTATAAGTTTTTTCCTTAGCTATTAGATATACAAAACTATTTATTTTACCAAAAGTTTAAAACTTACCTGTTTTTAAACAGTTATAATCATAAAAGCATATTTTGTAACTGTCATGTTAAACTAAAGCATAAAAACTTTATTACTGATATAATATATCTAAAATTATACAGTTTTCTTTTGATGATAAATTAAATTGGCATATTTTTCCTATTTTTGCTTTGATTGTATAAGTGTACTTACATACCTTTCATGGTCTCTTAATTTCAACTACATTACTTTATAACAAAAAATTATAGTTTCACATTTTTTCGAAAACTGCTTTAACTTCAACCAGTCAACCTTTCAACCAGGCCCACCAACATCCAAAGTCTCAATTGGGTCTGGTTGACTGTCTGTGGGTAGATTGTCAACCTGACTGTTTTGCCCATACTTTTCCTGCAGACGGGGTGACTTTCTAGCACGTTTGGGCTTAGGACCCTCTGCGGGTAGCTTGGTATTTGTATTTCTTAAACTGGACATAATAAATATAAAATACTTTTATATTTAAGTATAATGATTTATCAGTTAATTTTTTCTATCAATACTGAAGACTTTTCTAGACTACTTAATATAAATTAAGCAAGATAGTTTGAGTGATGTATCTATTATAATTATACAAAAGAACCACCAAAAAGCAATATTAGAAAATTTCTTTTACAATAAATATAAGCTGCTTTTAAAACTTTTATAAATCATTAGCCAAAAGTTTTTTGATAAAATGTTTCATCATTGATTTAAGCCTTATTTCTTATTACTGCAGCAAGCTCTAAATATTCTCTTAATATTTAGAGTTCAACAATGAATAGTGCAAGCATTTGCAGCAATTCATTACAAACTAATTAAGGTTTTATTGTAAGCAGATTTTTTTTGGTTAGGAACATTGTTTTTAATATAAAATATTAAAATGTTGGAAGTTATAACATATATGTCATTAATTAAATTTATAAATTAAATTGATAACAAGTTATTAACAAAAACTATATAGCCAAAAGTATGGAAGTATCTGCTATAATGTTAGATAATTTAAGTTGCATTTTTTTCTCTTCGTATAGTTAATGCAGCAGTTCATTACAACAAGCAAGCATAAAAAACTAAAGATATGATAAATAAATAAGAGTAATTGTTTAAAAAGCTTAAATTAAACGCCTAAACTATGTATTTACCTTTATTTGAGAGTCTAACAAAAATAATGTACCATAGTTTTTGTGCAAAACTATAAATTAAAATTGATAAGGCTATTTTAGGTATGGAAAAACATTTTTTTATCCATTCAAGCGTGAAACCATTGATTAGATTTACATTTCATTTAACTTTTGACAAACAGTAAAGTAAAATTCAAAATGCTTAAAGTAGTCTACCGAATCCGAGTCTTATTTTGAGGTTTAGGATTCGGCCGAACCCAAATCCGAATCTAATTTTTAAATTAGGATTCGTCCGAATCCGAGTCCGAATCTTAGATTCGGTAAATCACTAAATAAAACCTAAACATGCTTCAATTAAAAGTCTTTGATTGATATAAAATTCTTGTCGTATTCGAAATTTTAAAAACAAATAATAATACCAATACTAACTAAATCAACAGCCTCACCATTTATTTTTGCTACAGGCTTTTTCAACAAATATTTAAATTTATATTTGTAGATCGTATACAAGTCAAAAAACTGTTGCTTGTATGTACAACTTAAAACTATTGAGGTTTTTTAAACGCAGTCAAACAGCCATTAAAGAAGTTTTTCTTAATCCTTTAAACTGAACAACATTCTTCTCCGTAACTAAAATGTACATATTTAACAACTTGCGAAGGGAGTACAAGAAATCGGTGACGAACATCTACGTGCTCCAGCTCGCCATCGCCGACTTCGCCTTCACACTCACCTTCGTCCTCAGAGATTCCAGATCCCAGAGGTTCCAACCGACAGACGTCAGCTGCAAGATCATCGAGACCGTCAGGTTCGTTTAGTTACGGCGGTTGTATTTGGAGTATTTGCTTTTTAAATCATAAAAATACTCAAAACTAGATTTACTAAAGATGTTTTATGGCAATTTAAAAACTTCTGCATTGTGTTTTAAGTTGCTGATTTATAATGAGGCATTTATATTGGATATAAAACAATTTAATATCTATTAAATCATAAAAATATTCAAAATACAACTTACTTAAATGTTTTATGGCAAGGTAAAACTTTTGTATTGTGTCTTAATTTCAGTTGCTGATTTATAACAAGACATTTTTATTAGATATAAAACAACTTGAAAACTAATTAATTTTAAATTTACTGCTTTATATTTAATTATTTTTTTTGTAATTTATATCTAGTCAAGTTTTTATTTTGGACCTGTCTAAAAACTTGGCAACAACTTTGTGTACTACTTTTAAAGAAATTCTTTATGACGACTTTTTTTATTTTAATCTTTTTACGAGAAAAAAAAAAAGCTGGAAAGTATTATTGCCTTTGGTACATTTCTTTACAGTTAAAATCATGTTCACATTATTTTTCTATTACAATTAAAAAATATACAGCTATAAAAAATCGTACTAAACACAAAAAAAAAACCATACCATATATAGAAAACTTAATAAGTTTTTTTTTTTCTCAGGATGGTGAGCTACTACACGTCGGTCATTTTCCTCGCCGTCATGTCTCTCGACCGCCATCTCGCGGTCAACCACGCCCTGTCCAATTTTGCTGCCAAGTTGCGAACCGACCAATCGGCGTTGAGGTGCAGCGCAATCGTGTGGCTGGGATGCTTCCTGTGCGCGTTCCCGTTCGCGTGGTACTCCCAAGCGAAGGAGTGCACCTGTCACGTTGCGTTTCACACCGGTGCAGGTAAATAATAAGAATACAAATAGAAATAGACTTATATCATTAGATTTTAGAATATTGTGTTGTAGTTAAATAACTAGGTGTTAGAAATAGTTATCATATGAATTTTTACAAATATTTTTCAAATTGCCAAGTTGCATTTCACACTGTTGCAGGTTTTTAAAATGTTTTTTATAATAAACAAAAAGTAAGTAGTTTATAATTATAAAATTAATTTTGTTCGGCCCTCATAAATTCTGATTAATACGGGCTACGTTGAAAAATTACACAGTTGCAGGCTTTAATAATAATAAAAAATTGGGTTGTCTTTTCAGATTAATTATTTTTATCTTTTAAGCTTTCTGTGTAGTTTTAAAAAGATATTTACTCACAATTAAAAACTAAAGTTTATCTGATTAAACTTTCTGATTGGCAATCTGCGACCCGAGATGTACTTTTATATTGAAAAAGTACTTTTTAAAAACAATTTTAAAGATGTAACTTACGATTAACTTTTAGTTAAACTACTGATAGCTACTAACTTTTTTTTTTTTGCTTAACTTAACCAATTTTTAGTTTAAAGTTATTTTTAATTAATATTTTTAAAACTTCGACAATAAAAGCGAGCAACATTTTCTTAAAAATTGGCTCTATACTTAAAAAAGGCTGCCGATCTGTGCATTAAGTAATACAGGTAAAAATAACTGTAAATTACAATATGAACACTATAATTTTTAGTTTAATGTGCTTGAAGAATACGTTGTAAAAATGTTTAGTATATAAAGAGTATCAAAAAAAAAAAATTCTCAAAATGTTACTGTTTATAAATACATATTTATTGGCTGACCTTAATAACAACAATAACAACGTTAATAATGACGTTATAAGACAATTATTAAAATTTTTTTTCAGCAGTTACCAGCAAACAAACCAGCAATCAAACTGTTTCGACAAACATTCTAGAGTAAGATACTTTACTGTTTTATTATAAAAGTAGCATTTTGAATAAACTCAATACAAATACAACTAAAGCTAGTGCCAATTACTAACAAAACATAAAAAGTAAATAATATTTTTTGAAGACTAAATAATGATTAGTTTTTTATCTCTAATAACGTATGTTTAGTTTTTCCTAGAAATCACAAACATGTATACATTAAAGGTTTTTATAATAATTAGTAAAAAAGACTCATAATAACCTTTTTGGTGGTAAGAATTATTTTTATAGGATTGTTAACTTACTGTAGGTTTGTTTGAAAACAGTTAAAGATCTCTACTTCAAAAAAAAAAAACATACTTTTAAAAGCTTTGAAAAAAAAAGTTTTGCTCAAAGAGTTTTTCAGTAAAATTATAGACTTTTTATTCAAACATTACAAATATTAATTTACAATATTTATTGAGATAAAACGTTCATTAAAATGCAGTATTAGTTTTTAAAATAATTTAACAGTATGAGCGTTTTAAAAAGTTTTTTTAGCCTGTTAACATTATCTAAATTTTTATAAAATAGACTAAATGGTGTCAATAATGAATTTTAAGCTACGTATAAAAAGATTGCAGATTAAGACTTTACACACTGTCTTTTTTTCAAATTTCAATGGTTCACTTTTTTAACTACATAATACATCTATACTTATTAACTAGTAATGTTTATATATAAACATTAATTAAGCAGAGCTCAAAGAAAATATATAACGTAATATACTTGTTTTAAAACAAGCAGATATCATAAAAATATTTTGGAAAAGAATATTCAAAATGTTTAACATTTTGATTGAAAATATCAAGTAAAAATGCTTATGTTTTTGGCTTTAAGTTAATGTATTTTAACTAAGAAAAGTCTTAATAGGTAAAAGAAAATTGTGTTTTTATAAAAAAAAATCTTGTTTCAATATTCAGATTACACTTTTGTTTGTCTGACTGAAAAATTTATAAAGCAAAATCTCCAGTAATTTAGTTTCATAACTTTTATTGACAACTTTTTAGTGACAGGCTTACATATTTTAATATTGTAATAAAACCAAGTCATAAAACTCGCACGCAATAAAACCTATGCAGATTGCTGTTTAAGTATATTTATAATCAAGTGCAAAGATAGAAATTTTTCTATGAACTTTATCCTTAACTGAAATTTTATAACTATAAAAATAAAATACGTTGTGTAAAAATATCATTTACGACCTAAATTTTAGTATGATAATTTTTGAAATATCAGTAATGGATTTTTATATATCAGAGTCGCGTTTTTGTTTAAACTATACAAAAGTATATTTTTATTTTATACTGTTCGTAATGAAAAAACCATATGTAAATTAAATTCAGTAATGCTTGTAGTATAAGTTTAAATAAAGTATTTCTTCCAAATTATAAAAATATATCACTGGTTTTTGTTTGCGTTACTTAAATGTATTAAATGACTTAAAAAAAGTTATTATTAAAAAAAATAAGTTTTATAACATTTTTGTTATGTATCTAAATTATTTTTTACTGTTAAGAGATTATATTATATTCATTTACATTAGTAAAACGACCACATCAGTTCTAGTCATATTATCAATATAAGCAGAAGTATGATCAAACTCAACAACATGTTTGAAGAAAAAATACAAAAACAAAAACATTCTTCAGAATTTCACTGGAAACTTTAGAGAAACTGAGCTCGATGGAAGAGACTTGCTCCCACTGGGATAACACAGGGATGAAGATAGTTTCCGTCATCAACTTTGTCGTCTTCTTCATATTACCACTCGGCATCACCATATACTGCTACATTAAAATTTTGCACAAAATCAACAATATGTCTAACATGGGTCAGTTTATTTTGTTTGGTCTGATGAAAAAATTTAAATGAGTTAATAATTTACTATTTTTTTGGGTAACTAATACTTTTTGTCTAAACAAATAAAATTAATACAACACTAGGTTATCTAAAAACAAAGGATAAAACATACTTTATGAACATTTTTATCACATACGCACACTGCTGTATACCATCAAATGTATAGCTTCACTGTTTAAGGGATTTTTTTTTATTTTAATAAAAAAATTGAACTTTAAACTTATTGTTCCAGATGTTTTGAATATTTTAGGGAAAAGATCGGAAAAACATGGCCGGCAGTCTTAGTTGTAACTAAAAATATGAATTATAATAATTAAGTTACTTTACTAAGTTAACGTTTATACCAGTTAACTTTGTTGTAAAACATTTTTTTTTATGAGCCAGCGGTAGGGTTTGTGTATTAAAACTGGTGTGTTACTTAAACAAGCTTCTAAAGTTTGTTTTAAAGAGTCGAAGAACATTTTTATCACAAAATAATATTTTGTTTTATACCTAAAAGCAAGTATATTTATTTATTTTAAATAAAGTACTTGATAATAAAAAAATGTATATTTTGATTTTTTGTTAGATACAAATTTAAAGAAAACAAGTTCAAGTCCTTACTTTCATTCTATTTATTTAATAAAAATGTAATTCAAACGATACAATAGTTGTATGTTATTACGAAAGGCCTCACTATCCTAAATGTTTAAAGTTTAGCGTTTCATTACGGTGTATCACGGAAATTGAAAGATAACATGCTTACAGCTTCTGTTGATTTCTGCATACTAGTATCACGTTTTTATAAGCTGAAACTTATATTGTCAATAAATTTAAAAAAAATTTCGTTTTATTTTATTATTTAACATTTAGGGTCGAACCAATCAGAGTCCGCAATGAAGAGGAAAAGGGTGACCAACATGGTAATTGCCATGGTAACCACATTCATGGCTTGCTGGCTGCCCTACCACTGTTACATGCTAGGTAAAGTCCCTGGAATGAGAATAGGCAGTTGGTGGTGCGAAAAACTCAGAGAAGTTGTAGCTCTGTTAGCCTTTTCTAACAGGTAATTTATCCTTATGTATTTTAATAATCTACGCTTGGTAACAACAACAAAAACTTTAAAATAATAATTATTAACTAGGTGTTCTGCAAAAGCAGATGTTTTTGAATCATTTGCTACTCTTATAGATTTATTGTCTTTATTACTCGTTTTACAAAATTCATCACTATTTTTTGGATAATGCTCTTTTATCCTTTTGCCAAATTGCCTTGAAGTCATTCCGACATAACTATTTTCACAGAAGCAGTTAAACTGGTAAGCTACTTTGTTTTATATTCTGGTATCGGATCTTTGCCCCCAGGTCTAATCATTGGTCTGGATAAGAAAATAACTTTCGGTTTTGCTGAGAGATAATATTTACTTATTATTTGATTTATATTTCTCTCTACAGTTCTCGTGTTCTTATTGACATAAGGTAATAATAAAGTAATCAAACATTTCTCCGACCCTGCAGGCTTTATTCTGTTTAAACTTTTAAGGTTTAAATTAAATATTTTATTTACAACTTCTTGTGGATAGTCATTTTTATTTAAGGAAAATAAATCTATAAGAGTAGTAAATGCTTCAGAAAGATCTGCTATTGCAGAACACCTAGTTAATAACCTTTATTGTGCTAGTAATTATAACTTGAAAAAATTTAAAAAGAAAAAATCAGTTTTAACGTTTTTGATTTAATCAAAATTCAAGCTATATGTATTTTAATAAGAAAACCTAAATTGTGTAATTATAGAGACTTTGATTATACTTTTTCTTTGTTTTCATAAATAGTTCTATAAGTTGTTAGGCATGTTTTATAACTTTTAAGTTGTATTGTAATTAAATGTACTTATGTATTGTTAATTACCCTTTGCTCTATCATTATTACTTTTACATTGATTACATTTTCACTATATAAGCTGTATTTGAAACTTTGTTTTTATTGCGTAGTAAACAACAGATGAGTTAAGCACGAAATATATATTGTTATGAAATTTGAGTCTTGTGTATTTTTAGAAAAGTGTTAAGAAATAGTTTAAATTTTAAGTTTAAACTTCACTTTGGATAAAAAATTTAAATCACTGTTTTGCAAATATAAGTCTATAAACGATATAAAAAAGCGTTAGAAAAAAATGGTCCAAAGACCTAATGTACGAAAATTTTTTTTGGTTACTACTTGCCGTACGCTAATTAAATACAGTGTCGCGTCTTGTTTACGACTAAATTACATAATAAAATTTATAAACAGTATAATCTATTTGTTAAAGACAAATAACTGCCTATTTTTATAAAAACTTATGAGTTAATAAACAATGTTTTGAAATATCAAAAGCACGAAAGTTAACAAGTTTTTATATTCAGTTTTCAGAAGTAAAAAAAACTTTTATAAAAGAATTAAATTTACTATTTTAACTAGTTTTTCAAAATTGAAATGTAGAAGTTTTAAAGTTATAAAAACTAGTTAAATTAGTATTTTTATATAAATTTCGTTTACAAAATATTTGTTTATTTTGTTTAAATGTAAAAACTAGTTTTTCAGCACATTTTTTAGTTTAAAATAGTTAGCTGTACTGATTAAAAAGAAAATTTAAAGCGTAAAAACATTTTCTAAGATTTCGCTTTTAGTTGTTATGAAAAATATATTTTTTATAATACAAAGTTTTCAAAATTAACTTGATAGTTTACTTTTACTTACAAAAAAAGTTAACTTAAATATTTATATTGGTAGTAAATTAACAAAAGAGTCGAAACAACCAGTTTAAGTAAACAAAATTTAAATAATCTACTTGAAGCTAAAACATTTTGATATTATCAAATAAGTTTTATTGAATAAAGTTTAATTATTAAAGGTAACTGTCAACTTGCTAATTAAATATTGTAACTATCAAAACTAAACAAATAAGATCTTAAAATTTTGGATAAGTAATACTTTTGTAGCAAAGAATTATGCATTAAAATATTGAGAAAAGGAAAAATTTTGAAAAAACTGTCCGCTTATTTTACAGATTTTGACTATATGCCAAGAAGTATTTTTAAACATTTTGTTTGTGATTCTTCTGTTCTACTTATTTAAAAAACCTTAAAATTATGTTCATTACTATTACAAATGTTGATTAAATTAAACAAACTATTACATTAATTAAAAAAGGCAATTTCTCAGTTATCAAATATAATAAAAGTATAAACAAATAAAAGTATAAATACTTTGATCCAACTACATGTGATAGCATGATTGAATAAAATCGATTTTTATGAGGAATACTGAAAAGTTTTCTTTTTTAATAACTATGTTAACGTTTTACGTGTTTAACACATTGTGGATCTTAGATAATAATAGATTAAACAGCTTGCTTGTTAAAAAATATTTTATAAATAACAAAAAAAACATTCGGGAAATAAAATTTACATAAAGCGTTGTCAAAAAACAAGTGTAAACATTTATATTTATATTAAACGGTATAAAATTTAGCTACATTTTATATGCATCATATTTAAACATTTCTTTTAAAATTTATGTTTTATGTAAAGGCTAGAACAATAAAAATATTATCATTTCTTTTGGATTAGTATATCATAAGAATAGTAAAGTTAAACGAATTTTAAACACACACTATTAGGCGGCGAAATAGATGGTTTTATTTATTTAATCAAAGCTAAATATACAAAACTTTAAAATTAACTTTATTTTTACTGTTTTTAGTTTCTTAAAAAGAACTTATCATATATGAACTATAAGCTAAAAATCAAAATGTTGGCAAAAAAGAAATTTTCAGCACTTTGAATCCGATGCTTTACACGTTCTTGGGCACGAGCTTCAGTGGAAGGTGCAGTGAAGTTGTCAGCCAGATAAGTTCAACTTGCTCCTGCATCACCGTTTGCCGACCTAAACCGTGAGTATATCAAACATATTTTAAACGTTTACATTTCAACTTTAAGCTATGTTGATTTCGTGTGCTTACAATTAAGTTGAATATTTTTGTTTACTCTAAAAGGTGTTTTTGGTACAAATTGCCACCTATGTATAATCAAAATTCATTGTATAGTTATTTTCTTATTAATAAAAATTATAAAAAGCTCTCATTCGGCCTGAAACTTAATAAAAGCACTTAAAATTTAGATTTTTTTCTTAAGTATTTTTGAAATTATTAATTTTGTTGAAGGTTTTATAAATTGTCTACTAAAATTTGTTAAAAAGCAACTAAGATAAGAGTAACTATTTTTAACTAAAGTCATTTTGTGTATTGGACGAATATAGAAATAAATTTTACGTTTAACATAAAATTTTTAAAATCATTATTACATTTAAGTAAGCAAACTTTATTTAAAAATATTATATTAGTTAAATTACATGTTTCTTTAATAAAAGGGACGTAAAAAAAATGTTTCAATTAATTTAGCTATACTTTTACAAGTTTTTACATTCTTAGTTTTTTTGTTGTTACTAAATTAATTAATTTCATAAAGAAAACAATATTGTGCCCCGAACAAGTCTAGAACAACCCAAATGACCGCGTTGTAACTTCAAAAGAGGATTATCAAAGCGAATCGTGTGAATATTTCCACACATCAGCTGCAACGTAATTTAATGGAAGGAAAAATAATAAAGCTGCTCATTTTCATCAGACGTCTGAGCCCGTAAAACTTTGAGTTTTATATGAGAAAAAAGAGTTTACTGTCGGTTTAAAATCTTAACAAATTTTTTAATGCCAGTTTGTGAATTTAAGAAACATTTTAATAATGTAACCCTACTATCAAAGTTATTAGTATACTGTTGCTGTTGTTCCTCTTGGCGTTTATTTTTATAAAAGTGTTATTTTTACTTAAAAACTTTTGTACGTGTGTTAATTACCACAGTTTATTTATTTTATTAATACGAAATAATGTAAGTTTTAGGTAGCATTTAATAACCTAAACTTTAATGACGATATCTTAACAGTTGTTTTTATATTTTCAAAACTTTTTAGTTTAATTTGGTTTAGTCGAAAAAAAGACTTTATAATTTTTAGAATAAGTGTTTAATAATTTTTTTCCGTTAAGGTTAGCATAACTTTAAATAGTAAGTTATGATGACTCGCAATAAGTCATGATGGCATAAAAAAAAATACTTAAACTACAAGATCAAAAACTCGCTAGTCGACGCATATTCAAAAAAAAATGAAAATATTTTTGTTTTAAAGAATTTTCAAATATGTACTAAAATGTAAACATATTTTTTGAGTAAAAACTTATATAAGTTTTACAATAAACTTTTTTTTAAATAATTATACGCATTGTGTATTTGTTAGATCTAAAACTCTTATCCTATTTTGAAAAAAAATCAATTTCTACAAAAGAAATTTTTAAATAATTAAGAATTGTCTTTAGAATCTTTAATTTTCCAATTTATTTGAAAATATTACTCAACTTAAAACATTAGACTCTTAAATGTCTGTAAAAATTAATGATATTTTTTTCTTAATAATTATTTTAACTAGATGTTAAGAATAAAGTTATTTGTATTTGTTTTTAATTGTTGATAGAATATTTTTAAACAGATTTTGTTTTAATTTTTAGAAAGAAAAATTTACCTTTAAAGGTTTTATAATTTTACATTAATATCTTACCATAATACTAAAAAATTACGTATAATATTAAATTATACTTAATGATTGTTTTTTGTACACATATCCAAACAAAATAAGAGCTAATGACTATTTAGAAGCTTTATTTTAAACTTTTGGAAACAGTTTTATGTTTTTAGCATGTAGATACAAAATGTATATCCAAAAAAAAAGCTTGTTATTTTTGCGAAAACTATTTTTCTTAAATCGATACATTTATATGTTTATCAACAAACATATGTAGAGTTTTAATGACTCTAAATTAACTTTTTAACCAAAAAATCAGAATTTGAGTTTATTTTTCTCTCGCAGTTTTTTTTGTAGAGTTAATGCGTAAAATGTATAGGTTTTTGTTTCGTTTATCTATTCAATTTAGCAAATTTTTATATAAAAAATATCTATTCAAAATCGTTTTAGGAAATAGTAAAATAGGTTTGTAATGTTTTAACTTTTAACTTAAAAAAATATAAACAAAAGATTCTTATAATAATAATAATAAGTTGTTGTACTTGCACAATAAAAGTTTATACTTTTAGTGCTTTTGAGGTATTCTCTTTTGTGAATAGTTCAAAATAATTGTATATACTAAAAATTTCAAAACTCTTTTAAAATCGAAGTTTATAGTTTTTAAAATTTAGGTTTTAAACTATTTAATATTTATCTGAATAAAAGATACGTAAAAGCACTGATAAACCTTTGGTGTGTAAGTACAACTTTGTCATATTAGATTAGTTTCTTTTGATCAACTATATATTAAATTAAGATAAGAATTGCCTCATTGATAGTCAACAGAAAGTTTCTTTTTTAGCTTTAAACTTACTTTGTTTTAAAAATATTTTAAAATACTTGCAGTTTATATTAAATAATTTTTTTGCTAGTTTTTCACTGCATTTTATAGTACTGGTTGAGCTTCAAACGTAAAACAAATAGCAACTATTAATAGATGTTTACTTAAACTTTACTACCGGCTTTAATGCTTTGACAACGTCTAAATTGATTTACATTACTTTACTAGCTTCTAAGTAACTAGGAACTAAAACAAGTTCCGATTGCACGAGTTACCAATACATGATTAAAGAAAACAACAGAACAAAACTGTAATGTAAGTTCAATACTTTTATTTTTAAAACTACAAGTTACTTATAAAATATAAAGTTAAAACTTGTTTCCCAAAACTTTTAAAGCTATGTAATAATGAAAAGTTTTTACTTTTTAAGTCATTGTAGCATTTTAGACGTCTTGAAGTTAAAAAATTTGAGAATAAACTATACATTATACTGTTCGATAAAACAGTACTAAATACTTTAAAAAGTTATTAATTAGATATTGTAATTTTATTTAGAATAGTACCCAAAACTTATTTAGTCTACTATAAAACTTGTGTTGTTTTACAGCAACTCTTATAATACTACAGTCAAAACAACTACCTGCAAATTTAGTTTTATTATTTTACAATGTAACATTTTTTTTTGACATGTGGTAAACAAGTGAATCATCATTGTTATGAACAAGCACATTGATTTACATCAGTTATCGGCAGGCCAACTTGATTGCCAACTTTTAAAAACAAAAAAGTTCGTCAGCCACCGTACTAGTTTTTACTCATTTATTACAAACTCGAACATATCTAGCGCAAGTATCGAATTTCCCGTAAACTGTGAGTGGGGCCTTTTTAAGTCTTCACTTCAACCCCGGATTATCTAGTGCAAATTTAAGAATATTTTTAGCTGGCAACATTTGAATACCAACGGGAGCGGCTTCACCTTTCATGGGCGCATACTGTTTAAAGTAAAAACTCGAGGACCGCATCTATTTCACCGCGGCATGCAGTTTGCCGAACCCTGTTTTATATGCTTAATTGAAAATAATATTTTGTATTGAGTACTTATGAATTGAGAAAATTTATTAAATTTTTAGTTTTGTACGGAAAAATAATTTACGAATAACTAGTTTTGTTTCGATTATACTAGAATTCTATATTGATTAGAAAGTTTATAGAATATTTTCTTTTTAATTAAATATGTTTTCATTGCAAAAATCAATAAAGTCTTTTTTCATAATATATCAACTCTAAAAAAACAAATGAAAATCTAAAAAATCTATTTTTTTTTTAGTTTTAGTTATAAAACATTACGAAAATCCTATCAAGTCATACCAGCTTAAAGTTATCAGAACAAAACTGATGTTAGGAAAATAAAAGATAAAAAAATTATAGAGTCTAGACGAAACCTGTAAAAGATTTAAAAAGCTTTGTTTTTCATAGTTACGAAATTTTCTTAAAAAGTTTAGATGAAATGAGTTAAAATTTATAAATAGTTTTATCAAGTCAAGTTAGATATTTTACATTATGCGTTAGTTATTAAATACTTTACATGTATGGAGATTATATATCCTTAAAGTTATTTGGTACAACAAAACTGGAAACTGTTGAGTGTATTTTATATTTTTAATGTTTTCTTTGAAACTAATTTAAAACAAAAAGTGTATGTAGAAGCGCTAAACAGTTAAAAAGTTGTTTTCTGTTTAAATTAACATAGTACAAATGTTTAAAAGTTTTTTTTTGTAGACATTAAATTCCTAGTAAAAATTTTAAAACAGCAGTTTGAAACTTAACACTATAAAAAATTAACCTTTCAAAATTCATACTAAAAAACTAGTTTAAATAAATATGTTTTAAATTTTTACAGTTGATTTTGTACTCAAAATATTTTGTTATAATACGTCTTTGTTTATAAATTTAATTTAAGATAAAAAGATGGCAATTTAAAAAAAAAGATTAAATAAATTTAGAAATTTAACAAAACAACTTAATACAATTAGAAAGAACAAAAATTAAGCTAGGAGTTAGCTACAGTTTTAAAGCTGAATAAACTCATCCTCATGATATAAGATATAAATAAAAAAGTACCTGAATTCTTCCACAAAAAAAAACCTTTAAAAAAGGTTTTTGCTTTACATACTATAGAAAAGCTTTACGAGTTATATAGAGTTTATAAACTAGCAAAAAAGTCTGCAAATTGTTTCTTTCCAACAACTATTTGAAGTCAAAACACTTAACATTTATACTTAACTTTCGCTGCAAAAATACTTGCGAATTCTGAGCTAAACATTGAATCAGAAGCCGAAATAAACAGTAAATAGTTAATTTAGACACAAAACTGAAGAACTTAGCAAATGCAAAAACCAATTATTAGTAA
This sequence comes from Thalia democratica, assembly GCF_965202585.1. Taxonomy (NCBI): domain Eukaryota; kingdom Metazoa; phylum Chordata; class Thaliacea; order Salpida; family Salpidae; genus Thalia; species Thalia democratica. The sequence goes on along the minus strand of NC_139173.1, from coordinate 10,202,962 downwards.
ATTTTCGTCTTACATTGCTGTCACAAAATGCTTCGAAAAATATTTTAGGTAGATTTTCATCATCCATTTTATCATTTAAAAAAAGTTTTATTTAGCAAGATAAACTACGTTCAAAAACAAGACAAATGATAATTTTAAATGTACGTAAATTATTAAAAGTACACTTTGAGTTTTATTTCAGAAGCGTGAACTAACTAATAAGTTTTACTTTGTATAGGTTTTTTATTAGTAACAGCAAACTATTTGTTTTAAAGTGTATAATGACAAAGTTCTTATTGAAGCCTTTACTAAATTACCGTTAATAAACTTTTTATCTAAAATAAACATACTTTGCCTTTACATATACTGCACACATGCCTAATACTATGCTGTCGGCCTCAAAAATAGTGTGTAGTTTATTTATTAAACATTGAATAAAATTTTTATTATTGTGCAAAGTTGTACTTAGAAAAATCAAAAGGTTCAACTCACTTGATCGTAGTGAAATAGAACGTGATAAGAAAGAGTAAGAAGTCAAGCAAAACAACCGATTATATTATTTTATAATTTAGGTTAACTTCTACAGAATAAAGAAAACGACTAACACGTAATAAAATAACTGTAACATAAATTAAAATATATTAAAAACATAATACAACTGCAGGAATCGGCAAACTGTGGTCTGAGAGAATGTTTTTATAATAAGGTGCAGCCCGCGAAAGGTTAAAACCTTACACTAGATTTTTATGGTCTTGAAATAAAGAACAAAACAATTTCATAGATATTATTGATAAGACATTAAATAAAAAGATGACGTTGTAACTAAAACTACAACCCGCAACTAATTTTATTTACCAAATTTGACCTGTGGCTACCAAATGCGTGCCGACTATTTTAGTACTATTACAATTATTCTTCAGCATCAAACACTTTTTTTCTAGTATAATATTTTATGTTCTTAACGTAAGAATGAATTTTAATTTAACAATTTCTTAAAATAGACTAAGATTGTATGTTTTAACGAAATTTTATATGAAAAAAAGTATTTTTAAGTTTTATAAACTACATGTCTAGGTGATTGAACTTTTTGAGACAATAATTTTTGAGGAAAACTAAACTTGCAAAAAATCGTAAATTGACAATTATTTTTTCTAGACTATTATAAAACTTATCATTTATTAATAAAAACTTTTGAATAAACATTATAATTCTTGAAGTTCTAAAGAATCTTAATTGCATTTTTAAGTTAAATGTTGAGTGAGAGCTTTAAAGCAAGTAATAAAAACAGTTAAGTAACTTTAATTTAGTTGTGTTTTTGTTTTATAAATTGTCTTAAAATTATAACCAGCTCTGCACGATAAAACTATACTTGAAAAAGCACAAAAAATTGTATAACATAAACAAAAAAATTTAGAGTATAGTATACAACTAAACAAAATAAGTTAGTTTAACTATGCTTTCATTATATTTTAAGGTAGTTTTTAAGTATTTGTAAATTAAACGTTTAAGTTTGTAAAACTTAAACTTTTACAACTAAAAGATTATAAAAAAACGTATTTTTATTTTAAATTAAACTGGTTTATTAAAATATATTTAAAATTTAGAAATAAAAACATTGTTCATGACATGACTCATTTTTTCCATTCTAAAATATAGATTAATTTTTCTTAATTGATTTTAAATGCTTTAAAACTTCAAAATTATAACTCTTGTTGTAAAAGGTGTTAAAAAAAGTTTAAAGTTCATTAATATTCTATTTAATTAATTAAAAATTTATTTTTTCTTGCAACTTTTCAAACTGCGCTTTCCAATATAGCTCGTCACAACACCGAACACTGTAGACCAGGGTTTCCCAAACTTTTTTTCTAATGGCCCCCTTCGAGGAAATTTAAAAGGCCATGGCCCCCCTACAATATGGCTTCACAAAATTATATTGTGCACATTTTTTATTCGTTTAAAAACGAATAGGTGCATTCTAATAAGTTCAGCGTAATACCACTGTTACTAAAAGACTCTATTTTTAAATTTTTAAGGTGACTAATTCAAATTCTTAATTCGCTTCTAACGCTGACATTACATCTGGTTGTAATAAATAATTTTCATAGTAACAAAAATGTTGTTTAAATAAAAGCCACTCTATCACAATAAAAACTTGGAATAAATACAATTTATTAATTTGAAATGTCTTTGTAAATGTTAGTTGCAACAAATTAAATAATTTAATTCGTACCTTATATATCAAATTTAGAAAATGAAACGTTAATCAAAAACATTTTGATATTTTTAATGGTTGTAACATAAAAATTGCAAAGAAATTAATATTCTGTGGAATGAAAAAAAAGAACTCAAAAATACTTAGTCCAATGTACTAGTATTTGAAAAAACCTTTCGGTAATCGCGTTGTACACTACTTGGATACAGTTTAACGTCTTGTCCAGGACAATGAAAATATTAGTACTTCGTACCTTATATATCAAATTTAGAAAATGAAACGTTAATCAAAAACATTTTGATATTTTTAATGGTTGTAACATAAAAATTGCAAAGAAATTAATATTCTGTGGAATGAAAAAAAAGAACTCAAAAATACTTAGTCCAATGTACTAGTATTTGAAAAAACCTTTCGGTAATCGCGTTGTACACTACTTGGATACAGTTTAACGTCTTGTCCAGGACAATGAAAATATTAGTACTTCGTACCTTATATATCAAATTTAGAAAATGAAACGTTAATCAAAAACATTTTGATATTTTTAATGGTTGTAACATAAAAATTGCAAAGAAATTAATATTCTGTGGAATGAAAAAAAAGAACTCAAAAATACTTAGTCCAATGTACTAGTATTTGAAAAAACCTTTCGGTAATCGCGTTGTACACTACTTGGATACAGTTTAACGTCTTGTCCAGGACAATGAAATTATTAGTTTATTTAACAAACATAAAACATAATCGAGTTATAAAATTAGATGAAACTTTTCTCTGGATAGGCAAACTGCTTGTTAGGGTGTTGATTGCTGGATTGTCTAGTTACGTTGCTGTAGACTAGTTGATGTGGCTAGTTCGCTTGCTAAAGACTGTTGAATTTGTACTTAGTTTATAAATCTAGCTATTTTAAATACCTAATTAAGATAACTTAACAAGAAAAAAACCGGTCTTAATTAAGTGAGGGTTGCCACTCTTGAAAATAAAGTAAAATCATCACGAATGATTAAAAACTGACCTGGTCATTATTTGAAAAAAAACTAACAGCCAAAATTTGAAAAAGAAATGCTTATAAGTATATAAATAAGAAAAAATGTGACAAATAAGAAAATTTAAAATAAAACTTTCAAGTTCAAACCAGCTTGAGTTAATTTTTTAATTTCAAAACATTTGAGGTGGTCTGATTGTGTGGCAACCATACTAGTTAAATAAAAGCTGAACTAAAACTGTAAAAAACAATTCTATTTAAATTCATAAGTAAACATTCTATGTGGTCTTATATATGAATAGTACTATAATTATATAAAATCAATATAAAAATTATTTTTAGAACAAGTCAAAAAACAATTAAAATCTGATTTAATTTGTACTTGAAATAAATAATCAAAAAAAAAACTCTTGACATTTCAACCAGTAAACTAAGTAATGTGTTATAAAATCAAAAAAAATTTTTGCTTGGTTAGAATACTTTAATCAATGTTATATATATAATGACAAATCTCTCTGTATATAATAACATTTTTATAATTTTTAGACAACTATGATGTAACTTTTTTCTAACTTTTTTAAACCAGATTGAAATATTTTAAGCTAATAAAAAAAAAGGAACTCATATAGTTAATTCCTTTTGTTCATAGGTATATTGGAAAAGCTTATTTTAAATACTATAAACATAACAATATCAAACTGCAAAATTATATGTAAAACTTTTTTATAAATGTACACTAGAAACATCTATTTCGAATAAAAACATTTACTAATTCTTGTATTAAAAAAAACTTACAGTAAGTTTGGTCTGCTCCTACCATTCAATGTGAAGGATGAGCTTGATGACTACTGGCTAACTTCTCTATGTTTGGTTTTAATTCAGTTAGATACAACCCCAAGTCTCCTCCTTTGGATATGTCTAAGTTTGATCTTTTATTTAAGACATTTATAACTGAGCTAAACGCTTTTTCAACTACATAGCTAGAAGGAAATGCAATGAATAAAATACTTATTTCCTCCCAAACATCTGGATATTGTTGTCTAACTTTTTCTTGCAACCAAAAACTTTCATACCCAAATCGCAAAAACTTTACTTTAAGCTCAGGATCAGCAACTAGTTCGATGAACTTTTCTTGTAATTCAACTTTTACTTCATCAAGACTTGCTTCAAAGGGGCTTACTATCCAATTTGGAACATTTAATTGAAATATATCTTTAAATCTGTGAACTATATCAAGTTTTAGCTCTTTTAAGTGATATGTATAAATTTCTACCTCATCTTTACTTAGCTGATGTTTTAAGTTTTCTAAACTTGAAAACTGGCAGAATTGATCTTTTTTAAAGTTTCTTTTAAACAGTTCCAGTTTGTTTGTAAAGCTGGTTAGACTAGCCTTGACTTTTATGATATTTAAATTTTTTCCTTGTAGGAGTTTGTTCAGAACATTAAATTTTCCTTAGAGGTCAGACAAGTATGCTATGTCAATTTTTCTTTCTTGCAGTTTAATTGATAATTCACTGTTTTTTGTAGAAAAAAATTCAATTACTGTATCAAAAACTGCTAAGAACCTTTCCAAGCAGTTTCATTTTGATAACCATCGGACCTCAGTGTGTATGATTAAGTTGTCAAACTCCTCCTCATTGACATTGCAAAGCTCTTTAAACAAACGAGTTTGCAAACCATGTCTTTTAATTTTGTTCACAGCTTTAATAACTAAATTCAATGAGGTGTGTAGATGATTACTTAATTTTTTAGCAACTAAATGTTGCCTATGAACTACACAATGAATTGTAAATAAATTAGGATTAACCTTTTTAAAAAACGTGATTAATCCAACATGGCGTACCAACCATGGAGGGAGCACCATCTGTTGCAATACCTATGATGTTTTCTAAAGGTATTTTATTAGATTCAAAATAGTTTTTGATCTTATTAAAAACAAGTTGGCCTGTGCTGTGGGTTTCCATTAGCTGAGATATAGCTAATTCTTCATAGGTTTTGTCACCAACAGTTTTGATACACAAATAACTATCTCTCTATACAAGATAAGTTAATAATCTAATAATTCACATTACCTTATAAAATTGAACTGTTTTAATTTACTTAAAAACTGAGCAGCTAATGTTTAACTTTGTTATAAGCAACATCTTTAGACTGCAAATTTCATAATTTAATTGGTTGAAACTGTAAAGTAAACATATACTGTAAATAAAATTGGCAAAAGATTGAACTTTACATTGAGTTATCTGACCTAAGCACTAAAGCTATTTCTAGAATAAACTTACACAAAGTGGATTTTAAATCTAAACCCAGGGCCAAAAACTAAAATTCTAAAATTGCTGTTGCAAAAATTTACGTAATTTTCAAAGACGGCCAAAAATTGAAAAGGCTCCCTTATGGCCCCTTTTCTAGTCATGGCCCCCCCTTTGGCCCCTTTACGGCTTATGGCCCCCTGACTTCCTCAAATGGCCCCCAAGGGGGCCACTTGGCCCACTTTGGGAAACCCTGTTTTACATTATGCGTTAGTTATTAAATACTTTACATTTATGGAGATTATATATCCTTAAAGTTATTTGGTACAACAAAACTGGAAACTGTTGAGTGTATTTTATATTTTTAATTTTTTCTTTGAAACTAATTTAAAACAAAAAGTGTATGTAGAAGCGCTAAACAGTTAAAAAGTTGTTTTCTGTTTAAATTAACATAGTACAAATGTTTAAAAGTTTTTTTTTATAGACATTAAATTCCTAGTAAAAATTTTAAAACAGCAGTTTGAAACTTAACACTATAAAAAATTAACCTTTCAAAATTCATACTAAAAAACTAGTTTAAATAAATATGTTTTAAATTTTTACAGTTGATTTTGTACTCAAAATACTTTGTTATAATACGTCTTTGTTTATAAATTTAATTTAAGATAAAAAGACGGCAATTTAAAAAAAAAGATTAAATAAATTTAGAAATTTAACAAAACAACTTAATACAATTAGAAAGAACAAAAATTAAGCTAGGAGTTAGCTACAGTTTTAAAGCTGAATAAACTCATCCTCATGATATAAGATATAAATAAAAAAGTACCTGAATTCTTCCACAAAAAAAAAACCTTTAAAAAAGGTTTTTGCTTTACATACTATAGAAAAGCTTTACGAGTTATATAGAGTTTATAAACTAGCAAAAAAGTCTGCAAATTGTTTCTTTCCAACAACTATTTGAAGTCAAAACACTTAACATTTATACTTAACTTTCGCTGCAAAAATACTTGCGAATTCTGAGCTAAACATTGAATCAGAAGCCGAAATAAACAATGCAGTAAATAGTTAATTTAGACACAAAACTGAAGAACTTAGCAAATGCAAAAACCAATTATTAGTAAATTTTCGTCTTACATTGCTGTCACAAAATGCTTCGAAAAATATTTTAGGTAGATTTTCATCATCCATTTTATCATTTAAAAAAAGTTTTATTTAGCAAGATAAACTACGTTCAAAAACAAGACAAATGATAATTTTAAATGTACGTAAATTATTAAAAGTACACTTTGAGTTTTATTTCAGAAGCGTGAACTAAGTAATAAGTTTTACTTTGTATAGGTTTTTTATTAGTAACAGCAAACTATTTGTTTTAAAGTGTATAATGACAAAGTTCTTATTGAAGCCTTTACTAAATTACCGTTAATAAACTTTTTATCTAAAATAAACATACTTTGCCTTTACATATACTGCACACATGCCTAATACTATGCTGTCGGCCTCAAAAATAGTGTGTAGTTTATTTATCAAACATTGAATAAAATTTTTATTATTGTGCAAAGTTGTACTTAGAAAAATCATAAGGTTCAACTCACTTGATCGTAGTGAAATAGAACGTGATAAGAAAGAGTAAGAAGTCAAGCAAAACAACCGATTATATTATTTTATAATTTAGGTTAACTTCTACAGAATAAAGAAAACGACTAACACGTAATAAAATAACTGTAAAATAAATTAAAATATATTAAAAACATAATACAACTGCAGGAATCGGCAAACTGTGGTCTGAGAGAATGTTTTTATAATAAGGTGCAGCCCGCGAAAGGTTAAAACCTTACACTAGATTTTTATGGTCTTGAAATAAAGAACAAAACAATTTCATAGATATTATTGATGAGACATTAAAAAAAGATTACGTTGTAACTAAAACTACAACCCGCAACTAATTTAATTTACCAAATTTGACCCGTGGCTACCAAATGCGTGCCGACTATACTAGTACTATTACAATAATTCTTCAGCATCAAACACTTTTTTTCTAGTATAATCTTTTAAGTTCATAACGTAAGAATGAATTTTAATTTAACAATTTCTTAAAATAGACTAAGATTGTATGTTTTAACGAAATTTTATATGAAAAAAAGTATTTTTAAGTTTTATAAACTACATGTCTAGGTGATTGAACTTTTTGAGACAATAGTTTTTGAGGAAAACTAAACTTGCAAAAAATCGTAAATTGACAAATATTTTCTTAGACTATTATAAAATTTATCATTTATTAATGAAAACTTTTGAATAAACATTATAATTCTTGAAGTTCTTAAGAATCTTAATTGCATTTTTAAGTTAAATGTTGAGTGAGAGCTTTAAAGCAAGTAATAAAAACAGTTAAGTAACTTTAATTTAGTTGTGTTTTTGTTTTTTAAATTGTCTTAAAATTATAACCAGCTCTGCACGATAAAACTATACTTGAAAAAGCACAAAAAATTGTATAACATAAACAAAAAAATTTAGAGTATAGTATACAACTAAACAAAATAAGTTAGTTTAATTATGCTTTCAATATATTTTAAGGTAGTTTTTAAGTATTTATAAATTAAACGTTTAAGTTTGTAAAACTTAAACTTTTACAACTAAAAGATTATAAAAAACGTATTTTTAATTTAAATTATACTGGTTTATTAAAATATATTTAAAATTTAGAAATAAAAACATTGTTCATGACATGACTCATTTTTTCCATTCTAAAATATAAATTAATTTTTCTTAATTGATTTTAAATGCTTTTAAACTTCAAAATTATAACTCTTGTTGTAAAAGGTGTTAAAAAAAGTTTAAAGTTCATTATTATTCTATTTAATTAATTAAAAATTTATTTTTTCTTGCAACTTTTCAAATTGTGTTCTCCAATGTAGCTCGTCACAACACCGAACACTCTAGACCTTTTGTGCGGGTTCATGTTGAAACATCGCGAGAAGATCTTTCAACATTTTGCTTCTCACCACTTTAAAGGGGCTTACGTCTTTCTTAAAAATCACAAAGAGTTTTAAGCTAATTGAAAAAGTCTTAAATTTAAAAAACGAACAGTAATGGTTTAGTTTACTTAATTTGCGTAATCTTCTTAAGTTATTAACATCATATTTTATCAAAAACTTAAATTTTGTTGATTATACTACTCAATAAACGTAATTTAAATTTATATTTGGTTTGTTAGTTAGAATGTAATGAAATATATCTTTTGTTCTTCTATTGCATACATGTGCGAAGCAAAAGCGAGCAAAAAAAAAAAAAAAAAAACGAGGTAAATAAGTTGGCATACGAGTATTTTATAATACTAAAATCTAAAACATCCATATAATTAATAAAGTTTTGACACTAAATAAAATTATTTTTAGTTTTACACTAACCATTATGTAACGTATATATCAAAAAGTAAAAAAAAAATAACAAGTATAGTTGCTATGTTTTGGTACTTTAATTTCCAACTACTTCGTTCATTAAGCTTGTTTTCTTATAGCTTTCTAAATTTAGAGAAATTTAGTTGTTTAGGAATTTAATAAACTATAAAAATATGACGTATGTTCATTATCTTTTTCATTATGTTTACTATACGCTTGTAAACTTTTATTTAATGAACCTTACCTAAACATTTCAAATACATTTCCAAAAAGTTTCATGTTTTTTCGGGCTCAGACGTCTGATAAAAATGAGCAGCTTTATTATTTTTCTTTCCATTAAACTGCGTTGCAGTTGATGTGTGGAAATATTCACACGATTCGCTTTGATAATCCTCTTTTGAAGTTACAACGCGGTCATTTGGGTTGTTCTAGACTTGTTCGGGGCACAATATCGTTTTCTTTATGAAATTAATTAATTTAGTAACAACAAAAAAACTAAGAATGTAAAAACTTTAAAAAGTATAGCTAAATTAATTGAAACATTTTTTTTACGTCCCTTTTATTAAAGAAACGTGTAATTTAACAAATATGAATTTTTGTATAAATAAAATATATTTAAATATAAAAACAAATATATGTAATAGATAAATAATAATAATTTAACAAATTTTATGTTAAACATTTTAAATTATTTTTATGTCTAATACACAAAATGTTTTTATTTAAAAAGATTTAATCTTATCTTAGTTGTTTTTTAAGCAAATCAAAGTATACAATAAAAATAAACCTTCAACAAAACTAACATTCTAACTGGTTTAAAAAACACGTAAAAAAAAACGAAATTTCAATTACACGTTAAATGCTTTTAATAAGTTTCAGGCCTAATGAGAACTTTTTATCTTTTTTTAAATAAGAAAATAACTTTATAGTGACTTTTGATTATCAAAAGTTACAATATCTACCAAAAACACTTTTTAGAGTAAAAAAAATCAACTTAACTGTAAGCACACGAAATCAATGTCAAAAGTTGAAATGTAAATATTTTAATTTTTTTTTTTATACTCACGGTTTAGGCCGGCAAACGGTGATGCAGGAATAAGTTGAACTTATCTGGCTGACAACTTCACTGCACCTTCCACTGAAGCTCGTGCCCAAGAAAGTGTAAAGCATCGGGTTCAAAGTGCTGAAAATTGCTTATTTGCCAACATTTCTGATATTTAGGAGATATAAACAGTTTATATATGATAAATTATTTTTAAGAAATCAAAATCAGCATATATAAAAATTAGTTTTAAGTTTTAGCTATGATTTAAAAAAACATCTATTTCGCCTAATAGTTTGTGTTTAAACTTCGTTTAACTCTACTATTCTAATAATATACTAAAAAAAAAAAGAAATTAACAATTCAATTGTCTTAGCTTTTACATAAAACATAAATTTTACAAGGAATGTTAAACTATGATGCATAAAAGATGTAGCTTAATTATCTACCGTTTAATGTAAATATAAATGTTCACACTTGGTTTTTGACAATGCTGTATGTAAGATTTGTTTCTCCAATGTTTTATTTTGCTTATAAAATAAAAGAATTTAACAAGCAAGCTGTTTAATCAATTACTATCTAAGATCCATGAAGTAAAAAATACGTAAAACATTAAAATAGTTTAAAAAACAAACTCTTCATTTTTTCTCTTAAAAATCGATTTTAATCACGTATGATATAACATGTACTTCGGTTAAAGTAATTATACCTTTATTTCTTTAGACTTTTATCAAACTGGATTGTTGAGAAATTGTTTTGTAATGTAATAATTTTTTTTAATTTAATCAACAGTTTTAAACCGTAATGAAAATACTTTCAAGTTTTTTTTAATAAGTAAAACAGAAGAAACACAAACAAAATGTTAAAGACACTTTTTGGCATATAGTCAAAACCAGTAAAATAAACAGACAATTTTTTCGAAGTTTTTCCTTTTCTCGATATTTTAATGCATAATTCTTTGCTACAAAAGTATTACTTAACCAAAATTTTAATATCTTTGTTGTTTAGTTTTGATAGTAACAAAATATAATTAGCAAATTGATAGCTCTACCTTTGATATATATACTTAATTAGATAAAATTTATTTGTTAATACAAAAATGTTTTAGCCTCTAGCAGATACTTTAGATTTGTTTAATATAATTTGTTGTTTTGACTCTTTTTATAAATTTACTATCAGTATAAATATTAAAGTTAACTTTTTTTTTGTAAGTAAAAGTAAACTATCAAATTAATTTTTAAAACTATGTACTATAAAAAACAAATTTTTAACAAAAAATATCAAAATCTTAAAAACTGTATTAACGTTTTAAACTTTCATTTTAATAAGTACAGCTAACTATTTAAAACTAAAAAATGTACTGGCAAACGATATTTTACACTTAAAAAAAAACAAACATTTTGGAAACAGAATTTATAAAAAGAAATATTTTAATTAGTTTTTATTATTTCAAAACTTTTCTTTTAATCTTCTAAAACCTACCTTTAAAACAGTAAATTTAATTATTTTATAAAAGCTTTTTACTTATTCAAAACTGAATATAAAAACTTGTTAACTTTGGTGCTTTTGATCGTGCAAAACATTTTTTATCAACTCATAAGTTTTTATAAAAATAGATAGTAATTTACATTTAACAAATAGATAATACTGTTTATAATCTTTTTATAATTTAACCTAGTCGTAAACAAGACGTGAAACTGTGTTCAAGTAGTGTACGACAAGTACATTTACATTTAAAATACATTTCAAAAATATCCAAACTTGAGATTTTTTATTGTAAATACGTTTATTTACTCAAAGCTCATAATTTTTTTTTTAATTTTGCAATTTTTTAAGCTACTTTTAGATTTTATATTACCTACCTAGTGTACAGTTTTTAACTCGTAAACTCTTTTCAAAGAATATTAGTAAGTTTTTTAACTTTCCTAAACTATAAATGCTCGAATAAACATTTTAATCTTCAGCAGTTCTTTTTAAACTTTAAACTTGCTTTAAAACTTCAAATCAGAAGCAGCCGTTCTACAAGCCGCGCGATCGTAAGATAAAAGAAGAAAAATGATAATGATTAAATTGCAGTCGTCAGTTACACGCCAGGTAATTGCACGTGTAGGGGCTTGTCCGTGCGAATAAAACTCCTGCAACTTTCATAAGCCGTCTACACGAGGTTACGTTCCTTCTTATTGATTTGTAGTCATCTATCGCGCAGCAGCAGCGAAAAGGCAAATGGCATTATTCGAATAATTTTTGATCAAAACTCATTGGCGCGCAGTAAACAACCTCGCGCGTTATGAAGCTGCCGAGTCCTTATTGAATTAGTGTGTGAGATTTTTAATAAAAGTCAATTCAAGTCACTTTCGCCTTTTTACTTTATATCAAGTATGTTTTATATAACTTATTTGTTTAAAAAAAAAAAACAAAAACAGCTTAAAACTTAAAATGTAATTTTAGTTATCATTAAGCTAAAAGAATTACGGTATGATAAAACTTAAGACGCTATTAAAAGCAATAAAGAACAATTTTATGAGACAAAAAATAAATTTTTAAATGAAATAGCATATTGCGGCAATAAACGCATTAAAAGCATTTATAGTTTTTTTTAGAAAAAGGTTAAGATAAATAAATTGTCAATTGAAATTTTCCTGTGCACTTGAAATTTTACGCCTTAATAAAAGTAAATAAACAACTGTAAATTAAATTAAATTTGCGCTTGCAACTCAACGTAAAGCATTTTGTGCTGTGTGAGATTCTACTGTAGTTATGATATTGAAACTTAATAACTACATGAAAGTGCATAAAAATCTATAAACAAATGAAATTGATTGCAACGAACAACGCATTGATGCAATAACGTGATCAATAATGTATTGACAGCTTTCTGTTATTAATAATAGCATCGAACCGTATATGTTAGCTGGCACCCGTCTGATTGAATTAACACTGCTTTATGACGCAACAATATATTTACTTAATGAAATAAATGGGGCCATAAATGTCAATTTCAATTGTGCTATGAACTTTATGATTACATATTTTAATTTGTTCTTTGTTTGAAAAGCCTGAAACGTGTTCGTAAAACGTAAATATACAAAAGACATTGGTATTTTGAGTCTGACGCATTTATAGTTCTGTTTAATTATAAACATACCTGTTTAGTGTATTTATAACTTGGACTTTTTAAAATGTCATTAGTTTAAAAGAAAACGTCTTTTGATATAAAAACAATGTTTTGTATCTATGTTAGTAACCTTTAAGATAAATACTGCAGAAGAATTTAACATTCGTATACAGTTAAGAATTCAAAACGTCTTTAAAAATATTTTTTTAAATATTATCCTATTAAAACAAAAAGCGAAACTTAATTATCTATTTAAAGTTGTTTAGTTATTGAAATTCTTTGAAAACTTCAAAATTCTCAATACGATTTCAAGCCAAATACAATGATTTTAATAAAAAATATTTCTATCAAGTATAAAAACCAACATTAAACTTTAAAGCTAGTGAATTTAAAAGTTTAGAATATTTAGAAACCGTTTGTATTTATTAAATAAACGATTAGTTAATGCAATTAATTTTTATGAATTCAAAGACTGCATTATTTTACAAGGCAAAAAAAACTTTACTACAGTTTTCAAAGCCATAAGTTTCATAATAAGTGTATGTATTTTAATCCTTCTACTCCAGTTACTAACCTGAGAACGGTTATCAGGTAAATAACAAAACAGTTGAGAATGACTCCGACAATTGCGCATATCAGAGTGATGACGTAAAACACGTCACTGCCTTGCTCTCCTACGCAATCTATATTTTGAAAAGTTTTGACAGGACTTTTTATGGGTAGTATTTTATGTATAGAATTGCTGCAATTAATTATGCCCATAATTTGATGTGATGTCATGAAAATTATGAATAGTATTTAGATGTTACTGCAATTAAGTTGCTGCAATTAAATGAAAAAAAAACTGTCTAGGCTTTATATAAACATTATGGATAGTTTTTCATTTTAAAATTTATAAACAAACAAATAAAAATAACTTGAATACACATAAACCAATAGTTTGATTTATTTGTACGTTTATTTTAATTATATTTTGTAAACTAACAGAAGTAGTGGCTAAAATTATTGAAAGGTTAGGGATAGTTTTTTATGTAATATTTAGTAAAGAAAAAAAAAAACTTAAATACACTTAAACTAATTGTTTGAATTAAAAGTATATTTATGTAATTTATATTTTTTATACTAACAGAAGTAATGGCTTGGCATATTATAAATATTTTGGATATTTTTTTTATTTAAGATTTTATAAACAAAATAAAAGTATATAAAAGTAGTGGTTTGGCCTTATGCGTACTATTTTATGGGTGGTATTTTATGTGTAGAATTGCTTTTATCAATTATTCCCATGATTAGTTTTAGCCAATAATTATGTTAGTTTACAAAATATAATTTAAATAAATGTACAAATAAATCAAACTATTGGTCTATGTATATTCAAATTATTTTTTTATTTGTTTGTTTATAAATTTCCATTATATTTATATAAGGCCTAGACAGTAATTATTTTTCATTTAGTTGCAGCAACATCTAAATACTACCCATAATTTAAATTAAATCATATCAAATTATGGGCATAATTGATTGAACCAATTCTATACATAAAATACCACCCATAAAATAGTACACATAAGGCCAAACCACTAATTCTACAAGTTTACTAAATAAAAATTACATATATACAACTATAAATCAAACAATTGGTTTTTGTGTGTTCAATTTTAATTTTTTATTTTGTTTAAAAAATCTTAAATAAAAATAAAATCCAAAACATTTATAATATACCAAGCCATTACTTCTGTTAGTATAAAAAATATAAATTACATAAACATACTTTTAAATCAAACAATTGGTTTAAGTGTATTCAAGTTTTTTTTTTCTTTACTAAATATTACATAAAAAACTATCCATAACCTTTCAATACTTCTAGCTACTACTTCTGTTAGTTTACAAAATATAATTCAAATAAATTTACAAATAAATCAAACTATTGGTTTAAGTGTATTCAAGTTTTTTTTTTCTTTATTAATTATAACATAAACAAAACTATACATAATGTTACAATAAGTCTAGCCACTACTTCTGTTAGTTTACAAAACATAATTTAAACAAATGTACAAATAAATCAAACTATTAGTTTATGTGTATTGAAGTTATTTTTTATTTGTTTGTTTATTAAAAAAAAACTATCCATAATATTTATATAAGGCCTGGAAAATATTTTATTTTTCATTTAATTGCAGCAACTTAATTGCAGCAACATCTAAATACTACCCATAATTTTAATAAAATCACATCAAATTATGGGCATAATTAATTGCAGCAATTCTTACCATAAAATAGTGCCCATAAAATACTATCCATAAAAAGACCTACCCGAAAAGTTTAATTTAAATGATAAGTTGTTTTGGAAAACTGCAAAAAAAAAAACGTGTTTTTAAAATTTACAGCAAGTTATTTTTTATAACTAAAGTTATATCAAAAAAAAACTAGTATCATTGTGTGCCAAACTTGAAACTTGAGCTTATTAAAAAAAAATATTTATTTTAAGTTTTAGTTATAATATATATTTTGAATTTATTAAACAATACTCACTCGGTTTTTGAATACTTTGCTCCCCAAATGGAGAAGTTAAATTTGACATTGCAAGAATTTTGTTATGTGAAATATAAAACCTCTGATAAACAAGAACAAACTTAAACTTTTTCTTTTTATTTTTCTAAATTCTAATGTTTTATAAACTTTAATTACAATTGTAAATGTATATACCAAGTATTTACAAAAAATTTATATTAAAGAAATATTAATTAGACTATTTAAAATTGAGAGTTTTTATTCTACATAGTGTTACATGCAAATTCAATGATCACGATTTAAAAACTCTATAAAGTAGGACTGACAAAGCTTTGTCAAGTCAAAACTAAATCTAACTGAAAGTTTATTAAAAGTAAATTTTAGTTTTTTAACAATAATAAAAAACTTAAGCGTTTTAATTAAAAAAAAATTTTTTTTAGCTTTGTAAGTACTAACTAAATTAAACTACTGGGCTGGCTTCTAAAAACTTAATTTATCAGCAATCAAGTAAAAACACTTCACGCTATAAAACTAGTTTAAAACAAAGTTTATATAATTTGTACTAAACTGAAATCATACTTATCTTAAAAATATTTGTATAACGATTAACTTTAAAAGTAAAGCAACCTGTTGCTGAAACTGCACAAGGTGGTTTATTTTTGGCTAAAAACCATAAATCTTTAAATATGAAATTGCCTTGCATAAAAAATGTTTAAAGGGAAAACCAGAGTTTAATAAAAAAATCAAAGGGCAATTTTAATAAAAAACTGCCAGAGTCGTTTGTATTTTTCTACGAGCTGCAGTGATCGATTTTTAAAGGACAAGTACTGCATGTAAAAACAACAAATTTTATTACTGCATTCTTAACTGTCCTTGAGGCTTTTTTAAATGCAAAAAGGTACATCCTTGATTGTAGATTATTTAAATACTATTGTGAACTTTAAATGTTGTTTTACAACAATTCAGGTAGTACAAGTCGTATCTACCTACAGAAGGCTTATTGTTATATTTTTTTATATAAAAGTTTAACATTATATTGCGTATGTTTTCGTAAACGTACATTTCTTACCATCTCATACGTCTGATGGTAATATATAGACTTAGGTTTACAGATGATTGTCATTTAAAAAAACGCTTAATAGCCGTGTTAAGTAGAAGATTTTGCTGACTTTAGAAGTTAAACTATTTCCTTTTACCTATAGTTGGGGTTTTAAACTTAAGGTCATTCTGTTCTAAAATTTAAATCTAATTTACCCTCTTAGTTAAGAACATAAGCTTTGCTAGCAATTAAAAAATTATAATTTTGAACTACAAATTTTTTTTTAATTTGAACCAAAGTCATTGAGAATATTTATTTCTTTGTTTTCAAAGATCAGTCTTACTCTTTCAGTTTAAAAACATGTTAACTTCAGTAATGGTCAAGCTATTTTTTTTCTTAATCTAAGAGTAAAATGCAAGGTAAATTTTTTTCTCGAATTTCAGCCTGACGTTTCACCTTACTTCTTATATCTTCGATTATATTCATACTTTACAAGTAGTTTTCATTCTTGAAACTTTTTAAGAAACTCATCGATATCATTCAGTAAAGTTAGAAAGTTCAGTTATATTTGTACTTGTTTATGTTTAAAAAAAGTGATTTTTATATCACATAATCCTTTTTTCTTCTAACATTATATCTTTTTATAAAGCTAATAACTATCTTATCATTTTTATTTCCTTGAAAACTTTTATTTGTTTACAGTTTTACCTATAGCTAATAAATTAAAGTTAACGTACAAAAATTACGACTTATATTTCTCAACTTAATCTCTAAACATAATACTTTTTAACTAAATAAATACCACATAACTTAATTGTTCATATATGAACTAATAAACAGTAAAAAAACGACTAAAAAACTATTTTTTAGTCGTAGAATACCTTATAAAAAAAGAATTACTTTATAGTTAGATAATATAAAACTGTGTTTTTGGTTTGAAAAATGACACTCGTATTTAAAGTTTTACACTATATAAATGTTTTCTATCAGTTAAGAAAACTGATAACCAAAAATATAGATTTTAATTTTTTTCATCTTCGTAGCTTTTCTACACTTAAGTTTTTATTTATTATAATACTAGATCTGTTATTAGTTTACGTTTAAAAAATTCTTGTCATGAGCTTTTTACAATTATTGCATGCCGCTTATATAAAGAAGAATCAAATAAGTTCTTTGTAGATTAAAAAAGAAAAACTTTCTTGAGCAAATCTTGTATTTATAAATTGTCAATTAATTTTTTTTATACGTGATTGTCTAATATGTATCGTTTTACACAGTGTTTATATTTCTACTTCTATTTACTTTTCTATTTTAAAGTTATTTAAGTTTAGTCAAGTTCATGGTGCATAAGCTTTGCTGTGTTTTTTGAAATATAGCGTTTTCAAAAAAATTAAGTCGTAAAAATAATATTTCAATAAACTCTTTCACACAATCGTTATTACAATTCCGTGAATAAATAAAGTCTGAGAACAAACACAGTCCTTATTCATACCGTTCGAGTAATTGTTTACGCTAGTTCTCAAATTTTCTCAAATATCTACTCTAAATGAGGTGAGAACAAACTTTTTAAATTTGTCTACTTTGAAGAAATTTCTTTTTACTTGACAAAAAATTTAAGATTTCCCGCCAAAATCAAAACATTGGTTGCAAACAAAATTGGAATAAAAGCTCGTTGAGCAACTTAACCAGCCTTTTATTATTGATTTTCGTTACTGCTGCTGGTGCTGACTGTAAAAATCTAATCGAAGAAAAAACAGAGTCTGCTGTTTTTCAAACTGATTTTAAACTTCTGAAAAAAACTTTTACCTGAATTTTGTATTTTAGTTCAGTTTATAAAGCTAAAGCCAATTATGAGCGCTTTGTAAAGGCATATGTCGCTACTAATGTTCGCTAATAGACGTGTAGCAACATTGGTGGTGCTACATCTAGTTTGAATGAAATAATCCAAATTTACTCGCGCGACCCTGTAATTACTTTTATGTGCTTAAATTTTTGACATTTAAATATATTTTCTTTACTTGCTGGTTTCAATGGAAAACATTTTCTGAAAGTCTATTATAAATTAAACTTTTTCCATAACAAAAAAGTTTTCGATGTTTTGAATCTAATTTTTGTGGATAATTTACGAATCTTTTGCAATTTATACGAAGTAGACTCAGACTTTGAATCTTTTAGCCTTCTTATTCAAATGTTGCAGTTGGGAAAAATGCAATTATTTACGTGCGTTTGCATTCTACCGCAAATTGTAAACACTTCAAAATACTTTTTTTTTAGTTTTAATAACTTCATTGACTCCTTTTTACCATCAAGATATTCTACCGAATAATTGCAAAATGTTATAACCATGCGAAACAAACTAAGTAGTTTTGCTTAAACTTTAGCATAAGTTCTAAACTAGAATATTTTAAAAATTATTATTTTTATTTTGAACTACAAAATTCTTAAAAACGTTTAATAAAAAACTAGTTATATACTTAATAAAAACTTCATACCTTTTTAATTCGATTTTAACTGTCAAAGTTTTAGTTTGAAAAGAATTTTAAATGATATCTTAATTAGTTTATTATTCAGTTATCTAACTTATACCTAACAATTTGGAACTATAATCAGGAAAAACTTTAGTTTTTAACGTGAGAGATATAACAAACCAAAAAAAAAACGTTACTTATTCAAATATAACTTTAGTTTCAGTTCTAAGTAAGTTTTTTTGTTTTGTTCACTAAAAAGTCAATTTATATAAAACTTACTTAAACTTAATTTGTAGACGTTTTGCTAAAACTGCTTAAACATATTTTGTTTTTTTAGTATTAATGATTATAGTTTTTGCTTTTGTGCTTAAAGCAAAAATTGAAATATTGTATTTTACATAGACTATTAACTTAATTTTAAAGTTTAAAAAAAATCGTTCTACGTAAAAAAAAATCACATTTTTCTAACTCGATTTGTTTTACCAATACTGCTTGTATTAAAAATATTAAACTTATTAAAAATGATAGTATATGTTATGTGTTGTGTTTTAATTAATATTTTGGAAATTCAGTAATAATAACATACTGTATAGTTGTAAAGTACAGTAACTTTTCACTTATTTACGCACATTGTATCCACAGAAAAACTGCGTAAAGATACGATAGATCGTAAAGATACGAGAGGTACCAAATATACTTACTATGCTGGCTGTTTTTTGATATTGCTTCTAGTTAAATGCAGACTGGGGACTTTCTCACTTTTAAAAAACTTGTTTAATTTTTTTATAAATATGAAAACAAAAGATAAAACTATACATACATTAAAAAGAAAGATTTAAATTTATATAAAATAATAATACTATTAGAAAATTTTTACTAACTTTGATAATAAGTAGATTTTATCTTTATTTATATGTGATTTATTTGATACTAAACATTTATATTGTATTCTACTTAGCAAATTCAATTTATAAATAAGCATTTGTGTTAAATGTAAACTCTATATTTAATAAGTATCACTGCTACTTTTTGCTAGGAAGTTTCATAACATTTCTTTTTTAGATGTTTGTTCATATATAGGGCAAGAAAGCTGTTTTTATTGGTTTGTGTTTCAAACTTTCATTATATTTTCATTATTTAACACAGTCATATTTTTTTCAGAATTTTAATTTAAACTCTTATTGTTAACAAAATTTCTGATATACTGAGGTATAACTAAATGTTTATCAATTAGTCAAGGAACATAAATTTACAAAGTCTAAAGATATAGTGAAGTGAGTTAGCATTTAAAAACATATTTTACATTAAAATATAAAATAAACCTAATTTGTGCAATATTAAAAAATATTAATCATTTTTTTGAACTTTTTAGAATTCTAAAGTGCGTAGCTAAACGAGAGTGTGTAACGTCACTAGTGCGTAAAGATGCGAGAGGTTACTGTAATATATTTATTTCGTCAAAATTTCTAAAATATTTATTTTAGATTTTTCTTATACTTATTCTTTTATAGGTTTACAGCTAATAATGTCTATAGTAAACTTAAGTTTAATAAATTCAACCAAAATTGATATAAATTACAAAAGAGTAAAAAAAACTGTTTCATTGTTTGAATTGTTGACTAAAAATATTCCATTTTAAGTTAAACGCTATCTTTATTACTTTTGTTGGTTACTTTGTCATTTTATTTATCATAAATTTTATGTTTTTATCAAAAGATAAAGGTTATTAACCTTAATAAAAAAAATTTAAACAGAACAAAAAGTTACTAGCTTTGTTTATTTTATATTTTTCTTAAATATAAATAAAATACTAAGACCATTTAAGCATAAACTTTAGTGTGTTTTGCCTAATATAATGTTTTGTCTTTAAAAATATTTACTCAATAAATTTTGACTATAATTCAATAAGTGACATTATAATTTATATTTTTATTAGTTATTCTACAATGAAAACAACAGTTAATTTGGTTTATATTAAGTCTTAATATAAAAATCAAAGCTTAAACTGTAAATAATGAAAAATAACACCTGGAAAAAACATCTCAAACAAAAGAAAAGAATCTAAATTCGAAACTACTTTTCTTCTTATACGATTTAGTAAGATAAAAAAGTAGTTCGTTTTGGTCTTCTTTCTAAATAAACACAAACTAAATTCTATAACTAACTTAAAAATTGCTTTCAATTAGGTATATACAATTAAGGTAGAGGTAAATACTTAATGTTTAGTTAAAAACATAAAAAATTACCTTAAACTTCAAATAGACATTGATAGTACTGATATTCACGTTAATTCATAATAATTTGAAAAAATACAAGACGTTGAAATCTAACACATTAGTTAACTTGTAGACTTTGATTAAAACTTTTAAGCTTACCCTGAGTACCAACAATATTTATAATAAACTTAATATATCTAAGTTGTATGAAGGTTTTATTCATGTTGAGGTTGCATTGTTGATATAGCAAACAATACTGTAATTAAAAAATGCAGTAACGCTTTACATAAACTTTTAACACAAAAAATGAATAAAATCTTTAAGGTATAGTTTTGAAAAAATATAAAACTTACTGGTACTAGAAATCACTAATCGGTAATAACAAAAACATTTCTTGTTGATTGATACATATGAATGTAAAAAAACTTTATAAAGCCAAGGTTAAGCTATTCCACCTATGTTTTATAAAAAAACTCACCTCAAAAAAGCGTCACAAGAACTAAAAGAATAGAAATGTAGACAGTAGAACTTGACTCCCTGTAAACACTCATAAATTAGTAAAAACAAAACGCTATTCATAAGCTAAACTTGACAATTGAAAGTTTTAGCCTCTTTAATAAAAATAACTTTTTTTAAATTTAAACAAAGCATTGTTGAAATTATTATAAATAATATAAATTTTATAAAAATATAAAATTACTCACTATAATTTTTTTTAATTAGTTCAATAAGTTTTTTTTTAATTTTTGAACGAAATTTTAGTTGTAGTTTTAACATATACCAGTAAAAAGCTCTTAGAACTAAAAAATAATTAAATCTTATAGTTATAAGTGTAAGTTCTAAAATAATTTTAGTATTGCATATTTAACTAGACTATTTATACTGTATAATTGAATACTTATTAAGGTATAAAGATATGCTGTACCTTAATTTTAAAATACAAAATATAAAATTCCATAATTTAAAACAGTACTTATTTAAGCTAGTGAGTAAAACTTTGTTATATTTTGACAAACACAGAAATAAAATAATAAGTAATTGTAGATATTCAGATATTATCTTGGTAAGTTTTTTTCAAACAGCAACATAAAAAGCTTTAATGGCTATGAAAACAAACTAAACAACTTTACGGTTTATTCAGGCTTAGAAATAAATATAAGTAATGAGTTTTTTTAAAGTATTTATAATTTGTTACTTAAAAGATAACTATAATAGGCAATTTTATTTTTTAAGGTTGATATCTTTAAAATAAGTTTAAATAAAAGTTTTGGTAAGATGCTTGATATAAAGCAATGAAAAATTGATTTATACAATAGACTATAAAAGTCTCAAGCTCGATAATATTAAACTTCTCAAACACAAATGTGAGCGACAATAATAATAAAACTTTCAGTCACCAAATGTTAATTATTACAATTGTACCTGAAGATCTTCTATAAAGCAGTGGAACTGAATTTGTACTAATAAACGTTTGTTCGTTAACTGAACGTTTTATTATTACAACTTAATTTATGATATTGCAATAAAAGAAATGTAAAACTTTTATTACAAGTTCTTAGAAATATAAAGTAAGCACTTTGTACAGCTGTAGCATTTACAAAACTTAATTCAAAGAAATAAACTTTAGATCTACTAGGTATTACTTTAGTTTTCAGAAAATATTTAGATGTTAACTAAATTTCACTCTATAAAGAAACACATTAAACGTTTTTGACATTTTTCCAGATAGTAATTGTTTCTAAAAAACCTAGCAAAGGCTTTATTAGAGAAAATGCAATTGTACAATTTAGAGGCTTTATTAAATCGATTAGACTCTGCTTCGATAGAAAGCTCATAAAAGCTGTTTATTTACACAATAATCCATTTAGTCCTGAAGATTTTACAAAAATGCATTCTTAATATGTGATTGAAAACTTAATTTTGTAAATTTATTAAAACTCCGTTAATCTTAAATACTGTTAGGAAAAGACAAAATATTTTTTTTATAAGGCGTTTTTTATTTGAATTTTTAAATAACGGTTAAGACTTTTTTGATACTTTTTAAGAAGTTTAATCAAAATGAATATCATATAGATGTATAACTTACGTTAGATATTTAACAAAATGAAATTTAAACAGTATTAAATGTAAAAAGTTAAAAGACTTATAATATAACATTTTGAAAAAGTGTCAAAATTATAAGTTATTATTTAAATCTATAATTTTATAGTAGCTAAAAAACTTTTAATTTCTGTTTAGTTATTTTTTAAACATGTTCAGAAACATAAAAAACATTTAGCTTGGGTATTTGTTAACTACCAGAACTTTTATAATTAACTTCGTTTTAAAAAACTATTTTATTTTGATTATTATGTCATGTTTATAATATTTTTCTAAACGTAATGCTTAAACTTTTTGTAGTAAAATATACAGACTTGACTATTAATTATTCCGATTTGAATCTGATAGCATACCTAAAAAGGCTGTGGAATCTCCGTTTTTAAATAATTACTGTGGTAAAAGTTATTTTTTTTTAAATTACATTAAAAAATGTTCAATGCGTAATGATTTTTATCTGAGTATAATAAAAATGTTCTACTTAGTTGCTGAAAGTACATATTTTTTGTTTTTAAAATTAAAATCTTCAGTACGCCAACTTGTTTTGATAGCAGCAGATCTAAGTTTGAATTCTAAAAATTATGTACTAAAAAAAAGAAGAGTAACATTTTAGATAATTAAATGTCTTTTTTGAGGTTTCATAACACCTGTGAATAATTTACGAAAAACCTCACTTCTGTCATTCTGAATATAGTTTTTTCGATATTTTTTAAGTGGAGATTAGTGCACAAACTTTTTGCTTAGATACGTATCTAAGCAAAAAAGTTTGTGCAGTATCGGTACTTTACTTTACTATACTCAAAATTTTATTAAAATAAACTATTTTAGAAATACATCTATGGTATATCATATGGCTAATTAAATTATTTTACCTAATTTCTTTATTAAGAAAAAAGTTACCATTAATAAATCATTATAAGTACAGTCAAATTTATACATAAAACTATATGTGTAAAATAAAAATTCAGTAAGTTTTACTCTAAAAAATACTAGAAGCAAAACGTAAGTGTTTGATGAGTTTATTTTTGACTTCTATCTTTTTCATTTGTAGTAAGTACATTACGTTAAGTCATTACAATTCTTTGAAATTTAGTTATACTAAATATTTTAATGGAAATCTATTACTTTGAATTTTAAGTATTAGTACTTTCGCTAAAATAACCCGTTTAGGAAAATAGTTTCTACTTTATAAGTAAACACAAATGTTTGAAGATGATTTAATATCCCTCAGTTATTCACATTTTTCTTCTCAACTTCTTTCAACATTGTTTAAAAGTAAACTTTCTTATTGTTCACGTACTTATAACCAAACCTGAACCGTTATTTAGCCTTTAGATTAATTATAGTAATTAAATTAATTCATCATAATTTAGGAAAACTTTATTTCAATTTAAACTAATTTCGTTCAAAAACTCGATCGATTTTTATGCAACTATACTATCTTATTTGACTAAATTATATAAAAATATGATGTCTCACAAGTAATCACTACAGAATTCTTGTTGTGGAACTAGTTTAATTTACTTGTATATATTCCGAGCTTAACAATGCTAACTCCTTTAATTGGTAACAAATTAGTAAAAGTTTGTTTGAATTGTAGTTTATTTTATACTTTGTACTATAAGTACTTTTATACTGTATGATAAAAAATACCTACTCAAGATGTATTCAAAATTTATAAGCTTTAATTTAGCCCTGTTCACGTTTAATTTAACTAGGACTAAAAATAATTCGAATGTGGTTAGAACTTGATGAGAATTTAATAAAATATTTAAAATGAAAACTTTTTCGCATCTAAATACTCGGTTGAAAATGATGATTAATTTTATGACACTTGTTTTTAGGTGGATATTGATTATGTTGAATTAGTTTGGATGTTGGTTGAAATTCAAAAAGAAATTGATGTTTTCGTCATACCTACTATACAAGAATTTTTGCTGAAGTAAAAAGAATAATATAAACTTTTTAGTTAAAAGCGAAAATGTCTTTAAACTAAAACTTAGCAGTAAAATTATGCATATTAAGATTATAAAAGAAAATAAAAAAGCTTAAACAAAATGCTTATACTTTGAGCTAATTAAAAGTTATATTATAACTTCGTGTAAATCCTGTAAGAGTTTAAGCAATATAGTTATCGATGGAAATTTAAATTACTTTGTTATGGCTGTTTAATTTTATTGATTATTTATTGATAATTGAGATACATTATTTATCAACTAAACATTAGTTTTTTAATTTAAGTTATAAATGCAAAAAATGCCTTAGAATATTTAAGTATATTTCTGCTTTAAATCAAACAAAATTAAAAGCAACTTTTTTTTTTTGTTTTTGCAACCAGGTAAATAATTTGAACGATTCTGCAGTGCTTAAGCTTTCTTTAAAAAAACTATTTGATTAGAATTTTTGGATAAAAGATATTTTGATTTTAGTAGTTGACAATTTTAATCAAAAAAAAAAGCATTTTAGGGTGTAGGCAAAATTCGTCCTACGTCTTCGGTCTGCAGCAACAATTGAAAAAATTAAGGTAGTTGTTCATTTTTTTGGATTAGCTTTTCACAATCTTGTCCAATCTTGAAAAATAAATAAAAGTTATTAGATTAAACAAAAAGTGTTTCTTATTTTTAATGAGCTAATAACGCCTCCACCAAATCATTCTGTATCGACTAATCTAGTAAATATTTTCACAGAAAAGTTTGACTTTTTTTTATGAAAAAATTTACGTGAATTTGAAAAAGTGCACCTCGACCAAATAATTAAAAAAAGTTAGTTTCAACATATCAAGCTATATATACTCTTTAAGTATATGATTTGTTTCAAATATTTCTATTTTAAGTTAAAAATTTCCTGAAAATTGCAATTAAGACCTTTTTGTAGCTTTAAGTAATTATAACAAAAGATCAGCTGGGATCGGATATGCATAACTAATAAAAATATATCATAATAATAAATTTAAAAAACATAGTGATACAATAAATAAAACTAACAGATAATAAATAAAAATAAATAAAATTGGTTCTGGTTTTTATTTCTTCTTCTTTTCGGTTACTTAAAGTATAATTTTTCCATTTCTTTTAGTCTTATGTGTTCAGTATATCTCCAATTGGAGCGTTCATTTGCAAGCAACTCTAACTAACCAATTCTTATACTCAACCTTTTTAGGTCGGGCTTGCATACGTCCTTAAAACTTAATTTTGGACGACCTCAGTTGCGTTTGCCAACGACCGACTCGCCATACAACAAAGACTTTGGGACCCATCTTTAGAACTGAACTGAGCAAGCGAAGCCTACGCTGACTGAGGGTAAAGTACGTTGTGGTAAGACTAGTACGTCTCAACACTTCCTCGTTGGTGATTTTTTGTTGCTATGCAATGCGACGGATGCGACGATATCATCGTAGGAGAAAGGTATTATTTTACTAATCCTGCACGCTAGACAACGTCCATGTTTTACTACCGTATAGCAGAGTACTGCATACACAGAAACAATAAACGTTAGCTTTTTTTGCGAATACTAAACTTTTAGCTATCCTAAACTCTTGCAGTCGAACGAGCGAAAGTATCTGAGGTCCTATCTATGCGACTTATTATTTTAGTGTTCAATGATGCATTTGACGCAATATTTGTGCAAGGTATACAAAGTTTTTTACACTTTCCATACCCTTGCCATTGATTTTGATTTGTGGTAGGATATCATTTCCTTGATATAGAGCTTTAGTCTTCTTAAGACTCATAGTAAGGCCAAAATCCGAGCATTCCGATGAAAACTGACTCAGTAGTGTCACTTTCGGACAGAGTGAGCCACGAGTGCAGCATGATCAGCAAAGAGAAGATCACGTATTTTCACAATCTTCAGATTTCGCAAGATTGTCAAGTCGTCAATAAGTTTTTGTATGTAACAAGTTGTTGAAGAACCAAAAGCGTGTTTTAATAGCATTGAAAAGAAAATTCCAAACAGAGTTCCAAACAGGATTAAACTTATCACAGGACTATGTCGTATTATGTGTTGTGTCTCCCCGAAAAACCTGCGAAGCTGGAGTGAAATTCTCCAAGCACAAAGCCAGGGCATAAACATTGAGATTCCAGCGGTTGCCCATGCAGCAGGATCTCACTATCCACAATGAGAAGGGCTCAGCGGAACAGCAAAACTGATACAGCCAAGATTCATCATTGTTGCAGGAGCTGCCGGAATGACCCTGAATACATAGTCAGACCGCCTACGCGGCTCCGACTACGGACTACCGACATTTGATCGGAGTTTTGCATCTCCTAGAGGGATGGAATTACAGTTCTACAGAGTTTCCTTTACCTTAATGTTTACAAAGTTTAATCTGATTTTTCCTCAGGGTTAACTTTCGAAGCCATAGATTAACCAAAAGAATCCACAAGGCAGTGGAGTTAGGCAAAGGTTTTACAGAGCTGATGCCAAATCAGCACCAACCCAAAGGTGAAGGCTTTACATTTCAAATTTTAGAAAACCTAGTGTAGGTTTCAAAATTTGAAGTAACATTTCTAAACGCTAGTAGACAATACAGTAAAGTCGGTAATTTTATTCAGATTACAGTTTTTAAACTAGTTTTTAGTCAGTTTTAAGTAAATTTCATCAAATCTAACTAATATTTTTTTTGAAAACAATTGTTTAAATTATATGTTTGAATTTTTAACAGAAAACTAAGTTTAAACAAAAAGAACTTTAAGAAAACAACTTTTTGATTTTTAACGTAAAGCTTTGTAAAAACAAACCAGAATTTTAAAAAGATGATTTATGTTTTTTAAACGGAAACTTACTGTCTCAATGCCAGGAAGTTTATTGCAAAGACACTTATGAACAGTAGAAAAAGTAGAAAGGTTTTACAGGTTCAAATAATTTACAAAAAAAAAAAAATTAGAAAAATACATTGATATCATTAAACTACTACTTAGTAAAATTAAACTTGTTCTCGTTATTTTTATACAACTGAAACAAAATGAGTTTGAATTGTGAATGAAAATTATATCAATTTTTTTTTGTAATTTTACATTACTCAAGTTAATTTATTTAAATTGTTCTGGAAAATCTTAAATCTTGAAGAAGAAACGAAATTGGAAAAAAACTATGTAAAAGGTTGATAACTAAAAGATGTTCGTTTTAGTTTAGTCTACAATTTCTAAATATTGTAATATATTTCGCGTAAGCTTACGAACAAAAGATTTAATAAATTGATTATTTTGTACTATTTATTGCTTATTAAACGATTGTAATAGACGCTCAAAATAGGTAGTCTTAGAACCTGGTGCACAAAAAATCTTACGGTTATCGAGTCGCTCGCCACTTGGACACCTTTTAACGTGTTGTCCAGGATGTTTTTGATTTTTCTTTTTTAAATTATTTAACCAGATACTTCAAAACAATGTGTAGTTTTACACAATATTTATTTTTTTTTATTAAACATACAAATATTTTGATTTTACTTTTTTTTATACTGATTAAAGGTAGATAGATTTAATCAATAAAGTTGCAGTATAACTAGTAACAAATACCACAAGCTGTGGTTGTCACAAATCCAACTAACTAGAATTTCTTAAAAATGTTCCTGTAGTAAGGAACTTGTACTTTAAGGTGAGCTGAAAAAAAGCTGAGTCATCAATTTTTTTACCCTTATCCCTAACTGACCTTACCCAAATATAGTAAAAACTAATCAAAAAAAAAAGTTAAAAAAATTGAAATTAAAGAAAATATGAGTAAACATCTTTTTTTGCTGACTCAGCTTTTTTTTTTTCAGCTCATTACTATATTTTCTTCCTTTTAGATTTTCATACATATATTCTTAACAAACTAAGGATAAAAAATAAAAAATGTTTTAATTCTTTTCTATTTTTTGAGCGAAACACTGTTTGCATAATAAAATTTAGAAAGAGATATAAAAACAAAATCAATTTACATAAATTTATTTATTATTTATTAATCTAAATTGTTACCGAAACTATTTTAACTTCTTTTTTTATATGATTTAACGGGTAATTTAAATTAAACTTCAGGTAATTTTTTCGTTATTGTCCTTAGACATTGAGCTTTGAACTTTAAGATACTTTAAAGTTTCCTCGTAAAAACACTAGTTAAATTTCTCTTAAGGTAATTCAGAGAAAAAGTAGTATAAAATATTATTTTTTTTAAAGTATTTCAAGTTTAGTTTTAAAAAATCTTAGTGACAAAAATAAATATGCAATTGTTACTAAGTGATGTGTTGTTTTTTTAAGTAAGTTATGAGTAAACAAGCCTGACTTAGTAGACAGGGGTAGACTTTTTTTTAATTAGGATGATATCATTGGCTGTGATATAACTTAATTCCGTTTTCCTTGTTTTAAAACTGAAACTTGTTTTTACTTTTAAAAGTTTTCGGCTTTCACTTAAAACAGCTTTTTATTTTTTAGCTGAAGTTTAGTTCTTCAAGTTAAAGTAAATTGTTAGTAAATTTAAAAAGTTCACTTTAGGTGTAGTTTTATGTTTATAATTTTACAAGCCTTTAATACGTAAGTAGCTTTAAAGATTGAAAAATTTAAAGCTTTATTATAAAGATATTAGTTCACTTAATATTTTTATTCTGTTTTTAAAGATATAAAAAAAAATTACAACTTTTTCTAATAAAAAATCGAACAGAGTAAGTTATTTGAAGTATGATAACAACAATTTTGAAAGAACTTAATTTATAAAAATTAATACGCTTTTGTATACTAATAGTTTAACAGAGTTTCAAAAACAATATAAGTACTTCAAAGCTTATAAGATAAAAAGAAGTTATCTAAAGATGTGTCTTTTATGATTATAAATAAAAAATGTAAAACTTAAATACGTATGGTAAAAAGATGAGTAGTATTAAAAATATGCGTTAATAAACAGCTTATTTAATTAAATTATAAATTAAAAAAAACAACTAAGCATAAACAAAAAAAAACACTGTAGAAACACACTGAAATATTTTTCAATTGTTACAGTTCTCTAAACAACCTTTTTTGTAGAGATAAATGTTTTCATATAAAGAAGTTATACTACAACAAGTATATACAAGTTTTTATGTGTGAATTTGAAACAAATTATTTTTTAACAATTTATAATAAGTTTATTATTCTAAAAATTAGGAGTAAAAACAAAATAAGATAACATCTAAGGACTAATTTTTGAATGTCACTTTAGCTCGAGTCATCACTTTAGCACGGCGTAATTTTTGCACGGTTGACATTCGCGTAACTACTTTTTTTAGCTGCACTTAGTTGAACTTTTTCGCTGCTTGACAAAATAAAAGAACTGAGCAAAATTCAACCTGTAATAAAAGGTAATCTAAACTGCTTTTAATTAAATTTTAAATCATTGTTTTTAATTTTTAGTGAAGTTATATCATTACAAAAGTGTTACTCGTGTAAAATTTCACCCGTAATTAAATGACAACTCGTTTAAAAATAACGCTCCGTGCACATTTGAAACCAAACAAAAAAAAAGGTACGGTGCATCCTCGTTTATCCGGCCCTCGCTAATCCGGTTGGTTTCAGCAATGAAGTATATCTAACAAATTCAGCTTAATTCAATGTTTTTTTATTTAAAACTTAAAATCTCATAACAAAAACAGTGTGCTTATTGTTTACCTAAATTGATTTTAAACTTTATTTTCTTTATTTTTGTCGCTTTTAATTAAACAACAAAAAAATTCAAAATTGTTTAGTTCTCGAAAAAAAATTAACAGGGAATTTAGTAAGCGTTTTATTAATTGCATTGAATGAAATAAAAGAGGTAGAGATGTTAAAAAAAACAATGTTTTGTTCTTACCTAGCCATTTATTTAAAAACAATGATTTATATTTTTACTCAATATCCATAGAGCTTTTTTACTTAAAGTATATTAGTTAGTAAACAATTTTAGACAGTGTAAAATATACATTTTTTTTAAGCTATTTAAAGTTTTTCTATTTTTAAAGTCTTTTTAAGTTAGATTAGGGTTGCTTATTAATGATTTAGTAGTAACACAGAACACGCAAACTATAGTTTAATAATAACATTTATGAAAACTAAGAAATTAATTGCAGTATAATTATCTAATTTTCGTTTTCTTTTATTTTTTGCATTCAGCAATTATATTAAAGCTAGAAAAAGTTTTAGAATTAGAAACTAAAACGTTTGAATATAAAGCATTGATATACAAAAAATTAGAACCAGCCCAGGCATGGTAAAATTTTAAAACCACTAATTACAGCTGTTTTATCGCTATAGTAATTAGAAAGCTAAAGTAAAAAATCTTGCTATTTTTTTCTCATATTTTAGATTGGATAAAATTAGTTTGTTAATCTTTATTACTTTTGTTCTTATAAACTTACCATAATGTTAGATTACATAAGTTTAAATTTATAATGTACTAAAACAGTTTCAACATATTGATTGTAAAATTAAAACAGTTTATAATAACATTTTTACATATTACCTAAATTTTTTTTTTCAATAACAAAAAATGAAGTTCTTCTTAAATTTTACTAAACATATTTAGTTTACGGTATTTAACTTTCTCTAGTTGCTAGTTTTTTTTTTCTACAGAATTAAAAAAGTTTGTTTTTTAATAAACGAAAGATCTCTTCAAAGTGTTTGTATAAGACTGAGACTGATTTTTTTGATGGTTCTAACCATTTTTTATTTTCGACTTCTTGTTTTATAAACTTATCTAAAATTCTTTAACCTTACCAGTTTTTTTTAGTATTTTTTGTCATTATTTTAAAATCGTTAAAGTTTAAGAAAATTTAATTTTAATAAACTTTCTTACTCTAAATTTTGTTAGTTAACATTTGATTTTTTTCAGGTATAAACAAAAAAAGAGCCTGTTATGCTAAAAAAACAACATTTAAAATTTTTATTTTTCCCAGTTGTGTTGGTCTTTGTACATATTTTCATACATTTCCAAATCAAATCAAAAATA
The DNA here is from genome assembly GCF_965202585.1 of Thalia democratica. Taxonomy (NCBI): domain Eukaryota; kingdom Metazoa; phylum Chordata; class Thaliacea; order Salpida; family Salpidae; genus Thalia; species Thalia democratica. Next base: position 10,170,732 of record NC_139173.1, on the reverse strand, counting down.
AGAAAAAATCACTTTGAAAAATCATTAAAAATAAAACCAGAAAGCGATTCAATTGATATTTTTTGCAAAGAACGACGGAATTTAACTAGTGAACAACTTCGTCAGCTTTTGATAGACTTTTACAAAAACACTAATCTTGACTATGGTCAATACAAAGGACCATTAAATACTAATGAAAAATTTGTTCTCAAACAGTTACCCGAATCCTGTTTTAAAAAAATTTATGTCAACTTAGGCGACTCTGAAAATCATCTATTCAGCGTTGAAAACTTTAGAGAAAATAAGGTAAAATACTTTAAAAAGAAGAACTCTGTGAAAATAGATAAGAAGTATTTATGTGAAAATAAACGGTGTGTTATTCAACCATATACAGAAGCTGAGTTAAAGAATAGACCTAAACTAGAAGAGATCATAGCAAATAATAAAAAAGAAATCGATCAGCATGCTATTTCGACAGAGTTAGAAAAAATTAGAAACGATGGAATACAAAATGGAGACGACGATTTGGAAAACCTGGATTTTGTTAAACAATACCTTGACAGTCAAAAAAACTCCGAGTTTAAAATACCGAACTTAGTACATTTCGTTTGGTTCAACTGCCATCCTTTCGAAATTTCCACCTACTTGAGCATGTTGAGCGCCTTGAAGCACCAAAGTCCAGATTTTATATTGATTCACGGAAACTGCCAACCCGAAGGCGATTACTGGGACTTGTTCAAATCAGCGGCAGGCGAAAAACTCAAGCTTGTCAAAAAATCCCCGGCAACGGAAGTTTTCGGCCAAAATGTTACCGTCGTCGAGCACCGGTCGGACATCGCTCGCTTCCAAATACTTCTTCAGGTCGGGGGAATTTACTTGGACACTGACATCATTGTTACGTCATCTCTCGACGAGCTGAGGCGCGACCACGACATCGTGCTCGGCGAAGCGTCTTATACGTCGGTGGCAAGCTCGGGAATAATCGCCAGCAAGGAATCCTGGTTCCTGAAGCGCTGGTTCCAGGAATACCAGACTTACAAGGACGAGTCGTGGGGGCTGAACGCCGTCATTGTTCCTCTCGCCTTGTGGCAATTGTTCCCCGAAGAAGCAAACGTCCTTACTTGTGTCTTGAACCGACCCAACTGGCTTGAGTACAATATCCTTCAGCACGGCTTGTTTGATTGGTCAAAACATTTCACTGTCCATTTGACCACGAGGTTAATGGACGATTTCGATAGGAAAAGGACATTAGCCCAGTTCGCCGTACTGGAGACAAGTTACGGCGAAATCGCACGGTTTGTTTTGTGGGGAAGTGCCGAAAAAATTGATGTTAGACCGTGGGTTTTACATCCTGATTTTAACAAGATCTAATTTTACAACAATCAGCTTCAAAACTGTGAACTTGTTTTTTGATGATCAGTTCAGTGTTTAATGTTTTCTAAATCTAAAGCATCTTATTTTTCTTGCTTTTTACTTAAATTTATCTAAATACTTGGATAATCTTTGTTGAAACAAAAAATACTTTTTTTATATTTAAAAAAAGTCTATTTGTAATTTTTTTTGTATAATAAGCCACTGCTTAAAATAAGGAAATTTCACGCAAACTAGTTACGTATACAAAATCGAGCTAATCAAATGCGGTGGCGTGTGCAAATTTTGTTGTAGAAAGAAGTTAAATTTTTTTACTAGTATTTTCAGTCTGCGCCTAATTGGTTACGTCTGCACTCTTCTATCATAATTGGAAAATTATTCACATTAGATTTTGTTCTTTATAAATTTTTAGTGTTACTTTTAAAAAGCAGTGCTGATTTTTCATTTAACAAAAAAATTAACTTTTTTCAATTAAACAAACTTTAATTTCTTGTTTTTCTCATTCTCTTTAAATTTAATTTAATTTTCAACGTAGCTTAGAAATCTTTTATTTAAATATATTAGTGTGTTATCTAATTCATAAAGAAACTTCATAACTTTTTTATCCTGATAGTTTTTTTAAAAACTAAGTTAGTATGTTTATATTTAAAAAAAAAGGTGAGCTAGTTAACAAAATAGCTTGTCTTATTTAAATTTTCAATTCTTTCAAATGTTTATTTGTAGTTTTTGAAAAAAATATAACGATAAAAAATTATAATATAAACTTCTGTATAGACTACATGTTAAACTAAATACCTAAATTGTAAATATTTGAAAATACTCAAAGCTTAAGAAGGCTGAGTTACTGGTCCATAAACGTCCTTGATTTCTCCCAATTTTTCCTCCTGCTTTCCAGGACAACCTTAGTATCATCGATAAAGTAGGGCTGTTTCGAGGACAAAGCATTGACGCATTCCTGATCCACTTTATTCACGACATGGCCAATCAACTTGGTGTGTCAATCAGTTTATTGCATTTACTCGGCTCCGAGTGCTCTGCTGTCTTTTGAGCTTCCGCTTCTTTGTTGATGTTTTTCTTGATCTCTGAAATGTTTGTTTCCCCGTGCATTACATACTGTTTGATACTCAATTTTTTAAAGATGTTGCTTAATTGTGGAAGAATTTGGTCTATGGGCTTTGGTGCAGTAGATACGTTTTCATAACTGCATGTTTCATAACTTGATGTACCGGCAGATATTATAATCTTTCCAAGTTCGAAGTATTACAAGCAGCAATCTTGCTTGTTTGCTTTGACAGCAGTGCACTCTATTAGTTTGCTTTTCGAGTTCGCTTCCTTCCTGACTTTCACACAATTCGGGTTTCATTCTAGAAGTACTTTGCGGTTCTGTTATCGCTTCTACTTCAGATGGTGGCTTTTTTCAGGCTTTCCCTTCGAATCACCTATGTTTAAGTTGTTAACCAAATTAATTAAACAAAATAATCAAAACAAGTATTACTTAATTTTATTTACAACGAAAACATGCACTTAATATAGATAATTATTTTTATAAACACTAGATTTTTAAACTAAAGTATAAATTATTTTTTACTTGTGTATGTTTAATTTAATGATGATAACTTTATGGTAAGTTATATTTCTACTGGAAAGAGCTCAACTAAAAAGGAGCAAATAATATTAATATTAATAAAACAATTTCAAATTCAAAGTTTTTTATTCAAGGCAGTGTTTCATGCATATAACAATGGTCACAGACTAAAAAACTCTTTAAAGCAAGGTAGACTACATATACTGTTATTAAGTGTCATTAATCAGTATTATTTGTATTCTAATTATAACTGATTAAATCAAAATAAGTCTCTTAAAATAGCAAAAATTCCTAGATACTTGATTAATAAAGAGTTATTATAATTATCGTTTAAGTTATTATAAGGGTTTTATAAAAGTTATAAAAATTACTTATTAGATATAGTTTATAATAAAAAAATAATAATAAAGATATAAATACAATAAAACATAAACAAAAATACAACAAACTCATAAAAGTGTAAACAACTGCGATTATAGACATGACAATATTATGATTTTAAGTTGAATTTCGCAAAGTGCCTGCATTTACCGACTAATTCAGTTCTGTAGTTGAGAGATGTTTTTTTGTCAGCGAATGCTATTTCCAATATTTCTATATTACGCCGAGTGTGTTCTATAAAAAAATTGGAACTAAAGCTGTGACCTTTATTTCACTTATTTTTGTGTCTGCTTTTAGTATTGTTTATCTCGTTTTATAAATTAAGTTAGAGATATTTTTTTTTAATCTTCAAACATTATTAGCTTTTTTTTAAATGAATAAAAGATATTAACACTCTCCTGAGTTTTTCTGTCACAGATTTTTTGTGATTGTTCTGTACAAGGGTGAGAGAGACATACTGAGGGGAACAGGAGTCATTTTTAATGTGGGTTTCTTGAATGCTTATTACATATTAATTAATATATTATTCTGTACAAGAGGGGAGATGGTAGTGCTGAGAAAAATTTAATAAGAATCTCTTTTCCTTTATTAGTTTGTAAACAAAAAATGACAAAACTTTCGTTACCATCATATCCTGCTTCCAAATATTACAAACTTTTACTTTTGCAAATCCTACACCACATCCCCCAAGTTCATCCACAGACTTACCACACTAAAAGAAGACATTTCTTTTTCATTGATTGATTCTTTATCAACAAGCTTGTACAATGAACAGCTACAATACCAATTTTTAAACGAATAAGTTCGCTGTTTAAGATCTTTTTCCTCACCAATGTCTCCAGTTTCAATACCACTAGTCATAGTACGGACGTTCAGGCTTCTTGACTCGATATTATTTAAAACGTTTTCTTATCAGGTGACTCATTTCAACTTTACTTTCGCTTTTGCAGCTTATCCTTTGCACCCACCGAGAAAGTAAACATTGGTTGATAAAAACCTGATAAATGCTTAAAGCAGGTGCTGGTTACTTGATGCAAAGACTCCTGCTGCCGACTAAAATGGTCGGTAACTGCCACACTCCGTGCTGTTTTTTCGCAAACAACAACCTTTTTAAAGTTAATGAACAATTTTAACTGCATTTAAAAGTGTACTGCTTAGCAATAAAGCTGTTAAAAATTATATTTAAAACAAATAAACTAAATAAAACCATCAATTTAACATTTCCATAACTTTTATTATGTATTTACCAAACAGAGTTTTATAATTTGATAATTTTTTTTTGTTATAGACACATGATGATACTATCATTTATAAGTTTTACAAAAATTGCTTTGTGTAATTTGGTACTAGACTGTTCAAAAATCTTTTTAAAGACAAAAAAAACATTAAAATAATTATACTTTTTTAGTTTCAGCAAACTATTACAGTAAGTATAATTTATACGCAAAGTTAATATACATATTGTAATTTTATGCAAGCATTAGAACCTCAACAATGCTTTTTAAGTTATAAGTAAGTAAAATAGTTGAACTTATAATAATGCAACAACACAAGATCATTGATTAAAATTTGAAGCTGCTACGAGCATATACAGCACTTTTTAAAATACTTTTTGTATAAAGGTATGTAAATAAATTTTAGACTTAGACTTAAGTTGCATTAATTTTTTTTGTTATAAAAACAAAAGGTGTTGTGCTTATTTTTTACACATATTAGCTTAGCAAGGTAGTTCTAAAAACACTGTTTTAGTTTCTCAAAGCAAAAGCTTAATCTTACATATACTATAGACATTTTGTAAGTTTTTTTTATAATAACTTGATATTTTAAGAAGATACATACTTTTTTTGATTTAAATTACACACAATGTTATTTAAAATATGACTATACAACTTTCTAACTAAAGATAAAAACCAAGTACGTAAATTTAATATGTGATGTTTACACAGCTTGGTTAAAAGTTTTTTAATGTTGCAACAGAGGCTAAGATAAGAATACTTGTTTAAATTATGAATTTTGAAATTAATTAATATAACTAGAAACAATTTACGATTTTACTTTCAATACTTGGTACTCAAAAGAAAATTATTGACAAAACTAAGTTGTCAAAAAAGCAAAGAACAGCAATAATACTTTTTTAATTGCTAAAATTTATTCAAAGTTGGACTAACTGTATTTGAAATTTGAATAAAATACAAATTAACTATCAATTTTGTTTATAAACTTAGTTAGGTTTAAATTTTAACAAAACTAGTAGGACTTCACATTTTTCGAGTTAGACAAAAGTGTTAGTTCTATAAAAACAGTTATTTTTTATACTGTTAAGTCTGTCAAACTTTAGGAAACAACATTTAAAGATAGTTTAAGTTTATTAATTGTTTAAATTAATTTAGTTGGATTAGTTATTTTAACCAGCAAATTAGAATAAAAACAGTATGCTGTTGCATCAAAAGTTATAAAAAAGTTAAGTGTCTTTTCATACATTTAAAAATCAATTTACCTGATTTTTATAAAATACCATTTGTTACCAAATGAAAAATAAAATAAAATTTACTAATTATCCTATCGCCAAAATCTTTATATCCTTTTCAAGTTATTAATCATGATCAAAAATTACATACTAATCGGAGAGTTTTTAAAATGCGTTTTATTTTTTCTTAGTAGTTATTTTATAAATTTTCCGATTCCTGCTTTAAAGACTAATAACATTTTTCACTGTTTTAAAATGTGTTTTACTAGTGTTGGTAATTTGTTGTCTCATATATTTGTTATTTTGGTTTTATTATAAAAAATTGTGTAACAAACATTTTTTCAGGTAAAAAAATATTTAAAATAGTTGTAATAACGATTACTTTAGTGATGTCATTCCAAAAGTTAAAATTTAAGTAAAAATTATAAAAACTCGACATCTTGTATACTTTTTCCACAGAAAAAGTAGTTCGAATTCCTAGAAAGCAGTTAATCTGTCTTTACTCAAGCAAGTTTCACTGTAAATCACCACTTTACATTCAATTAAGCAAAATGATCTCATCTAATAAGCCAAGTACTTCCAAGAATGCTGATGATGTTGCTAAAGTGGTTAGTACAAAAACATAAAATTCTACTTTTGTTAACTTCAGTAACTTTAATTTACATACAAATATTTTCTAAATTAGTATACTTATTTTTGTTTTTTAGAACGTATCTTAAATAAAAGCTAGAGTAGTAGAAATGAATATTTTTTATCTATTTTATATTTTATTTGAAAAATTAACAGCAACTTGAAAGTCGCTCAAAGGCTCTAACAATTATTCATAATCATCTTATCGCATTGCAAATAAGTTATCAAAGAGATTGCGCTAGACTAGCGCAGGAGTATAACGCAAAGTACTTTGATCCGTTGTTGAACCTAAGAAGCTGCATCTTACGTTCAGGGCAGAGCGAAAAACGCAAGTTAGTTGAGTTAGGCAGATATATGTTTGTATAAATGTTAATGTCAAACTTGTCAACACAGCTGATTTTAGTTGTAGTTATGACTATATAAAACATGTAAAGCTTTAGTTTTTTGGTAAAGATTACTCTTTTAAAGTACATTAATTTTTTTATATTGATCAATAAGAATAAAATAAGTTTGCGAAAGACAGTTTTTGAACTTTTATATAAACTGTTATAAATACTATCTTATCTAAAGTTATTTAACAATTTAAAAAGTTACTGTACTTAGTTTTACAGTAAAAAGTTTTACATATAGTTGTAAAAAACAAAACTAATTAATAAAAACTCCTAAGCGCAAGGTTGCAAAGTACACTCGAAGCCATAGAGGGTTCTGGCTTGGAGTCAAGTGACTGTGAATCTTTTCAAAGACTCACAAAGTATTGTAAAGGACTTACAATAGGTAACACTTAATTTATTTATATATTGTATTTTTTAGACAAGTTAGTTTTGGATTACTGAAATATTTTAAAATATTAAACTATTGAATGTTATTAATATGAAATAAATAAACTAATATAGTTATACGGTCAGTTAGATACATAAAGGTTTCTACATTGCTAAAACAAAAATACCAACACGATATTTTAAAATTTTCATTATTTAAGCGATAGTTTAGTGATATGTAATCTTATTTATGTTCAGTTTAAACTAGAAACCTATTTTCACTGTTAACCACTTAATTCACTGGTTAAGAAAAAATTGGAGAAATTAAAATATAATGTCTTATTATCTTCATATCGTAAATTATACAACTGAAAATTAATCTGCCAAACAATAATAGTTGCTTTTACATGCTGTATTAAAACTAGCGGTTATAAATAACATTCACGAAAGTAACTTCTTACGAAAGAGTTTTATATAACTTTTTTTTCATGCACTTAGTTGTAAATTATTATTTTTTTGCTTTATAAACACTTTTGAACCGTTGCTTTTACTTAAAACATTTATAAGTAGAAGATAATTCAGTTTTGCACCTAGCTGCAGTAGAATTTTAAACTTATTTTCGAGTAATTAAACAATAAGAAGTTTTTAACAACTAAAAGCTTTGATAAATTTCGAAAAAAAAAAGGTTTTAACAAGCTGAGTTTTTGGTCATTTCGTGTTTAAATCCATTTAAAACTAATGTTTTTATATAAAATAAAAAAATTGTTTATTCTTAAAAACTTAGCGACCGTAAAGCACAAAACAAGTTTTAAACTTTTATTGCTTTTAATAATTCAATAACAAATTAAGACTTATTATTGAAATTGTTAAGGCTTTTCAAATTTTACAAACAAAAATCAGTAACAAAAAACAATTTTAAAAATTAACTCTTGTTTGCCAAGGAATTTTGACCTTTTTATTGTAAATAAAAAATTATAACTATTTACAGAATCTCTTTTATCGTTTATAAACTAAAAGCTATCTTTTAAGATTAATTTCATCAGTTCAACTAGTTTAGACTTGTGAAAATAAAGTACTAAAACTAAGAATTTAAAAAAAAAAAACAGAATTTGTGTTTTGAGTAAACCTAAACAATTTATTTAGTCAATAAACCTGGGCTGAGCAGTAGGAGACGTCCAGGACATTTCTGGAAATCTGTGATGCTAAACTGCAGCCCGATATTTAGCTCATTAGTACGAAACGAGGAGCGCCAACTCCTAACTTATGTTGAGGACATAAAGTATGAGCTGATGCCGTTTAATGGGAGCAGTCACTCTTTAGAGGACAGTAAGTATTTTTTTATAAAACGAAATGAAAACCCTTTGTGGTAGTTTTATATCAACAAGTTATATAAAGTTTTATAATAATATATTCCAAAAATATTTTTTGTTTTCTTTGAATTCTGGTAAAAATATCCGAAGTAAACTTTAAAATTGATAGAAGTTAAACTTTTTTCAGGCGCAGTTCATGGTTTCAGGATCACTTTTACTTTTTGTAGAACCAATCCTCTCTTTTATAATAGGCAACTGGTGAAAGAATATTTTATAAATATTCATCCCCGGGAAAGTAGAGATATTTCATCAAGTATGCTAAGTAAGTTTTATTTAAAACATCAAACCATTACTAAGGTAAGAATTTTAATTGTTTTTATCTATAATTTTCAAGTTGTGTGATTTCTAGTGAATTATAATGTTCTTAAAAACTTTATAAGTTAAAATATTACTTTTTTAAACATGTATTTTTGCTTGCTATACGAACAAACTAATTAAAACAACAGAACACTCGGATGATACTATTTCTGAAGAGATATCTACGTACCAAGGACCCCGTCTTATTCAGATCACAGGCAATAAGATTGAGTGGGTGAATCACGGTAAGACTTATTTGTGTTTCTGAACTTTGTTTTTTTGGTATAAACTTTTTTTTTTGATAAAACTGTTCTGACTAATAACTAGATTTAAATAAAGAGGATATTTTTCGTTATATTAAAACTTGTTTTAGTTACCAAAGTTGTATACTTACTTTATACGTGTTCATAAAATTATTTTTTTGACAGTTTTTGTTCAAAAATAAGTCTAAAGACCATGTTCTGTCAAAGTTGTTTAGAACTTTTTTCTAATCATTAAGTCACAAGTTGAGTTCTAAGTTTTTAAAACTAATCAATTCTATACTAAATTAAATAAACTTTTTTTTAAATAACTTAGTTGTTTAAACTTTAAGTACTTTCTTTAAAAATGACTTCTATTTTTCTTATCTTTAAATTAAACGTTTACCCTAAGCTATGTTTATTAACAAAAATTAAAATGTACAAAACGTTAGAAAATGTTTTACTGCTTTAAAACAGAAAAAGTTTATATTATTTTTAATTCAAAACATTTTAAATATTTATATTTATCACAAAGATTCTTTTATTTTTCGTTTTGTCAAGTTTTTAACTACAATTGTTATTTTCAAAAGACTTGATAAAAAAAAAACTTATAACTTTTTTCTTTAGTACTTTTTTATAGAAATTTTAAAACATACTATTAATATAAAAAAAAATATTTAAGCCCTATTTATCGAAAACAACAATAAGAAAATAAAAAAAAAATCTTTTTATATGCTTATAATTTTTGCTTGTGAAGCAATGTTAATTGAATCTTACTAAAATGCAACAAAAAGTAATTAACTTTGTATTTCTTGATAATATCGTCCTAAATTTTAAATAAACATTTAAAGTACTTTTTACTTGTATGTATATAGTGTAACCTTTTTTTATTTGTCATTTATATTATAGATATTTATAATTTGTAGAACATTATTATTTTAGAAACTGCTTAGTCTTTTTTAATTTTTAATTAGATTATATATAAAGATGTTGATTTAACACCAGTACTTACAGTTTTTATAAAACAATTATCGCATTAGAGTACAAAAGGTACTCTGAGATTAAAAAATTTTTATAATTTTGATAAAGTATTAACTAACTATGTAAACTGTTATAATATCAGACTTTTGTTTGACAATTCTTAATCACCGGATGATTTTTTAGTAAAATTTTAGTAAAATTTAGAACTCATAACCTATCCTACTACATTCATGTAAATCCAATTTAAAGTTATTATTTTTTTTTTCATACAGAAGACAGTTTAAAGTTTGAAAACCACACGACGTTGAACAGCCTAGTTTCATTTTTCCAGTTTAGCTGGAATGAAAAGGAAGGATTCAATGAAGATGCCGAACGGTTTGTCAACAATATTTTAGCTAATTTCAATTAATCTATTTATTGCAATCAGTTCGTTACTTTTAAATCCGCACCATATACTTTAAGTGTGAAGTACGCTAAGCTCATAACATTTTTTCTGAATAACTTTTGAATTTATAAAAGACAACAAAAACTTTTTTGTACTTATAAATGTTAAACTTGGATCACAAATAATCTCAGTTTTATAATGTTTTTCATTCATAGTTTATAAATTTGTATGTTTAAAATAACAAATCAGATCAACATAATTTTATTATTTATTAAATAAACTAAACAATAAATTGTTTTTAGTGACTACATGGTGGGTACGTATATGAAGGATATCATGATCCCTAACGCTTACTACATCTATAAGAAGATAAAACCAAGTTAGTTGAAACTTTTAATTTTTTATTGTTTAAATAAAAAAAATAAAAAAACTTTTGTGTACTTTAAACTGGGTAGCTGTCAAATTCGCACGAGCGTACAAAATTGCACGAGGGAACAAAATTGCACGAAGGTACTTTTGCACAAAGACACTTTGGCTCGAGGGTATAAAATTGCACGAAGATAAATTTGCACGAAGACACTTTTGCACGAGCAGACAATTTTCTACGGGTTGAATTTTCTATTTATTTTTTAATTTAGTTTTTTTTTAACTTTCACTGTTACCCCTGACCCTTACCCTCGGTCGGTAGCTTTTTTAAAGTTTATTTTTATTTATTCAATTTTATTTTTCTTAATAATTTTATCTTTTTTTTTAATTTTTACTATCACTGTTAACCCTTACCCTCGTTCAGTAACTTTTTTTCAGTTTTTTTACTCTCGTGCGAAAATGACCCTTCGTGCAAAACTGTAACTCGTGTAAAATTGACCCTTGGTGCAAATTTTTCTTCGTGCAATTATATCCCCTCGTGCAGTTTTGTCTTCTTCCAGTTTTGACCTGTTCTTCTTTAAACTATCTAATGCTGCTAACTGTAGGCTAGAAAAAGTTGTAAGCATAACCTTGTATGTAATTTATAACAGATAAATAACATTCAATGCCTTATAGGAATAAAAATGTACGAAACATACACAAATTTTATAAGTTATCAAGTAGAATGTTTTCTAAAAGGAAATATTAAGATAACATAGTTGTATGTAAAGGTACTTACGCCGTAAATTGGCGTAAATTAGTTATTTTTACATAAAGTTAGTAATACTAAACAGTATTATTTATTTATAAAAAAATTCAATCTTATAGCACCTATACAAGAAGAAAGTCCTTCCCAGTCTTCAGAACTGCTTCCATTTAAGTTCAGAAAACCAACTTCGACATATAACTTAACAAACAACTCAACTCTAACTTCTAACCAGCTTCAAGCTAACCAACCCATCCTAGTGCCAAGCGCAAAAACTGACAAAAAAGATCAGACATCTTCTTTGAATGAGCAATCACAGATGAGTTCGGCACAAAAAATAAACAGCTTATTTCTTCAGTTAATTTCAGAGCTGAAAAAGTCTCAAGGAGAAGATTTACCGGAAGAAGTAGAATACAACGTTCCGATGCCAAGCTCAGGGTGGTGCAACAGCAGCGAATCCGACGTAGAAGAAGCAAAGTCGCTAGCTGAGACCTTGAGTGAAAGTAATATTTTAGAAAACTTATTTAAAGAAGCTACAAATGAAGTCGAGGTACCAATTAGCTTCAAAAATTGTACTGGACTGAATCATAAATCAAGGTCTGAAGAAATTATCAGTCATGCGCCTATAAACTATAAAAAAGTAGTAAGGAAATGTAAATCACACCACATATATCCTACATACAATAAGCCTTTGCTGAAAAAAGTATCACCGATTTCGTCGAATTCAAGTATCGAATCGGAAGATGTCGAAAAATTTGTCGACTCGTTAGTTAAGGGCAACACGAATGTGTCAATTGCGGAGTTGAACCACCTTGCTGAAAAAGATTCACGTTCCTCTCTAGAACCCATTTCATCGCAAAGTAGCATATCTACTATAAGCGAGCCTGCAAGCACTAGTACTCCCAAGTCAAACTCTTCAGTTGACTTGACCACTTTACAGGGTGTCAAAGGTGAAGATACTTGTTTGAAGTCTTCAACTGGGGAAACTAAAGATAAAATTACTCAATACAAAAAAGTATCAAGAAAACGTCGTACACCTTGGTAAGCTTTTTAGAACATATTGAAATTCCTTAATCTAAGAAATATAAGTAATAAACATTGCTGTTAATTTAACAGCGAATCTGGTTCAACTCAATCATCAGAGCTACCAAAAAGAAGAAAAAGTTCTGTGATCGAAAGTCAAAAGCATGAGTTAAAATTGTAAGTAATACAAATATGACATTATTTTGTTTATTTTTATAAAAGAGGATATTGTTTTTTATTGTAATTATTATATTTTTCACTTAATCTAGAGAAAGTAATAAATTTAGACATAGTATCGAGACCGAAAACAAGAAAGATTGCAACAAAAGAAAAATGAAGTTAGTTAAACAAAAACTTTTTTCAAAAACTTTATATAAAACAAATTAAACTTTTGTCTATTTTAATTTTAAAAATTTAACCAATTAACCGCTGTTACACTGATAAAAAAACTTATTTTTAACAAAAATTGATTTTAAACAGAGATACAAGCAACAACTATGATGATAAAAGACCAAAACTATGTAAGTTAAAAGTATATTAATGAAAATTTATATACCTTGTAATAAAATTTACTATTTTTCAGCTATGGAGCAAGTTAATAAACCTTTAAATACTAAAAGAAGGCGACCTGGTTTTTTCAAAGAAATTTTTTTGATATACAAATATGGTTAGTTTTAATGTTGTAGTTATTTGTGTTCTAAGCCTTAAAAACGTAAACCTTTAAATATGATAGTTAGTTCTCTGTAGTCTAGACATTAATTGGCAGCCAAATAATCCTTACTTATTTATATTATAATGGCTTGTACTTAAAAAACTTAAGGTATAGAATATTTTCGTCTAAATAAACATTAGAATTTTAAAAGTAAACATTTTCTGTTAAAAAGCCATACATCTAATTGGCAATTGACATTTTAGAAATTAAACAAAAGCTGGACAATAAATAATTTATTTAAAGACTCAAGGAAAGCCTTTTTAAAGCTAAAATAAAAACAATATCTCACAAAAACTAACTTTGAAAAATTAAAATACATTTACCCTAAATAATAAAATATTGCAGCTGCAACTTCAGCGTTCAATTGGACGTTCAAGCAGAAATCAAACAAAAAATAATTTAATAGATGAATGTTTTCTGTTTTATCTCGAGATGTCTGCCCAAAATTGGTTAAAAAACTTTGTGTTTGTATTTGTTTTTCAAGTTTTTATGCCTCACGATGTTAATACAAAAAAAACAAAAATACGTCTCTTATTCTAATATTATTTCAGTAGATGTAAATTAAATGCATAATTAAAAATCATAGAGTTTTATTTTATTAACTTGTTAATATTTAATATTGATTCCTCAAATGATTCCATATTTAGTTATTAGTCACTAATAGATATTTTTAGTTCTTGCTTAAGGTAAGTCCCTAGTTTAGAAGATTGAGTGTTTTCCAGAATAGAGCTAGTTAGAGCAGTGTTGAGACTGTAAGATCTTATTCTATGTCTGGTTGTTTATAGTTTGTTGTTTTTTTTTTTGTCGAATGCAGAATGACGGTTTTGCTGTTTTAATGAACGAATGTTTTCATACTACTTTATTTAATTTCAAAAGCTTATGTTTCTAGTATTATTCTTAATCTTACAACCTAAAATCGGTTTTTACAATTAATTACTTAAGGATAATATTAGATAAATACGAAATTATAAAACTGACTTTGTACCAACCTTATTTAGACAAAAATTATTTAGATTAGGTCGATGTAAAAGCTTAACAATTAAGTTTTTTCTGGTTATCATTATACATTGTTTACTAAAAAAAACCAGAGAAAGTAAAGTGAACTGACTTTAAATGTAGATAAAAACTAACTGAATTGATGAAAACTAAGAATGTTTAGACTTATTTAACCTATAGATCCAGAAAAGACATATCATTCTCCTGAACTGTTTAAAATTACACAGCACTCTTTCTTTATTAAACCAATACATGTTTCTGTTTGTTAACAAGTTGACACACTTCAACGGAGCAATATAAAAATAAATATTGTAAGGAAAGAATAGAAGCTAAAGTAAATTTGTTATTATATGTTTTAATGAACTTGTTTCGCTTGGATCTCTATTAGCAAGCATTAAAATTATGAATAGAAAACACAATTGTTCGTGAGTATAGTCTTTTCATGTCTTGTAGTAAAAAAACATTATGAGCTTACTCAATAAGTAAGCAATAAGTTTAAGTACATTTACTAAACGGGCGATATTCTACCTCAAATCAGAAAACTACTAGATTACATGATTGATACTTAAAAGATATCATGAAATAAATTCGTACTTTATCCATATTGGACACTAACCACTGCGATTTTTTCGATAGACTCTCTAAATATTGTAAAGGATTCGCACACTTTATGGTGAGAATTAAGGCTAGATATATTTTATTTATCTTTACTTTTTATGTATGTTTTAAATAATTTCTTAAATTCAGTCAAAAAATTTTCTTATAGAAATTAGTTTTAAGTAAAAACCCTACTTTGTTGCATTTATAACAAAAATAATTTAATAAAATGGTTTAATAAAAGAATAAAAAAAGAACGTACTTAAAGTGACCAACTTATAAGTAAGGTTTTACATAAAATAGAAGAAAAAGTAATAAAAACTAAAAACTGGTGTTTGAGATTAAAGCTCATCCATTATAAAATTTTAAAAATGTGAAAAGAATATTCCTTTTTTATACATTAAAAGTCCTTAAAGTTTAAGAAGTCATTGAGTACAAAACAACAAACTTAAAAACAGTCGTAACAAGATGCTAATCTTTTATCTATATAAAGTTATACAAATTAAAAAATGTTATGAATCAAAAGTTAATAGACAAACTGTTAGAATAACATTTTATGTTTAAAACGTTTAACGTGAAATACTTCATAGAACTTATTTTTTAATGAGCTCTTGGCTCTTTTTTTAAAATAAAACTTTGTAACAATTTAGTTTTACTAAATATTTCAAGGAAAGTCTTCTTCAAGCTCTAATGATACAGATATATTCAAAAAAAAACTTCTTTCAAAACAGTAAAAAAAGATATACTTCCTAATAAAACATTTAAGCTGCAACTTCAGCATTTAACTGGACTTTCAAACGAAAACAAAAATCAAACAACAAATAATCTAATAGATTAATGTTTCCTGTATTGTCTAAAGATATCTGCTCAAAATTGGTAAAGAAACTTTATATTTTTAAAGCTCTTATGCGGCACGATGTTAATAAAAGTCTCTTGTTTTAATATTATGGCAATTAAAAACAAGTTGAACTATAACTAGTAAATCATAAAGATTTTTTAACTTGTTAATGTTTATTGAACGACAAAAAAGCGCTCAAAATATTTGGTACTAAGACCTTGTGCACAAAAAAACCTTTCAGTTATCGAGTCGCACAACACGGATACCTTTTAACGTATTGTCCAGGAAAAGATGTCTGTTAGTATTTAACATTGATAGAAACTTTTATACAAGAACATCTCTGTAATTCTGAATTTTTTTGTTTAACTTTTGTGATATTATACTAAATTACGATAAGTAGTTATAAGAGTTGTATATAAGTAAACACAAAGACTTTTTTTGTGAAAAGTTGTTCAAGTATAAAGCATACCTTATTGCACTTATAGAATACTTTTTTTGTTGTAAAGTTTGTTGGTTTAGATAAGAAAAAAAAAAGTTGAAAGTAAACAAAATAATCAACCTAGATTAAAGGTTTTAGATAAGTAGAAAAAGTCAAAAAGAAGAAGATGTAAAAGTAATAAAAAAATGATGTTTTTGACTAAAAATCTGTAGAAGTTAAAAAAAATGTGAAAAAGCATAGTCGTATTTTATACATTTAAGTTTTGTATAACATTAAAAGCCATTGAGTATTAAAGTTAAGAATTAGACATAAATTGACAAGCTCAATTTCCTATAAAATAGTAGTGAATGCTTTTACAGTTTTGACAAGATGTTCATCTTTTTTATGTAAACTCATGTAAATTTAAAAAGGTATCGATATCCATGTTAGAATAACATTTTTCCGTGCATAACGTGTTTTAGAATGTTTAAATAAAGCACTGCATAGTACCATTTTATTTAGAGAGCTTTTGGCAAACGCTGTTCAATAATGATTTATGATTAAATAGTAATATTGTTCATTGAGCGACAAAAAAAGCGCTCAAAATGTTTGGTAAAGACATGGTGTACGAAGGAACCTTTTAGTTTTTCATACCAAAGCAATAAAATTGTTTTTCAATCGTGAATTAAGACTTTATAAAGAAAATAAGTTTCTTCAAGTGATATAAAAGATAAAAAGTTAAAGTTCAAAAAAAGCCTAATAGACGTACCAGTACTTCAACTATTTTCCGTGAGTTTTCGGTATATCTTTTAAGGATTTTAGTTTAAGTACTGATGAGCTCATTGAGCGAAACACTGTTTGCATAATAAAATTTAGAAAGATCTTTGTTTGTTGTTTTTTGAAACATCAAAACGTATAGTAAATGAAAGTAAAACTTATAAAGTTTAATTTTTGAAAAGTTAATATGACGTAATATTACAAGAAAGTGCAAAATGTGTTATTTGATTTTAAGCCGTTGAAACGAAAATATGTAAATATAATTTAGGTTTTATTTTAACTATCATTTGGAAATCTTTAATAAGTTTTAAATTTTATTAAATAAAACAATGTTTCACTTGTTTGAAGACGAGATCTTCAGTTGTTTAAAATCTGTAAAAATTTATATAATAACATGTAGGAAGACATTATGCTAGACTTGAAACAAAAGAAAAATAAATAAAATTATAACAAAAAACTGAATAAAATTGAATTAAAACTTATAGCTACGAAGGTTATGTTGTTTGGTTAGATTTAGATAAATGTCTACAATTGAGATTTCGTCTTCAAACGAGTGAAACATTGTTTTATTTAATAAAATTTATTATTGATCAATCTCCTTTTATTTTATTTAAATTGAGAACTTTAATTGCCACCTTTAAAGTATAAAGTACGCAATTTTGTAATCTTAATGATTTAACTTAAAACTACGTTTACATTTTCAGGTCATGATTAAAGTTACGAGAAGTTTATCATGTTTTACGGTTTTACGCCGCTTCTAAGTAAACTAACAACTATGAGTTAAGCAGTTGTATAATACAGTAAATAATTAGGAAACTTTCATCACGTCCTTGTAAGCCAATTGTATATTTGCAGTTACTAATATCCATTTATAGATATCATTATTTTAAACTGTTAGCACTAAAATATTTATTATTCTTAATGTGTTACTTTTAACAACTCTTATAACTACTTTTGCATAAAAAAAAACCTTGTTAAGATTTTATAAAAAAATGTGTTTTTAATTTACTTGTATATAAGTTAAATGATAATTGATGTTGTTTAACGTTTTCATTTAACACTACTAAAAACACTTTTGCATTTAAAAAGCAAAAAAATTTATCTTGAATTAAAAACTAAGCATTAAAAATTTGAAAAGTAGTGTATGCCTAATTTTTTTTTTAATATGTTTTAGCTGATTTTACTAAAGTATAATCGTTTCTACTAATTTTAAAGTATTGTTAAAATTATCAATTTATTTTTTTTTTTCTATAGTATATTATGGGAAATATCATCTCTTTTAAACTAAATGTTTAGAAACAATGGATATAATTTATTGTTTCAACTTGATTCTATAGTCATGCACAAGACGTTGAAAGGTATCCATGGTGTACGACTCGATAAACGAAAGGTTCTTTGTACACGCTGGTCCTAGGACCAGACGTTTTACGCCTTTTTTTTTGACAATTAATAAACTATGTATATATGTTTATTTATAATATTTTAAAGAAGAGTATTATAAAAAAAAAATGATGCAGGAACTGTTGTTTGTCTTGGTAGTTTACTTTTTAAGTCATTATGAATACAAATGTCAAAGTAAAAATTGTCTAAGTATTTGTAGCATATATTTCATTTAGATACTGACTTTAACAAATAACGAGCTTTAGTTTACCAAAAATTTAAATTTATGGTAAAATAGATTAGATGTTGGGGTTTAGATACCCTTGATATACTGCTCTGCTGTAATACTACATTTTGTCTAATACTATAAATGAAAAAAAGTTAAACCCTACCTCTGTAATTTAGCCATAATTATGTTCTACAAAAGTTAAGTAAAACTATATAAACAGTTTTTTGTTTATTAATTTTTGTTCAAAATGATTATGTGGTACAATAGGGATAGAAAACATACATTTATTCAGGTAGGATCCGGCCTGTGACAAAAATTTTAATAATAAACATTTTGTAAAAAAACAAGGAGCAGAAATAATCTTTTAGTAAACTTAAAATATTAATTTTTTTGACAAAAATAATATTTTGTTGTATTTTTATGCAAACTAAAAACTTTATTTAGATCAGTAGGTTTTTTACGCGTTTTTTAAGGATACTAGTTTTGAAGTTCATTAGTTTAGATACTTAGATTTGCTCAGTTATAGCATTATTTTACTACCTAAACTCAGTAACCGTTAACTTTAAATGACTAACGGTATCTAAAAGACAAACTTATTTGCAGGACAAACTAATTAACGAAAAAATATTTCATTTTGCATGTAGTAATCTTGCTTAGTATTTATTTAAATGTATAGAAAAAATAGACTAAAATTTAGCCTCACTGAAGAAAGTGTTTATACCAGTTATATTATATAAGTTAGTGTATAAAATTTAAAGTTACAAGAAAAGTTTTTGAAATTCACTAAAATAAATTTGCTTAAATTTCTGAAATTAGTTAAAATTGAACATATATTTTAACTTGATAACATTGTGCATATTTTTTATAATATATTGTCACGGCCTTAGTTTTAAACTTCAATATGTACTCACAACAAATAACAAGGTGTAAAAAATCATAATATTTTTGTTTTAGAATTTAGTTTCTCCTAATTTCTTAAATTTTATACTTAATGATTTAGTTTCAATTGATTTGTTAATTAAACAAGTTTACAAAACATGGCCGCTAGAATGAACAACTTCTTTTAGAACTAAGAAATACGGATGCTATAGCTAAGAGTGTAAGTACATAAAAAAATTCATTCTTAAACTCATCAGATATATGAAAGTTCTAAAATTGTAGGATAAATATTGAACTATTCTTTTCAAAAACTTGTTTTACTAGTCCAATAGGTCTTGAATTTAAAAGTTTATTTCTTTTAAAGTTACATTTACTAACTAAAATAATGTGTACAAACATAAATATATTTAGAAACATTTAACATCGTAAATCTAATGGGTAGATTTTAGTTCATCTGGAAACAGCGAAACATGCCAATTAATTCAGCAGCTGTAGTTAGACCACAAATCATTTCAACTCCAGTTGCCACCAACAAAATGAGTCTTTTGTTCACACAAACACTAGTTGCCATCAACAACAGGAATCGTTTGTTCACACAAACACCAGTTGCCACCAACAACATGAATCTTTTGTTCACACAAACACCAGTTGCCACCAACAACATGAGTCTTTTGTTTACACAAACACCACTTGCTACCAACAACATGAGTCTTTTGTTTACACAAGCACCAGTTGCTGCCAATAACATGAATCTTTTGTTCACACAAACACCAGTATTGAGAGCATCACCTGTAAGACCACTAAGTTATCAGTCCCAGGACCAGATGTTTTATGCCCTTTTTTTTGTCGATCAACAAACAATATATATATTTTCTACTTACCACGGATGTTTTTGTGTCAAAATTTTATTCCGACTAACGGCGTTTCACTGCTCTCAAATAAATTTAAGAACAGATCAACGGAGTCTATAAAACATTAATACACATTAGAAAAAAAGCATGTATAATATGTATAGTGTTTATGTGAGTAGTAACTATAAACGAACTTAAATTGAGAGCATCACCTGCAATACCACTAAGTTATCAGTCAGAAGTGCGAAGTATACCGAACCGAGTGGAAGAATAAAAACCGTTGCAAGATGGTCGACCGCCAAATACTCAGCAAAAAGATCTTCAGAACCAGTGTTTTAATTTCTATTCTTAGATTGTTAAGTAAAAAGTTTATGTTATTTTTTTACTTTGAAATACATTAAACATACACACTTTATGTCGTGGAATGTTTGTAATAAATTTAAATAAAAACAAAAAGTAATGAAAGAAATCATTTGATTTATGGGGTATGTTGTAGTTTGTAGCTATCAAATTGAGTTTTATTAACTTTATGGTACCTTTTGCTATTAAATAATAATTTTAAGATGGTAGATATTATATTAATCTTATATTAAATTTTTTTTTTTTGTAGAACTATTATAATACTGATAAAGTTAAAAAACTAATTGTTTTAAATATAGCAAGTAAGAACTAAAAAAAAATGTGCGAAGTGTTTTAAATGTTCGGATTAAAACAATTGACAACAAATAAAAATGTCCATAATTATCATACGAGGTCTTCAGAATTAAATAAATTTTTCCTACCTAGATTCAACAGAAAAATAGGTCATAAATCGTTATCCTACTAAGGAAGTGAGTTATGGATTAAGCTACCATTATGTTTAAAAACTATAAGTCATTTTGGAAAGTTCCCGGATAAACTTAAAAGTTATCTTTTAAAAAAAGGTTCTCAAGGTCTTTAGTGATCATTCCTACTGTCTATTTACTTTTGTTTAAGGAGTTATTAGTATTTGTCATTTAATACCCAAATTTTTATTTATTTTTCTATATTTTGTTTTTTTTTTTGATCGAAAGTTGATTCGTTTGGTTTCAGTAACATTGGTTTAGTCTAGGTTTTAGCATTTTCTATCTAGTTATTTTTTAAGATTATTCTTTAAGATTACTAATTTAATTAAGTTCAAAATACTTACAAATTTTTTTTTTCTTTCGCTTACAAACTTTTTTTAGCTTGCAAATGTAAAAAAAGTAATTATAGATGTTTTACTTTAGCAGGAGATAAATTATTTAAATAGTAAGCTAAGAAAACTGTTCCAAGCAAACTTAAGTTTAAAAATCTCTTTTTTTTTGAGGAAATCAAGGAAAAATTCTTCTTTTTTATGTTTGCAAATGTTGCTTGCTTTCTATTATTACAGTTTTAGACTTGGACAAGTATTCAAAAGGTAAGTTTTAAAAAACAAGGAATTTTGTTGTTGTTAATATTATTATTGTTAAAATTTTTATTTTTTTTTCTTTTTTTTTCTTATTAAAACCATAAATTTTACAGTACTTATCTTCATATTTTCATTTATAAAAGTTAAGTTCAGTAATTGTGAAAATCACTTCTTTAAGGTTCTGAACAAAAATTAACATTAGTTTACTTAACTATTCAAATGTAATTTTTTTTACTGTTCAAGTTAAACTATTAAATAAAATAGAAATGACATTTTTAGCACAAAAAACCTATAAATTTTTTTTTGTAAATATAATCAGCATATTACATTTTACATTCTTTAAGTTGTAACCTATAATTCAAGTATTCACACGTTTGTTATTAATGTTGTTTATATTTTTTTTAAAGTTAATTTAAAGTTAGATATGTTTTCTAGTTCTTATGTTACTAAACAAGATTCATAGTACATTATTAAACACAAAACTCAGTTAATTTTCGTTTAGTTTTATTTTATCTTATTTTTCTTTTCGTTTAACTGATTGTTTTATTACTAAATATTTAAATGATAAAAAAAAACTATGTGTAATAGCTCGTAAGAAACTTTATAAGCATGTGGTGTACGACTCGATAACCGAAAGGTTCCTTTGTACACCAGGTCCTTAGACCAAACTTTTTGAGCGCTTTTTTTTATCCTTCAATAAACAACAAGTCATCTAGGTTTCCAATTATTTTTATTCAAATTTACACTATGAAGTTGTTTTACAAAACAAGAAAAAAATCAAAAGTTTGCAAAAAACCTTAAGTATTAATGAAGATTGTTTTTTCACTTCTTGAAAAATAAAATAAACGACAAATAATAATAATAATAAATAAAAGCTTCCTATAAAGTCAATTTTAGTGAAAATTCATAAACTATTGGTTATGACAAACTTTAGCATTTAATAAATGCACAGAATATACCTAACATGATAAGAAATGAGAAAGTGTTACCATAAGGAGAAAACTAAAAAAAAAACTGTTTAAAAATTATATTTATAGCTTAAAATGTAATCTACGGGATCCACATCTAGCCTAACATGTAAGTTGTTTTACAAAATTTTATAGAACTATTAATTGATAATTAATCTATAAGAAACCTATTTAATTAGTTTTTACGAAATTGATTATAAAATGATGAAGGCACAGATATAAATAAAACTAAATAATATAATTAAATATATTTTAAACTGGATTGAAAATATGATTTTTCACTTTTTCTTGAACTTTAAAAACTAAACATTCATTTTTATGTTAAAATTTACAAACAAATGTTATTATGAAAAACAAAAAATCGAACATTAAACTTAAGAACATTAAGTTTCAATAATTAATTTTGAAAACATCCTAATTATCAACTTTGTAATGCTATTAAATATAAAAATTTTAGAGCAACAATAGTTGAAGCGATGTTATTTTTTATCATTTAAGTTTTGGAAAAAAAAAAAGTTACGTATAAACTTTTTTTTCAATTTCAATAATGAATATGTATAACAAAATTGAAAAATATTGGTAAGAAAATAAACTAACAGTACTTTTTTTGAACAGCCTCTGTAATAATGCTTTATGTCGTGAACGTATTATTGATGCTATGTTAGATTTACAAAGAAAAACAAGTTCACAAAATTTTTATTCCGCTCATACGAGTTTTACTTATTTAAAAAATCATTGTTCCAATTATTGTGTCAAACAAGAAAGTATAAAAAAAACTTCGCAATAACAAAAACAGCGTAGCGATGATTTTTCAGACTAGTTTACTGCAGATGACAGATACGGTGATGCAGATTGCAGATCACAACTTTTTCAACCTACATTAGTTCCTGTTAAGACAGTTATCTTGTTCATAGTTTTAACATATGTAAACTTTTAGTTGTCAAGGTAAGAATCAAAGTTTTTGTAATTAAACTACATTATTAGTTAGATAAATGTGTAAAACTTTAAACATAAAATTTACATAAGAGTCAACTTATTGTAGTCTAATCCATTGTCATTTATTCGTTTTATAATGTTAAAAAAATAAAGTATTGTTTTACTAAGTCAACTTTTTCCAATATAGATTAGTTTTTTATTTGATGACAATAAGACACACTTGACACCAATTCCTGGTAACAGAGTAGAAAAGCAAAAACTTCAACGAAATAATAAGTAGTTTAAGTGTAAAACTGTTTGTAACTGTAATAGTGTTTAAGTATATGTTAAAGAGAGAGCTTAAAAGCAAGTAATAAAAACAGCTTAGTAATCTTAATTTGTTTTTTGCATTGTCTTAAAACTATAATCAGCTATGCAAGATAAAACTATACTTAAAAACGCACAAAAACAATTGTGAAATATAGACAAAAAAATTAACAGTATAGTTTATAATTGAAAAAAGTAAGTTAGTTTAAGTATGTTTTTATTAAACTTTTAGGAAATTTTCGAGTAACTAGTAAACTTGTAAACTAAACTTTTAAGTTTGTAAAACTTTAACTTTTACAACAAAAAAAAAAAAGTTTGAATGCGTATTTTCAACTTGAATTAAACTGGCTTATTAAAATATATTTAAAATTAAGACATAGAAATTTTTTGCATGACATGACTCATTTTTTCCATTTTTGAATATAATTTTAAGCTTTGTTGATTGATTTTAAATGCTTCTAAACTTCAAAGTTTTAACTTTTGTAGTAAACAGTGTCTAAAAAAGTTTAAAGCTCATTATTTTTTTATCATAATTAAATAAGAACTTATTTATTGTTGCAACTTTTCAAATTGCGCTTTCCAATGTAGCTCATCACAACACCGAACACTGTAGACCTTTTGTGTGGGTTCACGTTGAGAAGCATCGAGAGAAGATCTTTCAACACTTTGCTTCTCACCACTTTAAAGGGGCTCCCGTCTCGTTTAAAAATCACAAAGTTTACGTTATTCTTATCCATAGCCATATCCCAGAGGTAACGACCCGAAATCAAGAAAGAAAGGACGATTCCGACAGACCAGGCGTCCTGGGTAATTCCCCTGTACGGAAGTCCTGAGACAATTTCAGGGGAAAGATATTCAGGCGCCTGAACTACGTCACTAAAAAAGGCGTCAGACGAAGAGTTTTTTGAAAAATCGGCGTGTTTGAAGTTTGATATTTTCACTTTTGTTCCACAGTTGAAATAAAAGATGTTCTCAACGCAGATGTTTCTGTGGATATATCCTTTGGAGTGCAAGAAGTAAACCGCGTCTAATATCTGGAACATCGTGCTCATCACCCATTTTTCACTGTAACTGTTAGAATTTATTCGGTATTCGAACAAGGTGAGCTCGGATTTTTCAGCGACAAAGTAGCTGAGAGGCGTGTCAACGACGGAAACGTCGCCAAAGTGGTGCAGGAAGTTCGGATGCCGCAGGTTCCTGATAATTTCCACCTCCGTCAGGTTTTGTTGGTTGAACCGGTAAGCTACGACTTCTTGGTGCTTCTTTAGAAATTTCCCGCGGTATAAGTTGCACTGGCAGTTGTTGAACACATTTCTGTTAGAATTTAAAAACATTAATTGAAAATACTTTTAAAATATAAGGCAAATTAGCCATAACGACTTAAGTATACACTATTAAACATTTAAACAATATTTGTTACAAGTTTAAGCTACACTTCTTTTGAAAGTCTGTTTTATTTTTTTTTATGTCATTAATCAAACCTTTTTACAGCACAAGAAAAAAAGTTATAATAGTGAGTTATTTTAATACCATTATTATCAAAACAAGCATATAAATATTAGGTATGAAATACTACTAGTCTTACAGCAATCTCCTGTACTTAAAGTTTTTATTTTTTAGTAATTCTTATAAAACGTGTTTAATTAGTTTCAAATAAAAACAACTCGTTCTAAGGTAAACATAACTGATCAAAGTATATTGTTACTTATTATTTATTTTTAACTGTTTCATCAAACTGTTACACTTATTCAATTTAACTTATATTGCAATTTTAAAGTTAAAAAAAAATATTAATACTTGTAAAAAAACTAAATACTTTATAATAAAAACAACGTTTTGCTTAATAAAAGTTTTTTTAGACACCGATCAAAGATTGTAAATGTCATGTTAAATAATATATTCTTGACCCTTAAATACCTAAATATTTAACCCATCGATAGTAAAAGTCTTCTGAATATCACAACATAATAATTTGCTGAACAACAAAAAAAAATAGTGCTTAAGGACTTAGATTACAAAAAAAAAGACCTTTCAGTTACCGAGTCGTACAGTTTTATCATCTTGTTAAAAACTAAAGCTACACTAAGAGTGCAGAGTGTGTTATATATTTAAGACTTACGTTTTTGATCTTTTTTAGAAAAGGTGTTATTAATTTTGCTCAACAACACAGTTACAATTGAAAGCTTTACTTACTCTTCATAGCCTTTAATGTTGTTTCTAATTTCAATCCATTTGTCTATAAACTCGTCAATAGCTACTTTGGTTTCAAGTTTGTCTTTCTTTTTGTAGTTTTTAATTCTTTCGAATCTTCTAAACATTTTGTATAAAAAATACTGTTTGTTTTTAATTTATAATTTTAAATATAAAGAATAAGATTTTTGTTTGACTACTACTTTTTTAAAGTCTTATATATAGTTATTTGTCTAACCTAAAAAAGATTGCTTAATTTACTGAAATGTAAAGAGCTTATTTAAATAAAGATGTGCAAAATTGTTATGTGCAGTTCACTATTTTATTCTACTTGAAAAAGTCGCAATTTTTTGTCACCGAAACCTGGTTGTAAATAAAATATTTAATTTGCACATCTTTATTTAAGGTCTTATATAAAAACGAAATAAAGTTAACCATTTCACTCCATCTAACTCAAAATCACTTACTCATTAGAAACACAGTTTCATAAAACGAATCTAAACAAACATGAAAAAAAAGTTTATGCATAAAAACTTTAGTAGTAATTATATAACTTACTGCATTATTAATGACAAAATGATTTATTTTTAACAGTAGAATATTTGAAAAGATTAACACTGCAGCTTAAAGACTACTTTTTTTCTGAAAATTAGTCCTATATTCTATATAGATTCTTTTAATCATAGACGGCAATATGGTCTTAAAAATATTATCCAAGTACTAAAATTCACAAACTACGGAAACCAAGTTTAACTTTACTCTAAGTTTACTGCTAATAAAAGTTAAACAAAACTGTTTATTTTTGATGCCTTATTCTTCAAAATAAAATTTACTATAATTGTTAATAAAAGGTTTTTAAAGCTACTGACAACAGCTCAATTAAGTACGTCGTGTGTTGTAACTTAAATATGTATAAACTTCCTTAAAGCAGTAAAATCAATTATAAACAGGAGAAAATAAAGTTTGAGCCTGTTTTAATTGTTTATAAAATATTTACAAGCGTTATTGTAAAGTTTTAAAACCATTTAGCAAACTGAAAAGTTTTCTAATAAGTAAACGTTTACTATGTAAGGTTTAACTTGTTTGTTATATTGCTTTAAAATTTATAAGAAATGTTGCGTAGGTTGCCAAAAAACAAGTTGTTTTTTTAGTAAGAATGGAAACATTTAATTACTAAACTTACATGAGTCCAAGTTTACAAATATGAAATTTTTCTATGCTTTACAAGTTTTCAAATATTAAAGTTAAAAGGTATTTGAGCAAATCTTAAATGTCAAAAAAAACAGTAATACTTTAAATTACCTAGTTTCTGTAACGGTTTAAATTATTTGACAACATATTTCATTTAAACAGCACATACATTTTGTTGGTAAGTTTTAATAAGTGCATATAACGTTTTTATATGAAGATTTTTTAACAATTAATTGTAATATAATGCAATTTACCTGTCATACCAACTACTTTGGACAGGTTATTGTAGCAAAAAATTAAAACCTAACAGCGTTAATTAATTTTACTAGCAATTGTTTTACCAGCTTAAATTCATAAGATCCGTTATATTAATGCAGCTTTGAAATTATATACAAATTAACCCCTTGCTATTTAGTACACTCGCTGTATATGATAAAATTTGAAAAGTGGAAAAAGTAATGCTGCTATGCTTTGGTACTTAAATCTTTATTTACTAAGTAAATTAGTCTGATTTTTCAAAATTTACAAACATTAAGAATGAGTTACTAAAAAGTCTATGGTTTTAATAAACTATGATAAAAATGGTTTATGTATATTGTAAAATATTTTTTTGGTGCTTACAAAATATTTGTCTATTAGATGTTTGTAATTTTTTTATTTAATAACCTTGAATATTATCATACTTAACAAAATTTATAAAAAAACTACAGCGTTATCAAAAATGTTTTTATTGTGCAGGAAAGTTTTAAATAAAATAATTTGATAGTTGTAAGGTATTGTTCTATCTATTTTTTTTTTTTTTTTTTGTGAATAAGTTGACTTTTAGTTTTAGTTTTTATAAGAAATAGTATTATAGCGACCACCTTAAAACCATTTGTCCTCTAGGTGTTGTTACTACGACCAGAGTAACCCGAAATCCATGATCTTAGTCGGTTTAATACAAAAAAATTCAAATACAACTTTTTACAAAAAATAATACTAACTTAAGGTGTTAGATAAGTTTTATTCTGTCATTTACAGAAATACGAGCTGTGTTTGTTTTACAAAAAAGTCTAAATATTTTAAATAAAATATTTTGTTTTTAATCTGGATATACTTTATCTTGAAAACACATTACTTAAGTTGATGACAATAGATTAAGCTAGATAAAGTATTTTTAACAATCTTTTATTACATACAATAAATACTTTTTATAACAATTATTAAAAAAAAAGTGTTAATAATTTTAAATATGTTTTTAGTAAAAATATTGTATTTCAAAATAACTTTCTAACTACAATTATCGACTATTCCTATATTTAAAGAAAGAAGTTTATTTTGATAAGCGTTTTAAGATTTTGTATACTTAAATTTTTTTTTTTTTGTAACTTAGATTTTCTGTTTTTAGAAATAAATAAAAAACACTTTTAAAATTTATTAAAGAGAGTTTTAATAATATATATATTTTTAATATATATTATTAATACTCTCTTTAATAAATAATGAAACAAATTTGTAAAGACATATAGGGAAAAAAGACTCTGAGTTTTTAAAACTAACCAAACGTAGTTAAATGAGTTTGCAAAGTATCTTATTTAACAACTCATACCCTAGGGTTATTTTTATGAGAATATATAAATAGCTTTGCCTTTTTTAAACTAGTTTTATCATTTTTAAGATTGTACAAACTTATAGTACAAAGCTTTACGTTTAAAAGGTGTTAGGGTTGAAAAAGTTTGAAGTATAAAATTCTATTCAAATTATTACTTGTTTTGAATTAAGCAGAATAATTAATACTTACGAAAATGTCATATAAAATAATTTTAAAACCTTGTGTATTGTAGCTTAAAATAAGTTTTTTTCGTTTTTAGTTATATTTTTTTATATTAGATAGATTACCTGCATTATGAAAACGTTAAGTTTTAGAAAATTTTATACTTAGTTATTAACATTATTTTAAAAAGTACTTACATTGTTATACCGTATAATGTATAAAAGCACTTTGTTTTTTTAAATACTTGAATTAATTAGACATTGCTTAGGTTTACTTAACTAACAACTTAACTAACATTGAAAGAAAATTAAAGAAAACTTCAAATCGAGATTAAGGTATTAATTTTAATAAAGATTAGCTAGCTAAACTAAAGTTATCTCTGAAGTCTGTACAACTTCGACGAGAAGAAGTTTATCAAAATAAAAACATGTTAATTGATATTAAAGTTGCAATGGAATACCAGTTACTCTGCTCTTCCAGCTAGTTAAATGCTGAAATATGTAGAACAAAGTTACAGTTAGGAGAAAATGAGTCTGATGAAATATTACTCAGGCTATGTTCAGATACATGTATACTGAGTCTGGGCAGTGACAATAGTTCTAGACCACCTTGCTGCTGATAACATGTAGACATTTGTATTATTTGCTGTTTATTGTAAAGTTCTTTTTTAAATAGTTTTACATCTTATTAGCAGTTTTTTTTATTCTTACTCAAAGTAGTTAACTCTTAATTTAATTATACATTTTCAAAGTGTATTTCTGTTAGACTTAATTTTTGTGTAAATGTTTTGACCACATCTAAAAAATTTTCTAAAATAATTTATTTTCTATTTTCAGTGTTTGATATTTTGTTAAGTATAAAATATAACCACCAAAAGTCATGCCTAGTTTGTATAAGTAGTAAAGAATAACTTTAGTTATTATTTAGTATAAGTCAAGTCTAATATATAATTATGGTTTTTAGTGCGGTTGTACACTACACTATAACCATACTAGTTTAATATTTAAGTAACCTAGATCTATGGGTTAAAAAATTTCAAAATAACTTTTTTATTTCATAACACGATATTTTGATTGTGGTTATATTGAGTATGTGTTAAATTGTTAGCAATTTCAAACATTATGACATATTTGTTAAAATCTGATTATGGCGTAACTCTATCGTTTTTTTTATTAGTCAAACGTCTCGTATTGGCTAGTTTTGGCCATAAAAAAAAGTTTTAAAACAGCTGGACTTAATTCAACTTAATTTACAACGACTCTGTTTTGAAAACGAGTTAGGAAAAATTTATGTAAATAATTAAAAACAAATTGTTTTGGCAATTATGTAATTGGTTATAATTTTCGTTGGTTGCTAATCTGTACAGCAAATTTTGTGTATGTTGTTGTCTTTGTAGGTTTGAAAATGTTTTTACAATGTGTAAAAAATTAGATAATTTATTCAATTTGAATTGTGATAAATTAAAGATAATGTTTTTGAAATTATCATTCGAACAAGTTTAAGTCTGCTTTGTTTTACTTTGAGTAAAGTCATCAGTAAATTTTAAAGTATATGTCTTTAATAGATTAGTTTTAATAAGTATTATGTCTACTGTGAATAAAAGTAACATGATTTTTTACTGCAGTCGTAAGTTTAACTTTGTTTATAAAGTTTTAGCGTACAATTAATAAAATAAACTTAGTTTTTAACTCTCAGTTTCAAAATTTATGTTTATTACTATTATCAATATTACGATTTGGTGTATCTATATAATAAAACTATGTTGTACAATATGCTAAAAAACTTAGTTTACACAAATTTTGATGAATTTGTTAATTTTTGTTATAATCTTTTATGTGTTAAATAAATCATAATTTTGGCTACAATAATTAAGAAAAGTTTTAAATGTAAAGACTATATGCTTAAAACGTTTTCTGAGTAATAAGGTGATCGAAAACTAATGCGTACTTAGTCAAGTTCAACGGACTGAAAACATTTGCTTAATCAGCAGTTTGTAAAAATTGTTAATATTTGCAATTTAAAAAGGTGTTTAAAATAAGCTAACACATTAGTTTTTTTTTAGTTTTTAAACTTTTATATCCATTATATAGTTATTTTAAAAAAGCAATTAAGCTAATCAATAGAGAAATTACTAACATATATTTTTTGAAGTTCTAGTACGTCAGTAATCCTAAAAAAATATAAAGTAATTTATAGTTATTTATGTACAATTTCTAGGCTTAGAGCCTTATACGTTTGCAAGCTTTCAATACTAAAATCTATATCTAATTATTACTCTTACTCAGTTATTCTAGTTACTTATGTTAATAAACTAATGTTGTGATATGTTCACATTATATTTGTTAAATACTTTAAAATATTTCTAAAACATTTTTTTTTAATTTCAAGAAACATTTGTTTAACATTTTAATGACATAAATAATAAATTAAAGTTTTATTTTTGCACCGTTTGATCGTTTGATCTTTGAAATTAATCGATTGTATAATCAGAAAACAAACTAATAAACTAAACTGGTTGATTTTTTTTTTGTGTTAAAGATACTGTTATATTGTTTCCTTTTTTTTTTTGCAAAAGGTTTAATTCCTTAATTTAACAGTTCTTTATATAAATGTTTTGAAAATGTTCAAGTACTTTATTAGATGTCTACTTATATGTTTTTATAATGTTATCAATTAAATCTATTTATGAGTACTTATACTAACTAACTTTTTTCTAGCTTTTTTTAGTTTGTTCAAACATTTTAGCCGTCTTAACATTACTTCTTTTTGTTTGTAAAATCTTTACTGTATATAAGTCGTTGTTTAGTATTTATTGACAAATAGCAGTCACTATTAAAAAAAACTTTTTTTTAACGATCTACTTTAATTTTACTTTATATTTCTTTTCTTCAAGTGACACAGGCTTTAATACCTCTTCAAAACTACTTACAAAGCATTTATATAATTTTTTTTTGTTCTTAACCTGGTTATAATTCAACACAATGCGGAAACCAAAATAAGGTTACAATTTTATATAATTTCACCTAGTTCTATTTTATAAAACTGCAGTAGCTTACAACATTGTTTGTAAATTTGAGAAGAGAATTTAAAGTCTTATCTAAATAAAATGAAATATAAGGTTGTTTTGTTATTTTAAAACTTAATCTTTGTTTTAGATTTGAAAGATGAAAATATGCGTGAAACTGTGTATGACATTCCAAATTATACTTTAATTAAAATTAGCAGAAAAAAGCTGCATTACTTTTAATTAAAAGTATTTAAGCTTTAATTTGTTCTGAATCAAGGTTAGTAGGGTGAATATACAACCATAAAAGTTGTTTATTAAATGTTGTTTTTCAAAAATATATTATTGTTTAGTATAAAAAGGTTAAAGTGCGTGTGTATAACTATAGAAATTTAGATATTAAAAATATTTAATTACTTTACAGTATTACGCTATATTATCGTAGCATTTAAAACTTACTTAAAACTATTTATGTGATTTCTACAAGAAGCAAAATAAGTGTTTATGAATTTGGTTAAAATTATAAAACTAATGTACTAAGTTTATGTAGAAACTTAAAGTATGTATGTATTTAGTTATAAATTGAAATATATATTTAGTTTTACTCAAACTCATTCTAAAATACGCTTTATAGTATTTTTGAATTAAAAAATTTTGCTTTTCAGTTTACTTGACAATATTTTCAATAAACAAGTATTTTAAGTTATGTTAATGAATTCAAATCGAAACTTTTTTAAGCCTACGAAAAATTTTATTTCAGCATAAAAAGATTGCAAGCGTAAAAATTAAAAAGGAAAAAAAAAATTGCTTTGCACTGCGCTATCTCAAAATTGACGTAGAAATTTGTCAGCTCGAGTGCGTGTCACAATATGAATTTATCAGAAGAATTGCCAGACTATTTTGAAGCAACTACTGTTTACGAACTTCTAAATGACTCTGCAAAAGGTTAATTGTTTACAAGTAAAAGTATTTTTTATTAAATGTTTTTTACTAAATTTCTATACCTAGTCATTTTTATAATGAACTTTTGACAATTACAATAAAAACAAATTTGAAAATTTTGGTATAGCTATTTATAACTAAATGCATTTAGCTTATAGAGTTTGAAAGTTTTGGTTTTTTAAGAGACATTTATCAAAAGATTTTTCTATTATCAATACCTCACAATTAATATGTTTAAAATCTAAACATTTACAACAGATATAGCAAATTAAAGCAGTTTGTAGCAGCAAAAATTTTCAAAATTTATAATAACTTTTAACTTTAGTTTTTTTGCGCAAAGTAATTTTAGTTCCATTAAAACCGAAGTATTTTACGTATTTTGCTTCCTACTATTTGCTGCGAAATTTCCGGCTTTTGTAGCAGTTTTTATAAAAAATCAATGTACATGTGCTTATTTTTCTAGTAAAACTTACTTTTATTTTAAAAATAAACAAATCAGAATAAGCAAAGTTTTTTTAAGGCTTTTTTAAAAAATTATTAAGCTTGTTAATTTTAAGTTTGTTATCGGAAAATAAACTTTTTTATTATCTACTGAACGATTATAGTCATATGTTAAAATAAGTGCCATTAACTGCATATGCCCTAAATTTTTACTTATAACTTTTTAGCCACTGATTTCTTTTGAAGCAAAAATTTTACTTTTGTGTTCCTAACAAAGCTTTACCGGAATTATTCTATTGTTACCTCTTTTTGTTTGTCTGTCAGCAAAAAAAATCTTTTTTAAAAAGTATCCAAGAACGAGTATTTTTCTAGTTAATACAATTACTAATTATAGTAACAAGATGTAAATGTTTTCAGAGACAGTTTCAGAAGAATGCGTTCCAAAGGAATTCACGACCATACCTATCATCTTGATATTAATATCCGTGTTGGGAATAGTCGGCAACTTGCTGGTCATATGGCTTATTGTTATTCTCCAGTGAGTTTTAAATTATAAAGTTCCATTGTCTTTTAATATGTAAAATTTTGAGCTATATTAACTATTTATCGACTGTAAAGCTTTATTATTAAAACTTGAAAATCATATTAAAATTTAATACAATCGTTTTTTTTTAAACTAAAGTAACTTTTCTAACTTCTTTTATTTAGTTTGTAGTACCAAAACGTTTGCTTAAAAAAAAAGACTTGTGCAATAAAACAGTCAACAATTTTACTTTAAAAAGATTTAGATATTTGAAGCATTACTCTTTACGACCACATGCTTACTTTTGCATTCTTTCTTCTTCAACACATCAGAAAACTTTAATTATAATGAATAAAAAAAGTTTATTAACTTACTTCTTGTAACTCTGTTAAAAAAAAATTAATGAAGGCTTAAATATAAATTTAAAAAAATAACGTTCACGTTTTTGGATTTAATTTAACAAACTAAACCAAATATTTGAGTTTGTCAATTATAAATTTTTAGATTGAACAGTTTGTAAGGTTTACTAAATTGTTTGAATATTGATAATTCATTTTTAGAAGCAGTTAACAATTTTTAGGAGTTTATATTCTTAAAATAAAATATACCTGTTTAAAAAAAATACATTATCGAAAAATATATTTCAATTTTGTTATTTAATATTTAGGTAGCTTAAGTTTACGTTTTTACATGCACTTATGTTGACCTTTATTAACCTTTTTATTATTAAATTTGTTTTTCTCATACCAAACATTAAAACTTAAAAATTGTAGTTTGACTTAAGTTTAATTATAAAAATCAAACTATAGTTTATTTACATAAAATAAAATATAATAGAACACTTTTTAACAAAACAGTTTACTTGCTTATTTTTCGAACATTATAATTTTAATACTATATATTACTTCATAAACAATATTCAAAAACATTTTTTTACTTATTTTAACCTTGTCCAATCGGTCATTTTCTACAATAGAGAATACAAAAAGACGATCACCAACTTGTACCTGGTGCAACTAGCGACTTCGGATCTTTTGTTCATGGTGTTCCTGCCCATTGAAGCAACGGCGCACGTGAAAGGAAGTATTTGGTTCGGGACTTACTTCTGCAAACTGTACCAAACGCTGAGGTTAGAACTTTATGAACACAAAAATTGAGATTTAAAAAGTACAACAAAGTGTTCACCCACAAAAGGTCTTAGAATTTACTTTGACAATATCTAGTGAAATTTGTAAAAATTTCTAAAATCGTACGTAATCTTTTATGATCAAACGATTTTAGGATATAAAAAATATGAATTTGTTCTTTCAAGAATTTATTTTACAAACCAAGTTTCGGTCAAAGACCTCGTCAGTGCTTAAATAAATTTTATTCAAGTAGAATTGAGATCTCTTTATTTGTTTTCTTAAACCCAAAACATATAATGTTATAAAAAGTATAGTAAAAAAGCTGTAATGTCTTACTCCAGATATTTTTAATTATTTTTTTATACTGTTTCTTTGACAACTTTTTATCAAGTAAATAATTTTTATTCAATTTTAAGAAGTTCTATCAAGCAAAAATGTCCACAGGTTCATGAGCTACTACTCGTCCATCTTCTTCCTCACCGTCATGTCCGTGGACAGGTACGTCGCAATCAGCCACGCGATGTCGCACTGGGGCACCAAACTGCGTTCGAAGAGGTCCGTGTACGTGACTTCGATGTGCGTGTGGGCGCTGTGTTTGGCCTGCGTCCTTCCGATCATGGTCAGGTCCAAAGTGGCAGCATGCAAGTGCTCCACCGACTTTTTAAACACAACTGGTGACTCTTTAATACTTAATTTTTTGTTTGCTTAATAAATTGTTTAGTTTTTTTTCGTCAAGGAAAATGCAACTTTTAACCGACCTAATTCAAAACAGTACATTAGTAGAATATAACATATTTTGTGTGCTTTTGTTAAGTACGTTAGGAAACAGTACAATAAAAACTCTTTTTAAATGAATTTTTATAGTTTATTTTCCTTATGTTACTAAATTGGCTTGTTACTTTTTATTTCTGCAGAAAGTTATGACTATGGTTATAGTGGGGACTACTACGGTGAAGATTATTTTAGTGGATCAGAGAGGTAAGAAAAAATAACCAAATACTTTTATTTTTTTATGCATATACTTATGAGAAAAATATTGAATACTACTTTAAACACATAAATATTTTAAGTATAAACAACTAAAACGAAATTTTGAGGTTTAATTTGTAAAAACATTGATTAGTACAGTTACTTTTAGTAACATACAGCTAAAAAATGTTCAAAAAAGTTAGAGCTTTTTTTAATTATGTGTACAGTAAAATTAGAAAACAAAAAGCCAAGTCTTTATTTTACTTGTAAAGTATTATGTTTTTTACAAGCTATAGTTTTTGTATAATTTACAAAGCTTTACTTTTGTTATAACTTTATACTTTATTAAGTAAGTAGTATTTTATCTGTTTTATCTATTTGTTTTAACAAACAACAATTTTCTGTTTCTCAATTTTTATTGTTGTAGTTTCTATAATAAATAAATGTTTTTGAACTAACAGTATTGGAAGTAATGGTACAAACATAACAACAATATATCTTAACTTGAATACAACACTTGAGAACAACACAGAAACATTAGATAAAAATAATGCATCATATTCTGAATACGGTTCTGGGTCAGAAGAGGACTTAGAGGTGTCAGAAGAGGAATACGAGCAGTTAGTTAGCATTAGTTTCTTTGTTAAACCTCAGAGTTTTTTTTAACAGTTTTTTGATGTATTAAAATTACTTAATATTCTTTGTGGTTTTTTTTTAAGTTTAATTTATGTAAATGAAACTGATTAAAACTTTTCAACAAACTTTTGTTGAAAAAAAATGTAATTATGAACCTGAAAACCTCTAGCACTTAATCATTTCTTATTATTAGTAATTATGGTGCACACATTTTTACACGATAAAGTTATAAAATGATTTTTACTAGTGACAAGTAAAGTTTAAACAAAAAATTATCATTAAAAAATGTTTAAACGTTCTAAATTATACTTAAATCTAATCTTTTCAATATTAGTTTTAGCGCTCACCTGAAACAAAATTATCTTTTATATACACGGTCTGTAATTGTAATTGGTCGAGTATAAAAAATCTAAGTAGTTTTACACAAAAATATAATTTTAAGACATTCTAAGAATAAATCATAATATTTAAAAAAAAAATCTACTTTTATTGAATTCCACCAGATTAATATTCAATATTATTAGTAGTTTACTAGATTGTAACTGTCAGTTTAGTTTTCTTTAGTTATTAACACACTTTTAAGACGTCTTTTGTTCATTAAGATTTCATTAGTACTTTTTATAGATATCTAAAAGGATTAAAAGAGTCCGGAGATCAATGTTCAGTGCAGTTCATACCGGCTGCCAAAAGAACCATACTGTTCAACTTCATCGGCACATTTACAATTCCCCTGCTCATAATCTGCGCCTGCTACGCGAGCATTTTAAAGAAGATTTTTCAGCCGAGTGTTTCAGGTGACTTTTGTGTGATGTGTTTAGTCTTCTGTTATTTTAATTTTTTCATTAGCTATGACAAAATACTGCACTATGAAAAAAAAATAAGACATTTAAGAGAAAAAAAAAAGGTTTAATGCAATATTTTGTTATGTACGCAAGTTTGCTTAGATATTTTGGAACTTTTTGAAAGTGATTTTTGACATAAAAGTGTATAAGTATATGGAAAATATCAAAAACTATGGCTATAAATAAATGATTTTTAATTTTCAAACATTAATGATAATACAACAAAGCTTAACTCCAATCACATAAAATAACATTTAGAAAAATACGATACCTTTTTTTAGTCTAGAACTTGTGCAATTTAAATGCAACTGATTCAGCAAAAGTCTTTGAAGATTGTACAAAGTGTCTTAGAAAAAACTTAATTCTTTTTAATTATCAACATACATAAAGAAATATTGTATAAAGGCTGAAAAAGTAATTCAATCCTAATAGGTGGGAGTTAAAGAATATAAATATAAATATAAGTATTTATTTAATCACTTTATGATTTAAAAGGTTGATTTTAAAAGCTTTTTTTTTATTAAAAATACAATACAGTTTTTGTACTCTCGAGTTTATTAAGTTTTAGCTATCGAAAGGGACAGGTAAAATAAACATGATGTAGTTTATTTACGCTCGAGCCCGATTTAAATATTTTTATTCTTAAAATTATTCTTTATCTCTTCCAAAGGAGCAAAGTCTCCGCGATCGCAGTTATAATAAGAATACTTTAAAAAATTAAGAGTTAGAGAATATAACATAGATAAAAAACTAATTTTCAATATTTTATAGTTTTCTATGTGGATCTTTAAAGCTAGAAAGCGTTTGCCTGACGATGTGCCAACAAAGAATACTTTATTTAAAGATATTATACAGTTTTGTTTACTATTTAGTTAATTAAGTATTAGGTATTAAAATAGTAAACTAAACGTGATGTAGATCAACTGCTTAACTGTATATAAATGCATAGTAAAGAGTGAGTCACATATTCCTTTTACAGTTAAAAAATTCCAGCCCGCACCTAAATTAAAGGATCCGAGCCCGCACTAATAACCTATTTCTTTAAAGCTTCATGTTAACCTTCATCTTTTTTTCAAGGAGCGAAATCTTTATATATTTTTCATTTACTCACGTGTCTCTATGTACAAGTGCATGGAAAACACATTCCCAGATGCTTTTAATTTATAAAAGAATGTTTCAGCGCGGTTTAGATTTTTATATTTCAATGTTTCATCTTGTTCAAGGAGCGAAGTCTTCGGGGTCACAGTCGACCAGGAAGCGGGTGACGAGGATGGTGATCCTGTTGGTGACCACCTTCATCATCTGCTGGCTCCCCTACCACGTTTTCCAGCTGATGAAGATATCGGGAGTTCCGGGGTTCACAGAGGATGATTGCGAGACTGTTGGCGAGTCCCTGTCGATACTTGCATACGCCAACAGGTGGCTATTGAATGTGTTTTGATAATAAACAAATAAGCTTTTGTCGTAAAGTTTGAAACTAATTATTAATCACGTAAATATTTTGTGAATATAAACTTTTGCCTACGCTAAAAGGTAGTTTTGAAACATGTTGAATTTTAAAGTGGTGAATAAAATAAAATTTAAACCCTTGTGTTTATAACTTATTAGATATCACAAAATTACTTTACGTCTGTATAAAGTTTTTTATATAGGTATACAGTAAATCTTTTTAATTTTATAACTAATAAAACTTAAAAATTTATTAAATTTAGTATCTGTAAACGATTCAGTCAAACTCAAAACTATAAATAAGTCCTTAAATTAGTATTAAGCGTTTTGTAGGCCAATTATCAACTATTTAATATAACTTTAGTGTTTTTAACCCACTGATGTACACGTTCATGGGATCGAACATCAGAAGACGATGGAAGGAAATGCTAAGAAGAACGAGATCTTTCAGACCGAGCATCGGGAGCAGATCGGACTACCAACCCGGGAAGGGCGCGTTAGTAACAAGTTTAATTAATTTAATAGTAGTCTAATTTTTTTGTTTAAAGCTATATAATTATGTATATAAGGTTTATTCGTAAAGTTTAAAAACAATAAAAAACTTATTAGCTGTTTTACTGTTTGAGTGGAGTTTTTGTATTATAAAGTTTTAAAAGTATAAAGAGTTTTTTATGGTACATTTCGATGTGAAATGAAATATAAATAAAGGTTTGCTTGAATTTTTTATTGATGTGGCTTTAAGAACAGTTGAGATCACTCAAAAAGGTTAAGAAATAAATAAATTTCAAAAATATTTTTTTTTAAATATTTAAACATTATTAGCTTCTGTAAAACTTAAAGTTTTATAAAAATAAAATCTAATTCCTTTAAATCGTCATATGTAAATTTTAGGTTTTTTAAAAACTAAAATTATTAGAACAAACAACTTAAAAGTGATAGTTAACATGAAGTTACTTTCTACGACTATTATAAAAAATCATTTTATTTAATTAAACAAATTTTAAAAGTAGCAAAAAATATCGATCACAAACTGGAGACTCGATGGGAAATTCTTTCAGCAAATCAAACATGAAGCACAATCAAACACAGATCAGCAGAATTTCGTAAATCAGCAGTTATCTTTTCTTACGTGAAACTTAAAACTAAAACTAGTTTGTATAAGCTGATTGTTAGGCTTCATAAATAGTTTTCTATATGTTTTAAGCTTAAAACGCTTTAGGTCTAAAGTAAGTTATCATAAAACTATAAAGTTTTCAACTTTGGTACAAAGACTAAAACAACAAAAAAATACAAACGAGGTTTATAAAACGTATAAAATGCTTTTAACATTAAGATTGTCCTTGGTAGAGAAAATATAGCTTTTTTTATATTTACTTCTGCTTATTTTACACAAGTTTTTCACAACGATATTTTGAAGCACTTACGTAAACATAAAAAATACTTCGTTGAAAAATTTTACCTAAAGCTAGTTTTAAATTAAATGCTTAAAGTTATTCTATATTTTATTACCTAAAAAGGAAGTATTTGATATTTTAATTTTTTCTATTTTTAGAGCTTTTTATGCTATGGATATACATACATTGTGCATTGTTTTTAACAAATAATTTACTAACAGATTAAATTGTAGAATTAAAAAAAAAAAACATTATTTTTTACAGATTTTGAACTTAAAAATTACAATTTAGCCCTTAAATTAGGTATTAGCTGAAAAAAAATGTTAGTTTTTGAATGTTTTCTATAATTTTCTGTTTTTAAATTCTTACTAGCGTTTTTTATTGTTTGTTCAATAATTCAGTGTAGCTTTCTTACAAGCTCTATTAAAAATAAAATTGTTACAAAAAATAAAGTAAAGTTTTTTAATATTTATTTACATCAAACAATTTAACACTGGATGTAAAAAGAGAAAATTATCATTTTTCAGTTATTAGCGATATTTTAGGTAAAAAAGTTACCGTAATACTTTATAAACGCAAAATTAAGTTTAAAGAAATATTTTTTTTGTTTCTAACTATAAATTTGCTTTAAAAAATTATCGATACTTCTTGCATGTGACTTAAAACATCAGACTTATTCATGCAATACTGTACAATGACGTTAGTATAAATGAGGCTAAAACCATTCTAAGTTTCGTATTCAATAAAATTTAAGTCGAAAAGAGAAACGTAGTTTTATGCTTTAAGGTTCAAATCAGTTTGTGCTAGCATGACTTGTTTAAGTTTATTATTTTCTTTGAAAACAAAAAAGTTAAACAAATTATACGAAAAGTTTAGCTATATACAACCAAGTTTTATTTAAATACGATGTGTTTATAACTGCGTATATTTGTTTAAAACTTTTAAAAATCTAACATCAAGAATGTTTATCGTTAATATTAAACATAATGATTTTATGCCTTAAAAATATTTAAGACTATATTTGTTCAAACAAAAAATATTTTGTACTACACAAAAAGTTTGGAAAAATACAAAGGTAATTAAAGATTTTTA
Source organism: Thalia democratica (assembly GCF_965202585.1). Taxonomy (NCBI): domain Eukaryota; kingdom Metazoa; phylum Chordata; class Thaliacea; order Salpida; family Salpidae; genus Thalia; species Thalia democratica. Next base: position 10,129,307 of record NC_139173.1, on the reverse strand, counting down.
TATGTTTAGCTTGAAACTATAAAATATAAAACTATAATAACACGTAAAAAGAAATTAAATTGAAAATTGTCAGAAAAATTTTGTAAATTTAGTTTAAAATACAGTGAGTTATAAGAATTTACTATCATTTATGAAAAAAATTAGATTAGTCGATGTATTAATGTTTTAAAAGGTTTTCTTTAATTTTTAAAAAATAGTTGAAGTTACTTGAATTTAGAAATAGTTTTTTAGTAATATTTTTGTTTAATGTTGATCAATTTTATTTTAACGATGCTAATAATTAGACGTACACATAAACATTATAAAAAATATAAACGATTTAAGTAATACTTGTTTAAGAACTAATAAATTTAAATAACTTTAAAACAAATCAATATTGAAAACATTTTTACAGTCATAAATAAAAATAATAGCATTTTGTTTATTTTTCCGGTGAGCTTGTTTCAAATGTGTTTCCATCAAACAGTGTTTTTTTTAATTTAGTACAAAATTTAGTACAAATTAAATGTAAAAATTTGATAAAGTTTGTGTAAAGCATATAAATTAGTGCTAGTTTTAACAACTAAAGCTGAGTATTAATTTTAAAACAAACAACTAAGTTTAAAACACTTCGCTGTTAACAGGTAATTAGTTACAATACATTTTGTATTTATAAAGTAATGAGCTTGAATAAAACAAAATTACTTTAGTTAGTTATTAATTCTTTTTAGCAAAATAAAGTTAAGCACTATAGGCTAAATTTTATTTTTCTGTTTCTATCCACTTAAACATTATACTACAGTTTTATTTTTATTTCTATAGAACTAAAATACAGTATTTTGTAATAAAATTAAATGCACAATAAATTGTGAAAAATCGGCATTAGTTATCGTTTAACTTTATACTGTAATACAAAGTATTAAAAAAGTAACTCTGTTAGAAACTATTTATTATAGATAACTCATACTAGAATTTAAGTGACAAATTTAAACAAGGAGCTTACATACATCGCATTTACTACTAATTTGGTTTAGATTTAAATCGCTTCACTAAAGCTTTGAAAACAAAATTTCACAACACGTAAAAAACAAATACTAACTTGAGTTAAAAGCAAATATTATTATTAGCATTAAGCCTTTTAAATTTGGAATTTATAGATGTGAGCAACAAAGCTGCTATCAGTAGAATTCCCGCCATTTACATACTTGCAGCGATAAAAGATACTTGGTACATCAGTCCTTCCATTACAAACGTCGTTATTATTGTGAACACCTATTGAACGATTTAATAACAATATTGTTTTGTTTTTTATAACAGAGACATAGTTTTAGTATTTTATTAAAGTTCTTGATCTATAAAACTTAATCACCTTGTTTTTACAGCTTATGAAATTTAAATAACTTGTTTTAACTTTGTTTCTGAAATTTAAAATATAAATTTTGTTTGTTTTGTTACAATCAACACAGTTTTTTTTTTTAGTTTTTATGAACAACTTTTATGAAGCTTTTGAAATTTTTACAATAAATTAAAATGAATAAGTTAACCTGAGCTGATATGTTGAGAAGTCCAGTAGAGATGGCCTCAGTAATTGGATAAGTTATTTCTCCTGCTAACTCATATCCCACTGGTAAAAATCCAATCATAGTAAAACTGTTTGTACTTAAATGTTAAATAAATAGTTATGAGCTCGATTCGTAGTAGTTGAAGAACATAGCAGTTTGCAATAAAACTTTTGAATAAGCAGTTTTGCAAGTTAAAAAAAATTAAGTTTTAAAATGTTAAAAGATTGATTATAAATGATAAAATTGATTTTTAAGTAAGATTAATTGTTGAGTTATGACAGAAACCATAAAGAACTTACTTAAGTTGAAATATAACAATGACAACATATGTTTATTAAAGAACATTCTTTGCACTTTAATTCATGCAAACAATATCTAGCTTCTATTACAATATTTTGTAGAATTTTAAACTAATTGCTCATCTTTATTTTTATTTAACTTAAAGTTTTATAATAGTCTACTAATTTAGTGTTTAATAAAATAATTAAAAAATATATAACTAGTTAAAGTTTTTTAATAAGAGTTATTTTAAACACTAGTTAGAAAAGATAAATTTATAGGAAAAAACTCTAATTTATTTAAAACTTTATTATGCTATACTTAAAACTATATTTTCTTATTTACTACTAAAATTTTTTAACTAAAGTAGTTAGAAAATACATACTTTTTTTAGTTTCTTAAACAAAAAATAAAAAAGTATAAACATAACCTTTCTTTTTTAACTTACATTTTATAAATAACTTAATCATCTTTATTTAGCTTAATTTAAGTATAATTATAGCACTTCTTATGTAAACATTTTTTTAAATTAAAACGAGCAATCTTCAAATGTTTTTAATAGGTACTAGGCAACTTTTAAATATTTAACAATTAAGAAAAAAAACTTGCAACACGTACCTAAGCATTCCTAGGATCAAATAATAAATCCACATCTGTCTCAAATGCATAGTAATAGCGAAGATAGTAACGCCAAAAGTTGTTAGTGTCAACAGAACTATTGCAGTTGATCTGTTTTAATTTTTGACCAATAGTACAAACACAAGATAAGTTGTTTTAATTTAATAAGTTATTTTTTTACTTTGAGATTAAAATAAGCTACATTTTTTTAAAAATAACTTATTTTTTTAATATTTAATATTTAAATATAACGTTTTGCATTAAATAAGAAAATGAAAAATAGAAGTAGCTTTGTACTTAGTTGTGTCTTTGTCTTTATTTAGTAAATATTGCTTTACAGAAACTTAAAATTAAAAAAAAGGTATATTACTTAACATTTTTTCAACATAAACAGTTTTTGAAGTAAGTAAAAAAAAAAAATTCTAAGTTAATACCGAGCATTGTAAGTCTAAAATTTATTATTTATTGAATTACAAAAAAACGCTCAAAAAGTTTGGTTCAAGGATCTGGGATGCAAAAAATTATTTCGTTTAAAAGTCATTCACCACAGATACTGTTTAATGTCTTGTCCAGGACTCAATAAGTTAACAGTTTTAGTAGTTTTAAAAAAAGTTATATTTATTATATGATACGACTAACTTATAAGCTTTAGTTTTGTCGAGTAGGAACCCAACTGTTAGAACCCCAATAACACCCGTGGCCACCATGAAAACTGCGGAAATGTTTATCAAGCTACCATCACCCTGTTTGTGCAATATCCAAAAAGTTATGAAAATGAAACTTTAAAGCTTAATTCAAATAAACTATTTTTAAGAACTTTTTTTGCATATTTGATCTATTTTTTTATTTAATTTTCAGCTAGTTTACAATTTAAAGAAAATTAAGATTTATAGAATATTCTATCCTTAAATAGAAATAAAAGTTTGCTTTATCGTTATATGGTGTTTATGCATATGAGTTTATATTTTCTTTTTTCATAAATCTACATATTACGCGTAAAAATAACTATTAGTTTAAGTACAACTTTTTTAATAATTTTAGAGTAAACTGTTTTATTAGACATTATTTAAACCCAGAGGTACTTTAATTTACTAGTTAATTGTTATGAAAAATTCCAACCTGATAGTTGAAATAGGGAGCAGACAAAGGGGTTAGAAGTGTACTTATTGCGTTGTATGTACCAGTATTTATTCCTGCAAAATTATTTTTTTAAATTTTGAACAAACATACACTTTTTATATTAACCTAAAGTAATTAATATTTGCGCTTTTAATTTGTGTGATATACTTGAGTTTTGTCAGCATTGATCACAGTTTTTTTGCATAATAAGTGTATTTAATTTAACGTTGCACAGTTTAGATGAAAATAATAAATCTATAAAAAATTAAATTACCAAACGAAATTAGAAGAAGAATAAAGTGCTTATCAACACACAAGGTTTTCAGTGATAAAAGAAACCCTCCATCACAAATGTTTTTGTTTGAAATAACAGCATTTATTTTGTTTGAGCTTCTTCTCGACCCGGCTCTGCTAGGCGGACTTGATGGTTCATCAGTTACAACTGAAAAATGTTTTCTCAAACATTGTTAGAAAAATAAAATATCTTCAAGTTTTACATTTGTTCTCAAAACTACCTGTACTGAAAAATTAACGTTTAATACTAGGGTTTCAAAATAAATAAAAAACTTACTTTTATACTATTGTCTTATTAAAAAATTAATAAGAAACTTAAACTACTAAATGAGGTCATACTACCGACAAGATTCAACAAGGTAACAAGCAAGCAAACTCCGACAGCAGTGAGAAACACCAGGTTCATACCGGCTTGAACCGCAGGTCTCTCACCGACCTCTGCTGTCTTGTTCATCTTCACTATGATGTGGTTGTTTGTGGTGTTTAAACTCGTGAAGAAGACTCGGTTCGAATATGACGGTACTACGAATGTCGGAACTAGAAACCCTAGTCCTATGCCAATCTGTGTTTTTTATTAAGCGTTGTTTACGACATATATTTTCAAAAAAGTATTTTTACAAAAGTTTGCAAGCTAAGCTTTTTTTGTTTTTTATACAGACTCTCTAAGACTTAGAGTCAATAAAAAAGTTTTATTTTCAGTTTAACTAGTTAGTTTTGTGAAAGCATAAGCATAAATTAAAAGCAACAAACTCGATTTAGTAAATAATTTTCAAAATATGTTTAGTAATAGCCTAAAAAAGTAAAAACTTGTTTTTTTTTACAAGCTTCTTATTTATTGTTTTTTCAATCTGAAAAGTGTTATTACAGTGTTTTGAACTAAACATATGCTGGTTTTAATATGTATTTTAGGTTGAAAAATAACATTAAGTGTACAACTATTTTATAAAAGCAAAAATTGTCGTACTTGGTTTCCGAAAACTCCAATAGAAGTTGCTGTAGACACTTGTGAAGATTCGAACCACAGTGAAGCCAGATAAGCAGGTACTTCTATTACAAATGATTGAGCAATTGAAGCAAAAAACTGACCTTTTAATAATATTTTTTTGTGCATTATCTATTTTGTTAACAATAGAAATCTCCATTTAAATTACAACCAATGTAGATTGTTAGGTTACTTATTACTACGATCATTAAAACTAAAGTTATTAGCTTCTAACTAAGTTATTTTCTCAAACCATAGAAAATGTTAAATTTAGTACTTATAAAAAGATGTTTACGTATAATGCTTAGCTTTAAATATTCATAAAATTAATAATAATTTTTTTGATACACTTTTTAGTTTACGTTTTGTCAAAGAATTTTTATTTTTATGTTTTGTTTTTATTTTAGTACGTTTATTTAAACCTTATATAGATTTGCACAGTGCTATTGCTCATATATGCTAAACGTTAAAACTATAAACATTTATATACAAAGCTTGTACCTTTTTTTTTCATAGTTTTTGAAAATATTATTACTTTTTATTAAAATACTGTGTATTAAAAGTTTAAGACTTTAATGCTTTGGAATCAAAATATTTGTACAATTTTTTTTGAATACTTCGATTTTGACAGCAAAATTATTTTCAGTTATCAATATAAAGAAAATGTATATAGTTTATTAAAAAATCACGGTTTTATCAAATATTAGAATAATCTTAAATCTACAACTGTAAATTAATATTTAAGATAAAAAAAAACCATTTAAAGATAGCAAGGAAACATAACGATTAGGTACTAAACGGTTTTAATCATTAAATTTTTAACTCTAACATTAAAAAAAAAGTACTCTAACAATTAAAACTTAAAGTAAAACATTTTTAAGACTTTTAAACTATTAAAATAACCTAAAACGGTAAACGTTAGCCTGTGTGGGTCCACAGAGACGACCTTGAGCAGCGACCCAAGCAGGCTGACCAGCGCGCTGAACACCAGCACATTCCGCAGCCCGTGTCTTTCTAACGCCCACGACGCGACGAATATCAGCGGGATGGACAGGCCGTGGGACATCAGTGTGAGCGAGGACACGACCACCTCATCGGTGGACCAGTAGACGATGGCCGAGGAAGTGAGAGTGTTGTACTCGACCCATTGGTAACTGCAAGACGCTGATAGCATGCAAAAAACTGCGAGTATCAGCCATCTGGGTCATCGAAAAAAAAAATAATTCACTGTTAGTATTTATTATTAATTTGTATAAAGGTCTTTTTTTTTTGATTTTTTGAAAATATTTTTGCTTTATTTTTTTTTAATTTAAACAGATAAAAACTTTTTGCTGATATTTTTTTTATAAAAATATCTAGTTATGACTTATTTTATACTTGTTTTACTTATTGTACATTTCTATGTACAACGCTTCCGAAGTTTGTTAAAATTTAAATTTCCATGTATGCTTTTAGGAAATTAAACAACAAACTAAAGTTGTTAAATAAGATTTTTAAGCAAAATAAAGTAACGCAAGCTATAAAAAGACACAATAATAATTGTTTTTAAAAGGCAATATAAAACCACATTAAGAAAATCTAAACATATTTTGTTTTAACTAAAGATAGAAACAAATAGCTTGTTTTTGTCAGAAAATCATAACTTTCTCTTTATATTAAGAACTTTTTTAAAGGTTAACTTTCTTATGAAAACTAATTTAATTGGTGCTAGTTTAGACTAAACTTTTGTTTACTACTATTTTTGTTCATCCCTGAAAGTTAAAAGCTGAAAATATTATAAAAACTTAAAAGTAACAGTTATAAATTTATACACCTTTTTCTATAAACTTTGATTGTTTCGTAGTTCTGATTTTTAAAACTACTTTCCTCTACTGAGTAATCTTGATCTTCACTGCTTTGAAAAGCATTGTAAACACTGTAGTTGTTTTTAGCATTTATCTTACTTTTCTCATCATTATTTTCTGATTTTAAGCCCATCATTCATCTATTTTTTAATAACCTTTTTTTTAAACTTGGTATTAAACTACTAATTTATTGATAAAAAATCTTATGTTAAGTTGTTTATTTTTATTTTGTTTATAAATTCATAAAAAACTAATAATACTAAATTTTTTTTTTTCGTTGAGATGGAAAAAGTTGTTTGATTTAACTTATGTTTAGAGCATATTTTAAATATGGGTATTATAAGGCTAAACAGTTTGTTATTTGATCATTAATCTTTGATAAATTTATACACAAGTTCTTTAAATATTTAGTTTTGTTACAGTTATTTTGTCAAAACTTTATCTTTTTTTTGTAAAACTTATTAAAAATAGGCGCGTATGACCTACAACTATATTTTTTATTGACACCTTCTTTCAAAAAAGACAGACTGAATTGGAATGTTTGAATTTCAATAAGACGGATGTTCAGTACACAGTATGTAGTCTTTTTAAGAGTAATACTTCAGTTCTAAAATATCTTTAAGACAATGATATTATTAAAAAGAATACTTTTTTTAAACGTAGCTTAAACTATTTACTATTAAATTAAATGCGTAATTATAAGTTTCTACTACTTTTTGATTTTGAAAAAGTATGTTTTTAGCTAAAAACTACTTCGCGAGCCGCAGATCTTTTCTTTACAAGCCGCAATTTGCCGACTTCTAGTCCAGAAAGTAAGTATAAGTTTTAGTTTTCTCTGTTATAGTCATTAACAAAACTTATCTAAAGACATATTTAAAACAATTTTGGTTGGTAATATTTCAATTATACAAAATAAATTCGCGTATCTGCTAATGATCATAAAAAACATAACTACAAATTTTTAAGTTGTAGACTTTCTGCAAACTTAGTTGAAGGAGCTTATTCTATTTTTATCATGTTAAACTTTTTCTTTAACTTAAAAATAACTACTTCAATTGTATTGGAACAAATATTTTTATTTGTACTGTAAACTTACTTATTGATTATGTTGTTAGATATTTAAAAAATATCGGTTAAGCATGTTACTATAACACTGTTGTAGATTACAATATTTTTTCTAAACCAATTTATCTTTTAAATTATACTGATTTACAATGACTGATAGCTGTAACAAAGGTTTCAGCAACTAAGTACAATAAAAGTTAAAATTATGCAGAACTATTATTAAATGTAGTGCTTCTTTTCTTGTTTTTAACTATTTAGAGTTGTTTTAATAATAATAACTGAAAATAACTAACTTAAAGTTACATAAAAAACTAACCCAGTTTCAAAACAGTGTGTTATCCTTGACCTTTTAATGGTTTTTAAGGTGATAAAGCAAATTATAAAAAGTTAAACGATAAAATTAGAACTTGCAAGACTTTTAAAAACATTCTTTTATTTTTCATCAATCAAATTATGTATAATTAAACAAAAATAAACTGTTTCATATTTATACTTTAGAGTCAGTTGTAAAAATATGAAAAGAAAATTTATCTATCAATCTTCAAAATATATACAGTACTTAAGTTTTAAAAAAAGTAGGTGATACATATTATAAACAATAAGAACTTGTTTTAAAACTATTTCAAGCTTTAATACTTTATTTTTATAAAACTCCTAAAAAAATGGTCCTGATTATCTCTCAATTACTAAAATTTTAAACATAAAGTAGCTTAAAACTTACTTCTGAATATATTTTACACTAAACTACAATTCAATTTATATTTTACAAGTAGTTGTACTTTTTGCAACACTTATGTTTAGTTTTAAATAACACCCACATCATTTTGTTTCCTGTATGAATATTTAAAAATTTCGAGTGAATTTAGATACTATTTCAACTTACTAACTACTTAAACGACTGTATACAAAATATATAAAAACTTGACCATTAAAGACACAAAATTTTACTTTTTGGAATTCGCGACCAACTTTTTAAGATTACTAGTATTTTCAAAGAAAACATTGTTGAAAGTCTACTCGTCGAAAGAAATCATGAAAGTTTATGATATTTTACCATGAAGCTACAGTTTGCGTCCTATTTGTCATGCAAAGTTCAATACAATGTTTACTAGGCAAAACAGCGGGTACGCTTGTTTTGAAGAAGACCAAAGAAAACACCCGTAAAAGTGTACAAAGTCTAAGACTTTGTAGACTTTCTTGTGCCGCGAGACAAGCTCAAAGTATTATTAAAAGTTTAATAATGCCACAAGCTGTCGGTAGACCCAGGTTTTAGGTTACTATCTTAATTGATAAAAGAAGATATAGGTTATATAATTTTTTATTTAATTTTATTTTTTCCTCTCCAATAAGAGGTTCTTACTTTGACTGGCCGTATTTAAAAGGTTAGTTAGAAATTTTTACATCAGTAAAAAGAATTTGGAGGCTAGCTAAAGATTTATTAAATAACTTCAAAATAAAAACTGTTCACCTCTCCAACTTAATTAATAAAACGTTGTGGATCTCATCTAAGCCTTAGTTTTACATAAAACTTATCCTACTAAGTTAGTTCCAAGTTTATTTAGTATGATTATTTTAAAATTTTCAAATGTTATTTTCAAACAATTTTATTTATCAATATAGGACAAATCCATTTAAAACTTGCATGTAACTTGTTAGCTACATATTGCTGGTTTCAGTAATAAAAATTATCAAAAAAAATAATTAATCTTAGAAAAAAAATCCAAGTGTTATATATAAATAATGTAGGTAGCCGTTATTTTTTTTAAATACTTTAATGTATTCTGATGGTAAATTTCTTAAATTCTGGCGAAAATTATGGTAAATTTTTTTGTAAACAACTTTTAAGGAATTGTAAATGAAACACACAAAATAATATTTGTTTTGTAATTTTTAACAATAATGGCTTTTATAAACTTGTTATAACTTTTGGATTTGACAGTTTTCTTTTTGTATGTGTGTTGACCACTGGGTTTTGATCTTGCAAAATTCAACTTAGAGAGTAAACTTTACATACAGTAAACTTTTCCATGTATGATGTTCAAAAACTTTTTTGAATTCATATAGTGCTGCAGTTTATGCAGCTCCAAAATTAGGCCTTCCAACAAATTTTGTATATATTTAAAATGTTTGTATATATTATATTTGTTTAAAATGCAGCTGGCACAGATTGAGCATGCAGCTTTAATTTTACTAGTATTTGAAGGTCGAATATAAAAATTTGAAAAACAAACAAATTTGTCATTATATTCAATGAAATAATATCTGAGATTAATGGATAATTTATTTTTCCTTCTTTTTTTTTTTGACTAGGTGGAACAAAAGCTCCAGTGTGCCACGTCCCTGCTAATAACTGTTAGCTATCAAACTAACAGCCTAATTACAAGTTAGGAAAAATATGTTTGAGTAGATTTCAACATCGCGGGCCGCAGTTCGCCGACCCCTAAATAAAAACTTTGGTTAGTGTATAAAAAGAATATAAAAAAAGGTGTGTTGCTAATACTCTCAAAAAATACTACAAAAAAACACAAAAGTTTTGAATTATTAAACCATTAACTTTACTTATATTCCCATAAAAATTGTTTTTAACTTGTAGAGCAAGGCGACCAAGAGACAATTTAATTCATTTTAACTTTTTAAATATTTATTTCAATAATATTGTCAGAAAACTTTTCTGCCAAAATATGCAATGCACATGTTAGTATTATCAACTTAATTAATACAAAAAATTAACAAGATATCTTAATTTAAGAAATGTTCCATAAAGTTATTACGAGAACTATTTTATCAAAACTTTTATTGTAAAAAAGTTTCATCTAAAACAGTTCGTCAATTACAAAAATACCTAAAAATAATAGCATTATACAAATTTTGTTAAAAATATAATTTTAGTTTACAAATTTTTCAAAATAAAGCAATACAAACAACTTAAGTTTAAAACTATAAAACTGCTAAACATACAAAAAGTACGAAATGATTCAATGTAAACAAAAAATATACAAATATAAAACAAAACACAAAAAATTTTACTGAAATTAAATTTTATAAAGTGCTTAAAGTAATACGAATGCATTATAAGATAAATAAAATAAAGTCTGTACAAATGTGTATTGTTCATGATTAAAAATATTTTTACGAGAAATAGATGTGCAAAAAGTAAAACTTTAACGATACTTGAAATACATAAAAAATAAAATACACTGAGTTTAAAACTTATAACAATTTTGAGGTAATTTTTGGTCAACGGCAATTAAAATAAATCTATTGTGCTAAACAAAAATCAAAATTTAAAAAATAAATGTATATACATTTTTTTACATTATTATTTAAAATTTTGATTGCCTATCAAAGTTTAAAAACTCCACAAATTTTATTATTGCTTTTAAAATATAATGAAAATTTAACTTTATAACTTTTATAACTTTCACATCGCTGGTATAAATCAAATGATAGAAAAGTACAAATATACAATAAAATTGTTTTAGTTTCAAACCTCAGAGCAGATATATATATTTATCAAAGCAGAGTATTAACCTGATAAGATTGCAATATGTTAGTAGATTGTTGCGCAACAAAACATTAAAAAAGAGAATAAAAACTTTTACAACCCAAATCAACCTCATTGCTTGCAGCTCAAATCTCCACCTTCCTGCTTCACACCTTCCTGCTTCCTGTCGTACTTCCTCGCCACCCCGTATGGAACGTACGCGGCGTTCACACCATGCTGCAGCCCGCTGTCTATGTTCCTCTGCTGGTCGTCGAAGAAGAGGTGCGGGCGGATCTTCTCCAGTATCGGTCCCTTCGGAGCTCCCGCCAGGAACAACGCCTCGTCGATGTCCAAGCCCCACTTGCGCAAGGTCTGCGGTGAAGAGTTTAAACAGCTAGCGTTTTTAAACAGATGTGAGAAAAAAATTTGATGTGTATTAAAAGAACTAAGTTCCTCGATAAATAAAAAATACTTTTTTAGTGTTTTACTCCTAAATTGTTGGTAATAAAATTAGTGTGTACAAAGTTTCTATTTAGGATAAAAAACTATTTTTAAATAAAATCAATTAAACAGGACATAAAAGAATTAAAATGTATATATTTTTGTGTAAACCTAAATATATACTTGGAGCCTTTTTTTTTGTAGCCAAGATTTTTAGATCGAAGAAATCTCACAAAACATACAATTGTAACCTTATTAGTATGTGAATTAATTTAAAAAAAACACTTTTTTTCATTTAAATCAACATTTCAAAACAACAAAAGTATAGCGCGAAAGTTTGTGATACAAAGGTAAAAAACATTCTAATATAAATCAATACATTTGTAAAAAAAAATTAAAAGTAATACACCTACAGAACAAATACACACCCTGAGCGCTCTGAGGCCCGAGCTGGCGGCACTCCTGGCAGTGACCAGGTAGGTTCTGATTGGACAGTTGTCAGTGAATTTGGCGCGAATTTCTCCCAGAAGCATGGCGAACTTCTTCAGCGGTCCGTGCTCCAGTATCATGTCGGCCTGTAATAAATATTCTATTGTGGATAAGGGAAAACTTTTAATTTATAGTTTATAAATCAATTAGAACTATTTAACAACAGATTGAGCTGTTTATTAAATACTTTTCTTAACGTCTAGTGTGTTTTATTATTATATATACTTTATGAGTTTAAAATATATTCTATGGTATGAAATAAGAATAAACCAATAATATTAGATTGCAATGATCTTATTTCATACATAGTTTTTTTATAAGTCTTTATCTAATAATTTTTACGTTAACTCTATCTAAGTCTCTACTTATTAATTTTTATGTTAACTCTATCTAAGTTTGTATCTATTAATTTTTACGTTGCTCACATATTGATGGCATGCACAAAGCTATAAAATTTTTTGATTAAATTTTGTTAACTTCAAAACATATATCATTATCTTTAACTATTATTTTATATTATAATAAACTACTAAAGTAATGATGAGTAACTTCCTTAAATATATTTTAGTTTATACTCAAACTGACTTGACGCATACTGTTTTGAAGTTTGAACGTTTAAAACTACATATCAAAGTATTAAGTTATGTTTTAATAAAATTTTAGTTTATATTCAGTTAGAGGAACAAATAAATACTTTTATTAGTATTCTTAACTTAATTGTTTTACCACACTACTATATTTGTACTAAAAAAACAACTTTGATGCAAATAACTGTAAACTTTTTTTGACATAAACAGTACTTTAATATATCAGTTATAAAAACTATGGTTATCTTAATGTTAATTTAAACTTTTAATAAACAAGATTTATTTATCTTATAAATAAAAGCCTTGTAATTTTTTTTTTATCTATGTAAGAACATTAGTTTGTAAATTTTCCTAAAACCTTAACTAAAATAATATAACAAAACATCTTAAACATCAGAACAAAAATTAAAGTTAGCTTCAATATACATGAAACAATTACTTATAGAAAAGTATGTCATCATACACCGACTTTACATTATTTTAATTTAAAATTTAATTCAGTTAACAACCCACTTTTTTTTCTTCGTGCTTGAAGAAGTTTTCGAGGCCGGATTTCTTGGCTATTATCTCCGACTCGTCTGAGAAGAGAACAGCGTCTCCGTCGAACGCGATGCGAAGCTGGTTGGACAACTCGACAGTGTCCCTGTCGCAATTCGGGTACAACGTTGCTGCTGCTATGCCTTCACAAAAAATTATTTGATTGTTCAAATTTAAATTTCAACTGTTTTTTAGAATATGAACGGTTGGATTGAAATATTTAATGTTTTTTGTTAAATTATTGATAGTTTTGCAGATAAATTAGATTGTTTTTTGCCACAAAAAAATCAACTGGTGTATTTTTGCTGCTTTCAAAAAATGTTCATCATGACTGTGATAATATAAATACAAAGTTGTTAACTGTTTTGAGCGTACAAGCATATGGATTAAATTCAGTAATTTATGTAGATTTACTATAAAACGTAGGTAAATAACTTTCTAATTAATTTTTGAACACGCTTGTAATTGACAGGGTTTGAAGTGCATAAACTTTAGTAACTTTAGCCTGACATTTTAGAAGCTAAGTATATACTTTTAAATTGGCACAGCAAAATTGGCTGTCTCAACTCTGGATTAGGCGCTGGACGTTACACTAAGTCTAACTCAACATTTAAGGGTTAATTTTCTATTTTTATAAACTGTAACATTTTCCCTAACCCTTGTTATTCGGCACCCAGATGGGCTAAAAAACAGATAATACTATTTTGCTTATGATTTTAGTTCAAACGAGTATTTGAATGTATTTTAAAAGTTCACAATTTAATAATCTATTTAAATATAAGCTGATTTGCAATTCTGCAAAGTCCCCTGTATTTACCGCGATTTTATTATGGCAGTATTAGCAGCCACACGTCATCATAATACAAATATTTACAAAAAAATATTGGTTCAAATTTGAGTTTAGGTAAAACAAAAATTGTTTATAATAAAAACATATTTTAAACATAAAATTTAATCTCAAATATGCGTATTCAAAAGCAGCAAAACAGTAATTGTACAGTGTAAAACAGTAATTGTACAGTTGTTTCAACTTGTTGTTACAAGTTTACAAACAAGTTTCAGAGTAAATGCTTAATTTCACTTATTTTAAGAAAAAGAAAGGATTTTAAATGATAAAATTTGAAAACAAACAGCATTTTGAACAAACTATGCTTGACCTAAAGTTGCAAACTCAGAAAGTTGCTGTTCTATCAAAAAGCTTTTTTTAACATTTAAGGAAAGCCGTTTGAGAAAATTAAAGGCATACAAACTTTTAAAATATCCATTTAAGTGATAGTTAAAAGAAAACAAGAACTTCGGTAAAACTATATGACTAAACACTTTAATTTGCACTTGCTAACTTTAAAGTGTACTTAATTTAAACTACAAGCTTGACATTTTCGCTTATGTTTTTTTTATAATTAACTACCAAAGCGTTGCTAAATAAAAAAAATTACTAATTTAGTCTGATTTTATTGACGCGTACAAGCCTTGAATTGACTCTTATTCGTATTTTATCACTAAAGTTTGACTTCAATTGAAGATAATTTAAGGAAGTTTAAACGACATAAGGTTAGTTTTCGCTTATGAGTAAAAAACGCTGGAAAGCTTTACTTGCTGTAATAATAAAGTAAACGTTGTTGTATGCAAGAAAAAAAAACAACTAAAAATGTATTATTCAAAAGTTAATGGTACATAAAGTTTAAATAAACATTTTTGTAAGACGAAAAAAGGTAATACAAATTTCTTTTACCGATTACTTTTCTAAGTGATAATGTTTTTGCAAACTACAGAAACATCATCCATAGAAATAATAATAATTAAAGTCAATCAAAATAGTTAGTAGATTTTTGCCTATATAAACACTACAGCTTTTAATTCTATTAATTATGACAACGTTAATAACTATTTAAAAATTATAGGTGTATGAAGAGTTTAAAAAGCTATAAAAAAACTTTGTTTTAGTTAGCTTTACACAAAGCAAAATTGTCAACGCTGACACTTTGAACAACTTAACTTGATAAAATTCGATTTTATATTACCGCCAAACGTGTAGAAGTGTCGATATTTCAATTACGTCGAAAACTATGACAACAAAATCAATATGGCATCATGTTACGTGTGCTGACAAGTCACTATCAATATGTTTTACATCATCATCAACACTTTAATTATCAAGTTATTTTGTTGTATTTATTTTTACATTTTATAACTACTTAAGTAAAATGTTGATGACAAATTAAGTGTTGTAGGAAAACAAAGAAATTTAATTAGTTTTTAGCTTCTTAGAGTTTTGTTGTAACGATTTTAATTACTTATTTTTTCTTTGAAGTCCACTTGATAAATAATCACTTTTTTTTTAATGTTCTAAATTGCGCAACTAAAATTATATACAATATACATATCTTTTAAAAGAACGATAAAACTGTTGTATTAAAAGTCTATAAATAAGATAAATATAACTTTGTGTTAACGGGTTAACACACTTCAACAGCGCTCTGTAAAAATAAACACTACACATTATTGTAGATTAATGGTTAGTAATAGATACAATATCGAATGTTAAATCCGACTGTTATAAACTATATAATATTTGCAATTATTAAATCTAATTATTACTAGGTAAAGTTAAATACAAAATAAAATAACTACTCAAAATATAAAGCACTCACATGAAAGTTGTAAATATACTGATTCATAAGACTAAACCGTCGTTAAACATTCGTAAATATTTTTGTTAATTACGTCACAATATTATGTTTTAATGCAACACAAAAAAAAATCATTTACCTTGCATTTGCAACATAGATAAAACTCTTTATGTTTGGAAAAAAGCAATTAGGAACTTTAGTTGAAAAGTTTCTTTACAATTATTTTAAATACATAATAAGTAATCTATTGTAAATAAAAATAATTAATGTTTGTTGTTTTACTTCTTTTTATTTACAATAGATTACTTATTATGTATTTAAAATAATTGTAAAGAAACTTTTCAACTAAAGTTCCTAATTGCTTTTTTCCAAACATAAAGAGTTTTATCTATGTTGCAAATGCAAGGTAATTGACTCTTTTTTAATGTGGTGCATTAGAACATAATATTGTGACATAACTAACAAACATGTTTTCGAATAATTAACGACGGTTTAGTCTTATGAATCAGTATATTTACAACTTTCACGTGAGTGCTTTATATTTTGAATAGTTATTTTATTTTGTGTTTAATTATACTTTATCATAATTTAGATTTAATAACTACAAATATTATATAGCTTTATAATAGTCGGATTTAACATTATATATTGTATTTATCATTACCCACTAATCAATAATAATCTAAAGTATTTATTCTTATTTTTAATAAACATATATGTACACCTACTTATGTTTTATTCTTTCCTTACAGTATTTATTTTTTACAGAGCTACGTTGAAGTGTGTTAACTTGTAAGTTTAATAAAGAAAGAGTACTGTTTGAATTTGTTTTATATTTTCATAAATATATTAACTTAAATTTAAACAATATTGTTAATAACATTTTCTAAGCCTAAAAAGATTTTTTAAATTATACATATTTAAAACCTATTACATAACAACTCAAACCCCAGAAATTCAAATCTTTAGAAAAACTTGTAAGGGGCTATAATTAAAAATAAAATAAAATGTGTACCTGGATGTTTAGTAAATAAAACATGACGATAAATAAAAAGTTAAGTCATAAAAGTATCAACTCACAATAACTTAGAATTATCAAAATTTTAAATGTTGGAATTCAAATTTTGAGAATTTGGATTTTGTGCACCCTCTACACATAGTTTTTTAAATAAACAGGGTTGCCACTCGTTTTTTCAAAAATTTTTCCAGGTTTTTCAAATTTCTTCTAGGATTTTAAAAGTTCATTTTTGGGTTTATTTTTAGTTTAAAGTTAAATTTAAGGTAAAAAACAGTGTTAAACAGTATAAAAAGATTGAAAAGATACTGTAAAGCTACTTAAAATGTGCTTTTTATTAAAAAAAACTTTTGGTGATGACAAATATTTTTTATCTGTATGATAATTTTTTGAGTCAAACCAAAATTTTACTACTGAACATGTTAAAAATTCTTAAAATTTTCAGGTTTTTCCAGGTTTTTTTTCAAAATTTCTTAAATTCCAGGTTTTTCAAGGTTATTTTTGCCTAAATTGTCTAATTCCAGGTTTTTCCAGGATTCCAGGTAAAGTGGCAACCCTGAATAAAATACTAAAGCGCAATACCAAGTTTTACAATAGGTTAGTAAATGAAAACACAAACCTTCACCAATGGCTTCAGCTACGCTTTCCTCATTGGCTGACAAGTACAAGTCGGAACCGTACGCCGACAAGTAACCAATCACAGACTTGCCCGCCGTCAAGCAGAACCTCTCTATGGTCAGTTCTGTTGTAATTATTCAGTTTTAAAAGTTTAAGTGAACAAGTTATAAAAAATATGTATCTACTAGTTTGTTTTGCTATCTTCAAAACCTATCTTCAAAACCTATGTAATTGAAACATCTTGAGTTTTACCAATTAAACATGACAAAGTCATAGCTAATAAAGTAAAAAACGTTACTTATTTAAAAGTAATATTTTTATTTTCTACTTTTGATAGTCTCTTAAACTTTTCCAAGTGGCTGTATAAAAAAAAACTTCAACTAAAGTTTATTGCAGCTATTTTGACAAACTATTTATTAATTAACTTATGGACAATTTAGGTCGTTCTCTAAATAAAAGTATTAAACGTAAAAGAAATACTTTTGATTTTTTTTAACAACTAGTTTGTACAACAATTAACAATAAATTGATACAAACTATTATTTACTAAAGATGTATCGTATAAAAACTTAGATAGTTAAAAATGTAAAAAAGTTTCTCTATTACTTTGCATATTTAGTAAAAAATACACTTGGTGTAAACATACACTTTAGCCTATTTAAAGTTAAGTTTCTCTAATACAAAATACGGCATGAAAATTAATACGGAACTTAAACTTATACATCGAATGATTAAAAGCACTTTTTCTAAATGAAATACATTTATATAACTACATTGGTAATCTTAAATTTAGAATAAAAAAATTATTACATTCAAGACGTTTACACTTTTATTACATTCAATTTGTAATAAAACTGTAATTAAGTAATATTCTCGAAATTAGAGATATTCAACACTAATTTATGAATAAAGTTAAATTCAAAAATATATATACAAGACAACAATTTTTAAGGAAGAAAAAATCAAATTAAATATTACGAATTTCAAGCAGTAAATTAAAAAACTTATTGATTGTTTTTAATGCTATTTACCGTTTTGTATACTTAAGTGGAGCATAATAAGCATATTCACAAAGAAAGTGTTTTTTTAGCCAACAAATGGCTGCTTATTTAGCAAAAGAAGTATGATTTTAAATACCAAAAGCAGATGTTACGATTACAAACAAAAGCCTAGTAAAAACAAACAAACAAACTAAAAGATTATACGTTTTACAGAGAACTTTTTTGTTAACTATACAGCATTCTTAATTAAAAAATTAGAACTTTCAATTAGAAAAAAGCTTATTTTTGATTTAGTATTTACTTAGAACGCTATATAAAATCTATAAATATACGTAAGTGTATATGAAAGAATAATCAATCACGAGTTTTAAAAAGATATATTTTCTGAACACTTTTCAAAGTTTAATATTTTAAGTGTAAAAACCAATTTTATGTTCCGTACTTATTATAAAGTAAGTTTACAAAATGGTTGACAAAAACTGACTGTGATGGTTGACAGAGTTAATAAGCGAGATTCCAACTTGAGCGGAATTGTTGGACATCAGTACAACGTCGAAAAGTCGTTTCTCGTTCGGATTCATTTCCAGCAACTTCAAGTTAATGCTTTCCAAGGCCTTAAATCAAAATCACATTTGAATATTGAAAAATAAATATTATCAATATTTTTGGAATAGTTGCTTTGTATTTATATTTATGAACTTCTTCTTTTTTTTTTTTAATTGTTTTGGTAGAAGCGTAATAAAAAAATAATACTTTTTATCAATTTGAATTCTAAAAAAATCTTCAAATAGTTTGTTGAATTACTTAAAACTAATCTAAGCTTAAACTACAGCTAATATAATATATTTCTATAAGTATACAGCTGTTATAGAGGCTTACCGCTTCAAAAGAAGGTTTAATTAAATGATGTATTATATGGCTTATAACCGATTTACTAGTGATTTAAGTTGTAATACTATAATACTTAAGTTACTTCACAAGTAACTGATGACCACTGGTAGTGTTACTACTGTGAAACTGTAGTTTTGCAATCAACTTAAATCACTAGTAAATCGTTTGACTGAAGCTCTTTAATTTTGTAATTGAGAAAACTTTTATTAGCTTAATTAAAGTGATATTGAATAAAAATAATAACAATAATAACTATTATAATAATAGCAGTACTAATATCAATATTATATGACTTATAAATACTTAAGTTTATAAGAAAGTTCTAAATAATACAATGGGTCTAGTATAGCTACAATTTATTTTTTAACTTAGTTATTATGTAATAAGACACGTAGAAGTACGACTAAACTTGCTTGATAGCATTTTTGTTTTAGACAAAAACTGTTTATAATTATACCTCTTTGCGTTAACTACATTTTTTCGACACAACTTTGATTAAAGGTTTTGACTCCAAACATGTTGGGGTGTATTTATGTTTTAAAATAACTAGAACACTAGAACAGTGCAAAACAAAACTAAAAAAATAAAGTAATTTGTTACTGTAACTTTTGCACTTACAGTGTGCGAGTGTGAATGTTTATTAGTCATCTTCTGTGACGCTTTTTCACAAAATATTGACAACTTATTCAAATTCAAAAAAAAAAAAACCTACGTTTAAACACTTACTAACTACATTTTTATCTTTTCTTTATAATTTTTGTTTTCTCTCAAAAACAAAATGAAGTTTAACTACACATTTAAGTCAATTATTTTACAAACTAATTTATTTCATGTTACCATAAGTTATCTTTAAGAAAAAATAAAAATTTATATGAAAATAGTACTACGATTGATTAAGTATAATCAAAGTCTTAAACTAAGCTTAACTATAACGAGTTATAAATAAATTTTGTTAAGACTTTCTATATGTGTAAAATGTTTTAATATTAAAAATACTTCTAAGTTAAATTGTACGCCATGATATTTTTATTCACTTTATTTGTTTAAACATTTAAAGAAAAATTAAGTTATTTACTTTAATTTAAATCCTAGAAGAGTTAGCATGCTGTATAGAATAAATATATTGATCAAAGAGTTTCACTTTTTTTAAATTCAGTTACAAACTAATGTTTTGATTAGAATAAACAATAACACTAAACTATTTTTTTCATGACTTTATTATCAGGCCAAAGAAGTAGTTTAAAAATCATAATTATGATCAAAGTTTTATATACTAAGTCTAAGTTCTATATTATTATATTTAGAGCAACTATTGAGCTGTGTTTTTAAGAAGTGCGAAACTTGTGTGGAATAAGAAACTTTAAAGGTAAAAATAAATTTTGGTATTCAAACTTAATAACTGTTATTTAATCATGTTTGTTTAAATATCAAAAAAAAATTGCTATGCAATGAGTTTAATACGATTCTTCCTTAAATCCAGTACAAGCTAGTCATATGTACAACAAACTAAATACGTGAATGAACGAAAACGCGGCTCCCGGCTTCAGGGGCTTGTTTTCGTTGTGCACCATGTGCTTGATGTACGCCTGCGTGCCCTGCTCGTCCCAAATCTTCCTCTCCTCCCGCATGTCGAACAGCACTCGCGACGACACTGCTATTATGATGCAGTCCTTCGGCTTCGGCTGCAAGATTTTTTGATGTAAAAAGCTTTTTTCATTCAGGCGTTTAAACTCGGGTTAAAATGGTTTTGTAATTTCTAATAACAGTGAGAAGTGTTCTTTATATTTGAAAAAAATTAAACAATAAGATATAACTTTTATGTAACTATCATATGATTATCAATAGTACAAAAGTATGTAAAGTACAAAATGCTTAATCCCTACTTACAAAACTAAATTTTAACTCAAATTAAATTTGTTTATAGTCACAGAACAACTAACTATCGACAAATTGGTTATTCAATGAGTCAAGCTTTGTTTAGTATTTTCATATAAATTTTAAACAAAACACAACGGATTTTGTGAGACAAATGTTTTGTCAGTCACTTTTGTTAAATAAAAACATAGCCATAAGTATCCTTTAATCTTTTAAACTAAACTACCAATATCTTTTATCAAACTAAATTACCTGATACTTTACATAAAAAATTTAATTATTTAAAACTAGCGTTTAAACACTTTTATTTAACAATTAGTTAAAAACTCATACACCTTTCAAAAATTTGGGTCACCCTGTAAAATAATTGAACTGGAGGGTCATTTTGCACATGTAAATAAAAAACAAAAAAAATATATATAAAAAAAAAAACAGAAAAATAAATTAAAAGACAAATTATTAAAAAAAAAAGCTTACTGACCTAGGGTAAGAGGTAACAGTAATAGTAAAAATAAAAAAATAACTAATAAAAAATAATTAAGTAACTATTTTAAAAAAATTAAAATTTCAACCCCTGCAAAAATTTCTTTGTGCAAAAGTGTGTCTGTGCAATTTTATCTGTGTGCAATTTTGTCCCCTTGTGCAAAAGTGCAAAAGTTGTGTCTTTGTGCAAAAGTATCTTTGGGCAATATTGTGCCCTTGTGCAATTTTTTTTTGCTCATGCAAACTTGACAGCTACCTGTTTATATTAGATATGTTTGTTTAGATTTATACTTGTTTTCATTTAGATTTTTAATTAAATAAAAAAATTTAAACACAGCGAGTTTTTTTATGAAAAATCTTCAATATGTGTGCATAATAATATAAACGACCAAAAAGAATTATGCTGCCATTGAAGGAGAGTCACTTGCCTTGCCTAGGTTAAAAGTTTTCAATGTCCCAGGAAAACTTAAGAGTGGAGTACTAGAAAAAAAAAGATTGTTGCCAAATATTTTTGGTAAATTTTCTTCATGTTTTTAAATTACATACTTTAGGGTCTATTTTTAGTTTTAAATAAAGTTCAAGGTAAAAAACTGTGTTAAGTAGTATTACAACATTGTATAGATACTGTAAAGCTACTTTAAATGTGTTCTTTAATAAAAATATTTTTGATGATGACAAATTTTTTTTATCTTTACTATAGACATTTTGTGTCAAATTGAAATTTTACTATTTAACATGTAAAAGTTGTTTAAAATTTCAGGTTTGTCCAGATTTTTTAGTAATTTTTGTTTAAAATACCAGGTTTTAAAGTGATTTTTTTCGAAATTCATACTTATTTTCACAACTTCTCAAATTTCAAGGTTTTCCAGGTTTTTCTAGCCTAAATTGTCAAATTCCAGGTTTTTCCAGTACTCCAAGTTTTTTTGCAACCATGTATATATTATAGTTGAATATTTAATAACATATTTATACACAAGGAGATTTCTTTCACCCCCTAACTTAAGTAATATATCAACAAAACCATACATTTGAAACTCATATGTTTAATATTTAGTTGTTTATGCTCAATATAGCATATCACATATAACTATTACACTTAAATTGAAGTCCTCAGAACAGCAATTCCCAACCTTTAACACAAGTTATGTAAATTAATGTTTATTAATTTATAAGTTAGTACTTAACTTTAATTTTTTTTAATTAAATAAAGTCTTTAAATTGTACAATTCTATATACCTAAAGTTCAAAAAAATTATTTCTTTTTTCTTAAATTTATATTTTTTTACAAAATTAAACACTGTTTTGTGTAGTGGGGTATATTTAGTGATAACCTTCTAAAAAGGAGTAAAACATGAAAAAGAAAAAAGGTTATAGAACCGCTGCTTTAGAAAATGAGATTTTGATTTAATGATGTTCTAAAATTAAAAATGATACATATAAAGTCATTTTTAATCATTTTTTAAACTTTTTGTCCAAAATATTGTACACAGAGGAAACAATAAAAATAATATACAAACGTGATTTTTTAAATAGCCAGTGGCAAAATATGGCTATTTTTTACCACAGAATGGTGCTTTTGTTGAATAAAATACCACAGGATGTAGTTTTATGTGAGAAGGTGGAGCACTTTCATTTAAAACTTTAAAAACTCAAACAAATAAAATAGCTGTTAATAAAATTCAATAAGTACAAAAATATTCTAAAAACAAAAAATAAAAACTTAACTTTATCATAATCAGCTAACGCTTACAGACAATTAGTAACTATTTTTTGCATACGCTTCCCTAAAAAATGTTTAATTTTCTTATCAACTTGGTGAAAATTTATCTATTTTAAATCTAAGCTTCTAAATCTATTTGATAAGCTAAACTAAAAGTTTGCTTTGTCAAAGAGCATTATGTTTTTTAGTAGAATTTTCAATTATTTATTTACTTTAAAATATTATGCTGTTTTTTGTGTACAAATTTTCTTATCTTTTTTAAACAATAATAAACTTTTTTTGTAATATATTATTGCTTATTTGGTATTTTAATTTTATTTTATATTCTTAAATTAAGAACCTATTTTACATTAAATATACTTCTTATTTTTACTCGTAATGTGTCTTTTATTTAAATGGCTGAGGTTTAATACCTGAGACCAATCTTGCACAATAAACAACAAAACCAATTTTTGTTGTATATATATTTGAAATTGTTTTTTTTAATTAACAAATGTCAAACTTTTTGATGCAAATGCAGAGAATAATACATCTAAAATAAAAAACAACCAGTCTTAAAACTTTTTACTACTGTATCAATGCTTTACGCATACCCTCAGAAAATAAGTTTGTTAACAGTTTTTTTTTAAGATTAACAAAAAGACACATTGTGACATGTCAAATAAATTGAAATAAACTTAAGTAGCTTATTCTAAAATCAACTTTTGTAGCAACCCTGCTTTCTAACCAAAATATGTATTTTTTTTAAATTATAAAGCAATAACAAAAAGTAGAAACAAAATTTAACTAAAAATAAACAACACAAAACAAAACATAAATTAGCTTGTAGAAAAGTTGTATTTAGAACAGGCTACTTAAATTTATTTCACAATGTGTACTTTTGTTATTCTTTATTAAAATTGACAATAAACTTTGTTTTTGTTCTGAGGATATGTGTAAAGCATTGAAGCAGACGTGAACAATTTGAAGACTAGTTGTTTTTTTATATTATAAATATTACTACTTTATATTTAACATATATCTTCTATAAACAATTCAGAAACAAAAAAAAGTTTTAAGTTTTGTCTCTTCAGTTCAGGGTTTCCCTAAGTGGGCCATGAGCAGCAAAGGGGCCAAAATGGGGGAGGGGTGTGCAGTTAAGGAGCAACAGGGGTGCCATAATTTATATTATGAAAAGCAAAAAAAAGGGGGGCTTTTAATGGTAGTTTTTTGAGTAATCTTGTTGAAGGGGGCCATAGTTTTTTTAATTTCTTTAAAGGGGCCATTTGAAAAAAGTTTGAGAAAACGTGTTTTAGTTTAATTCAATTTTTTATCTCTTTCCTATACATTGTGAATAGTATTGGATATTGAAAAATTTCATTAAAAATTGTTACACTTCATAAGTTTTATCATTGTAATCTATTCAGCAGTAGAACTTAATGACTGTATGAATGTTAATAAATACATTTTTTTAAAAAGAATACTCAACTATAATTGATTCCTTTGTTAAATTCTTTTTTAGTACAGTGCTTATTCACTTATCCGGACTTCACTTATCTGTACAGTTTTGATCAAAAGAAAATTCAAAAAACTTTCAATATTAAACACTACATTTTTGTATGATGCAAATATTTAAGTTTTCATGCTGTAAGAAAATTTTAAGTGATTTAATAAATTCTACAACTAAAACTATAAATGTCTATTCTTTCTTATTTTAGTAAAACTTTCAATAAAAACTAGTTTGTTAGGAATGATATGTTTCTGTTAAATTGCCTTTAATTTTAAACTTAGTCAAAGTTTTTCGTTTTTCTTTATGCTTATTTTTTTTTCTTTGGTTAAAAAGATCTTTTATTATTTAGAAAGAGAGGTTTACATTATTTTTTGATTTTAAGGATTAACAATTTATATTTTCTCTTAAAAAAATCAATCTTTTTTTATAATTAATAGTGAAGGCAGATGGAATTACAAATGATGAATTTTACTTGCTTGACTTTCAAAAAACATATATTGTTGCAGAGGGTTAGTAAATTTGATGTTTTTCTACCTTTGAAAACATAAATAAATAAACTTAAAATTCATTGTTTGTTATTTATCATTTTATTATGTATTACTCATAGTTACTATGTATTTGTTTTTACCATAACACTTTTATTATGCATTGCATTATATGCAGCGGTTATACTATTATATCAAAAAATATATTATTTGTTCTTATTGGGAATTTTGGTTATGCGGACACATGTACAGAAAAATTTTGCCCAACATGTTCGGATAAGTGAATAAGCACTGTACTAAGCATTTAGAATAACATATAAGTAGTTTTTTTAAGTTGTGATAATTAAGGAAGGGTAATATAGAGGGCTCTTAAAAAATTACATGGGCTCTTTTATGAACTATAAAGTTTCAAACATTATCAGCTAATTCATATTTAATGCAAAAACAAATAAATAAAACACTCTCTCAAGTTTTTTGTGATAGTTTATACGTATTACACTACTTTTCGTCAGAACTTAACAGTAGAACAATTCTAAAACTATGAATAAGTTTTTAAACAAAAACACAAAAAGTCAAAACTAACAAAGTAATAAGCACAATAAATAATCAGTGTAAAGTAATAAATAATTAAACTCAAATACTACTAACGGATAAAAAATAGATAATTTAACTAAATAAAGACACTTTATAATCAAATTCCTTCTGTTTACACAGTTCTGGTTTCTCCAAAAATATAGAGATAGCCTCCAACTTCACGAGATCAAACACACTATTGCAATGATGGATTATTCTAAATCTGGATATGTCATATTTCCTAGCACAATCTCTATTATTTATTAGATGATCTGCAACTGAAGATCTTTTTGCTGCGTTTTTTGTTGCTATTGTCTTTATTTCAGGTTCTTGTTCGATGAATTTCAATACACAAGCAGGTAGATGTTCTTTTATCCTGGTTTTTAAGTGCCTAGAGGTCTGCCCGATATAGCTCTTTTCGCAAGAGCAATTAAACTTGTATACTACACAACTTTTGTCTTTGTCTGGTATCGGGTCCTTCAACTGCACTTTTAATAAAGATTTTGAAAGAAATATAACTCTTGGAAGCACTTGATTGTAAGATGTTTTTGTTAGGTCTTTTAGTTTGCTCTCAAATACTCGTGATTTTTCTCCAATATAAGGTAGTTTTAATATTGCTGGGAACTTCTCCGGTCCAAATAGTCTAGGTTGATTTATGTTATTGTGGTGTGATTTTATCACCTTCTTAATCAGATCTGGTGGGTAACCATTTTTTATTAAAATTTCTTTTATTCTCTCAACCTCTGAATGAAGTAATTCTTTCGAACAGATTCTGTATGCTCTATGGTACAGCGTTTTGATTAGGTTTACTTTTCGTTTCTTGCTACAAAACGATTGGTAGTGTAAGTATTGCCCAGTGAAAGTTGTTTTTCTATAAACATTCGTTAAGAAGCTTGTTTTATCTTTTATTATTAATATATCCAGAAATGGCAGCTGGTTGTTTTCTTCTACTTCTTTAGTAAAAGAAATCTTTTTATGTAAAGAGTTTATTTTTTGAAAAATATCTTCATTTTCACTTTCTGTTTTGGATATGACCAAACAATCGTCGACGTATCTTATGTAGACAACTTGTGAAGACAAGTCGTCAGCAATTTTGGATTCTAAATATCCGATGAAAATATTTGCTAGAGTAGGACCCAAAGGTGACCCCATGGCTACGCCGTCTATCTGACTGTAAATTGTATTGTTGAAATTAAACTGCACATCACTTGTTGCTATTTTCATCAGCTTTATAAAATTATTCTTCTCTAAATTAGGTTTACTTATTTCATATAATTTGTCAGCACTTATCTTAATTGATTCTTCTAGTGGTACATTTGTGAACAATTGCTTTACGTCAAAAGATGTTAAAACTGTATTAGTTGATTTAGCATGTTTAATCTTTTCGATAACTTCAAAAGAGTCTTTTACAACAAATTTTGAGTAATAAGCTAAAACTGGTTCTAATAAAAAATTAAGAAATCTGGCTAATTTGTGTTGTGGAGACTTGATCATCGACAGAATAGGTCTAAAAGGAATATTTGGTTTGTGTAGTTTTGGAAGGCCATACATCCTTGGCCTAATTGAACCAATAGGTTTAATGGCATTAAAAACAGATTGTTCTATTTCTTTATTATAAACCAACTTTTTTAGGAAATCAATAATTGATTTCTCTATTTTATTTAAGTTGTCAAATTTACTGGTCGGTCCCAACTTTACAAACTTTGTTGATTCATCTAGAATTTTGTTCATTTTATCTAAGTATTCAGTTTTATCTAATAAAACAACACCTGAGCCTTTATCAGGTTTTGCTATGACGATTTTATCGTTCTTTTTGATAGTATTAACTGTGTTTACTATTTCTTTTATATTGATAAACTGACTTTTTTCCGGTATTGTTTTAGTATAATTGTGGGCTATAGCTACTAAGTTAGCCTTAAATGTATTAAAATCATTGCCATTCTTAGTTTTAAGGCCACTCACCTGGTTAAGAAAGCTTTCAAACCCTAAATAAGTTAGTTCTTTATTTACTTTCTTTGTAGGAATTGCGAAGTTCAGTCCGTAGGATAATGCATTTAAATCCTTCTCTTCTAACGTATAAGAAGACAGATTTATCACACTATGTTTAGGGTAAGATCCATATCTACAAGAAACTAATCTTTTCAAGTTTTTCTCATTTTTTTCCTTAATTCTTTCCATTTGTTTTGTTTCAATACTTCTTATATACATATTAAACTTTCTTGAATGGTCTTCCTTTAGTTCATTTTTAAGCTTGATACTACACATATCTATTACCAATCTCAAATTGCTCAAATAATGATTGTTTTTACTTATTTCAGATTTAATGAAGATAAAGTTGTATAGATACTTTCTATAAAGTTGCTTTTATAGAAAATAAAATTTCACTTCATTCATAATACATACCTATTTATTTATTATTAATACAAACATAAGAGCTTGACTATCAAAATTTTATTAACAAGTGTTATTTTAGCTGACACTTTTTCTCCTAAAAGAATCTTCAGAGCTTTTCAGTAACAATAAAATAACACAAAACACACAAATGTATATATTAAGATCAAGTAATGAAATGTAATTAGTTAGTAATTAATTAGTCTTTGTAATTATAAGCTAAAGTAATCATAAGGGAAACTATTAATTTTAAAATATAAACTAAGCAAAAAGACTTGTTAAAATAAAGTAATACTTACAAATAAAGTGATAATAAAAATAAACTGATAAAACTTAGGGTGGTATAACCGAACTATGAAAAAAAACTTTTACAACAATATACAATAAATAGAAATAACTAGATCTAAAGTGGGGGCACATGGAACAACTTCCATGTGCCCCCACTTTAGATCTAGTTATTTCTAATTTATCTGACAACTACAATAAAACTCAACAAAATAAGACAAAGTAAGGAAAATAATTAGATATCTCCATGACCATAAGCTTGGTACTTAAGTTTTTAACTTATACTCTCTAGTTTCCTAAATAAAACAACATAAAAATTAATTTAAAAATTACTTACAATTTTCCATTTACGAGATGCATATGGATTAACAACATGTGATACTTGACTTTCAGTTGTCTTTTCAGAGATTTTTGTCTTTCCAGTTGAATCCATCTGAAAAAAGTAGTAATTTTAAACTTGTTTCTAGTTTTCTTCAAATAAAATCTTAAATGTTAAAGCTAAAACTTAAGAAAATAATTTGAACTATTGTTGCACAAAAACTTTGAAAAAAATTAAAATTGTTTAAATTTTTCTTAAAAACTAAATGCAATTCATTTCAAAACTTACTACTTAAAATTGAATGTTGCTTGAAGCCTAGAGCTAGCTTGTTTTTATTTGATTTACAAAAAATATCTAATAAAAACTTGTGTAATACAATTTCTTTTTAGTTTTAAACCTGTTGAAAATTATTTTATAAAAATTATAAGTATCACACATGCTTAAGACTTTTAAAAAGCTACAGATAACATACAAAACTAATTGATGATATTTATTGAAAAAATCTTTGGAAAGAAGCACAAAAACAAATACAAAACTTCATTTTAACACTGACATTAGTTAAAACTAATTATAAATATTTAAGAAAAAGAACCTAAAAGGAAAAAAAAAATATTAAAAATTAAAGGGGTTATTGTTTATAAAATTTTTGTAAGAATTTGTACTTATTTGTATACTACAAAAGAAGTTTTTATATGTTGATAACTAATGACTGTTATTTTATGATTTAATATAATAATATTTGGGAATGGGTCAGATATGCACAAAGTTATTTTTGCCAAAGGGTCTAACATGCACAAAGGGACATTTTTGCGCAAAGACTTTTTTGCACAAAGGGTCATTTTGCACAGAGTAAAAAAGATAAAAGACAAAAAAAATGACCAAGGGTAAGGGTTAGGGGTAAAAATGATAATACAAAAAACTAATAATAAATTTAAGTCAAAAATAAATTATTAAAAAAAATTTCACCCCTTTTTAAACAACTTGAAAAGTAAAAGTTGTTTAAAATTCCAGGTTTTTTTCATGTTTATTTTTTTAATCTCATTCAAAATTCCTGGTTTTTAAAGAGTTTTTGTTCAAAACTCCTGGTTTTTTTCTAAATTTCTTAAATTCAATTTTTTTAAACTAAGTTTTCAAATTCCAATTTTTTCCAGGTTTTTTGGCAACCCTGAGTTTAACAACTACTGAAAATTTATGCTAGACATGCCAGTCTTAAATTTGTAATCGAGAGCAAAAAATCATTAAGTAGAATTAGAAGGAGATTTGAAATTAACACCAGATAACCAGATACTTCCGGGTTTATAATGAGTGTGGACAATCATTTTTAAATTTTCTGAAAAAGTTTTTTTTTTAAATGAGTTTAAAAAACCCTGATGTAAACTAAAAAAACTTACTGTGAACAAAAGGTTGGTAACAAATTGAAGTACTTTTAAAATAGTCTATGTTAGTCGTAATTCTTAATAACCTTCTACATATTTTATATCATCAATTGAAAAAGTCTTCATTAGTAACCCTACATTACAATGCCACACACTGCTTTTTTTAAGTTAAAATATTTGCTATGTACTAAACAGTGTCAATTTTTCTAAACTTTAAATATAATTTAAGAATTTCTTGTTTAAAACCTAAAATTTTTAGTTTAAAACAATGGAATTTTTCTATCACTTAATACATAATGCAATCCTCATGCACATATTTGAAATATATTGAATGCAAGTTTTAAACAAATATTTTTATTGCTGCAATTTAAAGCAGCAAAATTTAAAATAATAAAACTAGCGTAACAAAATCGTAAAGTATTTTAGTTTTTGAAACAAACAAAAATCAGTGCCAAATCAGCAGAAGATAAAACCTTTATTCATAGAATTAGTAGTAATATAGGTTATTAAACGACAGAAAAAATGCTCTCAAAATATTTTCTACTAGAACCTAGTGCATGAAGAACCTTTCGGTTGTCGATTGAAGGCACAAGCACAAATTTTATTTCCATGATTTAAAATTTTTGTTGTTATGTTTTAAATTTTATTTAAATTTGATTTTTTTTATTATTTATTTCAATAAAAAAAATGAAACTGTCCCTTTAAGTTTGTTTAAGTATTCAGTCAATTATATAATGAATAGAAAAATTGTTTTTAAAATGGTGATAACAGTGTTATCAGTAACACGTAAAAATAGATTTTAGTTAAACAGTAAGCTTATCAAAAAAAGACTAAATTGTTCAAAAAATCTCAGTCTAAAAACCAAGATGTACCAAAAGACCTCTCAGTCATCAAATAAAGTTGAAAAAAGAAAATTATTAGCTGTTGAAAAAGTTTTAATTGAAGATTCAGATTACAAAGACAAAACTCTTCATTAATTTACTTTTAAGTTTTGTAAAATTGTATTATGTACATTTTTTAGTTTAAAAAACAAATTTTCTTTAGAAACATTTGCATTTAACTAAAACTTATGTTCGCCTAAATACAAATAATGTACCTTTTTTTAAAACATCGTAACGCCACTAAAGCTTTAACAAAACGAAAATGTTTCCGCTTTTAAAAACATTAATTGGTAATTTTTAGTTAGCATCATAAATTTCTAAACAATATTAGTGTGTCATTTAAAAAATCTTAATTCTTAGCTACTTTTTTTTACTAAACTGAGGTGCGTTTTGCTGTCTTAAAAATTAGCAAAGTTCACAGAGTTCTTTGTAAATAACTTTACTATTATACTATACTAATAAATTTAATTTTTTTTTTTCCTTCAATAAACAATATTGTTATTTATAATCCTAAGAACTTAATTTAATAGGATCTTTTTAGCAAAATAGTATTAAGCAATTTTCGCCTTTTTTTATGAAGCTGTCAAGCTAAATAATAAAATTAGTTAACTATTAATTATTTAACAGTAGAAACTCTCTGTCATTTGTAGTCGACTATACTTTAAATTTTGAATTGAAAAAAAACCTTTTGATTACATTAAACTACTTGATTACCTAAAACAACTTCTTAATAGTAACTTTCAATAGGAAAATACTAGAAGATTATGTCAATAAATACATTACGACAATAATTTTATAAAAGCTATCAACAATGTTCAAGGTTTAAGTTAAACAATTTAATTGAAGTAATTAAAAAAACAGTCTTGGTTGTTTCATATCTAAATATTGATTTTATAAAACATCTAGTAGGTAATACAACTTTAACTGATAGATAAAAAACGGTGTTTTATAGAACTTTTATGTAGAAGTAGTACAAATTAATGAACAAGTTAGTTTTTTACTTTGTCATAAAATAAAAAATAAGTTCATAGAATAGAGTGTTAATCATTCCTACATCATGCTTAAACTTAAAATGCTGAACAGTCGTTTACTTAACTTGAATTTTTTTTTAGGTTTTAAATTATTGTTAATGATATATAATTGGTTTGTAATAAATAAACTATAACGGAATAAGTTTTTGCTTCTTTTTTCCTAGCAATTAAAATTGAATTTACGACCATATAAAAATTAGTAGTGTCAGAAAAGCACAGCATCACTTTAGCACGGTTCATCTATTTAGCACGGAGTGACAATATAACACGGCGTCACTTTAACACAGAGTGAAAATTACGAGCGTGAACTTGGCTTGAATGGCTTTTTTTGGATTTTTTTTTTAACCAAACTTTAAAACCAGTTATTTTCAAATTCTTTGATGCTAATTTAGAACTTTTTTATTTATGCTAAAGAACGTTCTTTGCTTTGCACGA
The DNA here is from genome assembly GCF_965202585.1 of Thalia democratica. Classification (NCBI taxonomy): domain Eukaryota; kingdom Metazoa; phylum Chordata; class Thaliacea; order Salpida; family Salpidae; genus Thalia; species Thalia democratica. Next base: position 10,096,529 of record NC_139173.1, on the reverse strand, counting down.
AATTTCCATCGAATTGGGGTTTGACTTTTGTAATGGGGCCCCTTAAAAAAATTTGAGTTTTTTTCTATGTTTTAATTTACAAGTTTTTTTTCAATTATATAATTTTTTTGGTAAATTTTTTTTGTTTTAACATACTTTTTAAATTAAGTTTAAACTTGTAATTAGTTTTAACAATTTTTTTTTCATACCATAATCCTAAACAATTTTTTTATAAAAATTCCAATGTTGCTCGATTTTTGATTTTAAGGTTTACAAATTTTTATGCTTAATTTTTTTTTTTGAATAATTTTTCTTTTTAACAGACTTGTATGGTTAAGTTTCATGGTTTAATTATATTTTTTTCCCAATTAATTATTGTCTTTTAAATATATGACCCATACAAGTTTTACCTATATTCTTAGCAAAGCTGTTTGAGGGATTTCTTGCTCAAGTGCTAAGAGTTTAGGTAAAACTTGTATGGGTCATATATTTAAAGGACAATAATTAATTGGAAAAAATATATAATTACATCATGAAACTTAACTATACAAGTCTGTTAAAAACAAAAATAATTCAAAAAAAAAAATTTGCATAAAAATCTGTAAACTTTAAAATCGAAAATCGTGCAAAATTGGAATTTTTCGGGAAAATTTATTTAGGTTACGGTATAAAAAAAATGGGGAAAAAAACTAATTACAAGTTTAAACTTAGTTTAAAAAGTATGTTAAGTCAATTAAAATAAAAAAATTATTACTTTTCGAGAAAAACTTGTAAAACTAAAAAAAAAGAGAAAAAAATAAAAATTTTCAAAGGAACCCCACTACAAAAGTCAAACCCCTATTCAATGGAAATTTTGTGAAAAGCAAAGCAAAAGAACGTTATTTAGAATTTAAAAAAAAGTTCCAAGTTAGCATTAAAGAACTTGAAAATAATTGGTTTCAAAGTTAAGTTTAAAAAAAATATTTTTTAACCATTCAAGCCAAGTTCACGCTCGAATGAAAATTTAGTACGGAGTGTCACTTTAGCGCAGATAGACACTTTAGCACGGAATAATTTTAAATTTTCTAAAATGTTTATTTAAATAAAGTTTAATTACTTTATATTTATTAACTTAACAAACAAATAAATGTGAAAATTAGTTCTTACTTTTAAAAAGCATAGTCTTGATAAATTAAAAGTAAAGTTTTTACTGAAACACTATAATTTAAGTTGTTTTTGAAAGTTTTGAAACAATAAAAATAATAAAAAAGCTAAACGGGGAGAAAAGTTATTGATTTAAGTTTATTTAATCTTGTAGTAGTTTATATATAATTTTATAACACGTAGGTCAGCATTAAAAAAGTTGCGAGATGCGTGCATGTAGAAAAAAGAGGAGCTTAAAATTTTTATGTATTATGATGTTCAAACCTATATGAACTTTAAAAATGAACTAAGTAAGTTTTCAATCTTTATATATCTCACCTTCTGTTTAAAATTTACGCATAAAGTTTAACCTTATTGAATATAATCTAAGTCTTTTATAAAAGTTTTAAGAATCCTACAGCTTGTATATATTGCTAGCTTTATAAAAATATTTTTATGACGAAAACTTTCAAGTAAAAGTATCAAAATGATTTCATTTAAAATTATATAGTAAAATCAGTTAATAAGCTTTGTAAATTTATTTTTGTTAAAGTTTTAATTATAGCTTAAACATGTAACTCATTTAAAGCTTGTTAACTTTGAGTTTACATTTACATAGTTCGTTTTTAGAATAGTACATAATAGTACAAGTGTTATTTAAGCATCGAAAATAAAAATGCAAAACAAATTCTGTGCTAAAGTGATACTCTGTGCTAAATAGTCACTCTGTGCTAAAGTATCACTCCGTGCTAAAGTGTAACTCTGTGCTTAAGTGACGCCGTGCTTTTCTGACACGTTCCCATACAAAAAACAGCCGAAAAATATTATGTAGACAAAGTACATTAATCATTCTTTCATATATTTTAGCCATGTGAGTTGTCATCAAAACTTATAAACTACAGTGCAATTTCACGCTAACTAAATACAGTTGGACAAGTAAGAATTTAATTATTTGTACTGCGCTGTGAAAGAACTAAGATCTTCTGAGAAATAAATGTAGTATTCTGCTTTGTATGTAATTTTTTCACTGGTGTTTAGGTATTGATGTTTAAATGAATCTTAGATGAACACCTAATTTGAGCTTTAAAACAAGAATCAGCAGGTATTTAGTGGTTGCGGGCCAAACTTTGAAAATCGAGGGCCACAGTTGTGATTTCATTTTTTTAGTTTCTAAAGCAGAGTCAAAAAATCTTGTGTAAATTATTTGATTTTTATTTTGCGGGCAAATTTCCATGCTTGCGAGCAAATTTCCATACTTGCGGGCCACATAATATATATTTCAAAAGCTAATTAAAAATAAAAACATGCTTGCGGGTTATACTTTTACCCTAAATGAGCCAAGTATCCCGTACTCGTAGGTCGCAGTTTGCTAACCCCTGCTTTACAGTTTTCACAAACTGTAGATTTTAAAGATAAGATGCTAATTTTGTGAGTGATTGCAAACTGATGTGCTTTAAAGGGTTTCAGATGAAACGGGTATTTACAATTACAAACAACGTAAGTTTATTAATTGACCATTAGAAAAAAATTGTTTTCGCCATCTAATTTAAGATTTTAGTGAAATTTTTTTAATATTAAGAAGAATATTAATACGTTTAGTAAAAAATAAGGTTTCTTCATGCGATATAAGTATATACGAAAATATATATTACTGGTGCGTTTTTTTGTAACATTTGATCTTCTAAATTAAGTATATCTTTAAAGGAACAAGACAAAATTACACAAAGACAAAATTGCACAAAGACAAATTTGCACGAGGTGACAAAATTTCACAAAGACAATTTTGCACCAAGGGTTAATTTTGCACGAGTTACAATTTTACCTGAGAATAAAAAAAAAACAGAAAAATATAAATGTATATAAACAAAAAGAAAAAAAATGTTACTGACCTAGGGTAAGGGTTAGGGGTGAAAGTGATAGTAAAAAAATAAAAATAGTTGACTAATAAAAATTATTATAGAAAAAAATTATTTATTTAATTAACAAATTAATTAAAAAGTAAAATAAAGCTACTGACCGAGGGTAAGGCTTAGGAGTAACAGTGATAGTAAAAATAAAAAGAAAATTAACAAAAAAAGTTACTGACCGAGGGTAAAGGTTAGGGGTAACAGTGATAGTAAAATAAAATAAATAAATATAATAACAAATAAATAATTAAAATCAAAAAAAAAAAAAGATTAAGTGAAAAATTCAACACGTGCAAAAGTGTCTTCGTGCAAATTAATCCCCTCGTGCAAAATTATCTTCGTGCAAAAGTATCTTCGTGCAATTTTGTCCGCTCGTGCAAATTTGTTATCTTTTAACGTAACTATAAATCTACATATTAAGTTATATGAGCACAGGCATAAAATAAAACGGCTAAATTAAGGTTTACTACTTAAACATTTTTTAAACCTTAAGTAGATTTCTTTAATCTCTATCATTTTTTTTCTAATCACTTAAGTCTTGAACCCTTACGCTTTTCGATTAGTAAATTTATGAATATATAAGTTTTTAACTATTCAAAATATAATTTTAAGAGTAAGTTAACAAAAGATCCTAGCTAAACAAGTTCACTGGAATATATAATAATAACAAATTAATCAGTATCGTTCTTTTATTACATTGACATATGTTTCTGTGTGTTAAACGAGTTAACACACTTCAACAAAGCTCTGTAAAAAATAAATACTACAAGGAAAGAATAGAAGATAAAGTAGGTTATCCATTAAAAATGTGTCTGTTATCCATTAAATGACTACATGTGTCCAGTCCATTAAAAATAAAAAATAATTGCTGTATACTTTCATAGATTAAGGGATAATAATAGATAGCCTTCGAATTTAATAGGTTCTACATAGGCTCCGATTTTTTTTAAATTAATCAACCAGAAAATTAAATAGCGAATTGATAATTATTAAAATGTTTTACATTTTGTCCAAAAGCTCACATGTGCGCACGTATTTTCTAACAACAAGCAATTTGTTCATCATAGCATCTAGTTTATGGTCAACATCAACATACCTGGCATGTTTGACCACGTATCAATCGTATGATCATAAAGTTTAACGGAATTCGTGGTTCCTATCATTCTTACACCGTTACCAATATCCACTGTGTTGTTCTATCCACCACAAACAAGAGAGTTGCCTTCAAAATCCGTACAAGACGCATTTAGTACTTTTAGTGAAGCAAGTTCCTTATACTTTAGATGTTTCGTGTCATACCGAATGCATCAGCTTAGCCATGGCAAGTAACCATTTTCACCGCCAAAGATAAAGATATTGTCAATCGTAGAAAATCCGCAAAAAAATTTAAGATTCTTAAATCTATGTTTGTAATTCCAATGTTTTCATTTGCGTGAATATTTTTAGAGTCATAAAGTTTTAGTTTTACTTATTGTAAACAAATAATTGCTACCGTTTGTACAAACCGTTCTATGAAGTTTTTTTTTCTTTTCAATAACAGCAAGGTTTGTAACTGTTTTAAAGTCAATTCCGTTAACTTTAACTTGAGATTTTCCACTACTGTTGTAACTGACAACTTTAAAAGAATTTTGATTACAATGTCTATGTGAAGTGCACTTGAAATTACATTTTTTGTGTTTTAATTGTTTTTTCTATTGCTTCCATTTTTGTCGAATAATACTCTTTGAGACTTTTGTAACTATCGCTGTGTTTAGTCAAAAACACGTATCTCCTAGATAGGAAAGACATTGGGACAAATTATTCGAAGACTTGCTGGTTTGATAAAACATTTTGGTATGAGAAAGTAAAGATTCAAAATAGAATTTTAGATATTTTAAATAATTTTGATTTTTTCTTGTATAAGTATTCCTTCAAATTTTTAATAAAATAGGAATCTAGTGGTATATATATATTTTTTGTTTTTTCAAAATGTTTAAGTATTATGGGTGTTTAAAAACTCTCAGCAACAAATGTTGTTATTTTATAAATGTAATACTTAGTTTTATGAAATTAGGTGACATGATAGTGACTTCTTATATCGAACTTTTTTTACGTCACTTTAGATTTTAAAGGTCAAAGTTGTGTTAGGACAGAAGTCTTTAAGATTCCATTTACAAAGTATAGTTAACAAAGATATTATAAGCAAAATATTTCTTTTATTATAACTAATTCATGTAACGTCTGAATGAAAGTTTAGTTTTAATTAACTTAAAGTTTAAAATTTTAAAAAATCGTTTTTGTAGAGTTAGAAATTCAAAAACAATTAATTATTAAAAGTCAATTTACATATAATTGTACATGAAATTTACTTCCATGTAAAATACATTCTTGTTTTTTGTCCGAACAGTTTTTTAAATAATAGTTTTTGTTTTTAAAAAGCATACTTAAAGAAAGAGTAGTTTTCTCTTTAACAAAAAACTTGTCTGTTTTTCAATCGAAAACAAAAGTTTACAAATCGACATTATAAACATAACATTTTTGTAATATCGTTCTTCTAAAATAAAAGCCTCAGCTTACTACATAAGCTAATATTTCAAAAATTCCAAAATTTCTTTGACAATATATAAAACTATATAACATTTTTAAGAGCAAACTTTTTCAACTGTAAGACTAACACTTAAAGGCAAATATAAAGACTTTTAGTAAATAAACTCAAGTTGTACAATCACAAGGACTAGTTGTTTTAGGCGATTTAAAAAGAGCATCCAAAGTGAGCTCAAGAATTAATTGCTGCCTTCTCGGTGTGAATCGATAAAATAAGGATTATAGTTTATTGAACAATAAAAAAGTCGCTCAAAATATTTGGTCCTAGGACCTGGTGCACAAAGAACCTTTCAGAAGGTTGATGTTAAAGTAAATTGTTGTATTTAACGTCATTAAATATAAATCATATTAAGTTATAAACTTTTTTAATTTAAAAAGTTATGCTAGTCTTAAAAGTTTGTTTGGGAAAATGTATTTGCTTGAAAACTAAAAAAAAAGAGTTTTATATCAAATGGTAGTTTTAGTTGAATATTTTTCTTATTTATGTAATTTAGTACAACAAATAAACTTACTAGTAATAACTATAAATAAAAATGGCAACCTTTATTTATTTACGCCTGTTTGATTTTTTTTATTTAAAATGAATTTTACTATAGCTACAAAAATAGTAACTTTTAAAGCTACAGAAGTATATGAGGTTTATTAAATAAGAATAAAAATTGCTCAAAAATTTTTTTTGTTCAAGAACCTCGATACACAAAAAGACCTCTCGGTCATCGAATTTCATACCCAATTTAAATCAAAATTATAATGAGCTAAAAAATAAAATAAAAAACTTTACATTTAGTTATGACTTTTATATTTGTTTCAAAAGCTTTGATTATTTCTTTTCTAATAACCAACATAACTGTTTGTTAATAAACATTTATTTTGGACTTCAATCATAATTAACTTTTGTAATATTCAAAAATTGTATACATTTTTAAAACTCTTTATCCTTGAGTCAGTTGTACGTCAATTTGAACTATAAGAAAAGGTGTCTTAGTACCACGTCTATTAAAAAGCATGCATCTTATACAGTTTACAGTAATAAAATTTAATGACAAAGTATATTTACTTTCAGCATAGATATAAATTTAACTTAGAAAAAACAATAAAGAACTTTGATTGTTATTTGTTCACCATTTGTTTATCATTGCAAGTCACCGTTTAGTCGAACAAAAGTCATAATAAAACAATTAAAAGTGCCATGCCCACTCATTAAAACGTCAAAAATACCTCATTTAATGTTTGTATTTCAACGCAAGCATAAAAGCAAGTTGTGAATTTTTACTTTAACTTCACAGAAGAAGCTGCGAAGCTCGCATCAAAGAAGTACCGATGAAAAACATGAAAGGTAAGTGTGAGTTTTTTTAGACGTAAAGTTTGAAAACGTTATAAACTTTACGTGAAAAAAAAAAACGCACTAGGAACATTTTTGAATTAAAAACTTACTTTTCCTAAAAACTTCTAAACTATACCGTGCCGATTAAAAACTTAATTTATTAAGTTCTTAAACGTTTTACCTTATTCTCTAAATAATCATTTTAAAAATTTAATTTACTTGACATGCTACAGCAGCCAAAACGTGCAGAAATGAGTTGGCGGTAGCTTCAGCTTTACTGCTTGTATTTCAAGTAAAGAGAAATTTTTTAAGTCTCTGTCAAACTAGAAAAAGCTCATCAAAACGTTATATCTCTTAATTAAGCATGATGAAACGTTTTAGAACAAAAGAGTGGTATTGTAAACTTTAAGAATTTGATCATTGATTTAAACTGAGTTAAAGTCAGTGTCAATGATGCTATATATCCAACATTGCACAATAAACAATATAATAATAATAATATGAGACCATGTTGTTAGCTTTCTCTGTTTCTGTAGCTTAAAAACAACTGCTTTGTTATAGTTTTAATTAGAACAAGTAAGTATAAGAATAAGGTTTTTCCTTATCAATTCTAATCATTTAATATAAACAGTTTTTACAATTTTGATTAAAAAAAACTGTTTTAATACCAAACTGTAAGATATCTAAAACTATTTATGTGACTTATTTGTTAAATTTTATCCTTACTTAATTTAGTTAGAAAAGACTATAAATTTATAAAAATGATTTTGATTTTCGAGAAAAATTTTAATAAACTAAAATTAATTCTTAAATAATGAAAATATCATATGATGCTTATAGATAATAATAAAATTGAGAGATAAGCATAAGTTAGTACAACATTTAACTATTTTCTTAACTATTTGCTCATTATAAGTGTAGATAAACACAAGCTTTTTGTAGCAATATCTATGTACTAATAACTTCAATAAGAAAATAATACTTTGCTTATTTGTTGTTATTTTATTTTGGTTTAGTATTAGTTGCTAATGTAAGAAAAAGGTAACATGTATTACTTAACAAAATTATTTGTACTTATTTAAGGCTACAAATATTGAATTTAGTTGCTTTTTTATTTGTCGAAACTTATTTGCCAATATTATTATATTTGCAATATAGTCAATTTAGTTAACATATTTGCAATATAGTATTCTCTTTTCATAAACCAAGAAAACAAGTTTAAAAAATATTCACTTATATTCAATAAACTAAACCAATATTTTTTTAAATGAAACAACTAGTAAATTGAATGTGAATAAAAATAAAAATAAATAACATCATTTAGGTAATTTTACTTAATACCATTTTCAAAATGCAGTAAAATTATTTAAAATAGATTTCATTTATTTCAATCTTAATAAAATAAAACTTTATTGTTATACTGTTTATCAATAAAATAAAAGCTGGCTAAACAGTAAAAGAAAAAAAAACAATTTTTAGCCTGCAGTGTAAAAATGTAGAAAATTGGTAAATAAACTGAAACTCTGCCGGTCTTGTAAAAAGCCGAAAGTTATTTTTGTTGAAGCAAAGCTTCTTCAGAATTGAACACTTACTAACTTAGACTAATTAACACAGTTGAGAATTTAGCAAGGAGTTTGTTGAGAATTCTTTTACTGATTGGTTTGTTGAGAATTCTCATGGTGCGCTCAACCGCTATAAGCTGCAACGAGGGAATAGAATACACGAGGGACGGTGTGGAGGACTATAAAACTATAGGAGCGATAGATTGCGCAGTAGGCGACCAGTGTGCGGCCGGAAAAGGCTCTTTTGTGTACAAAGGCATCACTTGTTAGTTGTGTTTTAAAATTTGCAGTTAGTGAACATGCGCGTTAAGGTTGATGCTAAAATTTAGTAAATAAACATTGCTTCAATGTTAGCAGTGGGAACGCGCAGAAAAAATAAAGTTTGGTTTGTTTTATAATCGAAACTGCAAATTAGATTTTTAAATTTAACATTTTCCTAAAAATAAAATGTTAAATTAAATATTTGAAATTTGAGTTATAATATAATGCTTTGCTACGTGAAACACTGTACAGTTCATCAAAACAAAAACAAGTTTTTGTATATGACGTTACTTTGGACGAGATTAAAAAGATATATTTTTATATATTTTTCATTATTCTAAGTACTGTTGGTACATAGCCTAAGATATATTTTTATATTTGAAAAGTTGGTAAAACAATTATTAGGTTGAATATTTTTTTAGATGTGGTTTCAAAATACCGTGCCTGCCTTACCAGTAGCGATTGTGATAGTATAGTTCATCATAATGAAGATACTTATCATGAACACTTGTTTAAAATTACTAACAGTAAGTTTCTGAATGTCGCATCCGGTCCTTCTATGCCTGATTCAAAGGGGTTGGTTCTATTATCTAGTTTTGCTGTCGTCCTATTTTCTCGCATTGTCTTTTTTCATCTATCTATGTCTTTTTATATATAATTTTACAACTCTTCGTTTGAAGACAAACTTTTTTTTTCAGAGAGTTTCAGACCGAGGTAAAATGTTGCTCGAGAACGATGTGCAATGACGAGGATTTTCTGCCAAGGGGGTTCCCGGAAAAGCAAAAAAGTGGCAGTGCATCGGTTGGAATTAACATGAAATTTACCGGCTTGGCGTTTTTGATCGCTGTTTTCGTTTAAGTTTTTCTAGAACACAGTATCTTTTAAAAGTAAAATGCAACAATAGTTTTTTAGATTGAAAGTATTCTGTCAATAGATTACCAAAATCAACAAAAGCCTTTAAAGCTTTATTTTAAACAACTGTAGTTGCAAGTCTAACACATAATGACGTAACAGTCTTTGTTAGCTTACTAAAACTACCTTATTAGTTATACTTTTGTTCCTTCTTTAGTTTTAAATATTAGTGAAAACACTTCTTTTTTTTGCTTTGTTATCAATATTTTTTTTTCAAAGTTACTGATAGCAAAACACTTACCTCTTTAAAACTTTAAGAATGTCTAATAAAATAAAAAAAACAAAAAAGTATACATATATACATAATTAAAGTAGATGAATAATTTTTTATTAAATTTTTTATAATGTTCTATACTTTATAGGCAAAGTAGAACAACAAACAAATAATATATGTATTCATGTTTCAACAACAAGTAATTATTTTAAAAATTTTACAGTATTTTGAAGTAAACTAATTTCTATAATTTTTTTAAGTATTTAGCTAAACTATATTTATTCACGAGGTAAAACATTTTATGTAAACTTTGATAAACTTTGAAAAAAAAAACTTTCGTGTTTTGCGATTAGTTTTATTAAGTTTTTTTTAAATTACAAAAAATATAATAAATTGGTTTCATTTTTTTATTGAACTTTGACACTTTAATCAACGGAAAAGTTTCACCTGCCGGCATAAGTCTCCACTGGTGTAAAGGCATAAAACAACATACATAATCTTTAAGCTGTAAACTAAGCCATACATATAAGCTTATATTTTAAACTTACCGTACATTAGTAAAAATAAGAATTAAATCGTTGCTCTCATTATTGATCTATTTTACGACTCTTATTTTAAGTTTTGGATACATCCTCTACTTTTTTCCTTTATATCTTTTGCTTGAGTTCACTTTTTGAATAATGTCCAAAAATGCATAGAAATCCTGGATTAACATTTCATGCATTAAGCCCATAGGTAATGTTCGAAGCTTTATATAAGTAATTGGCTTTTACACGACAGCAAAAGTTGTACACTATTAGATACTTTTCACATTTTAACAACCAAACAAAATTTTCCAATATATGACGTAAAGAGGAAAAACTTTTCATTGAAGATTTTCTCGAAGTTTTGAAAAAATTTACTCAAAGTCTACTTTGTTCTTTTAAAACAATTTAAGCTTGAAATCTTAACAAATGTTATTTGCACTAATTTGATAAAAGTATAATAAATAACCATTAGAAAAGAAATAAAGTTAAATAGTTTTATTATTTATACTTTAGTTTTAAAACATTTTAAAATTTAAAAAGTTCCAACAATACTACTGTTGTTTACATTTGGTCTAGATTAAACTAAAAAAGTTTAAGAACGATTGCTTAAAATTTTTAGGAGAAGAAATATTTTCAATAAACTAGTCTTGCTTTGCCTATTTTACTTCGCTCATTCTATAAGGAATATATTGAATACTCTTACTTTGTAGCTTCAAATCACAAAACCTCATTTGAATTTCACAAAACGGTGGAAAACAAACCAAGTAGCTAATTTAAATTTTATAAAAAAGTTCCTTACTCATCCTAGGGCCTAATCTATTATTTTTACGTCCTACTAAAGTTAACAGTTGATAAATTTTTCCCTTATACAAAAGTTAAACATTAAACAAAAACCTGTCATTATAGAATAAAATGTTTTTAGCAGAGATGCAAGCTGCTGTTAGTAACAAATGTATAACATCTTATTCAACTTTGGCCACTAAACTATACCCGCAATCTGTTTTTAGTTTTAGTAATTTTTTGACTGCATTATCATTTGAAAAAATGTAAGCTGAGTAAGTTGCTCAAATGCCAATTAGTAAAAAATATTCAAAAATTTAGCTACAAACAAGAGTTTTAAAACTTGTATAAGTGGTGTACGACTCAATAAGCGAAAAGTTCTTCGTATAGTACAGGGGTCGGCAGCCTTATATAAGTAGCCTTATATAGCCTTTTACAAAAATTTGCTCGCGGGCCGCACAATACAGAAAAAAAGTCTTTGCGGGCCGCAGTTTATAAAAAAACTGCTGTAATAAATGGTACAAAAATACTATTTAAATCAAAAATTGGGACAAAACAAGCTATAATATAGCAACAGTGATGAGTTATTACTTAATTTAATCCTAGTTGTAAGTTTTCACCACAATTTTTTTTCTATTATTAAATTTTTTTTTTAGTTTAAATGTACCTCGCGGGCCGCAGATTTTGTCTTCAAGGGCTGCATTTGGGCCCGTGGGACGCAGTTTGCCGACCTCTGGTATAGTACGACGTTCACCGTTTAGGATCAAATATTTTAAGCGTTTTTTTATTGTCGTTCGATATACTATGCTATTGTAAGTTTTTGTTTTAGATTTAGGCCCTGGTAGAAAAATAATTGGAATATAAATTTGTAAAATTCGATATTAATATCAAAGTTATATAAACATTATAAACAAGGGATTTAACCAACCTGAAACCCACTGCGCTTAGAGTTTACTATTCCTTTACTTTTTAGTTATAAAAATTATTTTTTAAATTCAAACCAGCTACCTAAGGGTTAATAGCATAGTGGCCAGATTTCTACGAAAAAATCGCTACTAAATTACTCGAGAATGATATCTAACGTGAAAACAAAAACTTTTATTTAGTATTAAGTATTCAGATTTCTTTATTTCCTGACACTTTAGAATCCTATTGATTTGATAGTACAACTAGAATATAAGTCTTTGATTTGATACTCTTTTTAAGAAAATACCATAAAAGTACAACTTTAAATATATTTCGAAGGAATCCTTTAATTTAAAGAGCTGGTTCTAAAAGTTACAGGAAATTCTAATAAATCTGTTAGAAATTTATTATGGATACTGGAAACCAACTGGACTTTAAGAAAATAGTCAATCAGCTTGAATATTATTTCAGTGATTTTAGTATGGCTAATGACAAATTTATGAAGGTTTATATAGTATACATTATTAAGTATTTTTTAAAGTTTAGGTTTGAAAATATAAAGATATTTACTTAAAAAGTTTAATTAATAGTTACTAATAGTTAAAACTTATAAACTTTTTAAGTTTGGTTTATATACCTTACAAATTTATGATTATAACAGTTACTCAAAAAAAAATTATGTATAAGCAAAGTTCCGCACGCATTACAGCTCATATTTCCATTATTATAGCCTTTTCTAAGTTCTCATTTTTACATTTTCACTAGAGACAAATTATGATATTTCAATTATTTTTTTTTTGGCCACAAATTACTATAGCAGCTGTGCTATACACTCAGGATTACTCATCCTAGTTTGAATTTTAAAATACTCATGGTAGATTGGATACTTTTTATAAATTTCAGGCTAAATCAAATGCCATTTTTTAATTGAAAACTGCGTTTTTATTTGCTTCTTTAATAATATTTTAGGTATTTCAGCTTGATTAACAGTTTTTGGTTCATATTAACACTTTTTAAACTTAAACAGATTCAGGCTATCTTGTTGTAGATCAGTCTAGTTTTTGCCTAAAATAGCCCTGCTGGTATAATAACATTAGTTAATAAAAATATTAACAAAAATTAGAAAATATCAAACTATGGAATTAAAAGTATATGGAAATACGCTTTGATATTAGCAATTTTTATGAGTCTTTGACGAAAAAAATTAGACATTTAAGTTGTTTATATGTATATCTTTTCTATTTCCTTTCTTAAAGTGTTTTAAAGATAGGTTAATTACATGTAATACATAGAATTCCATATAGGCATTTGTTAATTTTCTTTCATTTTTGACTGCATTGTAATATCTTATTTGCCACTTATTAATGATAGGTTTAATAACTAAAAGAATTTTACCACTTTGTATACAATAAATAGACTAACTATAGTCAATAAGAACATTTTTGGATTTAAAAAATTGAAATTATCTAATTTCAGATAGTGTTTACCACGGTTGCCATGTACACAGTACTTCTATGGATAACTGCAACTTTACTATAAAAGCTTAAAAACATTTGACAATTTAGCTTAAAAGGGTGGTAATTTAACCTAGAAATTGAAAATTTAGGCAAAACCACCAAAATCCCCTAGAATTTTGAACAATTTTACTTGCAATATATAGAGTTTAACTTAGATAAGAAGTACACTAAAAGATGTTCTATTTCTCATAAAACACATTTAAAGTACAGGCTTTACAGTGTGTTTTTAGTAATTTAAATACATGTATTAGCCTTGAAATTAATTTTTTTCCAAATAAAAAACTATAAATTTACGCTTCAAAAACTTCAAATAAAATCTGAAAACCTATAAGATATTTCTAAAAAATCAAGTAGCAACCCTTTTTTAGCTAAAAATTTACTTTTTAGATTAATGAATAACAAAAACTTTGTGGTAAAAACTTGAAACTACTCTTTTATATAATAGTTTGTACCCACTACTCACTAGTGCCTTATTCTGGTACATCTTGTCACATTTCTGATTATTAATAGTAGTTTTTTATACATTTAAGTCTGCAGAAAATGTTTTTTAAATTGATTGATAGTTATAAAAGACTGATACATTTATTCTTGATAAACTTTAGTTATAAAGAACTTTTTGTTAATTTTAAAACTTTTACTGTGTTTATTTAAACCTACTGTGCTCTACAGATGTGCATAATTAAAGAAAAACTGATCAATATGACCAAAACCAGATTTTTGTAACATGCATAGTTAACTTAAATAAATTATTATTTCTCATTCTAATCCACAGTTTTATGTATAGAACTACCACATTAAAAAAAAACTATACAAACAGAAACATGCAGCAGCTAACAATGGCTGGTTTACATTTGCAACCATGCTTAATTTTAACAAACTTAGACGTATGTGCCAACAACGACCAGAAAACTTGCTTCAAGCCCTGAATCAGCATTCATTTAATGCTGATCTTGTTGAAGTTGATTTCAAAGAAATGAAAGTAAAAAGGAATGCAAGTAAAGTATTGCCTGAAATAAATGAAGTAGATCAGAAGTTAAGAACTGTCATGGTCAGTGGCTTTCCAGGTATGTCAAGTTTACATGAATATTAAATTAAAAGCTATAATATAGTAAGTAAATTTATTATAAAATAATATTTCAATAAAATATACATTATTCAACCAATTTTTAAGAATTTAAATCAAACTTCACTTATACTAAAAAAAAGCTTAAATTAGATACTAGTCCAATAACTTAATTTTTATTGAAGGCACAGAAACAACCAAAGAGGTAACATCATTTTTAGAAGAGTATGGGCCAGTAGAAAGGTTGAAACTAAATAATTTTAAAAACCAGTACATAGGAGATCTACACAGGGGAGTATTTTTTGTCACCTATAAGGAGAGAGAAGACGCGGATAAATTTCTCAATACACCCATGGTCACATACAAGGACAGACAACTAAAGAGGGTGTCTATGACTGATTATAAGAAGTTTGAAAAAGTTCTTTGCTTTAAAAAATTTAAAATAAATCTGTAGCTTATATTGTTATAGAGGATTGTTGAAGAGTAATTCAGCAAATCTTCTTTGTTCTAAATTATATATGTTTTAGCTTGAATCAAGTTCACTATTTATTTGAGATAAGATCTATATCTAAGTTCATTGATAAGTGCAGGTTTATGTACATTATTTTTTTTAGTTAAGAATTTTTAAGTTTTAACTAAACATAAAAACTATATGTATTCTGGTTGAAATAAAGCTAAGTTTTAAACTTTTATACAATTTCAGAGTCCGAAATCAAAAAGGTTTGGTTAGAAAAAAGAGAAAAGTTGAAATGATTAAGAAAATGAACAAAGTCAAAACAACTGAAGTTGGTACTTGTTGTTATTTGTAGACGATGTTAATTTAAAAAAATGTTAAAATGCATTTATTTCAGTAAAATAATTAAAAAACTTGTTGAGCCTTCAACGTTGAATTTTGTCGTTAAGAAAACAGTATATTAACTATTCTGTTTTTATTTTTGACTACAAACTCGTAAAAAAGAGTTATACACATTTAAATACACTTAAACTCTAGACTTGTAACTTGTACTTATTGAAACTGTTTTCACTGTGTTAGATATTTTTCATTTTAGGTGCCAGAAGAAACTGTTGACACGACTGCATATTTGTACGTGACCGGAATAGATGACGAAACTATCAACCACAATGATATAAAAGCCCTCTTTCAAGTTGTTGAAGCTCCAAAGTTCAAAACTTTCAGCAGAATACAAGATACTTCTACTGGTAAGTTGTTTGTAGTACAAAGCAGACACCCCTCAGTGTTTTTCATTGAAATAATAGCAAAAATAACCCTTACTTTTCGTATAATAAAAATTACTACCTGACAGTCGTTTTAATTGCAAGATAAAACCTTCTAGATGTTAATCTTCCTTTTTTTCTGTAAAATTTTACCAAACTTGTTGTTTTAACAAAGTATTTTAGAACAAACAACAGTTTTACATCATGATTTCAAGTAAATGATAAGCAATCAATAAGTTTTTAAATACGGTAATAAACAATGTAATAGGATGGATTGCCATGCTGACAAAGGATTTAGCTGAGAAAGCGGTTGAAATCATGCAGTCGAATTTCGGTGACGAACTCGCCTTGAAGGATTCGAATAAGGTGAAGATCACGATGGCGTCTGATGAGCAGGTTCCCACCCTGAAGGAACTCCACAACAAGTTCAAAGCCAGGTTCGCACCAAAGTTTCAAAGCAAAATCAAGAAGCGGAAGAATGGTGCCGGTGATGGCAATTTCAATAACAAAAAACCCAAAAAGTTTTGAACTAATTTATTACACCATTATAGTTCATCATCATAATAAAGGCTTGAATTAAGTTATACACCTGAAATTATTCTTATTATTATTTGTTGTATTATAGTTCCTTCTTAAATAATTTTATTTTTTCATAAAAAACTGTTTTTTGTTTGTTTTTCTGTTGTTAATTTAATTAAAAGATAATTAAAAACAAAATGAAAAACTGCCAAGATTTTTCGATAAAACATTTAGATAATGTTTGTTATTCTCTTGTGTTTAAAAAATATGAATAAAATTAAACATTTATTCATTATTATGTAATAACAAGAAGCTTTTATTACTCTACTAAATAAACGTATAACTTATATTTTACTATGAAAATTTTTCAATAAAATTTAGATCTAAACCTAAGTAACCTAAAATTATTTGTTTTTAATTAATTTTCAGAGCTCTATCTCTATATTTAAATATACATTGTTAGATTTTGACTTCATCTTTCCTAATGAAGTTTTAATTTTTCTTTAAAAAGTGTTAAATTGAAGTTTTTTAATGTACTTGATATTTGTATATAATAATGAACCTAATGAAGAACAAATAAAAGGCATGTCTTTTAAATTAATATTGAGGTACGTTTATAAGTACAACAAATATATTTAAGAAAATATCCTCATGTACACTTTAAAAAAATACTGTTTTGAATTTAACTAATGTAACAGAGACCCGTTATAAAGTTTTGGAAAATACTATTTAAGATATAAGAATTACTAAAAAAACGAGACACAGTAATTAAAATATTAAATTTTTTTTTTTTAAATATGATGTTTAAAATAACAATTTTGAACGCTGCTAAAATAAATTATTGAGAAAGGTAAACTATTTTGGAAGTAAAAATCTGATTTTCAAAAAGAATCGAATAATATTACTTACATCAACTATGAGCGGTTATTTTGTATAGATAAAGTACAAAAAATTTTAATTAGTTTTTATGTAGAATTTCGGAAATTGATTCGTTTGTTTAAAGTATGAAAACGATTATTAATTAACTAAAGAGTGAGTAAGATGTGTGTTACAGGGGTGTTTAGACCTTTTTCAGTGGGGTAGCACAACTATTTTTGTTCAAAAACAGAGTATTTTCTGTAGTAACTTTTAATAATAAACATTAAAAATTTACATAAATGTTTAATATATAACTGTCTAAAATTTTCTCAGCTGCCTAATTTTTTTAACTTTTAAAAATACCAGTAAAAGAGAATGCAAAATCATGAAAAGTAATCCAGTTCTTTAAATTTTCGTAAAACAAATAAATACACACCCTAGTCCATAAAGTTATCAGTTAACCCTAAATATTCATTTTACTTTCAAAAGTGAAATAAAGATTATCATTTAATTTAAAGATGAAATTAATTTTTAATGTTTTGTTCAGAACTATAAAAAAAGAACAACATAAACATCATTTTTTCTGATGAAAAAGCATTAGTTTACGGTCATAGAAATATACTTGAGTGTAGCAAAACTAAAAATAAAATATTTTTAAAAGGGAAATTTACCAGGAGTTATAGATCATGAAAAAAAATTCCTAGACAATATTCAATTACGCAACTAGCTTAGTTTATTAAATAATAAATTTCTATTTAAAATGATGTTGTTAATTTTATTTAATAATATTCATATAAATTTTCTTCTAACTACAATATACGAAACGCGAAATTAAAAAAGATTTTGTTAAAATACGTTTTAACTGTTCTGTTATTAAATGCTATTTAAAGATAAAAAATTAAAACTATGTCTAAAACAAAAAAAAAAAACACTTTATCAGTCCTTTTAGGTATTTGACTAAGTGAATATATCTTTAACAATTGTTTTGGACTTTTTTTTGATATTAAAGTATTAAGACACCTTTTTGATAAGGTATGCCGGTATTGTTTCTACATTGTGTTTTCGAAAACATTAGTATTTGTTTTTGATATCTTCACGAGCAAACTCTTTATTAGATAGTTTTAAAATACGAACCTTGATCGATTTCAGAGTTTTTACCAGTGTTGTTATTTTGTTCATGTTGAAAGTTAAACTTTTGAATTTTAGGGGTTTGAACATGATTATTTGTTTTAGTTTGTAGAAGTTGTTTCGGATTAAAGTTATTTGACAACATTTTTTTTGGATTAACAAAGTTCGTAAATATGTTTAAACTAAACTAAGTTTACTAATTTTAGATGAAAATTAATTTAAGTTTAACTACCCTAAGTTTACTAATCTTGGTTTATTAAATGTACAATCAAAAAAAATAAAGAGAGTGCTGTAGATTAAACGAGAGTGCTGTAGATTAATTCAATCTACGTCTCTACTAACTACAAATAAATAGCTTTTTATTATCATAACTAAAGTTAATAAAGTTTACTTATTGTGAGACAAAAGCTTTTAAGTTCATGATTATATAACCACTTAATGTTTTTAAACAAAGGCTTCTTTTAAAGTTACTATAGTAAACAAAAAACAAACAGTTACTTATTGAAACATATTTGTAGAAAAAAGTAAGTAGCTTTTTTACTCAGTCATTTTATATAAATCCTAAATAACTGAAAGTTTTTTCGTTCACCAGATCCTTGAACCAAACCTTTTGAGCACTTTTTTGTCGTTCATTGACCAAATCGAAAATATCAGTTGATTAGTTTACAAAGCTATTTTTTGTGAGAAAAATAAAACTCATTGATAGGTTCTAAATCTAAACTCAAATACTGTCATAAGAATATAACAGTTTTAATTACACCTTATCTAACTTTTTTTTTAGAACTAAGTCTTTAATATATAAATTGTTCTGTGTTTATCAAGGTTAGCGACAAAACTTTCATCTATCAAACTTAATTTATTTTTTATTGAACAACAAAAATATGCTCAAAAAGCTTGGTCCAAGAACCAGGTGTACAAATAAATCTTTCGGTTATCGAGTCACACACCAGGACCAAACCAGAACAGTTTAATTTAACGTTATGTCCAGGACTAATAATTAGAAAGATAAGTTCCCAAAAGTATGTAAAACCACCATATTTAAAACAGATTAGTTTTTACTAGTAAATATAGCATGTTAAAAATTACCAAGAATATTTTAAATTCTTAAAGTCACTTTAATAAATATCAGTCGGTTTAATAAAATTTATCTTGTCCTGGACATGACTTTAAATTAAACTGTAGCCTGGTGTTTGACTCCATAACCGAAAAGTTTTTGTACACAGGTCCTTGGACAATATATTTGAGTGCTATCTAATTTACCTATAACTATTTTCTACGAGCATAAAGTTATTTTTATAGGAAAATTTATAAATTTTTCAAAAAACATAAAACTTTAATGTCAATTATTTTCCTTATCTTAAAAGCTATCTAAAATTATTATTTTTATTTTAGAGAACGCACCTTTGTCTTTAATTTAAAAAAAAAATTTGTTTGGGGTTTGAATTATTTCATTGGGTCCCTCCAAAAGTAGAGTTTTTTTTTATTATTATGGTATTAAAACCAAAATTAAATATTTTATTATTATTTTTAATTTTTTTCCTTTAGTTTGCATGATAATAATTTAATTGATAATTAATTTAATTAAATTTGTTGTAATTCACATTCTTATCAACTTTTATTTCCTTTTATCAATTTTTTATCTAGGAAATGGCCAAGGCAAATGATAGTGTAATATACATCATTTTGCTTTGGGGCCATATCGTAAAAGATACCAACATTATTTCTAAAATAAACATCTGAGAGTTTAAACAACGTGCAAACTAAGGGAAAAAAAATTAAAAGAATATATTAATTTTTGGTTTTAATACCATAATAATAATAAAAAAACCTTCTACTTTTGGAGGGACCCAATGAAATAATTCAAACCCCAAACCAAATTTTTTTTTTAATTAAAGACAAAGGTGCATTCTCTAATACAAAAAAATTTTTTTAGATAGCTTTTGAGATAAGGAAAATAATTGACATTAAAGTTTTATGTTTTTTGAAAAATTTATAAATTTGCCTATAAAATTAACTTTATTCTCGTCTATTTTCTATTAAGTCTTTAAAAAAACTCCCCTTTGTTAAGACTGCTTTTACTACACATTCATTTTCAAGTAAACATGCTGCAAAAATATTTTGATTAAAACCATACATGTCATTATTTTCAGCAATATTTACAGAATCTTATTACATTAAATTTTGATGGTAATAATTAGGCAACTTTGTTTTTAAGAATTTATTTACTGATAATTTTATAAAATTTATTATGTTATAAAATTTTATAACTACATATGAATAATATAATATAATAGTTTATTGAACAAAAAGCGAAAAAAAAAAAAACAAAACTTTTTGCTCAAAAATGTTTTGGTTCAATGACCTGGATAGCAAAAAGACCTCTCGGTCATCGAGTTGCATACCCAAACTTAATATGTATACTTAATATGTAACAAAATGAATATGTATACTTAATAAATATTGTTTTTCCCACACCTGTTGGTTTTTATTGCTGATATTTTAGCCTGGTGAGTTTTCTCCAAATAACGTGACTCCAAGGTTTTTTTTTGTTTATAAGTTAGTTTTCTTGTTTTATTTTTATCTCTTGGTTATTTAAAAGTTAAATATTTAAGGGTCAGATAAATTACACATGATGTTATGTAATACACTGGATTATCCCCAAGAAAATGTTTATTGTTGCAAAGGGTAGATTTTGAGACTGATGTTTTTTTAACTTTAAATATCTGTTTAACAAAAGATAAGCTTAAAATTTTGAATACTTTAACAGTTTACAACAGGGGTCTGCAAAGTGCGGCCCGCGGGCCACATTAAACTTTTTATTCAACTAGTTTAATATACTAATATTTTTGAAAACACAAAAATGAAATTTTAGTGTTATATTTAAAGGATATTCTGTTGCCTAAATTTTTTTTGTTCAAAAAAATTGTCTTTAAATATATTTTTTAAAGCACATAAAAACATGTTCCTTTTTGACCTGCCGACCCCTGGTTTACAACAAAGTTCCCACACACTAAGGCTACTCAGGATAACTAAGGCTAACTTTTATTTTCATAAAAACTTAAGCTAGTTTAAGACTTATTTAAAAAAACTCAGTCTACTAGTGGTATCTTTTTTTAAAATTTTTGCTTTGTTATTATTTTGATAATTATCGTATTGTATGTTTTTATATTATAATTATTTATATTAATATAAAGCAGGCTAGTTTTTGTTCACCTTGATTTTAGTTTTGCCTATATTATTTTAAACCCTGTTTGAAATTTAGATTATAAAGCTTATACTAGTTTTTTAGCTGTTTAAATAAGAAAACTTAATGTGTAATAACCAGTGTTTGCTCTTGTTTAATTTATCACAAGGTTGCCAAAAAATATGTAATCCAGGAAAAACCTTGAATTTCACAGTTTAAACAAAAATACCTTGAGTTTGAAAATTTTGATTAAAACCTGAAATTTCAAGCCAAAATCACTAAAAATCCTAGAAAAAACCTGAAGTTATAAACTATTTATACATGTTAAGTTAATGAAATTGGAATAAGATATGTAACAAATTATCAATTATTGAGATTAGAAAAAATTGTATCATTGAAATTTTTTTTTGGAAAAAATAAATATATTTAAAGTAGCTTTACATTATATTTTCAATATTCTTATACTATTAATGAAATTTTTTTTAACTTAAGATTAAGTATTTAATAAAAATCAAACAAAAAACTTGTTTTTTAAATCCCTGGAAGAAATTTACAAAAATCCTTTAGCAACCCTGTTATAAACAAGAAATGTTACAATAAAAATGGTCTGTAAGTATTAAAAAAAGCTTCCTATTTTATAATAAAAAAAAAAAAATTTCAGCATAGAGAAGTATCCAAAATATTTGATTTTTAGTTCTAAAAATACTTAATTATTTTTCATACTATTAAATTTCATTTAAAGTTAAAACAAACTAGATAAAATAAATAAATTAATTATTTGTTATAATCATACATTACATTTTTTAATTAGATATTTTTAAAATCCCAAGTAATGGTGGGTTTAAGGAAGAGGGTTTGCAATTGGTTGTTTGCAGTGCTTGTGCTGTTTTCATGTGTGTACACATACATCATGTTCCTTGCATCCAGTAACTACAGCAACCAAAAAAGCTTAAAAGATGTAAAATTAACTGTTTTGAATAGTTTTGATGATGAAAAAATTGAAATCTTGAAAGCTACTGAAAAGCATGAAAAAACAATTAAGTCTAGCACAACAACTAGAATGCTTTCTGCAACAAGTAACAGAAGTAAAATTGATTTAATTGCAACAACATCATCTGCCTTTATGAATCAAACTACCACTACACTTGCAAAACCAGTTATTAAAGTTCATAGACCACCACTTATTGTTGGAAAAGTAATTTATTTTTTTTTTAGATTAAACAATTTTTTTATTTTTTATTTTATACAAAAGTCATAAAAGTACTATATTTGTGATAACTTTTAATATCAAACTAAAAAGGTTTCAGTTTTTAATTTAAAAAGTTGCTTTTTTTAAGAGTTATTTTACACATTGATATATTTTTTGATTAATAAATGCTAAAGAATTATATTGTTTATAATAAAAAAGCATGAAATTTTGTGTTAACACTTTAAATGAAATAAAAACCAACAGAGACTGTCCCGCTTCTACAAAGGTGCTATGGTGCCAACAATTTACCTTCGAGATCCAGTTGCTTACCAAAAATATACCGAGTATTTGAACAAGAAAGAAGAGGAACTTCCACTTCAAACTAAAGTAGTCATCATCTTTACAAACCACCGATCAGGTCTAAATGCTTTGTTTGAAAATATTTTAACACTAGGTTAAAACTTAAAATGCAATTAATATTAGATTTTAGTACTGAACTTTTTTGTTTTCTAAAAAAATATTTAGAAAGTAAGATTTGCTAGTCAGTGCACTAAATAAATAAATAAATCAGAAAAAGGTATGTATATATATATTTTTTAGACAATCTAAAATATTAAATTATATATTTTTTTTTTCAGTTCTATTAGAGTTTAAAAAATATTTTTACCAAATGTTTTTGCTTAAACACTAACACTTTGATTTTTATTAGGCTCATCTTTTTTTGGTGAGTTGTTCAATCAACATGATGATGTTTTTTACTCTTTTGAACCTCTCATTGGAACGTCAGGGGGCTCTGAGTGCAAGAACATTGTGCAACAAGTCAGTGTTGTGAAGGATATGGCAAGATGCATTGTTCCAGATTACACTAAAATTTATCAGGACATAAGTAAGTTATATGAGTTATACCATTTGACACTTGTAGGTAATTTTCCTTAGAATATAATTAAAAAAGTTGTTTAAAGTATATAAAAAATTTAGTAGTATAGCTTATCAATTTTAGATCATAATTTATAACTTTAATTAAGAGTATTTATTTACTTTTTTTATATATTTAACTTAGTGAAACTTAAATTATTAAAAATTCAGTTTATAACAATTTTTTTGATGTCTTAGTAATTTAAAGTTTTTTTATGTTATGTTTTTCTGCTTAACCTTAGAATATTATCAGTGATGAACTATTAAAAATTATACATAAAAAAAGTAATTTTAGAACAAAAAAACTTATTTTTAATAAATATATATTTACGTGACTGCATTAAAAATATTAAAAATTAGTTAACTTTGATTAAAAATTACAAGCTTTTTTTTCTTAATTTTGTTTGTAGCCTTGATTTAACTAATTTATAAAACACCAAAAAGAAAGTTAAATTAAAACATTATTGATAAAAATGTTTCAATTGTATAATGAAATTCAACAGATATTACTAAAAGAGAAGTTTGGAAAACAAGAAATCTGTACATTTGTGCTGCTAAAAAGTTCTGTTTTATTCAAAATACAAAAGAACTTTGTCAGTTGAGGCATTGTCCCCCATCTACTTTAAAAGAGTAAGTAAATAATTTTGATATTTCTCTTAACTGCAATACAATTTATATAAGCCTAGATCACCAATTGTTTTTTTGAAAAAGTTTTACTAAAAAATAAACAATTAAACTTATTGGATTTGAGCAACACTGTGAGACTAAATTTTATTCAGTCTAAATTAAACTAGATCAAAACTTTAATGTTAATAAGATTTCTTACCATGTTATAAAAGTACTTAGTTGAAAATTGTTTAGTTCTTATAAATATGACTAAACATTACTTACTAACTATATATTTTTCTATGGGTACAAGCTTCTGAGTAGTTTAACGTTTTTTTTCTTAGATCTTTTAGTGATATAAATGCACCACAAATTATAGTAGTTACTCTGATTGTTTACCAAACAAGCATTTTATTTCAACAGGTGTCTTTGGTTAGTCTTTAAATGATCAATGTAGTTCATATTTTTAATATAACCTTTTTCCTTTCCTTTTTTAACTTGTCCGCACTGGGACAAATTAAAAACAATCTTTATAGTTATATTACTTTATCCCTAAAACTAATTTCATAAAGTAAAAATTACCCTTTAAAATTAATGATGGTACATGTGTAGTGTCTATTTGATTTACTATAAATTTAATCGCTTAAACAATTTAAAAAAGTATGTGCTTTTGTATATAACAGTATAACCAGTTTTAATTTTATCTTGCTTTTTTGTAAATGCTCTTAAGCTGGTCAGGTTTTCCATTTGACACTCAGTTTTGGATGATATTCAGAGTGTTGAGGAAAAAGTTCTATGAAAATCAAACTTAAAGAATTTTTTTTAAATTTTAACACGTATTGCTTATGTCTAGCTAGTTTATATTTAAAGTTGTTTTTTTGTCAAATTATGTATTAAAAGTAACAACTTATATTGCTTCTGATTACTACCAAAATAAATAACTCTTTTTGTCTTTAAAAAATTAAAAAAAAGTTAAGTAATAAAAAGTGACTTAAAGTTTAGATTTTTTTATGTATCTGAAAATTAAATGGCTGCAGTTTTAACTAAATTTTGATCCATAATGAAGGGATCTTTTATAATCTGTCTAATTTACTAATTTTTCATTATGAATATAAAAAACTGTTTTTATAACTTATTCCAATATCGATAAAATGGGTAATGTTGGGTCTTTTGTATACAACATATATAAAGTATACAACAAAAGTAAGTACATGATCTGGTATAATAAATACTACAGTAGTTAATATGTTTTAATTAATGACTGGACGCTGAGGTAGAAATGTTTTATACTTGTTGCATAACTAAATTTAGTGTGTTGTCATGGTATTCTCAACAAGATTCCAAGCTTATACTACTAGTATAGTTATACATAAACACACTTATATGTTTAAGTAAAAGTAGTCTGGTAATGTTTTAGAAATGTATATTAACTAATAAAGAGTTTTTTTAAGTTTAGCACATTGCTAATAGAATGTTTAATTATTTAAGATTGTAAATGTCAACAGAATTTTCTTCTTTAAAATTTTAATTAAAATTTTTTTTGCTTAAAAATCAAATTAAATTTTTTTTCTTAAAGTGGTTTTATTTTACCAGTGCGCTAAGGTATGACTGCAGCAGAAGATGCGGCCAACTTAACCCAAACCTCGTACAAAATGACTGCAGGCAGAAGAAAATGGTTGCCATGAAGCTCATCAGGTTCTGTGACATCACAAAGCTCAAATTTCTAGTTGAGCAGCTAAATCTGGATTTAAAGGTTAGCTAAGTTTTGGCTAAAACAGTTCATTAAATTACCGGAATATTTTTTTGCTCCTAAGAATTTAAACTTTTTTTTTGAGAAATCATTATTTAGGCTACCAAACAATAAAATTCTTCTCATAAAGTTGTTTAACAAAGAAAATATTAAAACTATAAGTTTTCTAACCTACAAAAGTTTGTTTTTAATTAACCTATTTTTGAGAAAACTGCCATGGTTCTTATAACTGAACAACTATTCTTAATTCAGTTTTAGTCACTATTAAGGGTAGGGTTAATTTTTAGTATTAATTTTTTAAGAATTTAAAAGCACTTTTAAATGTTTCAAAATCTCATAGTATTTTAATGACATAACACCCTAAAACTAAGAGATGAGATGTTATAGGTTCTTTTTAAAATGTTATATATAAATAAATAGTGTGCTTACTGTTAAAATTAAAAGAAAAATTAAATTTTTGTAAATTGGTAGGGATTTTGTTAAAGCATCTTAAAGTTTTAAATATTTTAATTGCAAAAAAGTGCATAAACTTATAACTTATCCATTTTTAATTGAAAAAAAGTTAAAGCATTTAAACTTGAAAATATATTTTTAAGCACGTAAAGTTTTTGTTAAACATTAAACAAAGTTTAGTTTGCTGATTTTTTAAGTTTAAAAAGAAATAAAAATTCTAATTTCATTTTGTTTAAAATGAACATGTTAAATGAGACAGACTACATTTTAGTTTACTTGTTATAAAGAGACTGTTTACACTTGCTTTATGAAACGATCAATATAAATTCTAGATTAAGTATCAAAACAATGTGGTCTGGTGCTAATTAAGATGTTTTTATTAGCTAAAACAAATTAATTAACAAGTTTTAAAATTAGGATAGCTACAGCTTACTTTACTAATTATAAATAAATAGCTTAAACAATCCCTCAGGCTAGTATAAAAGTTTTATTTTTTTGCAAACCTTGGTTAATCCAATATATATTTCAATGTTCTTAACAATTTTTTAGCTAAATCATACTAGATAAGTAACTTAGATTTAAATAAGAGTTGAATCCTTTTTTTAATCATACTTATAAGAATTTTTTAGGCATTGCTATGAAAAAAGATTCTTTTTTTTTTATACAAATGTTTTTGAACTATATTAAGTTTATGAATTTTCTATTCTACTATAATTTCATAGTGTTATTCAGTAAAAGATATTAAATTTCATGGTAATAGTTCCAAACCTAGTCAACCATTTATTTTTAATTTAGCTTATAAGTAGAACTTCGTATAATTAGAAAAAAAGCTTGTTTTAAGTTGTTTTTTGTAAAACTTCATATATTTTCAAACAACAATCATATTCGATAATCATACATTAAAAGTTAATTTACATACAGTTTCAAATTATAATTAAAATTTTCTGAATTCTATGATTAAGCAATGTTATTTTGTATTTTTTACATAAAACAAGACAGTCCTGAATTTAAAATTACACCAACTTGACAGCCTTCTTACCTTCTTAATTGAAGATTATTTAGCACTTATGCTAATGGTTTTAAGTTTTTGCTTTAACTAGATAAAAACGTGTCAATTTAGATAACCACGAATAAATATTTCTTCTACGTGATTAAAGCCAACAATGGAACTTAAATTTGCCTACATGTAAATATATTGTTGAAATAAATTTTTTTAACACACATTGTATTTTAAGTAATCATTTATAATTTCTCCAGCGTTGTTAAATAATTTATAGCAAGAATAAACTGCTCATAAAAAATGTATTAATCTTTTTATGATCAACTATGTTTTATGCTGTGTAGTGACAGTTTAATTTTCAAACCGCGTTTCAAATAGTATTATGTTTTTAACGCTAAAACGCGTTAGTTCTAAAATAGTGATAAAATCAATAATCATTATTGACTTTAAAACCTGGACTTACATTAACCTGTAATTTGTCAAACATTTTGTACTATCCGCCTAGGTAGATAAGAAGTTTGTATAGATAAGTTTAATTTTTTCACAACTTTACACTCAAAGTGCGGAAATAACAAGTATGCACATG
The DNA here is from genome assembly GCF_965202585.1 of Thalia democratica. NCBI lineage: Eukaryota > Metazoa > Chordata > Thaliacea > Salpida > Salpidae > Thalia > Thalia democratica. The sequence continues at coordinate 10,068,469 of NC_139173.1, read as the reverse complement.
TTGATTTCTCTATTAATATTTTAAAAATACTCGTTACCACTTCTATTAAAGTTCTTAATTTTTATAAAGTTAGACATGAAAGGCATTAAGTAAATTTCTATTGCTTTTATAATTTAACTTTAAAAAATACTTAAATCTAAATATCATCAGTTGTTTACCAGCATAAAATAGATAAAAATTACTGATATTAAAACCAATTATTTTAGTTCAAAAAAAGTTTAAGTTGTATATCTCAATGTGAATGTACATAAAAAAAGTATTAATTTTTTTAAAACTTTCTTAAAATAACCCAAAACTTGTAGTTTACAGATAAAAATGTTAAAAATTTATCTCAACTTTGTTTAATTATTAATTAATCATAGTGTTGTTAAATTTATTCTCCAAATCTTTAATCTTCGTTTTTACTAGTGATGTACCGGACTCACTATCCGGGTCCGGGTCCGGCCGGATATTGCCATTTTTGTCTGATATCCGGATCCGGCCGGATTTTAATTTGAAAAAAAAGTCCGGATCCGGTTCCGGCCGGATTCTAATTTGAAAAAAAAGTCCGGGTCCGGTTCCGGCCGGATTCTAATTTGAAAAAAAAGTCCGGATCCGGGTCCGGCCGGATCCTAACAGAGATCCGGCCGGACCCGGATCTAGTTAGTAAAAAAGAGCATACTGAAAAGTATTTTTTCAAAAACAAACCCTGTGTAAATTAATAAGAGTCATTTTCGTCAGTTTAAATTAAACTCAACCGTGATTGGCTCATTTTGTACACGTGACTAATTTAAATTTTTTTACATTTAAACTATGAAATAAACATTTCATAAAATGCAACTCTTTACATATCTTGTATAGTTGAAAACTTTGGAATGAATACTTGCATTATTTATTGTTTAAAGTTGAGCTCAGAGAATATTTAGAGTTAATACGGTTGAATGTACGAGCCAAGGGGAATCATATGACGAAATGTTTCAAACTAAACACTGATGCAACAAAACATCAGAACATGACAGGCAGTTTATATGTAAGCAGTTAGTTAGTTTGGTGTGTAGCTTGAAGCAACAAAATATATTGAACGTTTTTATGAATGCTTATTGTAAGTAGTGTTTTGTTTTAAAAGTGAATATTTCAACAGTTGTTTAATTGTTTAAATATTTAAGCGAGGTTTATAGTTTAATAGTTTATTAAAAATATTCCAGTTTCTTGTTCACTAAAAGTTTTATTTAATTTTTAGTTTATTGTTTTAAGTCTTTTGATATAGATTTAAATAGCTTCCAGTTTTTAAAGTGTTACCAAAGTAATTAATAATTTTGTATATGCTAGTATTTCTTGTTGTGTTTTATATATAAGATTCATCACTCAAAACTGTCGTGTCTGATTATAGAAAGTAGTCTTAGTTAGAATTTGGTATTTGTTAGATATTAATAAAATAAGGTAGGATTTAATTATGATGGGTAGTACTAATAAGTTAAGTGTACCACAATCAGTCCACAACTTTACTACCAAATTGTCAACCTTTGCTAGCTGTTCTACTGATTATTAGATTAAAGTAATTTTTTCAGTTTTTATAAACCTCATTCTGACTCAGGCTTGTTTATACTCACTCTAGCTAGTTTTATTGACTTAAACAGTGGCAACCCTGCTAGTTTGAAAATTTTTGGGATTTTTAGAAAATCTTGGACTGACTCAGGCTAGTTTAGTTTTTTATAAAAATTCAGGCAAGTTTTCTTTTAGATTTTGAATGAGTTTGAACTGATCTAGTTTTCAATATTTTGTAATTTTCTAGTGTATTTTGTTCAAGAACTTGATTTCAGATTTATAATTGTAAATAATATCTAAATTTGTAAACCTTGTGGCTAGCTGTTCTACTTATTATTAGATTAAAGTGCTTTTTTTTTTCAGTTTTTAAAAACCTCATTCTGACTTAGGCTAGTTTATTCTAGTGATGTACCGGACTCACTATCCGGGTCCGGCCGGATATTGCCATTTTTGTCTGTTATCCGGATCCGGCCGGATTCTAATTTGAAAAAAAAGTCCGGATCCGGTTCCGGCCGGACTCTAATTTGAAAAAAAAGTCCGGGTCCGGTTCCGGCCGGATTCTAATTTGAAAAAAAAGTCCGGATCCGGTTCCGGCCGGATTCTAACTTGAAAAAAAAGTCCGGATCCGGGTCCGGCCGGACCCGAAATTGTGGGTCCGGTACATCACTAGTTTTTACATAAGTACACATAAGCTTATAAGAAAACCTATCAATAATTATATTAAAAACTCTTGTTTTAATTGTTCAAAACATTTTTTTTTACCAGCATAAATAGCTTTTTACTTGTAAATATGCCTCAAGCATTGCAAAGTTACTATAAAGAACGAAATATCATTTAAAATTTTACGTGAAATTTTATTGTGTGTTTCCTATATTACTACCTTAATTAAGTTTTTTTTGAAGTAAAACGTGTTATTAAGACATTCACGGACAAACTAGTTTTTATGCACTTTAGTTAGTTTTTTAGCATTACATTTGGAAAAAGTTGTTGAATTATTGAAATAAAAAATACTGTAAGAGTTGTATTGGGACAGTTCTAATAAAGTAATCGTTGGTTATATGAAACAAAATAAAAATAAAACAGTGAATTTTTATTAAGTTAATAAATTAGATACATTATAACATATTACTAGCAATACTGGTTCTTTTTGTATTGCAGACTTTTACTTTTAGGTAATTGTTTTTGTAATTTTTTACACTTAGAATAAAACTTACAGTTGAATAAACTAACTGAGTTAGTTTCAATAAGAATAAAAAAAAAAGTAGTTTAAACTTTAAAGTAAACTAAACTTCACGTATTTTTTTAATTTTTACATAATGATTACTGCACTACTGTTCTATCACTGTTCTTAGAGATTATAAACATGGTTGAAAACTTAAACTCTAATTAATTTAAAACATAAAATAAGTAGCATGTTTTAAACTACTTTAAATATGATTATTTTAAATTTTTCCAGTCTAATAATAGTAAAGAAATTTGTAGCTATAAAATAGTAAAATGTTATTTAAAGACCGAATTTTCTTAGCAAAAGTTACTTTTTTTTATTAATTTATACAGGGCTGCCTAAAGTAAACCTAATTAAAGTTGTTGTAAATATAAAATGAAGTTTTTTTTATAGATTTATGATTAGAAGTTAACTATGAAACATAATACTAACTCTTAGTGATGTTCAAAAATAATATTGGATTTTAATTATTTAATGTAATAAGTACGAAACCGGTCTCAGTCTACCGAAGGCTTGTTGTCTAATGATTGAATTGGTACGATCGACCCTTTTGTTAAATTTGAGCTTGTCTCACGGCATATGAAAATCCAGGCTTCTGCTATGCAGACTTTCGCCGATGTTTTTGTTGATTGATTTTAATTTTTTAGTTTAACTTAATACATGTTATTTAAAGCTTTTCTTCGTTTAAGAAAAAATAGTTTATATTTATTTAATTTATATTTAGTTTTAGTGCTATAATGATTATTATTAAAACTATGATATAAAGTTAAATAAGTAAGTTGCCTAAAAAAATGGATTTTTTAGTTTTATGAATATTCATCCAGTTTTTTTTTTTTACTACAAAATTTATTTACATTCGTTTTTGTACTTAAAATTGTTGTAATAAATGGTTTTACTAAAATGCCTGTGCGAGTGTTGTAGTTACAAATATATGCATCTTGACATTTTGAATCATCTAACAAGTGTAATAGCTTCTATAGTACAAACAGTGTAGAACTTGAATTTTATTTATATTTAATGCAATTTATAAAACTTCTTTAAAAATAAAATCCTTACTATTAACTTGATAAATTATTATTTCAAATTGTTATGATGTCTAGATGTTTAATTTGTCAATTAAGACATTCGTTTTAGTATCTAAAATATTTAATTTTTTACAATAAAAAAAGGTTAAAATATGAATTTTTAGATCAACAACCTTATAAAAACTTTGGTATGTATGTAACAGCTGAAAAGTTGAATATTTAAGAAAGTATTGATAAAGAATATTTTTCAATAGCTTGCTTTATAGTTTTATGGTTTCATATACCATGATACCGCTAAACTATATTCATTCAATTGACCGTTTTATGTATGCAATTTTAAAAAATTATTTTTCAGATACTTTTAGTTATTTAAAATGGTTAATTAAAAGTACTGTTCAAAGTTTAAACTTTTTAAGTTAGATTAAATAAAACTTATAAAAAATAAAACTATTTAAAAAAGTTGCTCTTAAATATTCTTCTTAATTTACGCTATTTTTATTTTTCATAGATAATACACCTGGTGCGTGATCCAAGAGGAATCGCCAATTCGAGGCACAACCTGAAAAAAACGCTGGATCTTCAAAAATCCCTCAAGTTCACTTGCGAGAAACAATTGCACAACATCAAGTCGGCTCATGCAGCTTTCGGCCAATCAGATGAAGGCAAATCTCCCGATTGGTTGAAAGGAAGGTACAAGGTTGATTAAGCGAATTGTTTTTTATTAATTAGCTTGATTTTTTAAGTTGAACATGTTATAAAATTTCCAAAGAAATTATCACTCAGTTTTTTTGGCTCGTTTTGAAAAATTCTAAGTTTGTACTTTTTTAATTTTTTTAATATGCAATCTAATATAACTTTGTTTATACCTAAGTTTATTTGATTCAAAATTGAAGCAAAACTTAAGTCTAATAGCTAACTACTAATTGATTAAAACTTAAACGGTTGATATCCCCATTCTACATTTCATAGCTTTAGATAGTTAAAAATTTAAAATATTTTAAAGAACATACTTATACTTTAATTTTCTTTAAACATTTATTTTTTTACTGTCAGAAATAAGGAATACAAAAGTTTTTATTTTTGCACTTGGAATAAATCAAAACATGCCAACAGTTTGTGAGATACGAGGACACCGCATTGGACCCGTACGGAACTGCAGAAGATATTTACAAGTTCGTCGGTCTGAAGATGACGGACCATGTGCTGGACTGGATCAGAAAAAACACTGGCGCCAGGTTGATATTTTGTTGAAAAATAATTACGTTTTTGTAGTTCTTGATAATCAACTTAAATGTAAGCTATTAAAAAAAAGTATCTACAGTCGTTTGTGATATCCTTTTCAACATTGACAACGTAAACTGTTTTTCACTGGTTACCACAATAGTTAGTTATATTTGTATGAATATTTAAGTATTGCATAATATTTTTTATTTTATTAAATTTATTAAAAAGTATTAATATTTAGCAGCAGAACTTAGTTGCACTTTGACTAAAAGTATTTTAGATTAGATAAATATTGATACGGTTTACTTTCACCACAAACTTTATATCTTATCAAATTGCTGTTTAATTTTTAAACTTAAAAATTATTTTCCATAATTCTTTATGTAAAACAGTCTAGTTTGTTATTGTCAAATTAATAACATTTTAGAGAAAATTCGACTGAAAGCGACGTTAAAACTATGACCGAAGACAGAAAAATAGCCTTCTACATAAAAAGACAATCTAGAAATCCATGGGGTAATTTTTCGAGTTTCTTAACTGCAATGCGTATTAGTTTTGTTTATTAAAGTTATTTGCTCAAAATTTACAACAGAAAGTTTTTATTTTCAATAAAATTTTACACACCTCCATGACAACAGGGCACGCGAGGGTCTCGTCCACCATCGTGCAAAAGTGGGCGTCCAACCTCCCCTACGTGGAAGTCGCCAATATCCAGGAAGTGTGCAAGGCGACCATGGAAGCTTGCGGGTACAAGCTGGTCCTCAACCCCGAGATGTACGTGAACAAAACCACCAACTACATACTGCCCGTACCAAAAAGCACCCTGACCCCGCCATGAGTTTGTTGAGTTGAAGTATTATATGAAGCATTTTTTGAATTTTGTCCTAATCTTTGTAAGTAGTTTGAATTTATTCTTTTTTTTTATATAGGTTATGCATAGCTCGTATGTAAACTAAGCTTTTGGAGTTGGCGTAATCAAGTTGAAAAGAAAGTTTTTGGCCAATTATTTATTTTTCACCTAACACTTCTCGACTGTTTTTTAAACTATCATGATTGTTTGCGCCGATTTATTATCTATAGTTTTTATTTAGTGGCATATAACAAGTTTTTGTTGCATAAAATACTGTCACCAAGCAAGATTCAAGTAAATAACTCAGTAAGTGACATATTTTTCAACCCTTTGCTAGTTTGATTCATTCACGGCTGAATTTTTTAAGATTGTCAAAAGTGGCAACATGTTAATCTTTTTATTAATCTTATAATCAAATACCCACAAAGAAAACAAATGCTCTGAGTTATCTAAGGTGAAACATAAATTTCTAAAATTTTAATTTATAGAGTTAGCCAAAAATTAAGTACTCAGAGTTGGCTTTTTTATCACGTATAAAGAAATAAATGAGTATGATTTTTATTAAAAAGAAATAAAATAAACCTTTTAACACCTTTAATGTTATTACGTTTTACTATTAATTTGGCTTATTATAAATTTTATATTTAGCTGTAATAACATTATTTGCTGTGTATAGTTTTTAATCTTTCAAAATATTGTGTTAGTTTCAAACTAAATAATCACATGACAGTACTAAAATATAAAAAATAATTTTGCGGAAAATTATGATTTTATCAAAATATAAGAAGCTTGTAGTTATTTGGCTATTAAATTCGTACTTACCTCTGTTTCTTTACTAGTATTATTCTGAATTTATACCTTCAATCATGTGCTATTTTGTGTCTGAATTATCACCTTTTAATGTTTATTTTCCACTAATCATTTAAGCTTTACATCAGAATAAGTTAGCATTCTTAATAATAACAATCTTTCTCAACTTTTCAAGTCAATCTAAAGCATAAATAATACACGACAGTTTATTTAATCATATTATTTTCTATTACACACAAATAATGTTTTTGCATTTAGTACTTTTTCTCGAAATTGCATTTTATGTTTTGCTCAAGTTATATATTTTTATATGGTCGTAATAACTAATAAAACTTCCAAGTTATTCAGTTTCAAATTGTACATTTTGTAAATCTTTTTTATAGCTTAATATTTTAAAACAGGTTATCTTTAAAAAAATTAATTGAAATGATTTTATTATAAACTCCAAAATGATATGTATTTATTTGTTTTACTATAGTAATTAGAACTAATTATACCAAAGCAAATAGCTTGAATAAACTGCTAACAAAATGAAATGCTTTCAATATGTTGCAATAGATAAGCAAAATGTTTTAGTCCATCCAAATAGATTTATTTCCGCAGCTTCATAGCAACTTTATCATTAGTTACATTTAAAAACTTGCGTATGAAAAGAAAGTATAAATGTATAAAGAAATATATAAAGAAAGATGTTCAAGAAAATTGTTTTATCTCGAAATAAAAAATAAAATAAAGCTTAAAAAAGAAATTTCAAGAGTAATTTTTAAGTAATAGTGATATTTTAAAAGTTGCTGATAGTTTTGATATACCTGCTATTTTGTAATTTTAATTTTTAGATTTAAGTCTTTTTGTAAGTTTAATTTTACTACCAGTCTTAAATAACGATGAGTTTAAATTAAGTTATGAACTATTTTAAATTCTAGTTGAGTAAATTTTTAAGCAATGATAAAAAATTGTGTTATATGGAGCAATTATTTTTCAAAATCTTATTTCAATACTGTAACATAAAATAAAAAACCCTAAACAGCTCTTTGGAACATTTTTATTACCATAAAACTAGTTTTATTATACTAATATCCGATAAGTTTCAATTATAATTAAAAAGAACAAAAGTTTCTCTCACTACTCAGAAACAAAGTTGGCTAAATGTTTCAGCACAAGTGGGGCATTGATAAAAAGCGCACCCCGAGCGCAAAAGTGCGTACCTTTTGCGAAGTGTGTACTCAAAACTTTAATGTCTTACAACGGGTAATAGCTATCATCGAACGTTTTTTTTTTGTAGAACAAGCCTGTTTTAGTCTATTTTAAAGTTACTAGAATCATAAATAAGTAGTTATGTTATACTTGCACGTTTAAAGTTAAAGTAAGGTTGTTATTTATTTAATTTTTTCGTTATTATTTTTTTAAACTGTTTTAGTTTTCGAAACTTAGTGTGAACCTTTGTGGTTTCTAAGACTTTTACTCTAATTACAATGAAAATTGTTTCTGTTTTGTTTAATTTTATAAAAGTTAACAAAACTGTTTATAATCAAGAGTTACGATCTTTGCAATGCTTATAACACATAATTTACTTGCATTTTCATGCAGTAAAAATGGTGGTAGTTGAGTAAGTTTATTCAGACTAAAAGATAAAATGTGACTGTCATGTCTGAAGTTCTTATATACTTATTGGTTATTGTTCATTTATCTTAAATTTTCTGTTACCTATCGTAGCTTTAGTCTAGCTCGCTGCAGTATTATTAAATCTCCTTCGTTTGCTTTTTTTTTGTGAAAATAAAACATAACTCATTAGCAGTTATTTAGAAATAAGACGTTGGTTTATTTAGAATTATAAGGTATTCTCTTTTATACCCATATAAATCCCTATCTACCTACCTGTAAGCAACCTATTTATTGCTACTCTTATTGTTATTTTATTTATTACATCTTAAACAATTAGTTACATCTCAAAATTAAATTACACTCACAAATATTAACAAAGTATGAATATTTAGGCATTTAAAAGGTGCATGTCTTGTAATAATAATAAAACGAAACTATTAATGAAACAAAGTAAAAAAGAGCTTGTATTAAGGAATTTTATTTTATAGATTTTTTTATACAATTAAGTCTACGTTTAGCTAGAATATGATATTGCTATCATTTTATTAATTTTACAAATTACTAACGTTGAAAAATAAGTATTTCTAAGTTTTCGTACTTTTAACGAACTATAAAAAATATACTAGAAGACATTAGCTGAAGTCAATAATTGTTTAACCTTTTATAATGGCATAGGTTTGCAATTGATTGACAATTGCAGTATAAAATTCAATTTTTTTTGAATAAAACACAAAATTATATTAACTTCTTAGTTTTGATGATTACTTAAGCTTTGAGAATTTAATTTAGAATGTATAAAAAAGGTTTGTGTTGAAACTTTAGTTTAATACTTAGAATTTTATTGTAAGAAATACAATCATCTAACTCACTATTGAATTTGTAGTTATGCAATATGAGAAACAAAAAATCAAACAAGGTCGCACTTTTGTAGGGTGAATTAATTAAAACAAAGAACAACTAAATACTTTAATTAATATTTATTATTTGAGTGAGAGAACAGTTATTTTGCTAAAAAGTCTCATTCATTCAAGTGTTATTTAAATCTTTTATTATTATTTGAACAATCGGTTTGTCCACCGAAAAAGACGATTGAATAAAACAGAAATAAGTTTTCATTCTAATAAAAAAAAGGACTTAGAAAACACAAAGGTAATTACTAAGTTTCGAAAACTAAAAGGATTAAAATAGTTATAACACAAAAAGCCTTTTGAATAAAATTTTTACTCTTAATGTACTTTATATTTTATGTTATTACAGAAAAGTTTTGTTGTGTTAAGTATGCAACATAAGCAACTAATATTATAGTTTATTAAAAGACAAAAAAAAGAAGCTCAAAATATTCAGCCCTAAGACCTGGTGTACAAAGAACCTTTCAGTTATCAAGTCGCACACCACGAATGCCTGTTAACGTCTTGACCAGGACATTAAATAGTATATACTAGAAACTTTTTAAGTTTTGAAATCAGCAATTAACTTTTTTTTTAAATAAAAAGTAATTTAGAAGACACTAAAGTTATTAAAGCACCAAAGAAATTTTCAACAAAATATTCTAAAACAAAACATGCGTAAAAAATTCTAGAGAGCCTATTAATCCACTCTGCAATCATGTATTTTAGCGTTTTAAAATACTCTTAAGTTAATTGTAAAATACGAGCATGTTAAACTGATATTATTTTCATATAATAATTAAACATTTAAGTTTATGATAAATTAATTTTGTACTAAAATGTTATCAAAACTATAAACCTGATGTATGCTAAAAAGAACTATATTATTAGTTTCTGAAAGAATTTATAAGAACAGTAACAAGTTTATGCATAAATTGATAGACATAAACTATTTGCAGCTTTTTAGTATGGTAGATTTTTCACAAAATGCTGCTGTAGTTCTAAAACTCTAAAACTTTTACATTTTTTAGTACACACTAAACAGCGTCAAAATTAAAGTAACTGAAACTGTACTAGACATGGTGTTTTGTTTCTAAAAACAAAAACGTAAAAACATGTAATATTATTATGTTAATCTAAATTACTAAATAACTTAATATCTTTGAAAAATTATAAGAATTTTTCATAAAAATTTACATTTTGATCTAAAATTTGTTTTATTTAATAGAGCTCTAAAAGGTGGTTTTTAAATCTTTTTCTTATAGTACATGTGCACATATCTTTTCTAAGTTTTTTAGTAACACTAAGCTATAACAAAGTGTTTTTACTTGTTTATTTCTTCGAACAGACTTAACGAAATTATCAAAACACTAGTTTAAGTTTATTGTATTGTATTTCATAGAGCTTTTAATATAAAAGACCAGTTGTTAAAAACTTTTTCATAGTTTTTTTATTTGTTAAATTAGTTAGACGCTCATTGACTAATTTTGAGTTTCATGTAAATAAAAGTATAATAAGTCTTTATAATCTAAAAACTTTAGTAATTACTTCCTTTATTTTCAAATAAAATTCTATACAATTTTTATATAGGTAGTTTTGTATTTTTTATCTGTAATGTATTAACAAAAACTTAAAATGTTTTTTAACAAAGCAAGTACTTTCAACGTAAGTCTTAACCTAAATTTAAAGTTTGTGCAAGATTAATTTTCTCTACGAATTTTCACATGATAATATTAGTAGACCTAATTTGATCATTAAAATACCTTAAGGCAAACTTTATTTTTTGATTACATTGTTTTATTGAACGACAAAAAACGCGTTAAAAAATTAGTCTTAGGACCTGGTGAACAAAAAAAGTATTTTGAAATCGACTCTTAAACCGCTTGAATATACTTTTCTTGTATTCAAGGACAAAATAATGAATTCACTTTTTTATACAGTATTATTACTTATTTTTTATACTTATTATTACTAAAACAATAATAAGATAAGAGTAAACTTTTATATGGCATTGTTCTAAACAAATTAAAAACAAACATAAACTAAGCTATCTAAAAAAATATTTTATTCATACTGGTAGATCATAACATTTGTAATTAAATCACTTTTCTTTCAAAGGTAGTTAGTTATTTGTTTTAAGTAAAATATATTTCTCAATATACTGAAATGTAAAAAGCTTACTTTGTTAAAGATGTGGAAATTAAATATTTTCATTTAATATTTGAATTGTAACAAGTTATAAACTACTTTTACTGTATTCCTTTAAATAAAAACAATTTTGTAATATTTATAGTAGTATCAACACCTAGTAAAAAATATGACACAAAATAAATGTTCAAAATATTGATTTAATCGTTTGCTAATGAAAGAAAAGATCCTAGTGAAACAAGTTCACTGGAGTATAAATAAAAACAAATTATACAGTAATCCTCCTTTGTTGTACCAACATATGTTTCTGTGTGTTAACGAATCAACACACTTCAACTAGGTTTTGTAAAAAATAGCTACTGTAATGTAAGAATAGAAGTATATAATAAAGTAGGTGTATACATGTTTTCATTAAAATTAAAATAAAATATTTTTTACAGAATTTTCAGGTTAATAGTTAACAATAGGTAAAATACTTAATATTAAATCCGACTGTTATAAAACTACAGCATAACCAATATTAGCAACAATAATAATAATGATAATAATAATTTCAATGATAATAATAATAATAATAATAATAATAATAACTGTAGTAACGAGAATAAAATCAATATCAGTAATATCAATAAGAATGAAGTTATTAAACGTGGTTTTAAATTCAAGAACAATGTAAGTAAAAATTGTAACTGTCGTAAGTCGAACAAACTAAACTGTCCAATACATGGTAACTGCTTAATTTAAAATGTCGTGTATAAGGTGCGTGTTAAATGTAAATTTAGTGAAGATAATAATAGAAATGATAATAATAATAATGACAATAATAAGGATAAAGTGTATATTGGTTCGACAGGAGGTCATTTTAAAGATAGGTACACCAGGCATAAGTATACTTTAAAGCATGTAAATAAAAAAAATAGCACAAGATTGTCAGATTTCGTTTGGCAATATTTTGACAGGTATGGAACCAAACCAAAAATAGAATGAAGCATCCTTCACCACGCCAACAATAACATCAGTAGCGCGAGCAAGATCTGCCAAGTATGCAACTTTGAACGAATGGCAATTTTAGCAGAAGACAGTAAACAATTACGAAATAAAATACGTTATATTTCAAACAACTGTGTACACAACCGACAGTTCTTCTTCAAATAACACCTTAGCGCCTTCTCACCTTCCATATTTTTCATTCTTCTTTCACATAAATACACACATTCACTTGATATATATTAGTATAATTATATACCATAAGTAAAATATAGTTTTTTTCGTTTTATATATATGTATTTATTTCACACATGTCACTTTCTATTCTCTGAAATTTCATATATTCACTTTACCCTACGACTATACTTATTCACATCTTTTTGAGTTAAGTTCCAAGTTCATCACAGTTAATCCGTGCTTTTTTACCTACTACGCCCAATAGCGCTAAAAGTTTTTTACTGCAGGTTTATACTTAGCATATGACCACCTTGTTGTTTTATGTTTTACATTTTAACTTTCGTACATAACACAGTTTAATTATTAAATATTTAAAAATATCTGTATGGGATATTTAATTTAAACACCCGACTGCTACTTTATAAAACGACAATCAACTATTTTAATTATTATTATATACAATATATATGTAATTTAAGTCATTGTGATTTTATGTATGTCGCTGTAGCTTAATTATCGGTCAGTGCTTTGTAAGCTTGATAACAATTTAGTTTATTTGTGCTTCGTTATCTTAAATTTTATTTTTTTATATTTTTAATTTCTACATTTAAACTAAATCTGCTTCCTAATTGTATTTAACTTTGATTTTGTTTTAATTTTGAATTTAATCATTACAAACATTTAATATATAAAACACACTTTATATAAAGTTCCTGTGACTTTTATTGTCTTTACCGTTGTTAAATTTTATTGATTCACTAATTAATGGTTGTTGTTTCATTTTTATTCATAATAGATTACATACTACTTTTCATATTAAAGTGCTTTACTGCTTTCCCAAACATAGAGACTAAATTAACTAACTTTACAATACAACTTAAATAGCTGTCTTAAATCTTCATATATATTGTGACATAATTAATGGAGTATTTTAGTCAATCATTGACAACGGTAAAATAAATTTGAATCAGTTATTCTTTTCATTAAAGTAAGTGGTTGGTTTATATTATGGTTTGTTGTTCTGTTGTGTATTTTAGTTTACTTTACTTAATTTAGACTTAATAATTGCAAATATTATATAATTTTATAACAGTCGGATTTAACATTAAGTATTTACCTATTATTAACTATTAACCTGTAGAATTTGTAAAAACTATTTTATTTTAGTTTTAATAAAAATATGTATACACCTACTTTATTCTATGCTTCAATTCTTACATTACAGTAGTTTTTTTTTTATAGAACCCAGTTGAAGTGTGTTGATTCGTTAACACACAGAAACATATGTTTGTACAATAAAGGAAGATTACTATATATTTTGTTTTTATATAACACAAAATATTAAGTTATAAGACTTTTTTTTTTAAATAAAACACTTGAGTAAAAATTTACTCTATAATAGAACTTGGCTTATTTAAACCTTTTACATGTAAAATAAATTTCTTTATCCAATTTGTTGTAAATTTAATGTAACGAAGCAAAAAGATAAATAATTAATTTGTATATTAACTAGGAATTAATAATAGGAATAAAAAAAATATTATAAATTCTATTGTTCACTTAAAGCTCTGATTTAAAAAAAACCTAACTTACACCTATTTTATACCTTAGACAATTTACTCTCTAACTACTCTTCATGATTAAATTGATATTAAATATATTACTTTAAAAGATATATTAAAAATTTTGAAAATTTTAACTAGCTCAGTAATGGTTATTAAGTAAAGCTTTAAAGTAAAATTTAATTCTTAAAACAGTTTTAGATACTAATTAGATAACTTTCATTTTAAAAGATAAATTTGAAGTTTTTTTAATTGAAATATTACCTATATAACTTAAAACTAAGTGTTGCAAATTTAATACACAGAGTAAAAATTTATAAGAAACTAAAGCGTACTAAATAAGAAATGTAAGTATTTTACAAAAAGTTATAAACTATAATATTTTAGAGTTAATAATTTAAGAAAAAACTGTTTAAAACGTACATGATTAAAAGTAAACCAAAAATATAGCGTTTATAAATAAATTTTATTAGTTTTTAATTATAATTAAAAAAAAATATTTAAAATTTAGGCTTAAACTTGGTGATGACATAAATGTTGACAAATGTTTAAATAAAAAATGAAAAACTGCACAAACCGAATAAGTAAACAAAAACAAGTTGTAGAAATTTGTTTTTGAAAATGAAGTATAAAGTTATGACTTATGACTTACACAGTTAAAAACAACATAAGTTTTACAATTATCAACTAAACAGTAAATCCTATTTTATATTAATTTAAAACTTATAAAATTAAATATTCAACTTGAAAGGAAAAATTAGAATTAATAACTTATAACTTTTTAAATATTTTTTTTACAATTGTTTATAGACAATAAAATTAAAGTTTAGTTTTTTAAAACTAATCTTAAACATTTTAGATTGTATAAAAAAAGATTTTTTAAAATATAAAAAGTATGTATAATAACGAGTTGTTATTTCATTTTTATTAGTTAGAATTGGACTACAAATCTATGCTAAATGTCATGTCTTGGACTGAACTGTTCAAGTGTACGACTCGATAACTAAAAGGTTTTTTTTGTACACCAGGTCCTTAGACCAAACTTTTTTAACGTATTTTTAGTCGTTCAATTAACAATAAACAATACTAAATAACACATTGAAAACAGCTACATTAGATTAGGAATAGGTTGTATATATTTCAAACTAAAGCCATTTTAGAAAGTTGCTACTAGATTAAACCAAGCTATATATTAATAGTATAAAACCAAGCTATATATTGAAATTCAAAAGAAAGTCAAAAAAAATCTAATTATTTATTAGTATTTTTATTTTGACACTTCTAAACCTTAAGAAAACTTTTTCGATAAATTTTAAAATTATGACTGATAAGATTTTAAAACTGAAAAAGTTGGGATTTTTTATGAAGCAGTTTTACTTTTTTTTGGTAGAAGACATCAGTCTCAGTTCTACCAAAGTTGCAGTAACAAATGTTTTTTGGGGACAAGTGAGAGTATTACACCATGTGTAGTTTTACCTGCCCCTTTAATATTTTCTTTTTGTTTAATAAAAATTAAAACTTTCTTTTATGCTAAAGTATATATGGCCTAATGGCCAGGGGTCCTAATGAAGAAAGAAAAAAAGAAAATGTGAACGCTCACAACTAAGGTCAATGGATTGGTGTGGAGAAAGACCTTTTGGTCATCGAGCTGCACACCATTTACTTGTAACTAATTCTTTGAGCTAACTTTAAAACAATAATGAAAAAATAAAAACAAAAACTTAGAAACTAAATATATATAAAAAAAAACTTTTTTTAAGTTTAAAAATGATAAGCACCCTTTTTTAACCCATTACTGCCAATATTGACCATGGAAACCATAGTCTACCATCTCCTCCCCTAGATTTCTATTTTTATGATCATGTACATTCACATTTTTCTTGTTGTCCTTTCTACAAGAGCAACCACAAAAAATGCAACAAATATCTCTAAGTTGAATAAATGGGGAGAGTTAGTAATGTCAGTATACATAAAATATTTAGTAATGTCACAAAACTGTAAGAGCACCATGTATTTTAAAATAATGTCTTTCAATTTCTAGTATATGTGTTTGTAGGTAATTAAAAATAGAGCAAAAAAAAAACAATTGTTTAACTGTTTTATAGATTTGTAAACAATTCAGTTTAAATCAATAAAATCTAGCACTAATAATTGATAGAATTTGTTTAAACTTCTTAAAATAAAATCACTCCTAACAATAAACAGCCAAGTTTAAAAAACAAAATAATAAAACTTAACAAATATTATGAAAAAAATCAAGTAATAATAAAAGTATTTTAATTAAGTTAAATAAACTGTTTGTAAACCTAAGACTAATTTTTAACAAATAAAATTAAATAACCAGAATGTCTAAAAAATATCAAGATTTTATTTCTAAATTTAGAATCTCTATCTTCTGAAACAAATGAACAATTAATACATAGTAAACAAAAACTACAAAACAGAATTAAAAAAGATAAATAATACGTCTACTTGTTTAATCACACTGTCAATGAGGATAAAATAATACTATTAAACTTTATGTACAAGAAACAAATTAAAAAAGTATGTATAATAAATAAAATATTAAAAATAATAAAACCAACCTATACCAATCCAGCTCTACCTTACCAAGTTTATAAGACCAACAGCAATCAGCCCAAAAAAAGTACAAACACCAATACAATATATAAGTTTAACTATTGGTAAAGATTAATCTTGATTTTTTTCTGATTGTCTTTTAAGTAAGTTTTCTCTCATTCCATATTGAAATGCTCCAAGATAGCTCTGATCTATTAAGTTTGTAGGCAATTCTTCCCATAGTTTAGAACCAAGGTAAGATAATGTTTTAAGACCAAAGAGACTATTTACTCTGGGAAAAAATAGTTTGTTTTGGCAAATGTTGTTAGATGATTATGCATTTTATTAATGTTTGTAAAGTAAGGCTTAAAGTTAACTGGCAAAGTATCTCTTTTGAATTTGTGCATAAAACTCCTACCTCATACTTAAACATATTTTTAACATCTAATATTTTCTTTTCTATTTTTATACTGTTAACACTTTCATTCAAACCTTTGGAATGAATGCACCTTAATGCTCTATTAATGAGTTTATCGATTTCAGTAATTTTAGTTTTACTTACCCTACCCCAACACAACAAACCATATCTTACATGACTCATCAGAAAAGAATTAAAGATGTAGTATAAGGAATTTTGATTTAAAAAGTATCTTGTTTTGTATAAAATACCTATTGTCTTCAATAGCTTAGTTTTAACTGCTTCAATATGGTCAGACCAATTGAGGTTACTATCAATTATAAAACCGAGATACTTATAGTTTTCTACCTTTAATATGAATGTATTACCTATTTTTATATGTAAATTTGTGTTTTTCCAAACTTGTTTTACCAGAGTGAAAGAGCATGTACCTTGTTTTATCAGTATTTAATTTAAGCCTATTATCCTTTAACCATTTTGATATATTATCTAGTTCTGAATTAAGGTATGCAGTGTCTGTTTTGTAATTGTCTTTTTTAAGTGTGGTATATAATAATGTATTGTCTGCAAAATTTAGTACATTTAGACTGGTGTTGTTTTAAAGATCATTTATATATACCAAAAACAATAATGGTCCCAATACAGAACCCTGTTGCACTCCTACTTCCACACCCTCCCAATCTGATTCTTGCCCTCCAAAATTAACAAATTGCTTTCTTTCAGTTAAATATGATTTTATAAATTATGCATTTTTCCATTTATTCCATTATATTCTAATTTGTCTAACAAAATCTTTCTATGCACACAGTCAAATCCCTTGCTCAGATCTAATAAAACAGCACAAACTGCATTTTCCTCATCAAAGGAGGACAATGTACTTTCCACAAACTCTGAAAGAGCTAAGGTAGTAGAGTGTCCCTCCCTAAATCCAAACTGAGAAGAATTTAAGATATTGAACTTAGTAAAAAACTTGTATAACAACTATATATGGCTTTTTCTATATTTTTGTTAACATTTGATAAAAGTGAAATTGGTCGATAGTTTCCAGGAAGTGTTTTTGAACCTGATTTAAATATAGGTATAACTTTAGCTAATGCTTTGCAAACTCTCTAAGTTGAATGTTGCAAGATTAAATCCAGTGGTTGGCACATATACAAAAATTGTTTATTATTGTGTAATTTGTTGTACTTTTAAGGTTCCTTTTTTAAAAAGGGTAGCTGCTCTCGTAGAAAGAGTAATAAGAAAAGTGTAAACAAAAATGATTGTAAACATTGAAATCTAAAGGAGGAAACAATGGTTTCTATGGTTAATGGTGGCAGTAATGGGTTTAAAGAGTTAGTAACATGGAGTATGACTCAATAACCAAAAGTTTTTTCTTACAATAGGTCCTCAGACCAAAGAATGAAGAAAATCATGGTTGCCATACACTCTGAGAACTCAGGGAAAGTTTGGGAACTTTAAAAATTTTAGAAAGTCTCAGGGTAGTTCAGGATGTTTTGACTTTTTTTTTCTAACTCAGGATGACTCAAGTCAGTTTTGATTTTTTAAATCTTAGAATAGTATTTTTTATTTTTTTATTTGCAAAGCATATTTTTTTCTAGATTTAGAACAAGGTTTAGTTGATCAAGTTTCATAGTTTTGTTATTTTATACACTAAATTTTTTTCAAGAAAATGATTTAGTGATTTTGAAATGCTTACTTATTTATTTTTGCCTTGCAGCTAGTTCTTCACTATTCTCTGAAATAACATTGTAGTTTTTGTTTTGAATTTGAAGATAATATTTATTTTGATTTGAGTTTAAATTTAATAGAAACAGTTGAGATATATAAGAATTCAACTATGCAATAAAAAGTTTAAGTACATTTTATAGCTTTAGTTACTTATATAATTTAGTAAAGTTATATATATATGTACATACTTTTAAGGTAGAAAAACATCAAAACTCACTCTCCTCTCTGCAACAATAAACGTTTTCTGAATTTTAATATTATTTATTTTATAATTATAATTAATTATTTTATGCACTAATTCATATATAAAGATAATTGTTATAACTTATAAATGTTTGTTTTCAGTAAAACAACTAAAAAATGAGTAAAGACTAATGTTGTCTAATTTTCAAAATCATTATTTCTCTTAAGTTTAGTGAACATTCGATGCAGAAGCATACACATACAACCTTCTATTTATTTTTTAAAAGAAAAATCTAAATGAGGTTTAATTAGTTTGCACCGGAGGCAAAATTTATTTATAAGAATTAAAAAATAGCTCAAGGTTACTCATGATAGTTTAAGGCCTCTTTTAGGACAGTTTTTAGTCACTCAGAACAGTTTTTGACTTTAAGTGTGACCACCCTGTAAAAGAAGGTGATTATTAATTTTTAATCAAATTATTACTTGGTATATAATTAATCTTAAAGCTTTGTTTTTATTATAATAAGTTAATTAAAAACTGTGTTCACAAGCAAATGACCTGCAGCTTAATGACCCAAAAGTTGTGAACCATCTGTGTGAGCGCTCACCTTATTTCTGTCTTTTGTTCTCAATCAAATACAAAAAACCCTTGGTGACACACCATTGGAAGAACTCTCATAAGGTTAAAACCTTTTAAACTAAAATCACAAAATTTGGGAAAATTGTGAAGCTCAAATCCCTAAAGTATGTCCACCGCTGTTAAAATCACAACAACAATCCAACCATGTGATCTATTTTCACTGCCACCAGAATAAAACCATCAGTATCAGTTGTCGACACAACTATCATTATTATAAATATTTAAAGATGAGCTTAAGAAGGAATATTATACAACTTTTTTACTGTTATAACACTAACAAGAGCTCTAAATTAGTTTTAGAAAATTAAAGCTTCTGAATGTTATTTAGTTAATATAAGATGTAACCTCAGACAAGTAAAAAAAATAATGCAAACTATAAAACAGTAAAAAAACATGTATGCATAATAATAAACCCACACAAGTTAATTTTATTTGTCATCATACTAAAACTAGCTAAACATAGATTGTTATAAATAAACACAAAACCAACTAAATATTTTTTAACACAATGAAACATGTTTTAGCTCAAACACATGGCAAACATTAGCTAAGCACAACTATGATAATTCCACATGTACTACAAGTCACAGATTCAAACCATTATCAATTTACTCAGTATAACCACTAAACATTAAAACAAATCTTATTAAACTTGTTGTTATTTTTTTATAAGACTTACTAAAACACTAGACCACAACTTAAGACCAAAATACCTAATTGAGTTTAGTCCTAGCCCTGTTCTAGGTCTTTCAACAACAGTTTTCTATTTTTGATTCTCTGTTATTATTTTTATGAACCATACTATCTAGTGTAAAGCAACTGCAGTCAACCTCAAATCCTTTCAAACTATTTGGCATCTATTTATTAGTGGTGTCCTATGGAATCCAAATGCAGAATAGTGCCAAATCTTTCCAGAACTTGACAAGATCTGGAACAAACCAAAAATTAGGACATTTTATCAAATCTAGATCAAGCATAGACTGGATTTAAACGTTTTTTTTTTCAAATAAAATTTTGTAAAATCCATATCTTGGCAAAGCTGGCCTTTGGATTGGGTAAGAATATTCCTTACAAGCTTACAATTTAACACTTCATTAAACTTTAGATTACCAGCTTTCCAAGAAGGAGTTTTTTGGAGTCAGTGCAGGCACACAACAAGCATATCTTAAAATTCTCTTTTTAACAATTTATTAAACTTTGTTGTAATTTAATATCAATACTAAAAGTTGGCTTAAAATGACAACTGTCAGCACCACCCTAGGTAGATATAAAATACTCCTAAACATGCACATATAAACAATTGTAATGCATCACACTTAATTTACTTGTGTCCTAATATTATCATAGTTTTGACATTTTAAAAATAAATTTCTAGAGCTTAGACTTTAATATGCCTTAAAATTTAGCTTATCACTCAATGCCTTAGGGTAGTAAAGCATTTTTCAACATGTTAATTTTAATTTTAAGGTCTTAGACATAGCTAACAGCTGCTTTTTATCGTTTATTTATTTATTCAAACTACTATTTGACATACAAGGGTTGGGGATCTCAATAGGTTCCTTTTGTTGGGACTGAATGGAGAAATATTAAAAAGATATTTCATCGAAAATCTACCACCAGTTTTTAAGCATTTATTATCAAACTCTTTTAGTCTATTTTTAACTTAATAATATTACTCTTATGATTGTAATATTAGTAAAAATATTTTTTTTTAATTTGGGTCTATATATTTATTTGTGTTAAGTAAAGTCTGGTCATAATCTTTTTATTTTTTTTTAATCCAGTACAACATAATTTTTTTTATAGTGCAAGAAATATTTTATAAAAAGTTCTAACCACTTAGAAAAGTATCTACTTTCGATGATTTTTTTGTTGAAATATATTTTTTAATGTAGGAATCTTCAACTTGAATTGATCTTTTTGTTAAATACATCTTCACAACATATTTAATTATTTTTAATGTTGATGAAGTTTTTTCTCCAAGTGTTTATATAAACAACTTTTCACACTATTAACTACACCTCAAAATATAATTAGAAATTTTATATTCAGTGAAAAGTATCTTATAGCATATAATTGTAACTTATATAGTGCATTTTTTTTAGTTACTATTTGTAAAATTATGTTTGACCCCCTCCTTATGGCTTTATTACACACCGAGATACTAAATATTTTTACTCTGCCCAATTTCGAAAACATTTCTTGAAATTAAATTCACTTATTTGTGCAGTTCTATTGAACAGTAAAAACTTTGTCTTTGAATAAGTTATTAACAATCTGTTTTTTCTAAGCCATTTATCCATTTTCCTAAACTCCATATTAAGAACATGGACATATTGTAATGTATTTAACTCAAAAAGCATTACATGTAAACAATATCCATTGAATAACTGTTTAGTTGAATTTTATTATAGAAAAATTTTAACAATTTATGTTTTGTAAATTATTAACTATACAACTTAAGACATTTACGCATGAAGTTTTCTTTGTATTTAATTTAACACTTTTAATAATGCAGTCTAAATTCTAGTTACTGAATATTAGAACAACATAATGAGTGTTTTTTATGAGTTGACAATTTTGTATGGTGCTATGGAAGTTGTCTTCTGAGTGACATGGGCTGATGGATAAGTATGAAATAATCACCAACATTGGAAGAGGCTCAAGTGGAGAAGTGTTTTTAGCAAGAAACAATAGTATAAAGGTTCATTTGATTATATTTGTTTTACTGTATGCAAATTATGTAAGCTTAATTTAAGTTATCAGTAAAACACTAAAGAATACTCCAACTTTTGTAATATATTATTAACAAGTGTTTAATAATTTCTTCAAATTTTCAAAACACTTTCTATAAAATAATTTTACGCAGCTAGGTTGTAGCAGTTATTGAGTTAAAATAGTTTTGTTAGAAACTTTGTGTGTTTAAACCTTTTTTTAATTAAAAGAATACAGTTTATTCTTAAGTAAAAGCAAATGCAAAAACTAATTGCTTTTTGTATTTCCACTAATAATTTTTTTAAACTTAATGTATATGAAATTCAAAATATATAGTTCTTACAAAAAGCAACTTGTTAAGTTTAATTGATCACAATTATATGTTATTTTTACTGAGATAACATAAACTGATATTATCTTTATACAGAAAACAGTTGCAATTAAGAAAATAGTAATAGATGAAAGTAGAAAGTCAAGAAGCAAGAAGTCAGTGACTCGCGAAGCAAATATAATGCTCCTGTTAGATCATGTGCATATTGTCAAGTGTTATGAGTGGTTTCTTGACAACAATGTAAGTTATTTCCACAGATCAGTTTAAGTTGCAAAATGTACTTTTTCGAGTTCTAAATTTTATTTTGTGAAAGAAATACTACACACTGTAGAATAATTAGACTATAGCTCATTTTAGTGTTTATGTTTATACTTGTTTTCATTTCAGATTTTACATTGTTAATAAATTATTAAACTAAATTGACAAGGAGTTATTCTTATGTAAAATCTTATCAACAATCTGAGAAAGTAAAATGGTTGTAGTAAAGTGCCTAATCCATGGATGCGAGTTCAAGACGCCAGATCTATCCAGTGATGAAGTGAGTAGCCTTCTCAACCTCCACAAAGTGGAGCATCAGCAAGATTCTGGGTTATCCAATAATGGAGTAATGTCAAATGCACCTCAATTGATTCGACCAAGGGTTGACCGGGGGATCAGCCAAGAGACATGGCTTGCTTTCATTTGGAGGTTGGAGGCATTCAAGATTGGTTCGAATATAAGCAACCAAAATGCAAGCATACAGTTTTTTCAGTGTGCGCAGGACAAGCTTGACAATCTTATGTTAGCAAGTGATCCTCGACTGATGGCCAAATCAGAAAGTTACGTTGCTAAACTGATGGAATCGGTTGCAGTCACAAAAGTTGCTATTGGTGTAAAGAGAGCAGAACTTATAAACCTACATCAGGACCATGATGAACCATTTAGGACGTTTGCCACACGTGTACGAAGCAAAGCAGAAACCTGCAATTTTACTACAGTCAGTGAGTGTGACTGTAGGAAAAGCAATGTGACGAGTTACACAGAAGAAGCAATAAAAGACGTGATGCTCGCTGGCGTTGGGGACGATGACATAAGAAGAGAAGTTATCAGTACTGAAGATATCTTATCCAGGCCATCATTTGATATAATTTCCTTTATTGAAAGTAAAGAAATGGGACGCCATGCGACTGAGAATTCGCGGACTATATCTGCAGTCTCTTCCTTTCAACGTCAGAAGAAGGAACGTGTCAACATAGGAGATAAGTCCCAACATGTTCCTTGCCAGAACTGTAAAAAGCTTTTCTATCCTTTCAACGAAAAAGGTAACCAAAATAAAGAGCCTTTCAGATATTGTTTATCTTGTTGGCGTAGTCGATCAAAAAAAATTAATGCTTTTCAAATCCAAGCTGATCGTTCTGATTTTATGCAACAAGATACCCAAATAATGTCACTACACGCAAGTAAAAGAATCATGTTGAATAACACAATATTCAGCAAGAAGTCCTTGTGTAAAGCCAAGGCAACAACTGATCATCCTCGTGCATCAGTCAAGATTGCTAGACAAACACAAACAAGTTTGCATTGGTAAGTGCTTTAACTGATACTGGAGCACAGTCGAACCTTTGGGGCTGGAAAAACTTTCAGGAGGCTGGTTTTTGTAAGAAGGATTTAATGCCTGTTACCGTCACAACTTGGGCTGCCAATAAAATTCCTATTAACATTCTAGGGGCTTTCAAAGCGACTTTTAGCGGAATGTCTCCAAAGAAGGAGGTTATCAGATGTGATGGAATTGTTTATGTAAGCGATTCAGTGACTGGATTCTTTCTCTCGTATGAAACCATGGTTGACCTCCTGATTATTAATAAGGATTTTCCCACCATTGGATCTCAACTGCCTCATCAGCATTCTGAAGTTGCTGTAAGTTCAAATGAAAATGATCCGAATGACTGGACTTGCATAAAGATGTGACCTGTGATTACCCGCCAAGGAGTAGAGTGCCAGACCAACCAAACAAACTTCCGTTTGAGGCAACAAATACAAACGTGAGCAAAATGCGTGATTGGCTCTTACATAGGTATACAGCTTCAACGTTTAATGTATGTCGACATAAATTACTCCAGCAAATGAGTGGCCTCAACTTGAGATACATTTGGAGAATGATGCTAAACCACGTGCTTGTCATACACCAGCTCACGTGCCAATTCATTGGCAGAAACAGGTTGAAGCAGATCTCATTCGAGATGTGAGGTTGGGTGTCTTGGAACGTGTCCCATTTGGTGAACCTGTAAGCTGGTGTCACCGCATGGTGGTCACCAGGAAAGAGGATGGGTCACCTAGGAGGACAGTAGATCTCTCACCACTTAACAAGTATTGCAAGAGGGAGACGTGCGCTACAGATACTCCGTTTAAACTAGCGCGCAGAATTCCAAATGGAACGTTCAAGACTGTAACAGATGCATGGAACGGGTATTATGGAGTTCTACTGAGAGAAAGTGATAAACACCTCACTACATTTATCACTCCGTTTGGCAGGTTCCGATATACTAGAGCACCTCAAGGCTTTGTATCATCTGGTGATGGTTACAATTGACGATTTGCAGCTATTTTGTCTGATTTTGAAAGAAAGGAGAGATGTGTTGATGACACTATATTTTTTGATTCAGATTTAGAGTGTCACTGGTGGCGAACAATAGATTTTCTGTCAAAAGTTGGCAATGCAGGCATCATTCTAAATCCCAAAAAGTTCCAGTTTTGTCAAAAGTCCGTTGATTTTCCTGGATTTAGAATTTCTGATTAATGTATAGAACCTTTGTCCAAATATCTGGATTCCATTCGCAATTTCCCAACCCCAAAGTCTGCCACAGATTTACGTAGCTGGTTTGGTCTGATATATCAAGTCGCAAATTAAACTTTGTAAAGTTATGGCACCGTTTAGAGATTTTCTTAGTCCAAAATGTAAGTTTATGTGGACAGAAAAATTAAACCAATCATTTAATGAATCAAAAGAGATAATCATTGACACAATAAAGAGAGGAGTTCAAATTTTTGATCTTGGGAAACTGACTTGTCTTAGACCAGACTGGTCAAAGCAAGGATTGGGCTACTTCCTTATGCAGAAACACTGCAAATGCAATAGCCGGTTACCAGATTGCTGCACCACCGGCTGGAAAGTGACGCTTGCAGGTTCAAGGTTTCTGAATGGGGCAGATAAGAATTATGCTGCCATAGAAGGGGAATTGCTTGCTATTGCTTGGTCATTAGAACAGACAAAGTATTTCACTAAGGGCTGCAAATATCTTGTGGTTGTTACGGATCATAAACTACTGGTAAAGATTTTTGGTGATAGCACCTTAAACGAAATTCACAACACGCGCATTTTTAGGCTCAAACAACGTACATTGCCATGACTTTTTCAAGTGCATTACATGCCAGGTAAAACTAATCTAGCGGCAGATGCTGCATCGCGTTATCCAAGCTCGATTAATGAAGTGAATTTACATGATAGTGATTTGACTGACGAATCACTTCTATTTGCTTCATTGAGTAATGAAGTATGCCATTTAATGGCAATCACTTGGGAGGAAATTGTAGAAGAGACACTAAATGACAAATTTCTTTCAAGAGTATCCAGGTGTATTAAGCTTGAAACATGATGAATCTTTGTCAGCGTATTTTAGATACGATGATGCATTGTACTTAAGTGATGGGGTTATACTTTACAAGGACAGAGTAGTAATCCCCGTCAGTTTATGATATTGGGTCCTCAACAAGTTACACTCGGCGCACCAAGGAGTCACATCAATGCATAATCGTGCCCAACAGATTGTCTTCTGGCCAGGTATTACACAAGACATTGAAGCAATTCGGGCCAATTGTCAAAGCTGCAACCGCAATTCACCTTCTCAACCATCATTGCCACAAGAAGCATCTGATCCTCCTACAAACCCTTTTGTAAAAATATTCGCAGATTTTTTCCAGTTTGCCGGAGACAATTTTTTGGTAGTCAGTGACAGGTTGTCAGGTTGGTCAGAAATATTTTCCACACCTAGCGGAACCTCTCAGGCAGGTTCGCGTGGGTTGATCAAGTGCCTTCGAGTTTTGTTTTCCAGGTTTGGAGTACCCGAGGAAATATCGAGTGATGGTGGACCGGAATTTACGTCCAGTGCAACAAAGGAATTCCTTAAAACCTGGGATGTCACGCATCGAATATCTTCAGCTTACTATCTAAGATCAAACGGTAGAGCGGAAGTAGCCGTCAAACAGGCAAAAAGGTTGCTAAGATCAAATGTTGGTGCTTCAGGAAGTCTGGACAATGACAAGTTTTTAAGTGCGATGCTTCATTTGAGAAATACTCCTGATAGCGATTGTCAAGTGTCTCCAGCCGAGATCATATATGGACGTCAGCTGCGAGATAGTTTCTCATTCTTGAACAAACTTGACAAATTCTCCAATCCTAATGTGCGACCCATGTGGAGAAAAGCATGGAAGCTTAAAGAAGAGGCGCTCCAGACAAGATTTGTTAATAATTCCGAAGTACTTAACCAGAGAGCCAGGGATTTGCGACCTCTCTATGTTGGCAGTAGGTGTCTACTACAGAACCAGAGTGGCACTCATCCACGTAAATGGGACAGAAGCGGAGTGGTAATGGAGGTGCTTCCACATAATCAGTATGTAGTCAGAGTTGATGGTTCACGGAGACTTACTCGGAGGAACAGAAAGTTTTTAAGGATGTACAACCCAGCCTCAACAAGCATTGAAGCAAAAACTTCCCGAGGTTGGAGCAGTAATCTACCAAGCTCACATGAGTGCAATGTTGATCATCAACGTCCTAATTCTTCTGTAAAGATTACAGAGGACTCCAACGGTGCCAATACTGGTAAAACCAGTGAGGTTGAAGCGGATCATGAAGAGGTTGAGGAAGAGTACATTCCTGCTCCTATGGTTCCCAAAAAAAATAAGGTGCCGCTTGCTTTGCGTAGGTTGAAAGACTTCAATGCGCCAGGGAAGCTTGAGAGTGGAGTACTCCAAAGTAGAAATCACCGTAAGTGAAGTCTGTTTGTTCCTGTTTATACAACAGTTGGTGCTAAATTTTCAATTGCTGCTGATAGTGATAATTGCTGAGCCAGGAAGGATTCAGCGTGGAATTGCATGGATTTGAATTGTTTTGGATTTATTTAGTGCGTTTTATTGCAGTTTTTATTTATTTTTTTTCCTCAAATATATCCCTTGTTTAAGTTAATTGAGCTTTGTTAATGCATAAAATTTAGTTTCATCTTAGTAAAATATTTTTGTTACTTATTTAAATCCCCTCTTGACGAGCTATGTCATTGCCTTAAACTTGTTATCATCTTAAATGAGCTGGAGGGGATGTAGAAAAATTAGACTATAGCTCATTTTAGTTTTTATGTTTATACTTGTTTACATTTCAGATTTTACATTGTTAATAAATTATTAAACTAAATTGACAAGGAGTTATTCTTCACACACAACAAACTTTAGTATGTTATGTACAATTTTCACAAAAGATTTTAGTTATATAATTTTAAAAATCAATTTATAGTGTTTATAAAAATCAATATTTGTTTACCATCTCAACATTTAAAGGTTTTTTCAAGTTATTTGGTATTTAAACGTTTCTTGTTTTTTGTAATCATTAGAACATTAGTCTCCAAAGCCATTAAATTAAAGAAATAAGAAAAATTGATTAAAAGTTTTTAGATATTATTTCTAAAATATCTTACAACAACTGTCATACAATTTTTAAATTTTAAACTATGAGTATTTTGATACTAAATAATTTTAAAGGCGTTAAAGTTCATTAAATAAACGTCAACAAAATCCTCACAGTGATAAATGCTGTAAAAAAAATCTTTGTTAATTATAGTTATTCGAGAAGTATTCGTTAATCCAATGTTTACCTATAGGACCTGATGATTTCAATGATTCTTGAATTCTGCAACGGAGGATCCTTGCAAGAAAGGATTGTTTCCAATACGAAGAAACGAGAGCATTTCAGCAACCAGCTAGTAGGTAAGTGGACGGCACAGATCACATCTGCTGTTGCTTACATCCATCAACAACGCATCCTGCACAGAGATCTCAAATCTGAAAATGTCTTCCTACTTAAGTTTGTTTTAGTTGATGGTTTTGTGTCTCATATACTCATACTGTTTTTTAATTACTCTTTAAGGTTTAATTTTTGTATATTAAAAAGAATATATCAACTTTTATCACCACAGAGATGACACAATCAAGCTGGGAGACTTCGGAATCTCCAAAGACCTCAACCACACGTTGGACAAGGCGTCCACCTGCGTAGGAACCCCGTGCTACCTCAGCCCCGAACTGTGCCAAGACGTCCCGTACAGTTTCAAGTCGGACGTGTGGGCCCTGGGCTGTTTGGTGTACGAAGTGGTCATGCTGAAGCCTGCCTTCGACGCCGCCAACCTCATCAGCCTCTTCCACAAAATCGTCAACTGCAAGTTTGAGCCCGTGCACCAAAACTGCCCCCTGAAAAACTTCATCTCCTCCATTTTAGTGGCGGATTCCGCTCTGAGGCCGTCCGCTTCACAGCTGCTGAAATCTGATTGCCTCTCTCCCTACCTTGTTCACATCGGGCAGAATGAGAATTCTGAAGAAATCACAACAAGTGTGACGTCACAAGGCTTTTGCGAAGACGACTGGTCGAAGCTAGATGACATGCTGAGGACGAGAACGGATCAAGGAGATCTTTTTGCCACCTCAGAAACCATCTTGGCTCCCAACTACGATGATGTTGAATCTGACATGAGTTCTTGTTGCAGCTCAATGTTAGTGTTTTGTAATTTTTATTTTATCAATCAGTATTGATTTTGTTTTCTTGTTAATTAACTAAGTTTCTTTTTGCCCCGGTGGACTAAAAGTTAAAGCATCAAATTGTTTATTTTTTATGTTAAAATAAATATTATCTTTAAAAAGCAATATGAAAAAACAAATTATACTTTTATATAAAAAATTAAGTTTATCTACAGCAAAAACACCTGGTTGTAGTTGTCTATAATTATCATAAATAGTTTCTAGTTACCACAAGTTTAAAAGGTAATGATTTTAGTTGGGGTCTTTAACTTTTATTAGTTTTATAATTTAAATATAAATCTAAAGTTAAAAATTAAAATAAACATATTGGTCTACCATTTCAGCTATTTACTATAAAATTTGTTTACAACTCTTATGACTTATTTAGGTCAACTTATGTGTACTAAACCCTTTATACTGTAGCTTTATTCCCTTAAATCCTATTTAAATTATGTTTTGTTACTGTAATCTTGTTTTGAAAGTTTTATTTTTCTCGTACTGTGTGAAAATGGTAGTAAAAGCAGAAGCGTGAATAAAAAAAAATCATTCAAAGTTTTTTAATGCAAAGCTTTAAATAAAAAGTTTTTGTCGAAAGTTTTTTTTAACATATTTATAGTTTAATTTAAGGTTTATCCAAATTACTAAAATTAAATGCAAAGAACATTTCAGTAGCTCGATTAAGTAGTTTTTTAAGTGAAATAAATACTCATTGATGTTTTTCAGAAATTGATTTATTTCAAAATGATTATTGTTATAAAGTACGTATGTTTTAGTAACTTAATACCGTATTTAAATTTTTTGTTTACCAATTTTTTTTTGTTAAATACTTTAAGTTATAGTGTTAAACACTATTCTAAAGAAAACTTAACCAGATTCGATCAATTCATATAAAAAAAAAAACTTTTTGTTTTATAACAGCAATAACACTGATTTAAACGATGTTGAATCAACAAGCGAGTCTGAATCGTTCACTGAAAACACTGCAAGCTTATCCAACACTCTTAACTCGTCTAAAGGTAAATTTTCAAATAAGTATTATGTTATTTGTTTTTAGTAAAAGGAAATTTCACCATGTTATACACTAAGTAAACTGTTATGCTTTTGTCAGCATATAAATTTTGTTATGAACACAAGGGTTCATAAGGTATTTATACTTTGTTTACTTTTAAGTCTAAGTAGTATTTAAAAAATTGTTATTATAAAAAGTTTTATACAACAAATACAATTTTAATGATTATACATTTTAAATATGTTTCAAAACTACTTAAAAAATTCTTTCTGAATAAAACTTTGTTCAAATATCTTCATTAATTAAAAAAATTCTGTGAAAAGTATTAATCGAAAATAAGATTTTCCAAGTTAGATTGCTATATGTTTATACATTTTTACTTAATTATTTTCAGCTTAAACTATTGTGTTTATTTTGCCTTAGTATTATAAACTATTCCATAACAAGTAAAAGAAAAATCGAAAAAAGTAATTTAAATTCCATTAAAATATGCACTTTTTTAAGTCGATTGTTTCAATTACACTTTCTATTTTCCCAGGTTTAGAAGATGAGATACCAGAAGTGATAGAACAGTTCGAAGAAAACAAAAGTAACGTAGCTGTCAGCTGCAGCAAACTACCCGGAAGTGTGTGGCTACACTCTAAAAGAGCACAAGTATTAAATACATTTAATAGAACTTTTTCAATCAGTTTTGTTTAAATGTTTATCAAACCTAGATAGAAATCAAACTTTGTGTATTTATACTTGAATATCTGTCCGATTGAAAGTGAATGTAGCGGATAAATGCTTTCAAGTGCTTCAAGAGCAAATAATAAGTTCCATTTGAAACGAGTGGATATAAATATTTGCATTGTCAATCGCTACTTTGTAGCTTTCAATTTTCTGTTCTCTTTTTTCTCATGTTTTTATAAACAAAAGCCTTGTGGTTTTTAACTGTCTTTAAAGTATGTTGAAGATGGGTTTTGTTTTTTTAATAACTGCTCGTTTCTAAACACTGTAAAAATAAGTATTTGTTTCAAAGTTTTTCTTTGAAATCTTAAACGATTCGTGTTCTTCTATTGTTTATTTTTTTAGATTTTTTAAATTAATGTTTTAAAAATTAGTCTGTGTAAACAGCCTGTTTATTTTCGACATAATAAATAGTAAGGTTGTATGATTTTTAAAAATTTTTAAAGCTATCAAACCTAACTTTATTATTTTTTTATATCAACTGAATTTTTCAAAAAAAAAAATCAGGCACTGCGTCAGAAAAGCTCGGTTTCAGGATCAAAAAAGTTGGTGACCGGAGTCCAAAGACAGAAAGTCAATGGAATAAGTGCGGCCCAGTCGCTAGTCATTACTCCTTCTGCTAAGCAAGCAAAACATTTCCAAAATGTCACTAATGATGATATCAGTTAGTTTAAAATAAATATAAAAATACCAATAGTTGTCTGAATGGAAGGGTGACATTTCCCCCTTATAAAAAAATTCTGACCTAGTCTCATTTTAAAAGAGCTAGGTTTTGTTGTGATCTTTAATTACATTTTAAAGAACGTTGTTAGTAACATAAGTAATGATTTTGTTTTTTTCATGCTTCAATATTTTTTGTATTTAATTTGAAATATTTTTCTAAACTCCACATCTACTGAAACATTTTTTTAAGTTGAAATGTCTTGAATTGTACTTATTAACTTGGCTAAAAAAAAACTTCAAATTAAACAACTTGTTTTTAGAAAGTCATATTAAAAAAGCTCCAGTGGTGAGAAAAGTGACGAGGCGAATTGTGACACGTGACAGAAATGAGCCAATCACAAACACCGAAAAAGTAATGAGAGATTTGCCAGGCAGCGCTTGGCTGTACGGGGGAGTGAAAAGAAGAAAAAGTTAGTTAAATTACTGAAAGTTTATTAACTGTTTTTAAAATTTTCACAAATGCCACCCGCGCCTTAAATTTTTATTAGTTCTATGAAAAAGTTGAGTATAAGAGTGGTATAAGTGAAGCCAAAAGTTTAGTTTTGTGAAGATTTGTAAATTATTTTCTTGTTGCAAACCGTTTATGTTTAATGAAAACAGTACAACCAATATGGAAAAAAAGTATGACTAATTGTATTAATAAAAAAAAAAAACTGTTTAACTTTTCAACCTTTACTAAGGTGGTTTTACAAATCTACATTATTTATAAATGTTTCTCTTTTCAGATGAAAGTCCAGACAAGGCGTCCGGCGACCATCAACAAAACCCAGGTGGTTGTCATGGCAGCAGCTCGTTGTTGCGTGACAGTTTCCATGGAGACGGTGACAACGAGTACATTTACGACGAAGACGATTTTGAGGAGGACAGTTTGTACTTTTGTATATTTTATGGGGTTGCACGGGTGTCACTTTTTAAATGGTTGAATTGATCAGTTTTTGGTGTCAGTTTGCTACCCTTGCAAATCTGCCAAATAATAAAATTATATAAGTTTGTATATGGTTAAGAAAAAAAAAATTGAAATGATTTGCTTATTAACTTATATAAAAATAGTTCTTGTTTTGTAGAGGACTTTGCTTTTTTTTTCTTTATATTTTGCAAAGATTTTTTTTACAGCCCGCACATCTTAATATACTTTCAATACAAAAATTTATTTGTATAACTAGCTGCAAGTAAACAAGTTATTCGCTTGGATAAAAAGATTGAAGTTAAAACTATCATATTAAAAATTAGTCGACTAAAAAAGCTGTGGTATACAATTTAAACAGAAAGTTTAATTTTAAAAACATGAAAAACTTCTCAATGCAAGTTCATCTTTTAGTATTCTTTGAACGAAATATTAATACTAATTAAAATTTTTATAAACAGTTGATGATGAAGCAGTTAATAGCCCTTCCAAGACAGCATCTTCTATTGAAGTTATTAAGAAAAACTGCATTGGTGAAATATTTCTATACTACTTTACTTTTTTTTTTTAATATTTTTTATTTAATATTTTTTTAAATTTATAAAATACATAATATAAACACTTACAGATTGATAACTATTAGTTTCTCCTATTAATATACCTTAATAAAAAAGGATATAATTAAACAAAAGGTGTTTTTATACAGAGACGATTGGTGAAGAGAATTACAAAGATTTGTGCACCATGATAGAAAATGGCTTGAAAATAGAACAGGTTCAACAAAAGTCACCTAAAATCGACAATGAAATTATTCAAACTTGCTTCCTTATAATCAAATAATCCGTCCTCTTTATATATTTTACTAAACTAAATAAGTTTTTAAACTAAGGTTTTTATTTCGTAAAATTTTTTAACTACTTAAAATTGATTTTAGTTGTTTTATCAAACATTTTTCATTGAAAATATCTAAAATTTGTTAATTAGTTTTTGCAGTAAAGTAATTATATATAAATCACTGTAAGGATTATAAATGTGAAATTACAACTTGTATTTGGCACTATGTTTTTGCTGCATTTTTTTAAAAATCCATTTTTTTGCATAATAAAATACTTTTATTAGTTTATACAAGTTTAATGTGGAAAACCATAAAAAACTCACTATATTAGTAAAAAAATACTAAACTATATAAAAAGTTAATACCTTGTCTTATATAGATATGGTGTCTATTTTAATCTGCATAATGAAAATCTTAAAAAAAAAAGCAAATAAGTGAGAAGTTATTACATTATGAAGTAATTAGTTAACTAGTTTTTCTTAATAATCAGTTGAACGACCAATATTTTTTTAGTCAGTCCATTTTATTACCGTTCTGATAATATTTAGATAAAAGATTTCTAACTGTTCAAAAATATAGGTTTAATCGTTTGCTAACAAAAGATCCTAGTGAAATAACTTCACTGGATTATAAATAAAAACAAGTTGTGCAGTAATCTTCCTTTATTGTACCAACAAATGTTTCTGTATGTTAACGAATCAACACACTTCAGATTTAAAGGTTTTTAAAGAGTTCATCATTACTTAACTTATTTTTCATTACGTACGCTTGGAAAGATAAAACTTTATTCCGAGTTAGAATATTATTAATAGGTCGCTATCCGTTACTTAGAACAAACTTAGTATAAATTGTTATTTAAAAATACTGCTTTTCTATTTTAAGTTTTATAAAAAATGTGTTAAGATCTGTTTATTTGTGTTACAATAACTTGTTTTTTATTATATATGCCTGTCAATTTAAAAATTGCTCACTTTTTAACATACTACTGTTTAAAATTGACATACTCAGAGTTGTAAAAAGATAAGTTTAAGCACAAGGTAGAGATCGCTGTTTTCTAAATAGCACTTACATGTAGTTAGTGTTTTTTTTATTGAGTCCTTTGCAGACTGTTCATGACTAAAAACATACATAAGTCCACGTTAGAGAACCTAATATATATTGTATGCTTAGTATATTTTATGATGTAATTACAACAAAACTGGCAAGATTTGAAGTATCGAAATTCTGAAAAGTTTCTAACTAACATCCTTACAACTGCATTTTGATTTTTTTCAATACAATAAGGTTTTAACATCAGCTTAGGATAGTAAATTAAAAACTAATTTATTTACACTCTTAATTTTTTTTCAGTATAAAAAACTTGAAAGAGTTGAATAATTTAATTATTTGAGTATAGAAATATTTCAAAAAGCTAAATTTTGCTTGCTACACATTAGTAGTAATTTATAACCAAAAAGTTTTAACACACTGTGTTTAAATAATTTATTTACTTTTGCTTTTAACCTAGAGTTATTTAGTAAAACAAAAATTTAGTTTGAGGTAGTTTTTATTTCAAATGAGTTGATTAATTATTATCTTTACTATCTTATCGTGTTACTTATTTAGTTTAAAATGTATATGATTATTAAATAACAAACTTTAAAATTTTTGGTTTGAAATTAAACAGTAAATTTAATACTATAAAAACTGCAAAGTACTAAAAAGTAAAATTAAGTTTTCCTTAAAAAACTTATAGACACAAAACAAGATTTTTAATTTAAGCTTGAAATTCCTACAAATTTAGAGTATTAACAATTATTTTTATCAGTTCAATAGAAAGTTTCATAAATTCTCCTATTGAAAGCTTTATTTCGTGCTAAAGTAATGCAGTTCAAAAGTGACCCTCCGTGCTAAAATGACCACCGTGCTGAATTGACGACCCGTGCTAAAGTGTCGCTGTGCCATTCTGACGACCACCCATTAAAAATAATCGTATGACTTTAAATTATCTAAAATATGACTAGTTATTAATTTAATATATTGAACAAACAGTTTGTTCAATTAAAGCTATGCTAATTTTAATAAATAATACTTAATAATAACAAACTGAACTCTTTCTCTATTAAACTACAATATTTTTCTACAACGGAGCTATAAAATGTGAAGAAATAGTAGTTTGGAATTATTATTTATTCAATTTTCATAGCTCCGTTAAAGTGTGTTAACTTGTAAACACACAGAAAAATGTGTTAATTTAACAAAGAAAGAGTACTGTTTAAATTTGTTTTTATTATATATTCCAGTGAACTTGTTTCGCTTGGATCTTTTTCAGCAAACGATTGACTTTATATTTTGAAAAATTTAAAGTAAAGTACTTTTAATGTAAAAAAACGTTTATATTCTAATTCAGCATATAAGAGAATTTTAAAGTATGAAAAGTTGAAGGTGTACGTCTTTGCAAAAGTTGAACAGTTATAAAAAAACGTAAAGTGATTTTAATTTGAGCAAGTATTAACAAAGCTATTTTAATGTTACATGTTAAAAAAAATATTGAAAAATAGATATAAATTAAAAATAGTTGTTAAGCATGTTTCTCCGTAAAACCAGCTAAAAATAAGTAACATATTTGCAATATTACCTGAAATAAAACAACAGTATAAGTATTTTAAAAGTTGTAATATGTAATCAATAGTTGTATAGATTAAGTTTCTAATATTAAACAGTTACTAGTTTTTACAAAGCTCGTTTAATACCTTTTTTTTCTATCTCAAATACATAAATAAAACAAAAAATAAAATAAGACGTTATGTTTAATATAAAATAAGTTAGTTTTATTACTTATAAAGTCTTTTAAATTTATAAGATGTCTGGTCACCATGTTTATTCTCTTACATATAGTTCTTTACTTAAGTCTAATTTTATAACACCGTTAATAATAAAATTTTATTAATCAAAAATTTTTTAGAAAATTTCAAGAGATTATTTAAAATATTTTAAAAGCTTTAAATAATTATAAAATTTTAGCACTGGGTATGTTGTGTTAAAACTAACGTTCTTTATTTTGTAAATTACAGTTTTAAATGCTCTCCAGAATCAAAATAGTCAGTATTAATTCAATTATTAGTGACTTATTGTTATGATTAAAAATTTCTATACTTACTAACATTGTACCTTGACATTTCTGTTCTGTCATTCGAAAGTAACTCAGAAGCTAATCACAAATTAACAATTATAAGAGAAAAATATAGCTTCAGGTGAAAAATAACAACTACTTTTTAAATTAAGATACATAAATGTTAATAAAAACCGTTTAAAATTAAGATAAATTCTAACTTGAAAAGCTTTGAGTTAAGTTGCTTTGGTGGTTTAACTTATGCTTCTAATAATCATAGACACAACTCCAGTTATTTTTTTAAACTATGTTGAACTTTTTATGAATTTTACTGAAAAGTAATATAAAATCTAACCTAGTAGAAAAAAAAAATATATATATTTACTTATTTGTGTACTGTTTTCTATATTCTATTTGATTTTTATAGATATAGAACTAACTTTATCAAATGTACTTCAGTAAGTATTTGTTTTAAGCATAAAACCAGTGGTTGGCAGCATTTTGTATGTAAAAAGGGCCGGTTTCACTACAATGTGGCTGGATTTGTTAGGTTTATAGGGAAAAAGTCATTCGTGAGTCACCGTTAATATGATTTTTAATATTATACTAGAATTTACAAGCAAGGTTTTTATGAAAAAACATTTAAAGAGCGCAAATATTTACTAAAAGTCAAGTGAAGTGTAAGTTTTTAATAGGTATAAGCTAAGTTTTATTTTAAACAATTGTTTTTGTTACAAAAATGACATTACGGACATGAGGCTTCTTAATAAGTACTTTTAAGTTTTCAAATCAAATGTAATATTAACTTTTATGTGTAAAAACTAATGAATTACCGGATCCGGATGTAACCGATTTTTTATGCATTGATCCGGTTTTTGATTTGAGAAAATTGTTGGGTAGTTCATTAGTTATTGAAGATAATACGACTAAAATGCTATAAGTTAGTATTTTTTTTTTGTATTAAAACGGTTAAATATTTAATAAATAAATATGTTTTCACCGATTAGTATTCTTACAAGTTAGTAGCTTTTGCGCTAAAAAAAAAATCATAAGTAATTAAAAAAAAGTTTCTGATCCATTCGGTAAATATTAAAACATGTAATTTGTTAGGCTGTGCATTTAACATTTGAACCTATTTAGAGTTTTTGTAATAAGAACAAGGAACTATTTTTAACAACAAATGATATATTTTATCAATACAGTGTAATTGAAAAAATGCACCTATTGAAAACAGGTAGTTACGAGAAAGACTAATTTTGTTATTAATTTTTTTAATTTTATGATAAATTTGGTTTTAAAAAATAAACTTATACTGTAAATTTTGTAAACAATAGCAATTTTAAACTTAAATAAGTATTATTTATAAAAGTTTTATAATTTTTTTATTTATAATTTAAAACTAAATGTTTATTTATATAAAAAGCATTAAATACATAATAAAAATTTAGTTATTAATTAATATTTTAGATAAAAAATATTATGTTAATTCAGCAATTTAATTAGCTAAATGAATTCAATACTGATTTTACATTGTCTACGCAATTAAAAACCACATCAGGATCATTATAAACAAAATTAATCAGTTTGTACCCTCCAAAAGCCAACACTCCGAGTAGAACTCCTCCTAAAACCATGCCTTCGCGCTGCGCTTTCAACAAAAACTTGTCTGTTTCCATCAGTTCCTTGAGAATTGCGCCTTTCTTGTTTTTGTGTGGAAACGGCGTGTCTGGGACTGGCACCCCTAAAAACTCGCACAGTGGCTTCCAACCTTTTTTGAAGTCCACAATGTGAAGTTTGTCTTTTGGAGCTTTCTGTGTATGATTATGTTGAGTGTTTTTTTTATAGGTTTTGGAAAAGTAAAAAGCTTTATTTAGATATTATTAAATATTCGTAATTGCATCGAATAATTGTTATAAAATTCTATTTTATATAACAAGTAGAATCAGTGAAAAATTTAAACTGATACATATTGGTTAAGGACGTTAAGCAGTCTACTATGCAATTTGAAAATGATCATAATTTTTATTACTAACATTTTAAGAGGTAAACTAAAACAAAACAGTTTCAATTTTAAATATTTCTAAACACCTGTTTTTTTGAAAAATTACTGCAATAAACTAATGGAGAATGAGAGTGTTAGTTTATACTATGTATTATTTATAAAAAAAAAAGATTTACATTAGATATTTAAAACAAAAACAAAAAAAAATTAAGTTTGAATACCGAATAATAAATACTTAGTTCTTAAACCTTTAAAAATAAGTAAGAGTTTAAGTAGAGAGTTTAATTAATACTTTTAACTTAATAAAAAAATCAATTAAGAGATCAACTGGTTAAATACATAAGTAAAAAGTTTTTGTACTAAGTGACCAGCAATAAAAATTAAAAATTGTTGCATAAAACTACAATAAGTTATAACTTTTATAAAGCCTCTCTATTATGATTTATTTAAAATTGTTCTTTTTTTTAAACCTTAGTTTTTAATAAAACAACCATGTAATGGGAAACAACAACTTTTAATCTACACTTTGTAAACGATGCCTTAATTATTTATAAGTAAGAACAAATAACAGTATACAATGACAAACAAACCTCAAGAACATAAGCATTGTGTTTTCTGTATGACTGTCTACATAAAAGTTCACTGTACTTACAACCACCGAACCAATACTGTGTGAAATTTATTCCAAAACAAATCTTTGCTAGAAAAAAGTTAATTAAATTATTTTACTAAAATAAGCAATCTAAAAAGCATATATTGCTTTTTAACGAAACTTTTAGGTAAAGTCAAATGATAAAAGCGGTAAAAGACAAAATTATCTTATCCTGCGGTTCCTTTTACACAAATTCTGGATTTCAAAGGTATTAAGTAAAAAAAAATTAAATAAAGTTTTAGGTTAAAAAATTGCTTATGTTTAATTTTACATAATACATTCTTCAAGTGTACCAAAAAAAATCATGTTTGTTAAGTTTTTGATTATTTACTAATTTACTTTACAGCTAATTTGATTGTTTTAAGTAAATGAGAAAAACCTAATTTAAGACCATAACGATTCATGAGCCACAGTCTTGGTGAGATCATCATTATAAGTGTAACTAAAGGATGAGTGTTTGTTTGAAGCTGGTTGTCGAAGCTTTTAAACCATTCATCTTCAGTAGCACGTTGTCCAAATATTATCTAAACAGTTTTTGTACTAATTTATAAAATGAAATTCTAAACATTTCCATTGAAAAGTGTATTTCAAAGTATATATCAAGTAACTTAAGGGTGTAATAAAGCTTTAAAACAGAAAACATCGGCGAAAATCTGCATGGCAGAAGCTTGGACTTTTGTTTGCC
The DNA here is from genome assembly GCF_965202585.1 of Thalia democratica. Lineage (NCBI taxonomy): Eukaryota > Metazoa > Chordata > Thaliacea > Salpida > Salpidae > Thalia > Thalia democratica. Next base: position 10,028,428 of record NC_139173.1, on the reverse strand, counting down.
ATGAGACAAGCTCAAGTTTAACAAAAGGGTTGATCATGCCAGTTCGATCATCAGACCACAAGTTTCGGTAGACTGAGACCGGTTTCGTCCTTATTAGGACTCATCAGTCAGTCACAACCGCAAAAATTGCGGTTGTCAACCTACAAACGGTATATGATGCTTTCACATAAAGCTACCATTTGCTGGCAATGATATGTGACGTCAGAATTGTCTTTGCCGTGCAACGTTTAAAACATTGTCCACTAGGCAAGACATCTGGTACGCTCGTTTTATAACGATCAACAGAAAACATCAGCGAAAGTCTGTTTTCTGTTGATCGTTCTAAAACGAGCGTACCAGATGTCTTGCCTAGTGGACAATGTTTTAAACGTTGCACGGCAAAGACAATTCTGACGTCACAGATCATTGCCAGCAAATGGTAGCTTTATGTGAAATCATCATATACCGTTTGTAGATTGACAACTGCAAGTTTTGCAGTTGTGACTGACTGATGAGTCCTAATAAGGACGAAACCGGTCTCAATCTACCGAAACTTGTGGTCTGATAATCGAATTGGCATAATCTACCCTTTTGTAAAGCTTTAAAAATAAGATTTGTTTGTCGTAATACAATAAAAACAAATATTTTAAATTATCTATATCTCCCGTTAAAGTAGAAAATAACTGTGCTAAAAAATAACTTTCTATAGTGGACGATACTGCATCTTAAAGTGGAAATTACGTTTTCAAGGACTAAATTTCTTATTTATCTTTTATGGCAAATTTACAAAAATTACTCAGAGAGTTAGTAGAACTTTTATTATGAAGAACCTATAGTATCTAGAATTATTTTGTGTTTTTTTTAATTTAATAAAAGCAAAGTACTCTTTTTTACATAAAAATTAAAAATTTTAAATCTACTTTAGCATCAGGGAATGCTTCGTGAATATCTTCCCAAAAAACACAACCAGGTACGTCCATTATTGCATCAACATCTTCAAACATCCTTCGAAAATCTTCAACTGATCCACCTTGGTCGAAAATCTTTTGCCACTCGTCTCCAAGATAAACATAGTTTTCAATGTAGTCATAACATTTAAAACCTAGCTCGGTCAGAGCTGCATTAATGGTTTTAGTTCCAGTTTTTGGGAAACCAGCGTATATAACTTTCATGATTGCTATGTACTTTTAATTTAATGAGCGCCTATTACAAAGTATAATTAACTATTTGTTTTAAAAATTTAAATTTTTATATTAAATCAAGCTATAAAGCCATTTCACAATATGATATGTACTCAGAACAAAGTTTAAAATTAAAGCTGACTACAAAATAGATAAGAAATGTTTTACAATGCTTATTAGATTGAATGTACAAGTCCAAAAGGTTATAACTTTAAAAGAAAAAAACGCTTTTAAGCATATGTCTTTAAATTTTATACACTTTAAGATTATGCATTGCATTTATTTCCATATATCTTTTTAAACTAAAATTTTTATAATATTAACTGCAATCTGTCTTCATGATATACACAACTTTATCAAAACATACTTTTTATCATCTTTTATAACAAATGTTGTCTTATACTAAAATTTTTTTACTGATAAAGTTGTACACCTGGAAGCTTATCAATACACTACTTCTTCTCATAACATGTTAAACTAGTTTTCTTCAAAAAAACTTAAAACTGGTTTTAAAAAAGTTACTAACAGCTTGACTTTTAGAAAATTATTTTAGTTATTTTATATAAACTTTCTAACACTATATATAAAATATATAAGAACGTTATGTAATTTCATTGAGTTGCTCTTAATTTGACTTTGCTAAAATGACTAATCAAAGAATTTTCATTGCAATATTATTGAGTTCAAAACCATTTTTAATAAAATACTTTACTTTGCAATGTTTACTTTTCTTTCTCTCTCAATTCACTGTTGTACTTTATTTGTTTTGTCAAAATTTAAATGAAATTTTAAATAAGTTTTGTTAAAAAAAAAAAGATTTAACAGTTTAAAATTTAAGTAAAACTAAACTTTATAATAAACAATTTATTTGTTTTGTGTTTTTCTTGTTGTTTTAATCTTATTTCTATTACTTTTGCTATTATTATTTTTTTATATTCTAAAAATCATATGAGTTTGAAGGTTTTAAAATCATAAATAATTAAAAAATGTTTGTTACTGTTATGTTATATCACGTATAAAAAGGTGAATAACTTGTTACGTAATAGCAGTTAACTATTATATTACTCCTGAATTTTATTAAATTAGCTCTCCTAAACAATTTTAGTAAACAATGACCGTTTTCACTCAAATTCTTGTAGTATTGTTTATAATGAAAAAAATTAATTTGCTTATTTTAAACATATAAAAAAAAAAGTTCTATTAATTTGTTGCAACTTTACTTTGATAACCTTTAAAGTTTTTTTTTTGCATATGAGAAAACTGTTTGATTAATATATTTTAAAATGTTTTGTAGTGCGACAGGTTAGTACAAACTAACTAAATTTTTTGTATTTACGCAGCTAACACCATACTTCTCTAAAACTTTATACAATTTTTTATTTATCAAAAAGAGCCGGAAGTATATTTCAATTTAGTCAAAACTTTATACTTATATTATTTGTTGTCAATAAAAATTTCATTCTCTTTATTAAAATTTTTCAAACTACATTTTAACTTTAGTCAAAGCAAAGGTTAAAAGTTAATGTGTTAATAGCAACGTTTTAGTTTTAAGAAATATAATACTAGTACTGATTTTAATAATATACAGTAGTATTAATCTCAATTACTTTTTTTGATCATATGTTTTTTGCTACAATTAGTAGTTTATTACAATTACTAATTATTAGTTTACAATTAGCAATTAAAGAACATTTTATTATTCATTAAAAAAGTGAATTTAGTAGGTAAAGCAAATAACTTATTTTTTTTTTATAAATAAAACCTAATCCTAATCAATCGATGTTTTACACTTTGTTGAAAATCTAGTTATTTAAAAATATATCCTAATTTTCATATTTACATAGACGAGTAGTAGGAGTTGATAATGCCTTGTGCATTTTGCGTTGATCGATATTACTTAAATTAATTCTAATATTATCACAAGTTTTGTTCCTAATTTCAGAGTATATACTCAAACAAGTTTTCAGGCATTATGAATAGTTTATTGATTACAAACGATTTTTTTCAAATAATTTTATTGTGGCTTGGACACGCGGGACATGGTGTGCCCGTTGTAAGTAATTTTCTCATGCAGTTTTCCACCGGACATTTCCAGTTGCAGCAGATAGTTGCTTCCTTTGCACACAACTTTACCCCCATCTATTTCTGGTTTCACCTACAATATTGAAAACTATAACACTGTTAACTTTTGTTTTTGTTTTTTTACAAAAAAAAATCGCTTTTTATTTTTAATACAAATGTTTAAGAATAATTCCTAGTATATAAAGCTTCAAAGCATTTTTGCATTAGTAAGTGTCGATTCTTCGTACATATGTTTTGAACAGTTAAAAGTTTAAGTTCTATTTTTCCATACTGTCTATACTTAGTATATATACTTTTCTTTTCTTAATCGATTTTTGCTATCAATATATGACTAACAACATATTTTAAAAGTATCAGAATGATGTTATATAAATTTAGGAGAAATAAAAGTTGCTTTTTCCTAAAATAATTCCTAAAAAGAATTTTGTTTTTGTTTTGTAATCATTGTCATGCTTTTAGAATAGTTTTTAATTGTCGTACAAAATATAGTTTACAAATGTCATACCGTAACTTTTTCTCCCTTGATATTCTCAAGTTCACAATCTTTACCAATGGTCAGGGTGTTAGTGACAGTTTTGTATGGGCGAACTCTTGACATAATAATATTGTCACCACTCTTGCTTATTTCTGTCACTACGTTCACATTGCGTCCTTTCTCGATGTACTCATCTGGAACACCTAACGGTAAAAAATACTTTTTGTTTATATAATTTTAGTACTATTAAAATTTTTATTTGCATATAAGGTATAAAAAACATTTAAAAGATATAAAACTAAGATAATAAGAATTAAACTGATATCAGTAAGTAATAACTTTTATTATTTGAAAAAAATATTTTTTTTTTGATTAAATTAACGTTTTAACTTATAAAGTTATAAGAAAATAAGAAAGTTTTTTTTAAATAAAGTAAACTATCTATGAAGTAAAACAGTTCGTAAAAAATATAAATATCAATAAACTACTGTTACGATATTTAGTTTTCAGAAACTACATCGACACAAACAATATTTACAATCACAATACAAACCTACTCCCTTCATAAAACCGTCATAATTATCTCTCGACTCAACAACAAATTTTCCGACAAAAGCATCAACCATCTTGAAGTCTGATTATTGTACTATTTAGTTACTAATAGTATTAGTTTGCTTTAGTTATTTATTTTTATTTATTAAAATAATTTAATAAATTTAAACTAGTTTATACATTGAGCTTGACTATATGCTTAAACTTATAACTTAAAAATAGCAACTAGAAATTCAAATTAAACATTTAACAGTATACTTCAAAAAATACTATTTTTTTAGTTTTAGTTTGTGCAGCTGCAAAAATACTACTTACATCTAGATTCTAATTAGTACTTTGACAAGGCTTTGAAAGTTTGAATGATAAAATTATAAAATGGATGTACTATATATACTAAAGCGAAAGTAAATTTTACAGTAATTTTCCATTACCTACTTGTTTACACAAGATTTATCAGTAGACACAGGACGTTTACTTTTATATAACACAACTAAGAAATGAAGGTTGTTGCTCTTAAACATACTATTTCAAAGAGAAACAAGCAACGTCTGTGGAAGTAGTACAAGATGTACGAGTATGATAAGTAAATTTTTTGACAGCAATTACTGACAGTTATATTACACAAAAACATTTTCTTGTTAGATTAAACAAAGCATTAATGTTTAAAAGTGGATTTTTTTTTTTGGATTCAAACAGTACTTTTTCAACAAAGTAAATACGCTTTGTTTTTCAAGCACAAACACGTCGGGAATAAAAAAAAGTTTTAATTAGTTTAAGTAACCTGGATAAGAGGTTAAGAGGTATCTGTGGTATGTGACTCGATAAATGAAAGGTTCTTCGTGCACAACGTCCTAGAACAAATTTTTTTAGCATTTTTTTGTCGTTCAATATACTATAAACTATAGCCATTAAATATATTTAAAAACATACGGAAGGTACAATATGTATATATTATTCTTTTTTTCATACTAAAAAAGATTCTATATCATTATCAACCAGATTATAATTAAATCAGAAATAGTCTTACGAGCAAAAAAATAGTTTAAAGCTTTAATAATAATCGATTGGAAACTTTACTTTGCATAATTTACTCTATTTTCTTTAGGCTTTCAAGTTACCAAAGTTAATTATTAGGATAGATTAGAATCTAGATTGATAAAAAGTATTCCTAAAAACATTAAGCATATTTTTTATTATTTTAAAATCAGTTTGTTTAGTAAAATTAAACACTGTAAATATTTAAATAGCAAAGTTTTACTTCAATAGTAATTATTAAGTTAACGTTTATTCGTCTTATGCTAGCTATTTCTAAAACTACAAACAAATTAATATCCTAAAAGTATATTTTGACATCATATATCACTTAAATACAGTTAAGTCTAAAAAGTTGTATTCTATTTCAAAGAATATTAAATGTATTTATAAAAAAAGTTAAATCTATTTACTCGAAATCAAAATTTTGTTGAAGCAAGAAGCTGAAAAGTTTTAATCTAATATTTTCTAACTATAAACCAATTGTGAACTAGCATTACATACATTTTTATGCACATTGTAAGAAAATTACTTTACGTCGTGGTGTGAGTGCTTTATACAAAAGATAAAAATTAATCAGAAAACTTAATAAACTTATATATCGATATTGTAAGTTCTATATGTTGTGTAATAACTTTAACTTTAGCATTTTTACTTTTAATTATGTGATTAAAAACTGTATTTTTAATAGAAAAACTGTTTATTGTTTATATTCAAGATTGTTATAAAATAACTACTGGGCTATACACAATAAATAGTTTAAAATTGAAATTTAATACATACTTTAAACCTTTTTAAAACTTTTATCTTTTATATTATTGTGATAAATTATCTTAAAATTTTGATCTTAAATTCTTAATAAGTACATAAATAAGTGAATGACTAGTGAAAATGATTAAAAAAAAAGTTTAACATTATTTAACTTGTTAATAATTTTATTTTTCGTTTATAGCTAAAATAGCATAGTATTTATAAATAAAAACAATTGAAGAATAATAATATTAGTTATAGTTGTAAATTTTTTATATACTAAGTTGTCTACTACTGTATATAGCTATTCCAAAAACTGAGACCCATTAATTTATACAATTACTGTTTGAATACTAAAACTGAATTAATTTCTTTTTTTTTGATACTTTAAGGTAATGAATTTTAGTTAAGTATATGCTATTTTGATATGTTATGTATGCACAATTTTTACTTGCATTAATAGGTCTAATACTTTTTGTTTTAGATATTGATAACCACCGTTAATACACATATTATTGTTATAAAACTTTAAACTTAAACTACGTACTTTAAAGTTTCGCTTTATTCCTTAAAATGTTGTTGGTAGAAAAATATAACTAAAGTAATTTTAAAAAGTACTTATCCGCTTTTTTTTCATGTTAGAAAGATAACGACTGTGTAAACACTGTAACAGATATGTAACGGAAAAATACTAAAAGTTTTAGCTCTTTAAGTATAAAAGGACAAGTGATTTCAAAACTACATCATTTAATGTTGAAACTTTACAAGGTTAACTAAAATAAAAAGGTAAGTCTTATTTAATCTTTGGTAGATGTTTTTGCTTTACTATTAATTTACTTATTCAACTTATTGAACAAGGTGTTGTAGCTATTTTTAAAACTAGCTATAAAAAGCAATAAGGCGATAGATAATAAAAAACAAACAACATTTAACTAAATTACTAATTCATTTTTGATTTACTAAAGTATATTAAACATGTTCTTTTATAATGACCACAAAACACTGATGACGCTATTTTTTTTCAAGATGGTTGATGCTTTTGTCGGAAAATTTGTTGTTGAGTCGAGAGATAATTATGACGGTTTTATGAAGGGAGTAGGTTTGTATTGTAATCGTAAATATTGTTTGTGTTGATGTAGTTTCTGAAAACTAAATATCGAAACAATAGTTTATTAATATTTATATTTTTTACTAACTGTTTTACTTCAAAGATAGTTTTCTTTATTTAATAAAAAAAAAATTGTTTTCATTGTAATTTTCTAAGACAAAACGTTGATTCAAGCAACAATAATGTTTTTATTAAAGTAATAAAAGAAAGTACTTTATAAAACCAGTTTAATTAAAATTTTCTTAGTTTTAACACTTTATAATGTTATAAAAAACGTTAAACGAAATTTAATAAAAAGTTATAAGTAATAGTACTATAATTAGATAAATAAAATTGTTTTTTTACTGGTAGGTGTTCCAGATGAGTACATCGAAAAAGGACGCAATGTGAACGTAGTGACTGAAATAAGCAAGAGTGGTGACAATATTATAATGTCAAGAGTTCGCCCATACAAAACTGTCACCAACACCCTGACCATTGGTAAAGATTGTGAACTTGAGAATATCAAGGGAGAAAAAGTTACGGTAAGATTTTTGTTTGAATGCTTTAATAAAAAGTATTTAAACATTTAAAACTATTATAAAGTCATTGCATTGTTTACAAACAGCAACAAAAATCATTTCAAAGCAGTTTCTATTTCTTCTAAATTTGTATGACCCAATTCTAATACTTTAAGAATATATTATTAGCCATATATTGAGAGCTAAAAGAATTAAGAAATGTAAAAATGTATATACTAAATATAGACAGTATGGAGCAATAGAACTTAGACTTTTAAACCATTGTTTTTTTGATTAGTAATTGTTGACTTTTCTTACATATATTTTAAACAGTTAAAGTTACTTATATTAAGAATTATTGTTAAAAATATGGGAATTTTTGTTTGTAAAACACAAATACAAAAGTTAACAGTTTTCAATATTTTAGGTGAAACCAGAAATAGATGGGGGTAAAGTTGTGTGCAAAGGAAGCAACTATCTGCTGCAACTGGAAATGTCCGGTGGAAAACTGCATGAGAAAATTACTTACAACGGGCACACCATGTCCCGCGTGTCCAAGCCACAGTAAAATTATTTGAAAAAATCGTTTGTAATCAATAAACTATTCATAATGCTTGTGAACTTGTTTGAGTATGTATTCTGACTTCTAGAAATAGAAATTGTGGTAATATTAAAACTAGTTTAAGTAATATCGATCAACGCAAAATACACAAGGCATTATTTACCTCTACTAATTGTCTATGTAAATATGAAAATTTAGAGATAATGTTAATTAGTTACATTTTCAACAAAATGTGGAAAATCGATGGATTAGGTTTTATTTACTAAAAAAAATTTAGTTACTTGCTTTACAAAGTTAAATCACAATTTTCGTGAATAATAAAATACTTTTTAATTCTGATCAAAAATTAATTTCGGTGAAAAGTATTCTGTTTTTATGAACAAAACTTGTGATATTAATAAAATTAATTCAAATAATATTGACCGATGCAAGAGTGAATTATTTTTTAATTTACTTAAAAAATAATTCAATAATATTATATACTAATATATTTAGAAAATGTCACAAATCAACTGATTAGGTTTTACCTACTAGAAAAAATTAAATTTATATGCATTAATTACTTCAATAAATCTTTGATTGTTATTAATACCTATTAACACTTAAATTGTTCAGAAAAATTTGTTAAAAAAAACATAGTACTTAAAATTCTAAACTTATGTATAACGTTGAAATCAGAATAAGTTTTATCTTTCTTAACACTTAACCCTTGCCATTAATACATAAAGTTTTCACATTTGCTATAACTCAAGTTAAGATAAGTTTAAAAATAAAAATTTAAAAAGATAATGGAGTTTTTATCGACAACAAGTAATATAAGTATAAAGTTATTTTTCACTAAATTCAAACATACTTCCGACTCTTTTTGATAAATAAAATAAATAATTGTATAAAGTTTTAGATAAGCATGGTGTTAGTTGTGTAAGCATAAAAAAGTCAGCTAGTTTGTAATAACTTGTCGCACTACAAAAGATTTAAAAGTATATTAATCAAACAATGTTCTCAGACGCTTAAATAAGAAAACTTTAAAGATTATCATAATAAAATCTTAATAAAATATTAAAATTATTGTTTAAATATGTTTGAAACAAGCAAATGTTTTTTTGCATTCAAAACAAAACTACAAGAATTTGAATAAAAACTGTTATTGTTTACTGAAGTTGTTTATAACAGCTAATTCAATTCAAATTCACGAATAATTGATGGTTAACTGCTATCACGTAACTAGTTATTCACCTTTTTATTTAAGATAAAACATTTACAAATATTATTCATTTATAGTTTTAAATACGTCGAGTTTATATAATCTTATTTATAATAATTCACTCTTCTTTTAATACTTAAAATAGCAAAACTAATTAAAAAAATATATAATAATAAGAAAAACATATAAATAAAAATTCTATTATTAAAAAATTAAGTTTTACTTAATTTTTAAACTATTAAAGTATTTTTACAAATATTAAACTAATTGAAATTCTATTTTAATTTTGACAAAGCAAACAGTAAACAGTAAATAAAGAGAGAAAGAAATGTGAACATAGCAAAGTAAATTATTTACCAATAGTAGCTTTGAACTCAAAAATATTGCAATAAAGTTTCTTTGTTCAGTCATTTAAACAAAGTCAAAATAGTGATAAGTTAATGAGATTAAATTAAAGTTTTCACGTATTTAATATAAGATAATAGAAAGTTTAGATAGACAATAAAAACAGTTTCTTAAAAACCAAGTTGGTAACTTATTTAAAACCAGCAAAGACTATTTAAGTTTTAGTTTTATAGAAAGCAAGTTCAACATTACCTGAGAAGAATTTATGCATTAATGTAGCTATTTGATGTATAATTTATTGGTATAAGTTTTAGCAAAAGATAAAACTTGTTTTTAAAGATGATGAAAAGTGTGTTTATCCTCAAGTTAATTTCATTATGAACATAGATTGCAGTTAAAATTTCAAATATTTTATAAAAAAAAATTGTAAATGGCTACAATGTAAATCAAATATGTATAAAGTTTTATAACGTATGTTTAAAACTGTTTTTTCTTTTAAAATTATAACCTTTAGCCGTAGTACATTCAATCTAAAAATTACTATAAAAACAATTTTTTCTTTTTTATAGTCAGCTTTCATTTTAAACTTTGTTCTGAGTACATATAATATTATGAAATGGCTTTATAGCTTGATTAAAAACAAAGATTTAAATAGATTATTTATATCAAATAATTAATTAAAATTTATTTTAGGCGCTTATCAACTTAGTAGTACATAGCAACCATGAAAGTTATATACGCTGGTTTTCCGAAAACAGGAACTAAAACCATCAATGCAGCTCTGACTGAGCTAGGTTTTAAATGTTATGACTACATTGAAAACTATGTTTATCTTGGGGACGAGTGGCAAAAGATTTTCGACCAAGGTGGATCAGTTGAAGATTTTCGAAGGATGTTTGAAGATGTTGATGCAATAATGGACGTACCTGGTTGTGTTTTTTGGGAAGATATACACGAAGCATTCCCTGAAGCTAAAGTAAATAAAAATTTAGTTTTTTATGTAAAAAAAACTATTATTTTGCTTTCATTAAATTAAAAAAAAACTTATGAAGTACATATGCTTTACCTTCTTCATTATAATTTTAAAAAAGAAGTTAAAAACTCTCTGAGTGTTGTAAGTTTGCCATAAACAGTGAGAAAAAAGTATTTAAAATTAGTAATGGCTAATTTTAGAGACAATATCGTCCACTTTTAGGAAGTAATTATGTAGTCCTAGAGGACCTGAGGTAGGAACTACCTTTAATTGGGGGAAGTCCCCTTTTTGTGCTAAACACTTAGCGCGTTTAGCTTTGAGATTTTTACTGAATTTACCTTACTCATTAGGTTTAACTTAGTAGTTAATAAGTATGTAATAAGCTTAATATATATAATTTTTTTAATGAAGTGAGTTTATTCAAAACGTGATGTTAATGTGAAAATTAGGAAGTAGAAATGATAAAGCAGCTAATAAATCAGTTGAATAAAACTGCGAATATAAACACAACAAATAAAAACAAAGTTCTACAAATAGAAATGTTCTTAAAGTGTTTAAAATCTTAAATACTAAAATAGTTCTTACTAATAAAAGTACTAATAATACAGAGTCTTCATATATATCGTGCTTCATGAACAACGATGGTTAAACTAAGCACAATATAACACAATAACGCAAATAAGCATCAAGATCTTATAGAACGAAAATAATAAAAAAGTTCTTATAATAATTTCGTGTGCGTCTCGCACGGTCTTATGGCTTAACTGAGCAGATTACAATACAGTAATACAAATAAACATAAAGTTCTTATAAAATGACAATCATAACAAAGTTCTTAAATTCAATCAGTGTCTTAAGTTCTTAAAATTAGTGTGCTTTTTGCACGATCTTATGGCTAACTGAGCCAAAAACAAAAATAACGAACAACATATCGAGCTGCGCGTAGTGCACGAGCTACAGGCTAATGAGCATTATAACTAGTGATGTACCGGACCCGGATCCGGACTTTTTTTTCAAGTTAGAATCCGGCCGGAACCGGACCCGGACTTTTTTTTCAAATTAGAATCCGGCCGGAACCGGATCCAGACTTTTTTTTCAAATTAGAATCCGGCCGGAACCGGATCCGGACTTTTTTTTCAAATTAGAATCCGGCCGGATCCGGATATCAGACAAAAATGGCAATATCCGGCCGGACCCGGACCCGGATAGTGAGTCCGGTACATCACTAGTATAAACTAGCCTGAGTCAGAATGAGAAAAAAAAAGAACTTTAATCTAATAATAAGTAGAACAGCTAGCCACAAGGTTTAAAAATTTAGGTTTTATTTACAACTAAAAATCTGAAATCAAGTTCTTGAACCAAATATACTAGAAAATTACCAAATATTGAAAACTGGATAAGCTCAAACTCATTCAAAATTTAAAAGAAAACTAGCCTGAACTTTTTAAAAAAACTAAACTAGCTTTGAGGCAGTCCAAGATTTCCTAACATTCCTAAAATTTTTCAAACTAGCAGAGTTGCCACTGTTTTAGTCAATAAAACTAGCTAGAGTGAGTATAAACAAGCCTGAGTCAGAATGAGGTTTTAAAAAACTGAAAAAATTACTTTAATCTAATAATCAGTAGAACAGCTAGTAAAGGTTGACAATTTGGTAGTAAAGTTGTGGACTGATTGTGGTACACTTTACTTATTAGTACTACCGATCATCATTAAATCCTACCTTATTTAATTAATATCTAACAAATACTAAATTCTAACTGAGACTACTTTCTATAATCAGACACGACAGTTTTGAGTGATGAATCTTTTATATAAAATACAACAAGAAATACTAGCATATACAAAATTATTAATTACTTTGGTAACACTTTAAAAACTGGAAGCTATTTAAATCTATATCAAAAGACTTAAAACAATAAACTAAAAATTAAATAAAAATTTTAGTAAACAAGATACTGTAAAATTTTTAATAAACTATTTAAACTATAAACCTGGCTTAAATATTAAAACAATAAAACACCAGTTGAAATATTCACTTATCACAAAATTTCACAAAAAAGTTCAAGATATTTTGTTGCTTCAAGCTGCACACCAAACTAACTAACTGCTTACATATAAACTGCCTGTCGTGTTCTGATGTTTTGTTGCATCAGTATTTAGTTTGAAACATTTCGTCATATGATTCTCATTGGCTCGTACATTCAACCGTATTAACTCTAAATATTCTCTGAGCTCAACTTTAACCAATAAATTATGCAAGTATTCATTCTAAAGTTTTCAATTTTACCACAAATGTAAAGAGTTGCATTTCTGAAATGTTTATTTCAAAGTTTAAATGTAAACAAATGTAAATTAGTCACGTGTACAAAATGAGCCAATCACGGTAGGTGTTTAATTTTAACTGACAAAAATGACTCTTATTAATTTACACAGGGTTTGTTTTTGAAAAAATACTTTTCAGTATGCTCTTTTCTACTAACTAGATCCGGGTCCGGACTTTTTTTTCAAATTAGAATCCGGCCGGAACCGGATCCGGACTTTTTTTTCAAATTAGAATCCGACCGGAACCGGATCCGGACTTTTTTTTCAAATTAGGGTCCGGCCGGATCCGGATATCAGATAAAAATGGCTATCCGGCCGGACCCGGACCCAGATAGTGAGTCCGGTACATCACTAATTATAACAAACATTTTTAAAGTTTTGTTGTGTAATTTGATATAAAATCGTCTAACGTCCCTTTGCGGTCATTTAAAATACAACAAAATGCATATTTTGTTACAGTTATATATATTTTTTTGCGTAAATTACTTTTTCTACAGATAAGCGATATATCTCCCTGGAAATATTTGTTTTTTATGTATTACTACGCACACAATTTTTTTGTTTACAAAAAGTTTAAATATACCCTTAAGTTATTTGAAATATACTTTTAAACACACTTTTCAATGAAAATATGTAGAATTTGATTTTCTAAATTAGTACAAAAACTGTTTAGATAATATTTGGACAACGTGCTACTGAAGATGAATGGTTTAAAAGTTTTGACAAACAGCTTCAAGTTCAAACCCATCCTTTAGTTACACTTATAATGATGATCTCACCAAGACTGTGGCTCATGAATCGTTATGGTCTTAAAATAGGTTTTTTTTAAATATTTTATTTAAGGCAATTAACTTAGATAAAGCAAGTAAGTAAATGGTACAAAATTTAATAAATACTATTCATTCATGTTTTACACTCCATAAATTTTTTATGTCAAACTGAACATAAGCTGTTTTTTTAACATAAATCTTTTTTTTACTTCATACCTTTAAAAACTAGTACTACTTTTAAAAAGAAGCGCAGGATAAATTATTTTTGTCTTTTACTGCTTTTATCGTTTGACTTTACGAAATACTTTTGTTTAAACAAGACATGTGATTTGTAGATAGTTTCTTTTAGTTAAAAGGCTCAATTAAGTTTATTAAACTATTATTTACATATTATAAGGAAAGATTTGTTTTGGAATAAATTTCACACAGCATTGGTTCGGTGGTTGTAAGTACAGTGAACTTTTATGTAGACAGTCATACAGAAAACACAATGCCTATGTTCTTGAGGTTTGTTTGTCATTGTATACTGTTATTTGTTCTTACTTATAAATAATTAAGGCATCGTTTACAAAGTGTAGATTAAAAGTTGTTGTTTCCCATTACATGGTTGTTTTATTAAAAACTAAGGTTTAAAAAAAAGAACAATTTTAAATAAATCATAATAGAGAGGCTTTATAAAAGTTATAACTTATTGTAGTTTTATGCAACAATTTTTAATTTTATGTTCTTGAGGTTTGTTTGTCATTGTATACTGTTATTTGTTCTTATTTATTGCGTATAAAAGGAATCCTTTAAAGTAGGTTAAAATAAAAGGATGGTTTCTTACTATATAGTTGTTTTAATTAACTATTAATATTTTTAATAAAAACATGAAAGTTTTAAATAAATTATATTAGTAGGCTTTTATAAAAGTTGAAACTTATTTCAGTCTCATCCTAGAACTTTTGAAGTTTTGTAATATAAACTTACACTGTCATTCGGCTCTAATTTGTTTTAGTTGGTTGTAGTGAAATACTAGAAAAAAATCACCTTAATTTACCTTTCAAAATGTTAAATATTAAAGATATAATAATTTTTTAAGTAATTAGTAGACCGCTTTACGTCCTTAACTTATATGTATTAGTTTTTTTTTTCTGTGTTTCAATTTCTTATAAAAAGTAGAATCTTATAATAAACACATGATGTAATAAGGAATGTTTATTATTAAGTTAAACAAAGCTTTTTACTTTTCCAAAACCTATAAAAAAAGCACTCAACATAATCATACACAGAAAGCTCCAAAAGACAAACTTCACATTGTGGACTTCAAAAAAGGTTGGAAGCCACTGTGCGAGTTTTTAGGGGTGCCAGTCCCAGACACGCCGTTTCCACACAAAAACAAGAAAGGCGCAATTCTCAAGGAACTGATGGAAACAGACAAGTTTTTGTTGAAAGCGCAGCGCGAAGGCATGGTTTTAGGAGGAGTTCTACTCGGAGTGTTGGCTTTCGGAGGATACAAACTGATTAATTTTGTTTATAATGATCCTAATATGGTTTTTAATTGCGTAGAAAACGTAAGATCAGTGGTGAATTCATTTAGATGATTAAATTGCTGAATTAAAAGAGTTTATTTTGAAACTACGATTTGATAACTATACTTTTTATATAGTCAATAATCTTATAGATTTTTAGGTAAGAAAATCCTGTTTATACATTTAGTTTCATAGTTTCAAAATCTACACAATTTTTAACATATAGAGTCCTGTGTTCAGTTTGCATGTCAATAATAGTACTCGTGCAACCCTGATCTGGAATTAAAAACATCCAATTTATGGCAACTATGATAACTACTAATATTTTACTTTGTATATAATATTCACTTATTTAACAAAGTTTTTAAAACAAAGTTAATTTAACAGAATAGTTACACAAAGTAAAAAATTGATCTTATCTAAATATCAAGTATTTTATTTTTATATAATTCTAAAAAGCTGATTTTTTTTGCTGTGTAATATGATGATTTATATTAGTAAGTTAAAAACGCAATTAAAACTTATAAGTAATAATTAGTTGCTGCAAGACCTGATCATTTTACAATTTAAATGCATAATTAATTTTTTTAGTTTAAAATTAATATACTTAAAAAAAACACACTAAAAATCCTAAAAACTAAAAATTGTTTAGACATCAAAGTTATGTTTACTTTAAGTTTCAAAAAGATTTTCTTCACTATTGATTTATATCTTTTCATTTTAAGTGAGTCTTTCTACAACTTTTTTCTAGAATTACATAGTATCAATATGTATACTTAAAATGTAATGTATTTACTTTTTAATTTAAATTAAAAATACTCAGCTAACCTTTTACCGAAAAAATGAAAACTTAAATTGATTAAAATATTAAGTTATAAACACTAGAGTTACTATTTAAATTACAATTATTTGAGATGTAACGTAATGAATTCTGTTTAAACTATATGTTTTAATTAATTTGAACAGTACAAATAAAAATTTTAGAAATGTGGCTTTGAAGAGTTTGCTAAAAATTTTACTTTTGATTTATATTTTTGATTTAAAGCAGTTTTAAAATGCAAAATAAACACAAAATTTTTGTAAACAAAGAATATACAAAAAGTAGT
Organism: Thalia democratica; assembly: GCF_965202585.1. NCBI lineage: Eukaryota > Metazoa > Chordata > Thaliacea > Salpida > Salpidae > Thalia > Thalia democratica. The sequence goes on along the minus strand of NC_139173.1, from coordinate 10,011,976 downwards.
TTTCAAATAAAGCTATAGAAGTTTAACGTCTGGTCCACGATATCATATTCTAATTTTAAGTTGATATTAATAACTTAGATAATAATCATAAAATTTAACCTTCTTTTCATTTGAAAATGTTTTTTGTTTTAAATAGTTTGGTTTAAAATCATTGACAAATTAATAAATTTAAAACATTAGTTTAAGAATTAAGTTTTAAAGCTCAAAAGTTACTTTAAGAAAAAAAATAATTTTTTTATTACTTAGAATTTTGATTACTTATTTTTTCAATTTACTTTGAAAGTAAAATTCGTAAAACATATTTAAAAGACATGAAACTTAATAAAAACGAAACTTAGGTACTAGTATATTGAGAACTTGTTGCTGAGGATCTCAATGGTTTGACTTACTTTACTTTTACTAAAATTAGTAGTTGGTTATGTTGAAGTATAAAACTACAGTGCTTCCTCGCTAATCCGGCCAAGTTGGGCAAGATTTTTTTGAAAATACGGCCGGATTTGCCTTTGGCCGGATAAGAACAAAATATCGCTTTTTTTACAAATTATCTACCTTAGTTATATTATGAATGTATATAACAAAACATATTATAGAATTTCTGTTAATTTAATTTATTTTACTTTATTCAAAGAAAAAAGAATTAAAATAGACAAAACTAAACGAAACAAAATTTTATAAGTTCAAAATTAATGGAAAAAAACTACACTGTTACACTTTAACTAAATTAAGATTAAAAAAAAAGAAAGAAAGAATGGAAGATTGTTTTACAGTGCTTTCTCGTTTCTTAGCAGAAAACTCACGAAATTTGATGAGTTTTTACACATCTTCAGGTGTGATTTCTGGTTGGCAACTATAGTAAGCTAAGTAATCGTCCATTTTCTGCATGGCTTCAGCATAAGAAAATGGACACTTAGAAGGCTGGGAAACACAAATTTCATCTTCAACAACTTCAACAGCCTCTTTTATGTTATCCCCAGTAACCAGTTCAACAATTCCTTGCTCGTCCATATGCTCATATCCAGGACCATCGCAGCTCATCCATCTTTGAATATCATCTTTAAATACTTTTTCGAAATAAAATGAAATTAAACGCTAAAAACGCTAAAGTAAATAAGTCGACTTCTCGACTAAAACCGGCCGGATTAGCGAAGAACCGGATTAGCGAGGACCGGTTTAGCGAGGAAGCACTGTATTACTAAATTTAACAGCTCTTAAAATTATTAAAAAAGTACTACATCTTAAATGATATTAAAAAAAGTAGACTTTCCTTTTAATTCTAATTAGAAAAGATATTCAATTTTTTCCATTTTTTGTACTCAGTTTTTATATTTGCTTTTTCTACTTATAACATTTTTCAGATCCTTTTTCAGATAAATTTTTTTACAATTAGCTTATTATTTTTTATTTTTTTAAGATTTAACTGTCCAATTTTTAACTTTCTAAAGCATTTAAATACGGAAACTTATTTTACTTAATTTGATAACCTACTTTTTTTTCTGTTAAATTTTGTTAAATAGTTATATAAACTCTACCGTTTATTTCTTTATAGTTTTTTTTAATCTTTTGTAAAGTCTTTTATTTTTTATAATGATGATTTACATTTACAAGCAAAATGTAAATTTCACAGTATTACCCTGTAAAGATGCATCTGTAAATTACGTATCTACCTAGATTTTCGAATTTAAACTTAAGTTTATTTTAATTTAAAATCATCATAAATTATAGTTGTTCATTGTTTTGAATGATTAGTTCTTTTGGTATTTATAACCATTCTAATGTTTAAAAAAATAACTAAATAACAACAGCACTAAGGGTATGAGATTGAAATTATAAAAAAAACTAAAATGTATTTTTTAATTATTGCACATTTTAAAATTTGCAACTAATAAAACTAATCTGAAAACAAAAGAAAATACAATATTTCACAAGTAATCAAGTATAAATACTTGAAAAAAAAGCTCTATAATATTGTAACGGATCACTTTTGCACAAGGACACTTTTGTACAAAGGGTCACTTTTGCACGAGTGGAAAATTTTGCACGGCGCCTTTTTTGCAAGAGGGCTCACTTGTACACGGCGACTCTTTTGCACGGCGTCACTTTTGTACAAAGTACGTGCTTAAAGAGATACGCAACCGCGTTTGTTACGCCTTAAGTACGTGTAAAGTACGCACTATCTCTTGAAATAAACGAAACAGAAAAATATTATAATGTATTTTTTCGCGGGTGCGTACTTTACGTGAGTGCAAGCTTAACGCGGGTGTTTACCTCTTTCAGTGCAAAAGTGACACCGTGCAAAAGTGACCCTGCGTGTAAAAGTGACGCCGTGCAAAAACGTACTCGTGTAAAAGTGTCCGTTTGTGCAAAAATTACACCCTTCAATAAAATAGTTAAACTTATATTCAGTTTTTAAATTCTGAAATTTTTAGTATATACTATTTTTTTTGTACATTAATCACAAAACTATTTACCTAAAGAATTAAAAAGTGATGTTAAACTATAATAATAATATCAATTAATAAAGCATGTGGTGTACGATTCGATGACAGAAAGATTTTTTCGTACCAGGTTCTTAAACCGAACTTTTTAAGCGCTTTTTTTATCGTTTAATAAAAAATACTATTATTAATACTTTCTAAAATAATATCTTAGTACTTAATATTTTTTTAAGTTGATTGAAAAAGTATTAACATGCTTAAACAGTATAAATTTTGATATTTAACTATAGAGTTTAGAACAAATAAATAGGACATAGTAATCTATCCACTAATAGGAGATTGATAATTAATAATTTATTATTTTAGAGAAAAAAGCAATTACTCAGTTTCACCGCAGAGTGGATTTTCAAATTGTAAATCTTATTCAAATAGAAAATTTGATATTGATTAAGTTCAAACTTATATGTCAAGAAAATTTATTTTGTTAGTATGTTGTCTTAAGTTTAAAAAGTTTACCGATCAATAAAGTTAAGTAATCTTGATCTTAGAATCTAAACATAGAAATAAAAGTGTAAAAACCTGTAAACTGAATTTATTTATACTAAATTTAAGTGTAAACCTAAATTTGATATTTTAACTAATATTTCCCTCCGACAAAATTTCTCAAAAACTATCACTAATCACCTTCAACCCTTTTTTTGCTGTTCATCATCAACTCCAGAGTATCTAGTGTAAGTTTCAAATCATTAACTTATGGCTCTCCTGTAGCCTCTTTGCTGCTTAAAGCCCCCAAGGGGGCTACTTCGTTCCACCTTCGAAAACCCTGACCTAAAGTCTACTAAATTAATTTTATATTAATCTCAGAACTTTTGTAAAATATATTCTTTCATGTTTTTTAGCTCAATAGTTCAAATAAAACTTTTAGTCTATTTTTTTTTGTAAACCTTAAGCAATTAAAACTATAAATTTACATTATTATAAAACAAACACAAAAAAACTAGTTGTCGAACCTTATTAATTATACTGTGAAACTCATAAAACTTGTTTAAACTTGCTGTGTGTTTAATTTAAGTATTGTAATAAAACTCATAAAAAAATCAAATAAATAACTAAATATTTGTTCAATTTAAAGTTAAAAGCAGTAATACATACTAGTTTCTAGGTTATTTAACTAAAATTTTTAAAAGTTTTGAAAAGAGTAGATACAAACAACATAAGTAAAATAGTAGGAAGTTTTCTTATGAAACTTAAACGACTGTACGAGTAAACTTTAAATAAAACCGTCAATCCTAGAGCCCTTTTGTGACAAGCTCATTGTGAAATTATAATGTTTGGTTTTTGCATTTTGAAAAGTTGTTTATCTTTAACACAATCACTTTTATCACAGGGCAACTGAGGTCAGGAATTACTGGTCTTAGTTTTATTTATTTGACAAAGAAATATTCTGTCGCGAAGCCAACAAGAAATATTCTGTCGCGAAGAAACTAATAGTCGAACCTTATTAATTATACTGTAAAACTCATGAAACTCGTTTAAACTTGCTGTGTGTTTAATTTGAGCATTGTAATAAAACCCATAAAATTATAAAATAAAGAAAAAAATATTTTTTAACTATAACTTAAATGTAATTATAGATTCAAATTGCTAGGTTATTTAACTAAAAATATTTGAAGTCTTGAAGAGAGTAAACACAAGTAAAATAGTAGGAAATTTTCGTATGAATTTAAACGACTTTGTAAGTAAACTTTAAATAAAACCGTCAATCTAACAGCCCTTTTTTGACAAGCTCATTGTGAAATTATAATCAATTGTCTAGTGTTTGGTTTTTGCCTTTTGAAAAGTAGTTTAGCTTTAACGCAGTTAATATATCACAGGTTCAACTGAGGCTAGGAATTGCTGGTCTTAATTTTATTTATTTAACAAAAATAATATTCTGTCGTGAAGCCACAATTTAAACTACGTTGATTTCGTAACCTTATTTAAATAACTCAAGGTTAAGAAAAAAAAAAAATTTAAAAGTGTTTGCATTTTCCGACTTTCACAAATAAGTTTTTAGTTGCATTTGTTCATTGTTTGAAATAATAATTTTACAACATATTCTTTTTAAAGTATAAATGTTTTGTCTTAACCATTTAAACTTTAAATCACAACACAAGAGTTTTCAGTAATTTAGTTTTATTTTATTAAGTTTTAAATGATACTATTTTTGCTTTTAACATATTAAAAGTACGCTGTTGATACAGAGTGACCTAAAAGATTAGTGCTCTTAAATTTATTTAAGTAATAATTTCAAAAAGTTTTTACCTGTTAGTTTATTAAATCATGAAAAGAAACTTTCATTGTTAAGGTTTGCAACTTGTAGCAATATATCTTAAAACATATGATGTGTTCATTTTTATGCTCTCTAGTGCGTGTAAAATTATCTTGAAAAAGCTATGCTTTTTTTTTTAATACTTAAACTAAACTTTTTACCAAAGTAGTTTAGATTCAACAGTATTTTTCTTGTACAACTATAAACTTATTACAGAACTATACGTCATGTAAATGTTGTTTTCGAAAAGTACTTTTACTTGTATAGAAATGTGTTACAAACTTTAAACAAGACCGTATATTCGATTTTCGTTATATTTAAAATAAAGAAGACAATAACTTAAAAAAAATATATATATTGCAGAGGCAAAAAATATGCAATGTTTGCATTATTTTGATTAAAAATTAACTTTGGTGTTAAATTTTAAAGGTTTTAAAGTATAAATTCTGGATACATTAATACAAAAAAGCCTTGTTTGTCTCAAAATGTTTCTAAACAAAGAATTGTTGTCCTACACATTCCAACAGTTCTATTTAAAAGTTATATTTGTTCTAAACTACTTGGAACAACTGTTGAAGAATAAAACTGTTGTTAAAAATAATTCTAAAAGTTTAAAACTTATTATGTTAAAGTTTATTACGTAAATATAAGTTTAAGATATTTCTTTTATAAAAAAATCACAACAAATATTTAAAAACGATGCTAAAATATCATGCTGCTTCAAATAATTTACTCATATTTTAAAAATAAAAGTATACATGCAGCCGTCCAAAAAGTTAACTTTAATAAAACTAGCTGGTTGCAAACCATTTAATGTTTACTTAATATAAAATATATATAATGTTTGTTGCAATATATTACACAAGTCATTTTTGTTTTACTTGATGAAGTAGACTATAGATTTCACATGAAAAAAAAGACTATTGAAAAAATATTTCTTGAAAGTACTACTTAATTTAAAGCAAGTATTTAAGGTAGTCCTATATTCAAAGTCTGCATGTATTTGTGAATATTTTTATTTGTAAAGTTTCAACTACTAAAAAACAATTACTGCTGCTCATATAACTTAAACTTATAAATTTTTACGTCACAAACATTTCAAACATATTTTAAACAATGTTGCAATATTTTATGTTATGACTTTTAATTATTTTTCTTTATTGTTTTTTTTACAACAGCTTCACTGCACGCGTGGGAACAAAAACAAGAGTCTTAAAAACGCTTTACAACGCATTTTGTCATTCATTGTTTATTCAAATCCCCGTCGCTTTATTCACATCTTGTGTAAACTGGCAAACAAAAAGGCGACTGACAAAAGCAGAGGTGTCGCGGAAGCACTACACAAATCGCTTGAATTCTCTGGTGCTAGGATTAAAGGCGGAATTTTGTGGACTTATAATAATACAGACTGCTTATTTGCCAACTGGCGTGCGTGACAGCTAGTCGTTGGGCAAACATTCTAACCCGAGAGTTTTTGTTATAAGTTTTTTTTTTTCTGCGCTAACTTATTGGTGTTTAGAAAACGCGCTAAGCCTCTTCATGGGAGAAAAAAAGGGGATTGTGAACAAGAAACAATGTTAGGCGCTTGTTTTTGTAAACACATCCAAACGATTAATGGTACTACAATTCAAAATTGTATCAATCAAGTTTCAATTGATTGATTTTAAAAATTTAGCCAAATAGATTCAATTATTTTGTTTTGAATTGTGAATTCAAATGCCAAACTAGTTTTTCAGCGATATGATTTGAGTTGAATGTTTAAATAAAAAGTAATTGAAGTAGAAAACTGCGTATGAGCAGCAGGACGAAGAGAAGTCAATGCAATCAAGCGAATATAAGCAAATAAAAAATGGCAGGGTCATATTTCCCACAGAGACGAAAATGACCATGTTATTAACGTATCGGACTCTGTAGTGATTGAAGTTTTTGAATCGGGTTTCATTTCGCTTTAAATTAGAAGATAGATGTGAACAGTTGAGGTTGTTGAAGTGTGCCGTGTGACAAACTTGTTTATGTTATACTGCAACATTTGACTTCTATCTATAGTTCTGAATATGTTGTTGGAAACAAATAGTACGAACAGTATATAGTTGATAATACTTTAAAAATTTTTAAGTAAAACTTATTTTTATAAAACTACTTTACGAGCTAGTTAGTAGTCAACTAATCAAAATATTTCTTTCCATTCGACTTTAAAGTTAGCACAACCAAATCCAGTTACAATTTGTCAAATAAAACAAATCCCATTATTTTTGTGAAAGCTAAACTAAACAACAACAAAAACTATATAACTAGAAGCTCTACGTAATCCCCAAATTACGTCATAATAGAACATCCGTGTAAGTTTCAAACGCATGTTATAAATTTTGACATTAGCCTTAGCGCAATGAATATTGGAATTACGAATATTTCCATGCACCTGCCAATATTTCTTTTTGTATTGTGAATGTCCTTTTGTTATCAAAGTTGTAGTTAAAATAACAGTAAGGCCACATGATAACATTTAAATATATACAATTACTAATTCATTTTAACATTTATTTTGCTAAATTTTAAATTGGTTAGAAATGATTAAATTATTTCAGTCAACTAATGAATAACATTTTTACTTTTAACTTAAATTTTTTTTTTTCAAAGTCTGTGTTTTTACAGCTAAATTAAGAGTTATATATTATACTTTATTTATATCAAGTACCAGTTATAAAAACTTGAGATAAAAAACTTATTTACTTTAGTAATTTTTTCCTGATATTTTCAATTCTTTAGAAATGATCAAATGATTTCATTCAACTTTAGAGTTTAATTTTTACTTTTTAATTAGAAACATATTTTCAAAGATTGTGTTTGTATATCTAAATTAAGAGTCATATAAAAAGTGTATTTTATTTATATCAAGTATTAATTGAAAATAAAAATTCATTAAAACTTCAGACTTTTTTTTCAAAAACAGTTTAAACCCAGCATAATAAGTAGCAAAAGCACAGACAGCTTCTAAGTAGTCAACTTGAACGACTCAAGTCGTGACAAGATTGTGTATCAACAAAAATTCCAATCAGTGAACTTTCCCTTCGTTAGCATGAGTTCACAGCACGAATTTGAATATTGAACTTGATACAAGTTGAAATTACGCTCTGTATGCTTTACATACTTATTGCGTTTGCATAACGACTTTTGTAAAAGCATGATTTGCTGTTAGTTGACTTGATGCTTTATTTTGTTTGTTTCTTAAAACAATTATTTAAAAATATTCCTTGTTATAATGATTAATACTATGTTTGTTCTATGAAAGTTTAACACACTATTTTTCGAAAACATCCCTAGAAAACTGTTGATAATTTAGTAAAAATAAAAGTTGTTTTTAACGAAATTGAATAATACGAATTATTAAAATATACGTTAGTGATTTGTATGATTTTGTTATACTAATATTAAGAATGAACTTTTAGTATATAAGGTGTGAAGTTGAACTTGAGTAGTAAAATTTTATCAATTTTAAATTTTTTATAACTATAATTTTTTGCCAAAAAAACTACTAATTAACTTCACATCATTCTTATATTTTAAAGTTTATCACAAAACGATTAATTTCATTAATTTTGAAATTTATTAATCGATACAAAAAGTAATTGTTAAACTCAGAAACATTTTATTTTGAAAACTTTATCTGAAACTCTTGAGAGTTATTAGTCAACTACTTGTTTTTAACATGAAATTAGCGAAAATAAATTAGAAAAAACATAGTATTTTTATTGTTTAAATTAACCTTGAAGTTATACATTTTTTTGTCATAATTAACTTCTAGTTATAGCTAGCATTACTCCTTCTTAAATATTTTTAACTCTTAATTTTGGTTTTATCTTTTTAAAATTTCTAAGATTGACATCACCAATAATAAAGATTAACTATCGCTTCCTAGGCGCCATCAAAGACAACTTTCTGTTTTCCAATGAAACAAAAAAGTTTTTTTCTTTTCCAAACAGCCTAATAGGTAAATACTTGAACCTAGCTAGAAAATGCTTACTTTTTATTACTTCCCATTTATTAAACCTTAATGGTCTTCACTAAGTGTGGGTCGTAAATAAGTTTTTGTATTAAACATTTATTGTTGAACGTATTTTTTTAAATTTTACTAAGTAAACAACGATGATTATTAGTTTAAAATAAATTTAAACGCACATAAAGTTGGTATTGAAGAAACTAGATAATTGCGTTTTTAATTGAAGACTGCTATATTTTCAATTGGTTAAGTTATTTAGTTTTTGTTTTAATATATTGTATTTTGAACTTTGTTTTTTACCCAAAATTGTTGATACTTAAAAAAGTTATGAGACTTGCCAAAAATTTGTTTATAAGTACAGCTAAAGTTGTTTACTATAAGAACTTATTGTTTTATAAATACAAAATCTACTTGAAACACTTTAACTCTTCTTTAATTATGCTAATTATAGATTATGAAATAAAATTTTGCTTAGTAATTAAATTAGAGCTACTAATTAAAATGAACAAATAAACATTTGGTTTTTGTGCAAATAATAAGTAAAAATGAATATAACTTAACAAGCTTTTAAACAACTTATACCAGATATAAATAATTAACATATACTAATATTAAAAAGTAATGATAATCTTTTCTACAAATAATACACATTAATAATTTAAGGCATTTAAGATTTTAAAACATCTTCTAGCTTGTTGATAGCATAAAGATAGCTCTAAAGTTTCTTATTTTTAAAGTAAAAGAAGCTTAGCCTTTTTTTTTTTAATTGAATTGTAACCTGGTCACAAATTACCTTTTTAAAAAATTTTGAAAACTGTATTTGATTTCCGTTCTTACAGGAGTAATTACAAGTAAATGATTTGCAAAATTTGCAATGTTTGCAGCAGAATAAAATCAAAGCGTAAACTAAGACTTACGAAGTATTTCAGTTTTTTTAACGGACACTTTATTTAATTAACATTAAAGTAAGAAAAAACAAATAGTTAGATAAACTTACAATAAATCGTTTTATAGCTTAATAATGGTTATACAATTAACAACTAGTAAGTATTTTCTTTTGATATTAGTTTTTTATTAAAAGCTACAACTAAATAAAAAAATCAATTGTTAAATACAAACTTACAAACAATTGACGGTATAAAAATTTGCTCTAAAAGTATATTCTATTTTCAAATTTTATATATTTTATTAAATCAATAATTTTAACAGGAAGGAGATTAGTATAAATTACCTTAGACTTTTTTACTTTCTTACAAAATAAGTGTTTTAACTAATTTTAAAATATTAACATAGAATATGATATAACTAAATATTAGAAAAATTTTTTTTGTTGTTTATTCATTGCAACTATCTGTAGTTTACTATAAACTTATGTAAATTCCTTTTTAGTTTTCACTTTTTCATAACCATCCATATGACAAATTTTCAATTAGTTTTTAATCTTGTCAGAAAGTTGTTTTGAGTGGTTTTAAATTTCGTACAAGTGTAAATCTATATAATAGTTTAAAACCCTACTCTCCTTGGATTAAGAGAAACATGACAGCAAATACCTCAAAACTCCCGATAATTCACAGTTTGAGATGAGTGACATTGATTGCTGCCACTTGAGCGCTAATTAACAAAAAGGCGCGACAAAATCACGAATTATTGAATCTAGCAGGATTTTTAATTTCTCTTCTTCCTCCAGTATTTGTTGCTTGTTATTGTAAGACGACGGCTGCTTAGTGGTTGAAGCCCATCTCGTTCCGGTTATTTGCCTTCAATTGACGCATTAATGACACTTAATACTGCTAAAAATACCAAAAAATTCCGGCGATAAAAAGATAATTACAACCCGTTCTCCGTTCGCAGCTTATCTTAACTACTTGCTCCTTCAAAGTGACCTTTTGAGAGGGTTGATTTTGCTGCACAAAATACACACAGTTTGCTGGGAGGTTAACTGGAGGTGTCAGTTGTGTCTGCATTTTGTTTATAGCTTTTTTGTTACTGTGAGCTAATGAAAACAAATATAGTGCAGCCGACGATTAACAGAAAGAAGTCTTGGTGGTTGAAAAAAAATAATATTTTTTGGTCTAGTAGTTTTGTTTGCCCTTGCATTTTAATAAAATAATGTTGTAGAAAAATTATGAAGTATTATTTACTTATAAATAGCCAAGTCAAATAGCTTGCTTTTTTTTATCTATTATTAATTAGACTGACAAACTGAAAATATACTTTTATTCTAAAATTTTTTTAAAATCTTGTTTCTTAAGACTGAATTTTAAAATCCATTGTGTTGAGCTATTAGTCAAAGCTCAAATTATTTTAAATAGTTAATTACAGTATTTTAAATTTCAGTGCACAATCCAATTCTAAAGTAGGAACCTGTGCAAGCCAGATTAACTATTTGAACTTTTTTTTATTGCAACAATTCTTTTTCATCTATTTAAACAAATTTATTACTATCTTTTTTTTGCTAAAACCGAAATTGAAGAAATATTCATAAATATTAGAATATGTGACTTTTACCTGTGATATTACATAAAACATTATAACTATGAAAAACAATAACAGTATGTTACACAAAAAATAAGGAACTCATGTAAGTTTTTAATTACAGAATTATTTTTATAAATTAGAAAGTAGCACAACATGTTTTAAACTGTTTTAGTCTATTTATCTTTATAATTTTATTTAATATGTTTCGTATTTTATTCACGAGCTTTAAAACGTGATTGGTTATAAGCGTGCTTAAACAAAATATATTTTTTATAATGTAAAATTAATAACAGATTATGGCTTATTAAGAATTTGGAAAATGTATGCAATAAACACACAATCTTAAGCTTATCAGACTAGTAGTTTCAAGGGTTTTGTCAACAGAAAACGTTAAAATAATGTTATGTTATCTACACAAGCAGCAAAAGCACGAGCACACTGAGTATTGGTAGAAAAGTAGGCTGAATAGCTATTTACTGAAAACCACCGTTGTTCTGGCGGCGGCAAGATAATGCGATATGACGTCAAAATAGCACCAGCATCGCTCTCTCTTTTTGCGTCGTTGAAACCGGTGGAGCGGAAAAAAACTGTAACGCGTTTTTCGTTTCTCTTTAGCCGGTGAGAAGCCTGAATTGAGATTAGTTCATTGGCAATTTACTCTGGTGACAGTCAAGTGAAAATCCCAATGTGAAACAATTAACTTGAACTTAGCAAACTTTTTTGTTGTTACTAATACTCGGCAATTGACTCTGATTTAAATCGGCTCAAAACTGTTTTGTTTCTTAAATTAAGTTGAAGTTTTCACTCTTGATACAGAAAGTCTTTTGTTTATAAAGGTCCTAAGAGCAGTTTGTTTGTACTTGAGTTTGAAAAAGAATAGACAATAAAAACAAGAAAAAATATATAGTTGCAGATGTTTTAGTGATAGTAAAAAAATTGAAGAGAATCTACCTATAAAAAAAATAATCATATTTTTTTACGAAGGTAAACGGTACAAGTAAACTTTTAATTAAAATAAGATTTTTTTAAACAGTTCAAAGGTTTTGTATTAACTTATACCACACATTTTACTCATCGAAACTTTTCGAAAAGTATGAGAAAATTGATTGTTTATCATATTGTTTATTTTTTAAATCCGTGTTGTTTGTAAAAAATAAATTTGCGGCAGTTATCTCTTAAATAAATATTTGTTAATCGTTTAATTAAACCAAAGAAAAAAAACTGCTTTTGATAATAAAAGCTCAGAAGTTTTTTAGTTTTTTTCTATTTTATACAGATAGGTTTTTTTAAAAGTCAACTTTATTCAATTTAAGTAAAACTTTTTTTTAGATTTATTACTCAAACAAAACTTTTTTTAATCTGATTACTTAAATAACAGTAAGAAATTTTAAAATAAAGCTATTTAAAATAATATATTATGCAATAATTATATTTTTTAATTAGTAAGTGTCTAAACCTTTGTTTTTTTACGTAACATATTTTCTCAAACATAATAAAAAGTTTTAGATGGAGCTTTTTGTCATTATCTTAAATTATATATAATATTTAGGAAAAAATTAAAGTATAGTATGTTTATACTATAAAACTTTTCAATTATTTTATAATAATTAACATTTTATTGTATTCATAAGAATAAATTATAAAAATTGAATAAAAGTATTAAGATAAAATTTAAAAAACTATTTACTAGTTAAAACAGTGATGAATATATTTTTAAATAAATTGAATAAAAGCAAACTTCAAAGTAAAAATCTGAAGCTTGAAAAATGATTTGTTGTTTGAAAAAGAATTTATAACGCTTTTTTCTTGTTCAACACAAACAACACTTCATGATTTTCGATGCTCGAACTTTAACCGAGATCTCGAACTTGATTGAGAATTGCTACTTTCTCGCAAATTAATCAGCTGATAACCGGCCTGCAGCGAAACCAGTTTGTGAGATAAGCAAGCAGTGTGTTGGTGAAACAACTCAACTGGCACTGAGCAGTTACTTTCTTGTTTACCTGCTTAACTGCTTTTGCTGGACTCGAGTCTCACAGTGAAACTAAATCGGCAGCATGAACTTTCGCACGACTGTTTAGAAATTGAGAGTCAGCAGTTAAAATGAGTAGTTAAACGAGAGAAGAGCAGTAAAAACTGCACAGTAATTTCACAGCACCGGATGCTTTTTGAAGTTTTGAAGTTCAAAACTGCTCATTTTTGAAAATGAAGCCGGTCGTAATATAATTGGTTTCGGAAGTAGTTTTGTTTTTAATGTTTTACGCAAACCAACCAAAAATTTTAAAAAGCAAAGAGAAAAGATATTTTAACCAAAAACTTTAATTTTTAGTTTATTTTCCAATCTTTTGAATACTTATATAATGCAGATCTAGTGTCAGTGAGTGTACATTATTAAAATTTTTTAGTAAATTATCTAGGTATGGCCAAATATTTTAAGTAATAGTTTAAAGATATGTTATCATAAGTTACGTAGTTTACCAAATTTTATTTTGGTAAGTTTTTTGTTAACTTGCAAGTTCTACTAATTTTTGATGTCAGTATATGAAAATAATAACTTTAAAATAACTTAAAAAAAGAATTTAAAAAAGTACTTTGTTTCTTATTAGTTACGACAGTTGTTGTATTGACACAAGTGAAAATTTCTATGATATTTTAAACAACATCTGAAACTCAAAACTTAAAAAAAATGACACACAGTTAAAAGAAACTTTTTAATACGTATAATTTTTCTTAATGAATTGAAACAACACACACTTACATAAAGCATAAATAAAAAAATAAAAAAATGATGTTTTTTTTTTCTATACATTGTTAAAAATAATTAGTGTTGTTTTTACAGCCTTAGGTGTGGTTAACAATGGCTGAATCAAATATTAACAAGTTACATAGAACTAAATACCATACTATGACACATGAATTAAAAAAATCTATAAAATAATGTACACAATATATTTTGGTCGTTTTGCTCACGCAAATATATATATATAGTCTAAGCTCAAGTAATTCACTTTTAAGTATTCGTAAGACGGCTTGTGAAGTATTTTCAGTTGGTTTTAACAGTGTTAAACCTACTGAAATATGTATGAAAAACTTTTAAATAAAAACACGTAATTAACATCATGACTTCTGCAATGCAGTGGTTTGGTTTATCATGACAAAATTTCAAGCTTTGTTTTGAGAGTAAAAACCTTTTATGTATAATTTTTTGCAGCTGCAACAGAATTAATTAAAATCATGACTATTATTTCAATTTTTATTTATTTTTTCGTTATTTACTTTTATTTTTTATTTTAATGTTATTGAATTACTTTAGAATTTTTTAGAAAAATTGTTAGTTTTTATAATTACTCAAAACAATCTCAGCAAATATTGCCGTGAACAAAAGATCAAAGAAAAACAGATTTAAGTACATAACTAGTTTTTGAAACACATCAATCATATTTTTTGACAACTGTTACAAGCTACTACAAAATTGTTGCTCTACTACAAATACAATCTAAATATTTTTGTTTGCATCATTGATAAGTTTTTATGTAGTTTATTTAAAATTTTTTGTACAAGTTCAATTTTAAAATGTTTTAAATTGTTTGTTAAAAATAAAAAATATATATAATTTTGTAAAAAAAGCGTAAAAGAAGTTAGACTTTTGTAAAAAATCAAGTTTTAATTTAGAAACAGTATATTTGAATATACTACAATGAAAACAAATAAAGTGTTTAAAACAAGTTTGGAAAGAAGAAATGTACTGTATTTTACAACTAATTGAAAATTACTGTACAACGCGGTAAAAAAAACTTCTAGTAGCAACAAGTTGCAAGGAAATAAGCGACAATGTCAGTGAACGGCTCAATGTGATGTCACAATCAAATTGCTACAAGATTGTTGACTCGCCCGGCCCCCACCTGCCGCCGACGACAGAATTGGAGGCATTATGACGTCACAACAGCAGCTGGACGATTCAACTCTTTCCGATGCTTGGCCGCTGAAACGGTTTTGAATAATTCATAAATAAATCGGTGAACTGTTGAGTCTTTTATAAACTCAAGTGATACAGTTGGTATAACTTACTGGTATTTTTGTTTAGCAAGTATCAAAAGGATTAAACTGAAGTTTTGATTAAGATATTTTATTGCATTCAGTTAAAAATATTTCAAATTCACAATACAAATAAGTTTGAAGTAAGTTAAAGAATGTGTGTTTTAGAACTTTTAGGTCTAACACATATAGTATAAGTTTTATGATTTGAGGTTAAGTAAAAACTAGTAACAGATATACGTAATTAAAATTAAAATATTTCGTGGGATTTGCACTGAAAACAGTTTTGTAGATTTAAAAAAGTTAAAATTTAAGCTTTTGTTTAAATGAGAATCAATATAATTATTAGTTGTTAAAAAAATAGATATAAAAACAAACATCTTAGCGTAGCATTGTGTAAGTTTTTTATTAGAAAGCTTAAAAGTAGTTTTGTTTAGAAATATATAACAAATATTTAAATTTATTTTAAGTAATAATAGTTTTTAAACCTTTTTTAAAAACTTTGACTTGATGAGTTTATCATTGAAAAAAAAATTAAGTAGACTTTTAATACATTTTTATTAAAAATTGACTGTATCAGATATATAACTTAGTAGTTAGCAAAGGCTTTGTAAATTTCGCAAGTTAGTTTCTAAACCAAATAGTTTTTATTAATGGTGATTGTCTTTACAAAATAAAAAACAACAAATTTAAACTTTTATTAAAAGCTAAAATTAACTCTAAAAACTATAAATTAGGTCTAATAAAATATTAAATTTTAAAGTGTTTCAATAGTTAATTAATTTAGAGAAAAAAAAATTGAGTCGTAATATTGTTTGGTAATAAACACAAGTTATAAAATTGGATAATTGAATACGATTGCTATAAAATTTATTGTTTAGTTTAAAACAACCAACTAAAAATGTTCTAATTTTAATTGAAGTAAGCTCTTTTAAAGTAAAAAGTTTCAAGTTTAAAAAGTACTTAGTGACTTATTTTATTAGTTTTTAGAAGTGTTAGTAATAGAAAAAAATTACTTTAAGATTAGTTTGTGTTTTTGACGATAAGAGTTGAATAATTTTTTTTTAATTTTCATATTTCTGCAATAATTGAAATACTTGCTTTAAAGATGGATTTTATACTAGATTTATAAGTAAAACAAAAAATTATTTTTAAATAAAAAATGCATCGTGTTTTTTATCTTAACACAAACAAAAAAATAAAAACTTATGTAAAGGCTTGTTTTTACGTCGAACAACGTCATTACAAAAGACAGTTAAAATCATTATTTACAAATAAAAAGGTTTAACCATACACACACACGCATTACAAGAGTGACGCAAATATTGAATAATTAATCTGGTGACTTAAACAACTTCATTTCGTCTTTTCGCAGGTATTAACAATAAAACAACAAAACAAAGCAAACAAGCAATTAGTCTGTTATGACTTCGAAATCATCGCAGAGTCGGTATGGCATCAATTCACGTTATAGCGAATCTACTTCCTCGAGAACTTCAAGGAGCGTGAGTTTTTGTTCATTTTGTGGGTGGCAATGAGAATCTTTAAGGTATAATTACCAGTGTCAAATTGCACTGCAATTTTGAGAAGAATAGTAATCTGCCCGCTTATTATATGCTTGTAGTTTGTTGTTTTGAGTCTTGTGAAACGGTAGTTATATGTGACGTGTGTACATTAAGTAAAAAACATTTTATTTTTAAGTCGTGATTAGCTCAGGCTATATATAATTAAGAACGTCTGTGGCAATTTTAAAATGCATTTTGAGTTTTATTTTAATAAATTTTTCAAAGTCATACTTATTGGAAAAGATAAAAATTGTTGAAATTTAAATAGCAAATTTCAACTTGTAGCATTTTACAGCTGAAAAATATTGTAAACAAAAAAAAGTTTAATTGTATAAATAAAATTTAATTGTTTAATTATTGAAACAAAAACAACGTTTTATTCAAACATGTAAACAATTTAATTAGATAATCTGATATAAATTAATCAAACTGAGCTAGCTAAAAGCCAAAAACTTAATTTTACCGTCATAAGAAGTTATTATAAAGCTAAAATAAGTAAAACACTAATAACTTTTTTAATCTTTTATAAAAAATTTAAATTTTGTCTGTATAGAATATAAATAGACTAAACAATGTTTTATCAAAAGGAGATTTTACTGAACTGTTGTTTTTTTTAGAATGTGGACATGGTACACTCCAGTTACGCTCGTTTAGTTGAAAAGATTCAGCGAGTTGAAGATGAAAACAAAAATCTGGTTAAGCTCGTTGAGAACCTGAAGGTTCAAAACGAAAAAGTGAGTAATATTAATATGTTTGAAACATTTTTAGTTATTTTTTAAAATATGTTAAACAACTTCCACGCAACAAGAAACAAGACTAAAATGTTTAAATTTTTTCAAAGCAAATTTTTATGTTTTATACTTAATATAGTATAAAAACTGAATTGATCGGAAAGCGACTTAAACGTCATCAAAACAACTTGAACATTTGTTTTTAAATGCAGTAAAACGGGTTGTATTACTAAGATTATGAAATAAATTAATCAAATAGAAACGTAGATTTAACATTAACTTGACATTAGGGCGATTAAACTCATTTCAATGTACAATTTTCGAATACTTTAAATGCTTTAGAAAGTATTTTTTAAACATGTATACGTTCGTATTATAAACAGCTTTTTTGTAGTACTGAACACTTTTAAATTGTAAATTAAATGAGTATTTTGAATATAAATTCCATATAAATTAGGTGGAAACAGAAAAGATGCTTGTTGAAAAAGAAAGGGATGAACTATTTGATGAATGTGACGTATTGAGAAACAAAGTGGAAGAACTTACCAACAAAAACAAACTAAACACAAAGAGTAAGAAATTTGCATACATTAATTATACTTATTAATTATTGTACCTATTTAAATAAGTTGTAAAATAACATAATGTGAGTGTTATTATCAAAAACTAAATTTATTAAATATAGTGGCTAAACTTAGTCAAGTAAAAAATAAATAAAAGTTAGTTATTTTTTTAGAAATACGGATCAAAAAAATTTTTTTGTCGTTAATATAACTATACGTATATATAAAAATAAAAGTAAGAGTTAAATATAACCTAAAAGCTGTCTCATTAAACATTTATGTACTTAATCTTAACCAAATTTTTCACTAAAAAAGAAAGAATAAAATCTTCGAGTGAGCTGATACAAGAAAACAAGGAGCTTAAAAGAAGCGAAACTTCGGCGAACTGGAAACAACTTGCTGAACAAACAGGTTATTATATTTGAAAATAAATTTCCGAATGTCGAAACCGAACAAAAAGCCTATATATATATATATATAAGCGTGATACAGGAGTTTTTCTGTTTTGTTCAAACAAAGCATGCTGATGTATAAGAATCAAAAGACGTGCCGACAAGGTTAAATACATTTTTGCTGGCAAACAGCCTCGTTTTTGATCAACTCGCAAAAAAAACACGCATGAAAGAAATCCCTTGAAAATGTCTCTTCTACTTTTTCTGTTTCAGATACTAAATAATCGCACGTAACGAATATCCAACTTTACCTTGCACTTGAGGTAATTTTACAATTGAGACTTTCAATTTCTCCTGTTGGTGTGGAATTCCTCACTCGTTATGTCATTTTCTTCGCCTAATTTCTATCTTAAGGCAAAAAATAAAAAGGCGTTTGTAATAAAAGAGCAAGGTAACTGTATAACTAAACAATTTATGCCATTTTGACATTTAACTGTTAAATTACTCCGGTAGTTAAAATTTGATATTTTTCTCATAAATGACTTTTTAGTTGTAACTAGTAAAGTGTTACGTAAACGTTGTAACTACTTTAAACTTATTCTGAAATTCTTTTTTTTATATATACCTTATACCAGTGGCGTAGCGTGGTATTTTGGTCAGGGGGTGCGCAAATTTTTTTCTCAAAAAATTCTCTAAATTAAAACTTTTGTAATTAGCTATAAAAAAACTTTTTATAAGTAATATAATTGAAATAAATTTATTAAGTAAAACAAGTTCGTTAACTGTTTTAAAAAATATTTATATATTACAAAATTAAACAATTAAATAAAATTATAAATTTCATTAGAATTACTTATACTTGAGAAAATGTAAACTTACTAAATAGAAATTGTTTTTATTACTTAAAGTAAACTTTATATCTTTTAAAGTTAATATATTCAATAAAACGGAAGTATCTGTTTTATTTACAAAAAAAATATCAATCTTTTTAATACACAATACAACAGTGATAACAACACCTCATTGCACATAATTTTAATAAAGTTACACAGAAGTTAAAATAGACCAACTTTATAACTGTTATTACAGTGTATTAAAACTTTGTAAAATAGTTAAAAGTATACTTTTTAAATTTATTTCATTTGATTGTATTTGTTTAAAATAAAAATCACAAACAAAGTTTATTTCTCATAGGCCGACACGCTTTTTCTTGTATGTTTACAAAAATAAAGTTCAGAAAACTAGCAGTAGTCTTAAAACAATGTAGTAAAACAATGTAGCATAAAAGAAAAACTTGTAAAATTGTTTAATTTTTCTTTTTGCGTGACGTATTTTTGTAAACTTTTTTTTAGAAAAATGATCTGCCATAGGTTATACTACAGCGGTGCGCTATATTAATTGCGTGCTTTTTGAGCCTAAATTCTTATGAAGTTAATGAACTTATAAAACGTTTCCTTATGGAGTTTTTCATCAACATCGGTTCGCATTTGCAATTACGCACCGAATCAGTATATTGAGTAATAACATGTACTTTCCTAACTTGTCACTAATTGGTATTCAAAATTTCGTTTAACTTTTTGAATACTAGATAAACATGGTTGAAAAAAGGCAAATTAAGCAGAAAAAATGAACTATAAAGGACAAAGATATTACATTCTTTTTTTTACATTTTTCTTTTTTTCGGTGGCACGCATGCGCCAGTGTCCCTCCCCACGCTACGCCCCTGCCTTATACCAATAAAACATTAAACGAAATGTTTTCGATAAAATATACATGTTTATGCTTTTTAAAAAGTTGTTAACTACTTGAAAAACCAAACTACAAATAAAAATAAACGAAATAGCTTTGAAAAAAAAAAAACATAATAATAAATACAAAACAAGATAAAAACGAAAACACAAAACATATTTTTAAAATTTATTGCAGGTATGCCAGACCAACTTATCGAGCAGCTTTTCACGAAACTGGCTCCGTTCCTCTCCCTCCTACTTTCCACTAAACCGGCAGAAAAAATTCAAAAAACCGAAGTGAAACCCTCCGAAGACAAAACCGCAGAAGAAGATCTGAAGCATTCCGACTGTAGCGGGAAAATGAACTGCGAACCGCATGGAACCGACGAGATGAAACCGAAGATGGCAGTGAAGGTGTATGAAGATGTGGAAACAAACAGCAAGAAGCAGGTGGAGAGCGAATCGGAAAGTGAAGACGTTTTTCACGAAACAGAAGAACGTCCAATCAAAAGCCAGCAAAACTCGAGGTTCAAAAATCGTGGCTGGTCTTCGACGGAAATCGACAACGTTACAAGTGATTTTAAACACTTTTGAATAAGCAAATATTACGAAAACTGAAATGAATTAGGCTTTACTAAGTATTCATCAAATAGTGTGTAATCAAAATGTTTCTAGAAACTTGAATGAAAATTTGTTTAAAAGATCGGAAAAGAGGAAAATTAAACTTTCATTTTTGAAAACTACTGGTTAAAAATTTACTTAAAGTACTACTTTTTTATTAATTGCTTTTTTACTTGTATTTCAGTTTTAAAAGTATCCGCTAAGTTAAGATAATTTACAAATAAATAAAAGCCATGTTCCTACGATTTCGTGACGCTGTTATTTTTAAGTAAACGATTAGTTAAGATAATGTGATTTTAGTCAAAATTTTTACTAGATAACGTCATTAAAGCCTAATGATTATTTGCAAACACTTAAAAAAGCGTGTGACAGTTTTTATAAATTAACCAATAAATCTTTTACTTATTATTACAGTTGTTTATCTTTGTTTACCAGATCTTAATCCCTTAATGACGATTCGTGTTTGGTGGTATCATTTTTCTGCCTGAAACTAAATTGTTTTGTTTTAATTTTGTAAATCTTTTTGTAGAATTTTTTTTTGTTTTATACAAATCTTTTTGAATATTAGTAGGGAATAATTTTTCGTTAATGCCGAAAACTAAAGTCTAAAAAGTCATTTTAAGTATTATAATGATAGATGATACTTAAAAGTTTAATCTACGTATATGTCTATTTATATAAAGGGTATACAAACGGAGGTAAGAAACCTGTCAAGGCGGAAACACAAAAGAGGTGTGTGAACGTTGTAGTGGAAGCAGATGATGTTTCAAACAGAAATTCTTTCTACTTAAATAATTATTTTGTTGAAGAAGGTTATCAACAAAACGAAAACCATCAAATCAAGGATGATGAAGTGTAAGTAAAGTTTTGTTTTGTTTTTAATTTGAATATCTCAAATAGTAGATTATAACCGCTTTAAAACAAAAACTTCAAAATCCAACAAAAGACTCAAGTAAAAATTTAAAAGCTTGTCAGTATTATTTTATTTTAATATAATTTTGAATAGTAAAA
The DNA here is from genome assembly GCF_965202585.1 of Thalia democratica. Classification (NCBI taxonomy): domain Eukaryota; kingdom Metazoa; phylum Chordata; class Thaliacea; order Salpida; family Salpidae; genus Thalia; species Thalia democratica. The sequence goes on along the minus strand of NC_139173.1, from coordinate 9,990,107 downwards.
AGATTAACTGTAGTTTATTTAAAATAAGTTAAAAAGTACTACAAAAACAGATACTGTACTGAGGAGAATAGTGATGAGACATGTAACTATCAAGAAGAAGCGATAAGATTGCTAGGTTAGTTTCTATCAATAATAAATAGGCTAAAATTTCTACGAGCGTTTATAATGGTGAATAAAAATAAATGAGGTTCTAACGGTAGAAGATAGACGATTAAAAGTTATACTTACGTAAACAGAAATCAATTTTTCAATGAAAAGTTAAACAACTTTAATAAAAACAACACAATACAATTATGTAAACGTTATAATAAAACTAATTTAGTGGTTCAAACCATTAGTTGAACAAAACTTATAATGCTCAAGTATGTAAACTAAACGTTACTCAGATAGCAAGTTTTCCTTTGATGTTATAACACAAGGCTGCTAATAGCACCTTACATAATCTGTAAATGTGACACAAATTAATTTATTACACACAAAGTACTTTTCAAGGGCATGAATCATTAAAGCTGACTTTGTGAGATTTATATTTTCTCATTCATCAAAATCTTACACTGTTTTACGATACACAAAGCAAACAGATCAGATTGACTGATTTATGTGATTAAGTTAAACTTTTATTGTATTTAAACAACAAAAATCAAAAAATTATAAAGTATGAGTAGTTTAACCTAAGTTATGAATTATTTAAACTACTTATACAGGTATAGCTTAACCCTAAATTAACTAAAAACGCTCGTTTATTTACTGTAACTTTTATTTTTAAAATGTAAAAATAAATTTGAATAACGTATGCAAATATATATATATATATAAAATTTCAGACCAAAGTTACTCTCATTCAAGTGACATGGATGCATTCAAAAATTACGCGACACTGGAAGAAATTAATTTGTGTCAAAAAAACATGATGCAAAGAGGAAATCAAAAAACAGAGTCTTTGCCAGTTGGGATGTTTTTGCAACAAGATTGCATGGTAAGTTATGAGTAAAATTTATAAAAAAAGATTTTTTTTTCTATTTTTAGTTAAATTAATTGAACTGGTAATATTACTTATATTTTTTATTGTTAATAGTTTAAACCGGTTTGTAATAAAAAATCCGAAATACAAATTATTTCTAGCTTGTAGACTTATTGACATAGTTCCAAGAATTTTAAAAAAATACTTACGTAATAAAAAAGCGTTTAAAAAAAAAAGAAAACTGATTTAACTTTTTTTTTCAAAAAACCCTTAAACTAACCGTGAAATTTTCACAGATGCGAGAATTCGATAATTTTGCAGTCGAGGACGACAACTGCAGTGAAGACAATTTCGTTTGTCCCCAGCAAAGTTTGTTTTTATTATTAAAATATAATTATATCACTTTTTTAAATTTGGTTTTAAATATTTTATCAAAAAGTTGTTTTTACGTCCCAAAATTGCATGTCTTGTTACAAACCAAGAAACAATTCATTGGTTTAATATTTCACTCAAAAATACTAAAATTAAGAAAAGTACAAGCTGCACAGCTAAATATAGAGTTTTTTCACGTTTTTTCAAAACTTTTCATTCATGAACTTCAAAAATAGTATTTGAGTGGTTTCATAAATTTTATAAAAATGTTTGAGTGCTTTAAACTTGACATATACAATTTGGAATACAATAGTGGTAGGATTGAATTAATTCCAAAAACATTTAAAATATGCTGTTAAATGGCTATAAAACTTTCCTAGGTTTTTTGCATAACAAAAAGAAAAAATACTTAGAATTTTTGTTAAATTAGTTCTATGAAGTCAAAAGAAAACTGTTTTGGTACCAAACTTGCATACATAAAGTTTTTTAATCACATACGCATGATACTGTTTGCGGATTTTATTTTTTATTACTCTGGTATATTTAACCACATAAAGCTATTAACTTATCAATTATGCATAAAGTTTAAAAACGTGCAGACTAATTACACTAATTTGCAGAGTTTATGATGCACAAAGCATCGCAAGAAACGTCCAAAGTCACGTGCTACAACCCTGAAACAGGGGCCAAGCAGCAGTTCAGCAAGTTTAACAACTACAACGACGATTTGCAAAACAGAAGAACACTCACTGAAAACTGTTAGTTCCTGCAACAATTTAAAAGCACATTATATCACAATGCAGCACCGTTAAATTCATTATCGGCATCAAAGCGAACTTCTGTGTTTACAATTACTCGCTCGTTTGTTTTACAAATGCTATCTCGTAAACACAAACATTATTAAATTTCACAAACATTAAATTCACACCCTTATTGTTTTATGGCTTCAATTTAACACGCCTTGCGTTTCAAGTGCCGTGTAACGAGCGCCTGACCGCACTAACTGTTTTTTAAAAGCTCTGAAGCCCGACACTTTGGAAGTTAATTTTATTTACTGCTCATTACTAACAGGCGAAAGGGCGCCGCTGAAACCACAAAGTGACTTCTACAAGAGGGAAATCCCCTTCGACTACCACCGGTCGGGGTCGTTCGACTTCAACATAATTCCAATCAACAAGACGGTGTGTCCCAACCTGAATGGTGGTTCCCCTTCGATAAAACCGAAACCTCTGGCGCCGCTGCACGGAAGCACCAGCTCCAAGTCCATCGTGGGAATAATGAAGTCCAAGTTCAGCAGGTTGTTAAAAATATAAGTGTATAGTTTTAGTTATTATAACTTTTTTAATAATGAATATTGCAGTTAGTTTTAACATTTAAATCAAATTTTAAACTAAATATATACTTATAGGAATCAATGTTGGAAAAATGTAAGCAAACACATGCTTTACTAAAAAAATAGTTAACTTAATTCGAAAACTTTTTTAGATCATCTAAAGAAAAAACTAAAGACGCATCTAAGGAGTTTACATCAAACAAGATTCCTGCTTCTAGTGGTTATGTTAAATCAAAGCCACCTATGGGTTCCAAGGTTAAGCTAACAAGTTGTAAGCCCTTACAGCAGGAAAAACTGTACCAGGAGGACAAAAGTTTGGTTGAAAATCGCGTAGCAGTAGGTAAATTGCTTGATCTAAAATTGATTAAACTGCCTAAAATAAAACAAAGTTGTAATACAATTTCTCATTTTTTCTACTGAGTACATCAATATACTTTTGTAGTACAAGTTACCTTTTTAAATTAAAACTGCTCTAGTCTGTTTTTTAAAAACAGTGCTTTTAGCAGTCTGCTTAAAAATGTTTGCTGTAGTTTGTGAGAGTTTTCTAAACACTATTTAAAATTATTCCATAGGCACACCAGACGTGGAGGCACTGAGTGATGAGGGATTCGGTGAGAGCAGCACGATAGAGCGGATGGAGAAGGACAGAACACTCACACAGAACTCAGTTTCGCCAAAGAAGAAGCAAGATGAAGACAAATACGTTGACGAATTATCGAGTTCTGCCCGGATAAATGAAGAAGTTCCAGATAACAGTATGTTAAAAAATTGACGTATTTAATTGAGAATTAGTTTGATTTAATAATTGTGATTAACTGTTTAACAAATTAAGGAGATAGCTTTAAACTGATTCTTTTTATCTTAACTAAGTTCTATTAAAAAAACACTAAAACATGACATTTTTAACAGGTAAACCGACAACAAAAGTAAGCAAAGTAAAGGTTATAAAAAAACAGTCCCTGTGTTCCAAACTGTAGTCTCCTGCCAAACTGCAGCAAAAACAACACGGCAACAAGAGCATAGCTGTTTTGAACCACAGAAAGGTACCTTCGGTGGAAAGGCAACACTCGATTGACGCTTCGCAGCTGACTTCAATGCAGAAAGAAAAAGAAACAACTGTTTTATCGAAATCGAAAGGAATCCAGCCTCTCTCACCCAGGGGACTGATAAAGTAATAATTTGTTATCCAGTCAACAAAATTTAAAAACAAAATACTAAAAATATAATAATCTAAAAAATTATCTATCTTTCACATATTACTCATGCAAATAAACTTTAAATATTATTTACCAAGCTTAGCAAACTAACTCTATAAAATTATTCAGAAGAATTGAATCGCCGTCTAAATCGATTAAACCGAAGCAGAAGCTCATCAGGCAATACAGCACACCGGCCAACGTGGCTGCCGATGACAAGAACAATAGAAACAGCAAAAAACCTCTTTTCACTTACAAGAGGCTCCCGTCCTCCTCTGCAATCCCCCTAAACAGCAACCAGTCGCTCAGGTCACCGAACTCACGTCTTTCCTCGTCGCCTAGAACGCCAAACCAAGGTTACAATGAATTCCACGGCGGCGAGTATCGAAGGTTTTTAATATAAAAACTACAACAAACTGAATGAATAATATCGTATGACTTTTATGTCTTATTTTTTTTATTCAAAAGTCAAAATTCTTTATATACTACAAAATAAAATACAATTTGTAGTTTGTATAAATCTTGGTTGTATTGAGAGGTGTTTTGTTTTAAGAAGTGTTTATAAAGAAACTAAAAATTAATATTACAGAAGACAGAACGAACAATTTAACTAAACATGCTTCGCAGGTCATCTGTGTCGCCAGGAGAACAAACCAAAAAAGTTCCTTCTACACACAATGACAGCAGCAAAACAAAAAAGCAACAATCCTATTTATCCCCACCGACAAGAATATCCCGATTAAAAAAGTCTACTTGATTTAAACTTTTTTTTTTCTTTTTTTTTTTGTGTAATAAACACACTTCAACTGGGTTGTTAATAGGAAAGATAAGTTAACTGAGTTATCTTTCCTATTAACAACCCAGTTGAAGTGTGTTGATTCGTTGACACACAGAAACATATGTTGGTAGAATAAAGGAAGATTACTGTATAATTTGTTTTTATTTATATTCCAGTGAAGTTACTTTACTAGGATCTTTTATTAGCAAACAATTAAAACTATATTTTGAACAGTTATATATTTTTTCTCCATTATGTAGTTTTGCAACTAAAATTTTTATACCCTTTGAACTTTTTTTTCGAGAGCGAAGTTAAAACAACCTCAAAGTACTACTGTGACTAGCTCGCATGATTACTAAAAACCAAACACCAATGTTAATATTAATTCGTTGCAATTTACTTAATTTTATAAGAGTTTTGCGAAACTAGCATTTTAAAATTAAATTATTGATGGAAACTACAGGCTGTATTACTAATAATAAAAGCGTATCAATGTTTTCCTAAAGAAATAAACTTGAAAACAGATTAAACAGAACTTAAGCAAGAAAGATTCAACATAGCAACAACTTTATTGTGAGATAGAGGTTATTTGATTTTAAATATTTCGCTTTCACTTGTTTAAATATTATTTAAACATTACGCTTTTCAAAACGTATCTTTTATCAAATTTTTTAAATGGTATATTTAAACTTATTAAAAATATTGTATAAAAAGAGTAAAAACAAACATTTCACAGTCTATGGCAAAACAACTTGCTATGAATGGAACCATACTGCTCCAGCCAGAAACAATACTGGAAAAGTGCTTCGGGTTAGTTTGATACTGACTATACAAAACTTAGAGGGTTATTTACAATGAAAACTATCTAATAGTTTTAAATACTAGTATATTTCATTAGTCAGTTTTATATAGTATAATATTCTAACAGATCAGTTGCAGCTTTTGTAAAAGGAAAGGTTACTTGTCTGGGCTACAGACCGTGTTATTTCGAGGCTATAAAAAAGAGCTCTTGTTATTGTCGCTATTGTAATCATGGTAACTAACTTATCAATTTTGGAGTTTATTTTATTTTAAACAGTTTTAATTATGACATTTTTTGTCTTATTATTTTAGTTGTGTAAATTAAGAAAGCAATTTTAACAAAGTAAAAACTTAACGTATGTAAAACATTAATTTGTTATACAAAATAACATCTTTTATTAATATTTTTCTTAAATTTCGGTTTTTTGTTTTCTATCAAATAATATTTTACTAATATAAGCACTTGACATATATATCAAATAAGTTTTAATATCAGATTAAATTCTTCTTTTTCAAATAGTATTAATAGTGAAACTTTCGTTCCTTTTTTTGTTTTAGTTGTGTGACACAAACATTTTTCGTTTGTAAATAGCGTGCAATTTAATATATAAAAATAAAATAAAAACTTGAAGCATTGCTCATTCATGTTTGTAATAAACTAAATTTAATTTGTAAGTGCAAAATCGTCGCCTATTTGTTTTTAAACCTGTTACCATAAAGTTCATAATAAAATACGAGGTTTGTGAGCACTAGGTATGTATATTAAAACTGTATAAGATTTTATATTCGTGACGTCATTTATGGAAAAAAATTGTCAAAGTTAAAGAATCAAAAAATATATTGGAAATATACGGACCTTAGGGAAGACGCCCATATCGATTTTAAACTGTTTTTGACTCTCGATAGGAGAATTGCCTACAAAAGGTTTTTAAGGCGGAAAATTACTTTTTTTTGTCACGTTTTTTATTAAAAAAATTGTCAAAATAAGAAAATCAAAGACTCAATTGCGAAAATACAGACTTTGGAAAAGACTTTTTTTTTTTGTTAAAAACCCATATCGTTTTTAAATACCATTTTTGACTCTTTATAGGAGAACTAGCTGATACAAGATTACGTCGAATACTTGGCGAACACTACACTATAAAAAAAAATCTAGATAATAAGTTTGTATTTATATTCATAAAGATATGTATTCAATGTCAAAATTTTTTTTTTTTAATTAAACAGTACTTTAATACTTGATATTCTTTTAAGGTAACTAAAATTTAAGAACATGCTTAAACAGTAAATATTATAAAACTTATTGCGTTCAAAATTATATGTTAAAAAATTTGATTTTGTTAGTATGTTGTTTTAAGTTTAAAAAGTTTATCGATTAAAAGATTTAAGTAATCTTGATCTGAGAATATAAACGAAAAAAAAGTAAGTATAAAAACCAAGAAACTAAATCCAATTACCACAATTTTTACTAAATTAAGTCTAAATCTAACTTAAATATTTAATTGTAAAAACTAAGTAAAACTCTCAAAATAAATGTGATAAACCTTTGTTATTGACCAGTTATGACTTAAAATATATTCATTTTATTAATAAACATTTAAGTAGAATACCAACCAGCACTAAAGTTCTTTTATTAATTGCTTAGAAATTTTTGTTACAAACATGTAATAACTTATAAAAGTCAATAATTCACCTTTAAGTTTTATAAAACTCTAGTAATAAAAACAATAAGTTATGAATAACTTTTTTTTGAAATGTTTATTGTTTTTTCTAATTTTAGTTTGTATCTAAAGTCTAATAACACAAAATTTTATTTTTGTTTTTCTGTTTATATATTTTTTATAAAATATATTCTTTTGTGGTTTTTAACTCAATAGTTCAAATAAAAATTTTAGTATACATTTTTTAGTAAACATAAGGCAATCGAGACTATTAATTTTAAATCATTATAAAACAAACACAAAAAAAAACTAGTTGTCGAACCTTACTAATTATACTGTAAAACTCATAAAACTTGTTTAAACTTGCTGTGTGTTTAATTTAAGTATTGTAATAAAACTCATAAAAAAATCAAATAAATAAATAAATATTTGTTCAACTAAAAATTAAAAGCAGTAATACATACTAGTTTCTAGGCTATTTAAAAGTTTTGAAGATAATAGATACAAACAACATAAGTAAAATAGTAGGAATTTTTTCTTATGGAACTTAAATGACTGTACTAGTAAACTTTAACTCAAACCGTCAATTTAAGTGCTCTGTTTTGACAAGCTTATTGGGAAATTAAAATTAGTTGTCTAGTTTTTTGGTTTTTCCTTTTGAAAAGTTGTTTAGCTTTAAGGCAGTTATTATATCACAGGTTCAATTGAAGTTAGGAATTACTGGTCTTAATTTTATTTATTAAAAGAAAATATGTCGCGAAGCCACAATTAAACTTCGTTTATTTTGTAACCTTATTTATATACTTCAAGATGGAGAAAATTAAAAAACATTTTAATGTTGTTTGTATTTTAATACTTTCACAAAAAAGTTCTTAGTTGCATTTGTTCATTGTTAAAAATAGTAATTTTACAATGTATACTTTAAAAAGTATAAAAAATTTGTTTTAAGCTTTTAAACTTTGAATCTCATCACAACAGTTTTCAGTAAATAAGTTTAATTTCATCAAGTTTTTAGTAATACAGACTTTGCTTTAAACATACAAAAAGTACGCTGTTAATACAAAGTGATCTTAAATTTTTGTTCTTGTAAATTTATTTAAATAATTTTTCAAATAGTGTTTACCTGTTAGTTTATTAAGGCATGAAACTTATTTTTTGTTATGAACGATTGCAACTTGTAGCAATGTATTTTAAAATATATGATGTATTCTTTTTTATGATCTATAGTGCGTGTAAAACATTGATTAAAAAAAACCTGTGTTTTTTTCTAATATAGTAAAAAATAAAACTTTGTTACCAAAGCAATTTAGACTCAACAGTTTTATTCTCATATTACTATATATTTATTACAGAACTTTACGTAATGTTTTTGTTGTTTTTTAAAAATACATTAATTAGCATAGAAATATGTTCTAAACTTTCATCTAAACCGTATACTCGATTTAATTTATTTTTAAGTTAAATAAAATTTATAAACTCAGACTGTAAATATATAAAGTATGCAACTTTCGTATTATTTTGCTTAAAATTTTTTAAGTGTTAAAACTTTAGAAATTCCAAAATATCAATTCTGGATACATTAACACAAAAAAGCCTTGTTTATTTCAAAATGTTTCTACAACAAAGAATTTTTGTCCTACACAATAAAACAGTTCTATCAAAAAGTGCATTTGACCTAAATTAATGGAACAACTATTGAAGAATAAAACTGTCGTTGGAAAGAAATTAAAACTTAGAAATATTTTATTAAAATTTATTACTTAAATATATGATTTGAAAAAAAAAGAAAAAAATATATACAAGTTACAAAAAATATTAAAAAACGATGCTAAAATATCATGCTGCTTCAAGTAATTGACTCATATTTTAAATGTAAAAATATACATGCAACCATACAAAAATAATAACTTTGATAAAACTAGCTTGTTGCAAACTGTTTTATGTATATAATACATATGGGAACGGGTCACTTTTGCACGAGCGTCACTTTAGCACGAGGGGACACTTTTGAACGAGGAGACACTTTTGCACGGTCATTACTTTTGCACGGTCGTCACTTTTGCAAGGTATTTTTATACGATTTACAAATTGTGCGACACTTTATACATCAAAAATTTTGCACAACGATACATTTGCATGGCGCCACTTTCGCACAGCGTTATTTTTTTCACGGATATACTTATAAACTGCGAAAATTTTTAAAAATAAGTCAACTTTAAACGGAACTTCAATTTTGTACGCTTCTAATTTTTATTTTCTCAAATAATAAGGTTTTTTTTTTGTCAACTTAACTAATATTCGCTCTTAAAAACCAGTTGTTTTGAATAAATAAAATGTGGTAGTTTTTTAATAAAATTTTAATGTAAAGTTTTTATGAATTTAAACTTTTAAGAATTTATTTTACAAACTAAGTTTCGGTCAAAGACCTTGTCAGTGCTTAAACAAAGTTCTTAAATAGAAGTTTTTATTTAAAGTTTTACAAAGAACAATATAATAACGTACCACAATTCATTAACTCATATTTATAACCTTAATTTAAATAAACTAGATGATATACATTTTATAACTTTAAATAAAAACAATTTTTGATTACTTTAAATAAACATAATCTGAATTTTGTTGATTTTTAAACAGAAAGATAAACTTAATTTAGTAAGGCTTTAAAACACGAATCTTGAGTATCATTTTAAACTTATATTCTATTGATGTTAAAATTAGCGTTGTATATTTGTTAAACAAACATTTTAAATATATTTAAATTTAAACAAATGTTTAAAAAAAAAAAGATTTAGTTAATTTATGAAGTGTAAATGTATTTCAAATTTTACTTGATGTTTATTTTATTACTATAATGTTGCATGATCATGATAAGCTAATGAGAGAGTAACATTTGGAAGTTTGAACTTATCTTCAAAGAAAATATACCATACTAGTCTTCAACCGCTGCAATATTTCAATAATGAGGCTTGGAAGAATTCTTTTTTTTATCAGTCAACTCAAATATGGAACAAACTTCCAAATGAACTATTTTATTGCAAAAATTAAAAGAAATTCGATTAAAGTTTTAAAGTTTTATCTTTATATTTGTGTTATACTCGTTTTAGTAAAGTTAATAAGTAATTTTAATCAACTATTGATTTAGTTTTAAGATATAGTTTAGTTTATAGTTCAATTTTATAGCAGCACCTTTACTTTATTAATAATGAGTCATTTTTTAATGTATTTAATGATTATTTATACGGCCAGTCTATTGTTAATGTAGTTGGAGCGTTAAATTTTTATTTTGTTGCTGATCGTTTTACATTAAAGCGTTAACAAGTATAAGTTTGTGGTTAAAATTTTGCTTTTTATGTTGACCTATAAATTTGATATCAAATTATGTTTTTATTTTTAATTTAATAAATAAACTATTTGTGATAATTTTAGCTTTTCTTTATGTGTCTTTCAGTTTAAGTGGTCTAGGTTTTGATGCCTAGGTGTATCACATGGACAATAAACCTGAACCGTATAGTAAAATATACAAAAAGGCATAGTTGTTGATTAATATGTCAAAGTTCAAAATAAACTAGAACAATTTACTAACACTAAAAGTATTTTTTAATCCTAGTTTCTGAATAAATTACATTTTTGTCCCTGGTATGAATTTTTTATAAATAATTTCATTTAATCTTTTCGTTAGTTTGTTTCTAAATTAACTTTTACTGTTTAAGATATTAAATCTTTCATTTTTTACCTTTAATATAAGCATTTTATTAGGTTTTAGTTTTCAGTTTCTTTCTATGTCACAGATTTGGTACTAGCTAAAAAACTTTTTACCAAAATGCAAAATTGATGTTCATTGCGAAAAAGTCATCGTGCCAAATGTAGCTGTGCAAAAATTTCATCGTAAAAATGTGACGTTGTGCAAAAGTATCGTTGTGCAACAATGCTGCCGTAAAAATTATCATCATGAAAAAATGTCGCCGTGCAAAAGTATCTCCTGGTGCAAAAGTGAAGTCGTGCAAAAGTGACCCTCCGTGCAAAAGTGACGCTCGTGCAAAAGTGACGCTCGTGCAAAAGAGTCGCCGTGCAAAAGTGTCCCCTCGTGCAAAAGTGACCCTACGTACAAAATTGACGCCGTGCAAAAGTGTCCTCTCGTGCTAAAGTGACGCTGGTGCAAAAGAGTAGCCGTGCAAAAGTGTCCTCTCGTGCAAAAGTTACGCTCGTGCAAAAGTGACACCCACCCAATACATATACAGCTAGAAGCTATATATTACACAAGTTATTTTTATTTTACTTTGTGAAGTAGACTATATATTAAACATAAAAATAAGACTATAAAAAATTAGTTCTTGAAAGTGCTACTTAACTTGAAGCCAGTAATTAAGTTAGTATTACATTTAAAGTATGCATGCATTTCTGAGTATTTTTGTTTTAAAAGTTCTAACCACTAAAAACAATTACTACGGCTTATATAACTTAAACCGACAAAACAAGTTTCACGTCACAAAAATTTTAAACATATTTTAAACAATATTGCGATATTTTATTCAATACTATTTAAATGTTTTTTTTTTATTGTTTTCTTTTCACGGTAGCTTCACTGCACGCGTGGGAAGAGTCTTAAAAAAATACTTACAACACATTTTGTTATTCATTGTTTATTCAAGTCCCGTCGCTTTATTCAAATCTTGTGTAAACTGGCAAACAAAAAGGCGAACGTCAAAAGTAGAGGTGTCGCGGAAGCACTACACAAATCGGTTGAATTCTTTAATGCTGGGATTAAAGGCGGAACTTTGTGGACTAAGAATAACAAAATACTGCTTATTTGCCATCTGGCGTCCCTGACAGCTAGTCGTTGGGCAAACATTCTAACCCGAGAGTTTTTGTGATAAGTTTGTTTTTCTGCGCTATCTTATTAGTCTTTAGAAAACGCGCTAAGCCTCTGCATGTGAGCAAAAAAAAAAGGGGATTGTGAACAAGAAACGATGTTAGGTGTTTGATTTTTTAAACAAATTTAAACGATAAACGGTACTTTATTTTAAAATTGTTTCAAACAAATTAAAATTAATTGATCTACTCGGTTTAGATATTTTCTTTTTAAATATGAAATCAAATTACAAACCCGTATTTCAGCAATGTTATGTTGAATTAAAAATTTTAATAAAAAGTAATTGAAGTAGAAAATTGCGTCTGAGCAGCGGGAGGAAGAGAAGTCAATGCAATTAAGCGAATATAAGCAAATAAAAAGTGGCAGGGTTACATTTCCCACAGAGACGAAAATGACCATGTTATTAACGTCTCGGACTCTGGAGTGATCGACGTTTTTGAATTGGGTTTCGTTTCGCTTTAATATAGAAGATAGATGTGAACAGTTGAGATTGTTGAAGTGTGCCGTGTGACAAACTTGTTTTTTTATACCACAATATTTTCCTTCTATCTGTAGTTTTGAATATGTTATGGGAAACAAATGGTACGAACAGTATGTAGTTAGTAATACTTTAAAAAACATTAGTAAAACTAAATTTTATAAAACTACTTTACAAGCTAGTAAGTAGCCAACTAATCAAAATACTTCTTTCCATTCGACTTTAAAGTTAGCACAACCAAATCCGGTTACAATTTGTCAAATAAAACAAATCCCATTATCTTCGTGAAAGCTAAATTAAACAAAAAAAAAAAACCTAACTAGAAGCTATACGTAATTCCACAATTACGTCATAATAGAACATCTGAGTAAATTTCAAACGCATGTTATAAATTTTGACATTAGTCTTAACACAATGAGTATTGGAATAATGAATACTTCCATGCACCTGCCAATATTTCTTTTTGTGTTGTGAATGTCCTTTTGTTAATAAAACTGTAGTTAAAATAACATTAAGAGCACGTGATTACATTTAAATATGTACAGCTAATAATTCTTTTAAACATTTTTTTTTGCTAAATTTTAAATTCATTAGAAATGATTAATCTATTTCAGTCAACTTGAAAATAAGATTTTTACTTTTAATTTAGAAACTTTTTTTCAAAGTCTGTGTTTTTACAGCTAAATCAAGAGTTATATATAAATTGTACTTTATTTATATCAAGTATCAATTAAAAAAACTTTAGAAAACTTGTATAATACAGTTTAAAGCCAGCATAATACATAGCAAATATACAGACAGCTTCTAAGTAGCCGATTTGAACGACTCAAGTCGTGACAAAATTGTGTATCAACAAAAATTCCAATCAGTGAACTTTCCCTTCGTTAGCATGACTTCACAGCACGAATCTGAATATTAAATGAACTTGATACAAGTTGAATATACGCTCTGTATGTTTTACATACTTATCGCGTTTGCATATGTGTGTTTATAACGACTATTGTAAAGTCATGACTTGCTGTTAATTGACTTGCATGCACTATTTGTTTGTGTCTTAAAACAAATGTATAGAAATATGTCTTGTTAGTATGATTTATACTATCTTTTTTCTATAAAGGTTTAATACATTATTTTTCAAAAAAAATCCTCGAAAATAGTTGATAGTTGAGTTAAATAAAAAGTTGTTGTTAACAAAGTAAAATAATGCGAATTTTTAAAGCAATAAATTAGTCAAATGTATGATTCTGTTATACTAACATCAAAAACGAACTTTCAGTGTGGAAGGTTTTAACAAAGCTGGTGTAAGTTTGAACCTTAGTAGTAAAAGTTAATTACTTTTAAAGTATAACTATAATCTTTTGCCAAAATAGTACTAATAAACTTAACATCATTCTTATCTTTTAGAGTTTATCATGCAACAAGGAAATTTCATAAACTATAAAACTTATCAGCCATAGCTGATATAAAAGTTAGTCATTAAACTTGAAAATAAATGATTTTTGAAAACTTTATCTAAAACTCTGCAGAGTTATTAGTCAACTACTTATTTTTAACTTAAATAAAGCATGTAAAAATTGGAAAGAAAATATTATTTTTATTATCTAAGTTAATCTTGAAGTTATACAACTTGTTGTCATAGTTAGTTTCTAATTATAGCAATCAGTACTCCTTCTTAGATATTTTTGACTCTTAATTTTGATTTTATTGTTTTTTTTTTGGTTAAGCCTGACGTCACCAATAATCAAGATTAATTATCGCTTCCTAGGCGCCAATAAAGACAACTTTCTGTTTTCCTACAAACAAATAGTCTTTTGACTTTTCGAACAGCCTAATAGGTAAATACTTGAAGCTTGCTAGAAAAGGTTAACTTTTTATGACTTCCCATTTATTAAATGTTAATGGTCTTCACTTAGTGTAGGTCGTAGATAAGTCTTGTTTGTTCAACCAACTAAAGCATTTTTTGTTGAACATACTTTTAAAATTTTATTATGAAAACAGCGACGGTTGTTACTTAAGAATTTAATATTAAATAAACTAGATAAGTGTTTTTAATTTAAGGCTGCTATATTTTTAATTGATTAAGTTATTTATTTTTTTCTAAACATAACATATTTTGTACTTTGTTTTTTACCTAAAATTTTTGATAGTTAAAAAGTTATGAGACTTACCAAAAATTTGTTTTTAACTACAGCTGAAATTGTTTATTATAAGACCTTATTATTTTTATAAAAACAAAATCTACTTGAAGCACTTTAACTGTTCTTTAATCAAGCTAATTATAGATTATGAAATAAAAATGTTATTTAGTAGTTAAATTAAAGCTACTAAAAAAAATATTTTAATTTGGTTGTTGTGCAAGTAATAAGTATTAATGATTATAATTTAAACAAGCTTTTAAAACAACTTATACCATAAAAAATATTAATATCTAATAATGTTAAAAAATAACGATATTCATTTCTATAAATAATAGACATTTATGATTTTTAAACATTTTCTAACTATTGATAACATAAAGATAGCTCAAAAGTTTCTTTTTTTTTTTTAATTAAAGAAGCTTAACCTTATTTTAATTAAAAATAAAATTGTAGCTTAATCACAATTACCTTTTAAAAAAGCTTAAAAAACTGTATTTGTTTTTCGTTCTTTCAAGAGTAACTACAAGTAATTGATTTACAAAAAAAAACTTTTAAATGTTTGCAGCAAAATGAAATCGAAGCGTAAACTAAAAATACTTTACTTAAAAAAACTTACGAAGTATTTCAATTTTCTTAACGAACACTTTATTTAAAATACTTAAAGTAAGAAAAACAATTAATTAGATAAACTTACAATAAGTCGTTTTATAGCTTAAAAAATTTTTTACAAACAACAACTAGTATATGTTATCTTTTGATAATAGTTTTTTGTTAAAAGCTACAACTAAATAAAAAAAGCAATTGTTTAATATGAAATTACAAACATCATTAAATAAATTGACGGTATAAAAATTTGCTCTAAAAGTATAGTTTAATTAAATTTAAGATATTTTATTAAATCAATAACTTATACAGGAGGGAGAGTAGTATAAATTACCTCAAATGTTTTTACTTTACTTTAAAATAAGTGTTTAAAATATTTGGCAAAATATTGAAAAAAAAAATTAAAGCTAAGTTTAAAAAAATAGTATTTCAGATAATTAATGTTTGCAACTATATGTGGTTTACCCTAAATTTTTGTAAATCTTTTAATTAGTTTTCACTTTTTCATAACTATCTATACGGCAAATTTTTAATTAGTTTTTAATCTTGTCATAAAGTTATTGTATTGAGTGGTTTTAACTTTCGTACAAGTGTAAATATATATAATAGTTTAAAACCCAACTCTCCCAGGATTAAGAGAAATAAGACAGCAAATACCTCAAAATTCCCGATAGTTCACATTGAATTTTGAGATGAGTGACACTGATAGATGCCACTTGAGCGCTAATTAACAAAAAGGAGCGACACAATCACGAGTTATCGAATCTAGCGAGATTTTTAATTTCTCTTCTTCCTCCAGTAATTGTTGCTTGTTATTGTAAGACGACAGCTGCTCGGTAGTTGAAGCCCATCTCGTTCCGGTTATTTGCCTTCAATTGACGCATTAATGACACTTAATACTGCTAAAAATACCGAAAAGTTCCGGCGATACAAAAATAATTGCAGCCCGCTCTCCGTTCGCAGCTTTACTTAATTACTCGCTCCTTCAAAGTGACCTTTTGGGAGGGTTGATTTTGCTGCACAAAATACACACAGTTTGCTGGGAGGTTAATTGGAAGTGTCAGTTGTGTCTGCATTTTGTTTATAGTATTTTTGTTACTGTGAGCTAATAAAAATAAACAAAGTGCAGCCGACGATTAACAGAGGTCATGATGGTTAAAAAAATATAAATTTTTTGGTCTGGTAGTTTTGTTTGCCCTTGCATTTTAATAAAATATTTTTAAAGTAAACTATGTAAAATTATCTATTTATAAATAGCCAAGTCAAATAGCTTGTACTTTAAAACTATTTTTTTTTTTAACTTTTTTAAAAATCAGACTGACAAACTGAAAATATAATTTTATTCTGAAATTTTAAAAGTTATTGTTTTACAAGACTGAATTTAAAAATCCATTATGTCTAGCTATTAGTCAAAGCTCAAATTACTTTATATAGTTAAAAACAGTATTATAAGTTTCAATTTTCAGTGCACAATCCACTTCTAAAGTAGAAACCTGTGCAAGCCAGATTAACTCTGTGAACTTTTTTTTATTGAACCAATTCTTTTTTATCTAATAAAATGAATTTATTAGTATCTTTTTTTGTTTAATCCGAAATTGAAGAAATATTCATAGGTATTAAAATATGTTACTTTTACTTGTGATATTACATAAAACATTAAAACTATGAAAAACATTAACAGTATGTTACAGTAAGTTTTTTATTACAGATTTATTTTTTTAAATAAGGAAGTAGCCCAATATGTTTTAAACTGTTATAGCCTATTTATTTTTATAATATCATGTAAAAGTTTCGTATTTTAAGCACGAGTTTTTAAACGTGATTGATAATAAGCGTGCTTAAATAAAATATTTTTATAATGTAAAGATACTAACAGGTTCAGACTTATTAAGAATTTGGAAAATGTTTGCAATAAACACACAATATTGTTAAAAGCTTATCAGACTAGTAGTTTCAAGAGTTTTATCAACAAAAAAAACGTTAAAATAATGATACGTTATCTACACAAGCAGCAAAAGCACGAAAGCACACTGAGTATTGGTAGAAAAGTAGGCTGAAACTAGTGATGTACCGGACCCACAATTTCGGGTCCGGCCGGACCCGGATCCGGACTTTTTTTTCAAACTAGAATCCGGCCGGAACCGGATCCGGACTTTTTTTTCAAATTAGAATCCGGCCGGAACCGGACCCGGACTTTTTTTTCAAATAAGAGTCCGGCCGGAACCGGATCCGGACTTTTTTTTCAAATTAGAATCCGGCCGGATCCGGATATCAGACAAAAATGGTAATATCCGGCCGGACCCGGATAGTGAGTCCGGTACATCACTAGAATAAACTAGCCTGAGTCAGAATGAGGATTTAAAATTGAAAAAAAAGAACTTTTATCTAATAATAAGTAGAACAGCTAGCCTCAAGGTTTACAAATTTAAGTGTTATTTACAATTAAAAATCTGAAATCAAGTTCTTGAACAAAATACACTAGAAAATTACAAAATATTGAAAACTTGATCAGCTCAAACTTATTCAAAATCTGAAAGAAAACTAGCCTGAGTTTTTATAAAAAACTAAACTAGCCTGAGGCAGTCCAAAATTTTCTAAAATTCCCAAAAATTTTCAAACTAGCAGGGTTGCCACTGTTTAAGTCAATAAAACTAGCTAGAGTGAGTATAAACAAGCCTGAGTCAGAATGAGGTTTTTAAACTGAAAAATTACTTTAATCTAACAATCAGTAGAATAGCTAGCAAAGGTTGACAATTTGGTAGAAAAGTTGTGGACTGATTGTGGTACACTTAACTTATTAGTACTACCCATCATAATTAAATCCTACCTTATTTAATTAATATCTAACAAACACTAAATTCTAACTGAGACTACTTTCTATAATCAGACACGACAGTTTTGAGTGATGAATCTTTTATATAAAACACAACAAGAAATACTAGCATATACAAAATTATTAATTACTTTGGTAACACTTTAAAACTGGGAGCTATTTAAATCTATATCAAAAGACTTAAAACAAAAAACTAAAAATTAAATAAAACTTTTAGTAAACAAGAAACTGTAAAATTTCTAATAAACTTTTAAACTATAAACCTGGCTCAAACATTTAAACAATTAAACACCTGTTGAAATATTCACTTTTAAGACAAAACACTACTTACAATAAGCATTCACAAAAACGTTCAAGATATTTTGTTGCTTCAAGCTACACACCAAACTAACTAACTGCTTACATATAAACTGCCTGTCATGTTCTGATGTTTTGTTGCATCAGTATTTAGTTTGAAACATTTCGTCATATGATTCTCATTGGCTCGTACATTCAACCGTATTAACTCTAAATATTCTCTGAGCTCAACTTTAAACAATAAATAATGCAAGTATTCATTCCAAAGTTTTCAATTTTACAACATATGTAAAGAGTTGCATTTCATGAAATGTTTATTTATAGTTTAAATGTAAACAAATGTAAATTAGTCACGTGTACAAAATGAGCCAATCATGGTAGGTGTTTAATTTTAACTGACGAAAATGACTCTTATTAATTTTCACAGGGTTTGTTTTTGAAAAAATACTTTTCAGTATGCTCTTTTTTACTAACAAGTTTCGGGTCCGGCCGGATCTCAGTTAGGATCCGGCCGGACCCGGATCCGGACTTTTCTTTTCAAATTAAAGTCCGGCCGGAACCGGACCCGGACTTTTTTTTCAAATTAGAATCCGGCCGGAACCGGATCCGGACTTTTTTTCAAATTAGAGTCCGGCCGGATCCGGATATCAGACAAAAATGGCAATATCCGGCCGGACCCGGACCCGGATAGTGAGTCCGGTACATCACTAGCTGAAACAGCTATTTACTGAAAACCACCGTTGTTCTGGCGGCGGCGAGATAATGCGATATGACATCATAATAGCACCAGCATCACTCTCTCTTTTTGCGTCGTTGAAACCGGTGGAGCGGAAAAGACTGAAACGCGTTTTTCGTTTCTCTTTAGTCGGTGAGAAGCCTGAATTGATATTAGTTCATTGGCAATTTACTCTGGTGACAGTCAAGTGAAAATCCAAATTTGAAACAATTAACTTGAACTTAGCAAACTGTTTTGTTGTTACTAATACTCGGCATTTGCCTCATTTTAAATCGGCTCAAAACCTTTTTGTTTCTTAAATTAAGCTGAAGAGTTCACTCTTGATACAGAAAAAGTCTTTTGTTTATAAAGGTATTAAGTGCAGTTTGTTTGAGATTGAAAAAGAATATACAATAAAAACAAGAAAAAAGTAATAGTTGCAGATATTTTAGTGATAGTTAAAAAATGGTGGAGAAGCTACTAATCAAAAAATAAATCATATTTTTTTATGAAAGTTAATGGTACAAGATTTTTTTTTTAATTTAATGAAATTTTGTTAAACAGTTCAAAGGTTTTGTATTAACTTATACCACACATTTTACTCATCGACACTTTGCGAATGTATGAGAAAATTGATTGTTTATCATAGTGTTTATTTTTAAAATCCGTGTTGTTTGTAAAAATAAATTTGCGGCAATTATCTCTTGAATAAATATTTGTTTATCGTTTAAACCATAGAAAAAACATGCTGTTTTTGATAAAAAAGCTTAAAAGTTTTAGATGTCTTTAATTTTAGTTTTAGCTATTATATACAAACAAGCATTTCTAAAACTTAAGTTTATTCAAAAAAAAAACTAATTAATTTTTCTATTTATAACTTAAACTTAATAATTTTTATCTGATTACTAAAACAGCGGTAACAAAATTTGAAACAAAACTATCTAAATAATTTAATATGCAATAAATTAGTTATCTTGATAAGTAAGTATCTAAAGCTTTGTTTTTTTTTAACAGATTTTCTTAAACATAATAAAAAGTTTTATATAAAGATTTTTGTCATTATCTTAAATTAGTTATAATATTTAGGAAAAAACTTTAGTATAGTATGTTTTTACTATAAAACATTTCAGTTACTTTATAATTCATAAAATTTTGTTGTGTTCATAAGAATAAACTGTAAAAAAATGTTAAAAGGTATTAAAACAAATTTAAAAAAACGATTTTCTAATTTAAACATTGATGAATATATATTTTAAAACAAATTTAACAAAAACAAACTTCGAAGAAAAAATCTTAAGCTTGAAAAAGCAAAATATTGTTTGAAAGAGAAATTATAAATTTTAAAGTGTTGTAACACTTTTCTATCTGAAACGTACAACGCTTTTTTCTAGTTCAACACAAACAACGCTTCATGACTTTCGATGCTCGAACTTTAACCCAGATCTCGAAGTTAATTGAGAATTGGTACTTCCTCGCAAATTAATCAGCTGATAACCGGCTTGCAGCGAAACCTGTTTGTGAGATAGGCAAACAGTGTGTTGGTGAAACAACTCAACTGGCACTGAGCAGTTACTTTCTTGTTTACCTGCTTAACTGCTTTTGCCGGACTCGAGTCTCACAGTGAAACTAAATCGGCAGCATGAACTTTCGCACGGCGGTTATGAAAGTGTCGAGTCAGCAGTTAAAATGAGTAGTTAAACGAGCGAAGAGCAGTAAAAACTGCACAGTAATTTCACAGCACCGGATGCTTTTTGAAGCGTTGAAGTTCAAAACTGCTCATTTTTGTAAATGAAGCAGGTCGTAATATCATTGGTTTCGGAAGTAGTTCTGTTTTTAATATTTTACGCAAACCAACCAAAAACTTTAAATGGCAAAAGAGAAAAGATATTTTAACCAAAACTGTGTTTTTTAGTTTATTTTCCAATCTCTTGAATACTTATTTAGTGCAGATTTAGTATTAGTGAGTGTATTCTATTAAACTATTCAATCAAACTATCTAGGTATGACCAAAGAATTAAAGTAATAGTTTAAACATACGTTATTATAAGTAACGTAGTTTACTAATTTTTTTTAGTATGTTTTTGTTAATTTGTAATTTCTACTATTTTTTGATGTCTGTATATTAAATTAATAATTTATAAATAAAAGAAAAGGATTTTGAAAAATTACTTTGTTTCTTATTAGTTAAGAGAGTTGTTTTGTTGACATAAGTAAACATTTCTATGATATTTAGACAGCATCTGAAAATCAATACTTTAAAAAATAACGCACAATTTAAAATAACTTTTCAATACGTTTAATTTTTCTTAATGAATTGAAACAACACATACTTATATAAAGCATAATTTCAAATTGTTGATTTTTAATGATTATTTTCCAATTTATTTGTATATTATTAACAAAAATCTAGTGCTGTTTTATAGCCTTAGGTGTATTTAAGAATGGCTGAATCAATTGTTGACAAGCTATAAAAAATACCATATAAAAGTCACATGAGTTAAAAAATATAGCTATAAAATAATGTATACAAATATTTTGGTCGTTTTACGCACGAAAGTATACATTTATAGTCTAAGTTCAAGTAATTCACTTTTAAGTATTCATAAGACGGCTTATGAAGTATTTTTCAGTGTAAAATCTACTGAAATATGTATGAAAAACTTTTTGATAAAAAATGCGTAATTAACATCATGACTTCTGCAATGCAGTGGTTTGGTTTATCATGACAAAATATCAAGCTTTGTTTTGAGAGAAAAAATCTATTATGTATAAGTTTTTACAGCTGCATATGAATTAATAAAAACCATAACTATTATTTCAATTTTTATGTATTTATTTATTCTGTATTTACTTTTACTTTTTATTTTAAACTTATTGAATTACTTTAGAATTTTTTATAAAAATTGTTAGTTTTTATATTTACTCTAAATAAGCTAAGCAAATATTGCCGTGAACAAAAGATCAAAGAAAAACTAATTTAAGTACAGAACTAGTTTTTAAAACACATCAATCATATTTTTGGACAACTGTTACAAGCTACTACAAAATTGTTGCTCTACTACAAATACAATCTAAATATTTTTATTTGCATCATTGATAAGTTTTTTATGTAGTTTATTTAAAATTTTTTATACAAGTTCAATTTTTAAATGTTTTAAATTGTTTGTTAGAAATAAAAAATATATATAATTTTGTAAAAAAAGTGTAAAAGAAGTTAATCTTTTGTAAAAAATCAAGTTTTAATTTAGAAACAGTATATTTGAATATACTACAATGAAACAAAAAAAATAGTTTAAAACAAGTTTGGAAAGAAGAAATAGACTGTATTTTACAACTAGTTGAAAATTACTGAACAACGCGGTAAAAAAAAACTTCTAGTAGCAACAAGTTCCAAGGAAATAAGCGATAATGTCAGTCAACGGCTCACTGTGGTGTCACAATCGTATTGCTACTCAATTGTTGACTCGCCCGGCCCCCACCTGTCACCGACGACAAAACTGGAGGCATTATGACGTCACAACGGCAGCTGGACGATGCTACTTTTTCCGATGCTTGGCCGCTGAAACGGGTTTTGAATAATTCATAAGAAAATCGGTGCACTGTTGAGTCTTTTATTAACACAAGTGATACAGTTGGTATAACTTACTGGTATTTTAGTTTAGCAAGTATCAAAAGGATTCAACTGAAGTTTTGGATAAGAAATTTTATTGCATTTAATTAAAAATATTTAAAATTCACCATACAGAGGGCTTTGAAGTAAGTTAAAGAATGTGTGTTTTAGAACTTTCAAGTCTATCAAATATAGTATAAGTTTTCTGATTTGAGGTTAAGAAAAAACTAGTAACAGATATACGTTATTGAAATAAAAATATTTTTTGGGATTCTCACTGAAAACAGTTTGGTAGATTTTAAACAGTTGAAATTTGAACTTTTGTTTAAATGAGAACCAATATAATTATTAGTTGTTAAAAAAGCTTAGATATAGAAACAAACATCTTAGCGTAGTATTGTGTAAGTTTTGTATTAGAAAGCTTAAAAGTACTTTGTTTGAAAATACATAACAAATATTAAAGTTTATTTTAAATAATAATAGTTAGAAAACTTTTTAAAACTTTGACTGTATGAGTTTATAATTGAAAAAAAAGTTAGAGTAGTTTTCAATACATTTTTATTAAAAATTGACTATATCAGGTATATAACTTAATAGTTTGGAAAGGCTTTGTAAATTTCGCAAATTAGTTTCTAAAGCAAATAATCTTTACTGCTTGTGATAGTCTATAGATAATAAATAAGAACAAATTTGAATATTTATCATAAACTATAGTTAAATCTAAAAACTATAATAGAAAACTAAATTAGGTCTAATATAATATTAAATTTTAAAGTGTTTCAACAGTAAGTTAATTTAGAGAAAATAATTGAATCTTAATATTGTTTGGTAATAAACACAAGTTACAAAACTGGATAATTGAAAACAATTGCTACAAAATTTATTGTTTAGTTTAAAACAATTAACCAAAAATGTTTCAAGTTTAATTGAAGTAAGCTCTTTAAAGTGAAAAGTTTCAAGTTTAAAAAGTATTTAGTGACTTATTTTAATAGTTTTTAGAAGTGTTAGTAATAGAGAAAATTTAATTTTTAGGTTTTTTTGTGTATTGGACGATAAGAGTTGAATATTTTTTTTGGTTTTTGTATTTCCGCAACAACTGAAATACTTGCTTTAAAGATGATTTTTGTACTAGAATTCGAATAAGTAAAAAAAAAAACTATTTAAAAATTAAAAATGCATTGTGCTGTTTATCTTAACACAAACAATAAAATAAATCAAACTTATGTAAAAGCTTGTTTTTACTTGGTACAGCGTCATTACAAAAGACAGGTAAAATCATTATTTACAAATAAAAAGGTTTAACCATACACACACAAGCATTACAAGAGTGACGCAAATATTGAATAATTAATCTGGTGACTTAAGCAACTTCATTTCTTCTTTTCGCAGGTGTTAACAATAAAACAACAAAACAAAGCAAACAAGCAATTAGTCTGTTATGACTTCGAAATCATCGCAGAGTCGGTATGGCATCAATTCACGTTATAGCGAATCTACTTCCTCGAGAACTTCAAGGAGCGTGAGTTTTTGTTCATTTTGTGGGTGGCAATAAGAATCTTTAAGGTATAATTGCCAGTGTCAAGTTGCACTGCAATTTTGAGAAGAATAGTAATCTTCCCGCTTATTATATGCTTGTAATTCGTTATTTTAAGTCTGTTGTTTTGATTCTTGTGTGACGGTAGTTATATGTGACGTGTGAACATTAAGTAAAAAACATTTTATTTTTTAAGTCGTGATTAGCTCAGGTTATATATAATTAAGAACGTCTGTGGCAATTTTAAAATGCATTTTGAGTTTCATTTTAATAAATTTTTCAAAGTCATACTTATTGGAAAAGATAAAAGTTGTTAAAATTTAAATAGCAAATTTCAACTTGTAGCATTTTACAGCTGACAAAAAATTACAAACAAAAAAAAGTTTAATTGTAAATTATTGAAACAATAACAACGTTTTATTCAAACATGTAAACAATTTAATTAGATAATCTGATATAAATTAATCAAACTGAGTTAGCTAAAAGCCAAAAACTTAATTTTACCGTCATAAGAAGTCATTATAAAGCTAAAATATGTAAAACACTAACAATTTTTTAATCTTTTATAAAAAATTTAAATCTTGTCTGTATAGAATAAAAATAGACTAAACAATGTTTTATCAAAAGTAGTTTTTACTGAATTGTTGTTTTTATCAGAATGCGGACATGGTACACTCCAGTTACGCTCGTTTAGTTGAAAAGATTCAGCGAGTTGAAGATGAAAACAAAAATCTGGTTAAGCTTGTTGAGAACCTGAAGAGTAAAAATGAAAAAGTAAGTAATATTAATATGTTTAAAACATTTTTAGTTTTTTTTTTAAATATGTTAAACAACTTCCACACAACAAGAAACAAGACTAAAGTGTTTAAATTTTTTCAAAGCAAATTTTTATGTTTTATACTTAATATAGTAAAAAAAACTGAATTGATCGAAAAGCGACTTAAACATCATCAAAACAACTTGAATATTTTTTTTTAATGCAGTAAAACGGGTTGTATTACTAAGACTATGAAATAAATTAATCAAGTAGAAACGTAATTTTAACATTAACTTGACATTAGGGCGATTAAACTCATTTCAATGTACAATTTTCGAATACTTTAAATGCTTTAGAAAGTATTTTTTAAACATGTATACGTTTGTATTTATAAACATCTTTTTTGTAGTACTGAATACTTTTTAATTGTAAATTAAATGAGTATTTTGAATATAAATTCCAGTGTAAATTAGGTGGTAACAGAAAAGATGCTTGTTGAAAATGAAAGGGATGAACTATTTGATGAATGTGACATGTTGAGAAACCAAGTGGAAGAACTTACCAACAAAAACAAGCTAAACACAAAAAGTAAGAAATTTGCATACATCATATTATACTTATTAATTATTGTACCTATTTAAATAAGTTGTAAAACAACATAATGTGAGTATTAATATCAAAAAATAAATTTATTAAATTTAGTTGCTAAACTTAGTCAAGTAAAAAATAAATAAAATTTAATTATTTTTTTAGAAATATGGATCAAAAATTTTTTTTGTCTTTAATATAACTATACGTATATATAAAATAAAAGTAAGAATTAAAGATAACCTAAAAGCTGTCTCATTAAACATTTATCCACTTAATCTTAAACAAATTTTTTACTAAAAAAGAAAGAATAAAATCTTCGAGTGTGCTGATACAAGAAAACAAGGAAGTTAAAAGAAGTGAAACTTCGGCGAACTGGAAACAACTGGCTAAACAAACAGGTTATTATATTCGAAAATAAAATTCCGAATGTCGAAACCGAACAAAAAGATTAAAGTATATATATATATATATAGAAATAACATACACAAAATAAACTTTTGCTTGGTACAGCTGTTTCTGCGTTTAATACGCGTCCTCAGCCAAGTTTTATTCAATGAAAAGCAAACTTGTAAGTACAGCAATAAAAATATACAAAATTAGGTATTACGTAATAATAGATAGTTGATTTTAGACAAAATTATTAACAGAGTTTTTAGATAAATTGCTTTCTATAATGTATGCATCCAGTTTGTAATTCGTTTCTTTTGTTTAAAGATTCAGATTTCTTAACTTTTAAAATTTCGATTTTTTCCGCATTGCACAATTTACATCCGTTTTTTAAACTGTATTTATTTTTCGTTCTTGTTAATATTTCCCACTGAATTTTAAAATTAACTTCGTCATTTTTTAATTTCCAAATGTACTGCGATAAAGTTGTCGTATTTTTATGTTTTTCGTGTTTGAAGCTGTACTTGTGTTTTGTGTAGCGATTCTTGAACGATAGTCCCGTCGAGCCTACATAAAACTTGGTCTGGTTATCAGTTATGACTGTCGCTTTATATATAACATTTTCCATCAGGCAACTTCCATTTACCGGGCATTCTTGTTTTTTGCAGTCACACATTCGCCTCTCTTTGTACTGCGTGTCTAACATCTTTTGATTGTGTGCCATTATAAGTTGTTTCATGTTTGGCATGCAGGAGTAGGACACTTTTAGTGTCTTCCTGTTAAAAACTTTACAATATTGATGGTTTTCAGTAAAGTTCTTGTCCACAATCTCTAGGAAGCGCTTCCCAACCCGTGTTGCCACACTTTTGCAGAATGGAGCGTTGAAATAAAAAATATTTCTTCTCCTTCTTTTCTTGTTGTTACCCTTCTCGTTTTTGTGGCTATAGGCTAACTCGTGATCGTATCCACTTTCTCTTATAGCTTCCTGGTATTGTTGGGTTGTTTCCTTAAAAATGCTTTGACTGCTAGAAATCTTCTGGAGGCGGTTGTTCACTGCAACCGGTATGTGTTTTAACACATGCTCTGGATGGTTTGACTTGCTATTCACATAAACCGTATGCGCATTTGGTTTTCTGTACGGCTTATGGCTTTCATTTTGAAGATCTAATGTTACATCTAAGAAGTCTGTTACAAACAGATTGGCTTCGATGGTGACATCAAAACCAATGTTTTTAAAGACTTTTCTTAGATGTTTGACTTTTCTCTCCATATCTGGTCCCGGTAGGATGTCCACCACTGCTAAACCATCGTCACGGTATATACCAAAATTACCATCTCTAAAGATCTTTTCCTTCTTCAATTTATCTAAAATGTATAGGCCAACCAGTTCGCAAATTTCTGCGCCATGAAAGCTTCAGAAAAGCAATATATATATATATGTATATAAAAGCGTGATACAGGATTTTTTCTGTTTTGTTCAAACAAAGCAAGCTGCTGTATAAGAATCAAAAGACGTGCCGACAAGGTTAAAAAAATTTTTGCTGGCAAACAGCCTCGTTTTTGATCAACTCGCAAGAAAAACACGCATGAAACAAATCCCAAAAATTTCTCTTCTACTATTTCAGTTTCAGCTACTAAAAAATCGCACGTAACGAATAAACAACTTTACCTTGCACTTCAGGTAATTTTACAATTTAGACAATCAATTTCTCCTGTTGGTGTGGAATTCCTCACTCGTTATGTCATTTTCTTCGCCTTATTTCTATCTTAAGGCAAAAAATAAAAAGGCGTTTGTAATAAAAGAGCAAGGTAACTGTATAACTAAACATTTTATGCCATTTTGACATTTAACTGTTAAATTACTCCGGTAGTTAAAGTTTGATATTTTTTTCGTAAATGACTTTTCAGTAACTAGTAAAGTATTACGTAAACATTATAACTACTTTAAACATATTTCGAAATTCTTTTTTTTTATATATACCTTATACCAATAAAACATTAAACTAAATGTTTTCGATAAAATATACATGTTTATGCTTTTAAAAAAGTTGTTAACTACTTGAAAAACCAAACTACAAATAAAAATAAACGAAATAGCTTTGAAAAAAAAATAACATAATAATAAATACAAAACTAGATAAAAACGGAAACACAAAAAATATTTTTAAAATTTATTGAAGGTATGCCAGACAAACTTATCGAGCAGCTTTTCACGAAACTGGCTCCATTCCTTTCCCTCCTACTTTCAACTAAACCGGCAGAAAAAATTAATAAAACTGAAGTTAAACCCTCTGAAGACAAAACCGCGGAACACCTTAAATATTCCGACTGTAGCGAGAAAATGAACTGCGAACCGCAGAGAACCGACGAGATGAAACCGAAGATGGGAGTGAAGGTGTATGAAGATGTGGAGACAAACATCAAGAAGCAGGTGGAGAGCGAATCGGAAAGTGAAGACGTTTTTCACGAAACAGAAGAACGTCCAATCAAAAGCCAGCAAAACTCGAAGTTCAAAAATCGAGGCTGGTCATCGACGGAAATCGACAACGTTACAAGTGATTATAAACATTTTTGAATAAGCAAATATTACTAAAACTAAAACAAATCAGGCTTTACTAAGTATTCATCAGTTAGTGAGTAATCAAACTGTTTCTAGAAACTTGAATGTAAATTTGTTTAAAAGATCGGAAAAGAGGAAATTAAAGCTTCATTTTTTAAAACTACTGGTTAAAAATTTACTTAAAGTACTACTTTTTTATTAACTGTTTTTTTAAATGTATTTCAGTTTTAAAAGTATCCGCTAAGTTCAGATAACTTACAAATAAGTAAAAGCCATGTTCCTACGATTTCGTGACGCTGTTATTTTTAAGTAAACGATTAGTTAAGATAATGTGATTTTAGTCAAAATTTTTACTAGATAACGTCATTAAAGCCTAATGATTATTTGCAAACACTTAAAAAAGCGTGTGACAGTTTTTATAAGTAAACCAACTGTCTTTTACTTAGTATTACAGTTGTTTATCTTTGTTTACCAGATCTTAATCCCTTAATCACGATTCGTGTTTGGTGGTATCATTTTTCTGCCTGAAACTAAATTGTTTTGTTTTAATTTTGTAAATCTGTTTGTATAATTTTTTTTTGTTATTTACAAATCTTTTTGAATATTAGTAGGGAATAATTTTCCGTTAATGCCGAAAACTAAAGTCTAATAAGTCATTTTAAGTAGTATAATGATAGATGATACTTAAAAGTTTAATCTACGTATATGTATATTTATATAAAGGGTATACAAACGGAGGTAAGATACCTGTCAAGGCGGAAACGCAAAAGAGATGTGTGAACGTTGTAGTGGAAGGAGATGATGTTTCAAACAGAAATTCTTTCTATGCGAATAATTATTTTGTTGGAGAAGGTTACCAACAAAACGAAAATCATCAAAACAAGGATGATGAAGTGTAAGTAAAGTTTTGTTTTGTTTTTAAGTTGAATAACTCAAATAGTAGATTATAACCGCTTTAAAACAAAAATTTTTAAATCCAACAAAAAACTCATGAAAAAATTTAAAAGCTTGTCAGTATTATTTTATTTTGATATAATTTTGAATAGTAAAAAGATTAACTGTAGTTGAACTAAAATAAGTTAAAAAGTACTACAAAAACAGATACTATACTGAGGAGAATAGTGATGAGACATGTAACGATCAAGAAGAAGCGATAAGATTGCTAGGTTAGTTTCTATCAATAATCAATAGGCTAAAATTACTACGCAACGTTTATAATGGTGAATAAGTTCAATGAAAAGTTAAACAACCTTAATAAAAACAACACAATACAATTATGTAAACATTATAATAAAACTAATTTAATGGTTCAAACCATTAGTTGAACAAAACTTATAATGCTCAAATATGTAAACTAAATGTTACTCAGATAGAAAGTATTCCTTTGATGTTATAATACAAGGCAGCTAATAGCACCTTACATAATCTTTAAATGTGACACAAATTAATTTATTACACACAAAGTACTTTTCAAGGGTGTGAATCATTGAAGCTAACTTTTCAAGATTTATATTTTCTCATTCATCAAAACTTTACACTGTTTTACGATACACAAAGCAAACAGATCAGATTGACTGATTTATGTAATCAAGTTAAACTTTTATGGTATTTAAACAACAAAAACCAAAAAATTATAAAGTATGAGTAGTTTAACCTAAGTTATGAATTATTTAAACTACTTATGCAGGTATAGCTTAACCCTAAATTAACTAAAAACGCTCGTTTATTTACTGTAAAAATAAATTTGAATAACGTATGCAAAAATATTTATAAATATAAAATTTCAGACCAAAGTTACTCTCATTCAAGTGACATGGATGCATTCAAAAATTTCGCGACACTGGAAGAAATTAATTTGTGTCAAAACAACATGATGCAAGGAGGAAATCAAAAAACAGAGTCTTTGCCAGTTGGGATGTTTTTGCAACAAGATTGCATGGTAAGTTATGAGTAAAATTTATAAAAAAAGAAATTTTTTTTCTGTTTTTAGTTAAATTAAATGAACTGGTAATATTATTTATGATTTTTTTTGTTTATAGTTTAAACCGGTTTGTAATAAAAAATCCGAAATACAAATTATTTCTAGCTTGTAGACTTATTGACATAGTTCCAAGAATTTAAAAAAATACTTACGTAATAAAAAGGCGTTTAAAAAAAAAAGAAAACTGATTTAACTTTTTTTTTCAAAAAACCCTTAAACTAACCGTGAAATTTTCACAGATGCGAGAATTCGATAGATTTGCAGTCGAGGACGACAACTGCAGTGAAGACAATTTCGTTTGTCCCCAGCAAAGTTTGTTTTTATTATTAAAATATAATTATATCACTTTTTAAAATGTGGTTTTAAATATTTTATCAAAAAGTTGTTTTTACGCCTCAAAATTGCATGTCTTGTTACAAACCAACAAACAATTCATTGGTTTATTATTTCACTCAAAAATACTAAAAATAAGAAAAGTACAAGCTGCACAGCTATATATAAAGTTTTATTCACATTCTTTCAAAGCTTTTCATTCATGAACTTCAAAAATAGTATTTGAGTGTTTTCATAAACTTTCTAAAAAAATTTTGAGTGCTATAAAATTGACATATACAATTTGGAATATAATAGTGGTAGGATTGAATTAATTCCAAAAACATTTTAAATATGCTGACAAATGGTTTTAAAACTTTCCTAGGTTTTTTGCACACAAATAGAAAAATGTACTTAGAATTTTTGTTTAAATAGTTTTATGAAGTCAAATAAAAATTGTGTTGGTATATAACTTGCATACTTAAGTGTTTTTTAATCACATACGCATGATACTGTTTGCGGATTTTATTTTTTATTACTCTGGTACGTTTTAACCACATAAAAATAGTAACTTATCAATTATGCATAAAGTATAAAAACTTGCGGACTAACAATACTAATTTACAGAGTTTATGATGCACAAAGCATCGCAAGAAACGTCCACAGTCACGTGCTACAACCCTGAAACAGGGGCCAAGCAGCAGTTCAGCAAGTTTAACAACTACAACGACGATTTGCAAAACAGGATAACACTCGCTGAAAACTGTGAGTTCCTGCAACACTTTGAAAGCACATTATATCACAATGTCGGACCGTTAAATTCATTATCGGCACCAAAGCGAATTTGTTTACAATTACTCGCTTGTTTGTTTTACTAATGCTGTCTCGTAAACACAAACAATATTAAATTTCAGAAACATTAAATTCAAACCCTTATTGTTTTATGGCTTTAATTTAGCACGCCTTGCGTTTCAAGTGCCGTGTAACGAGCGCCTGACCGCACTAACTGTTTTTTAAAAGCTCTGAAACCCGACACTTTGGCAGTTAATTTTATTTACTGCTCATTACTAACAGGCGAAAGGGCGCCGCTGAAACCACAAAGCGACTTTTACAAGAGGGAAATCCCCTTCGACTACCACCAGTCGGGGTCGTTCGACTTCAACATAATTCCCATCAACAAGGCGGTGTGCCCCAACCTGAAAGGTGGTTCCCCTTCGATAAAACCGAAACCTCTGGCGCCGCTGCGCGGAAGCACCAGCTCCAAGTCCATCGTGGGAATAATGAAGTCCAAGTTTAGAAGGTTGTTAGAATTAGTTGGAAAAATAAAATTGTTTCACTTGTATAATTTAATGATTGATTGTTTTAGATATGCAAATTGTTTTAGGAATATTGTTTATTTTGAAACTAAATTTATTATTTTCCGGAAATTTACGATTGAAGTAATTGCAAATTATGTTTCATGTTGAATGTGTACTTGTTATCATAAATTTTTAAAACTGTATACTATATATTTTTTTACTTTTGTAAACTTTCAACGAAAGAAGTTAACCTAATATGCTGTAAGTTCCTAAATATTTTTTTTAGTTTAACAGTTTTATGTATTCTACCTTTTTTAGAACTATGTAATGTAAATAATTTCAACCAACATTAGCTTCAATTTTTACAACTGAATATATACATATGGCAGTTAAAAAGCAAAAAATGTAAGCAAAAACCTACATTAATAAAGCCAAGTTAATCTTAATTCGAATTTTATTCTTAGAGCATCTAAGGAAAAAACTAAAGACGCATCTAAAGAATTCACATCAAACAAGATTCCTGCTTTTAGTGGTTATGTCAAATCAAAGCCACCTATGGGTTCTAAAGTTAAGCTGACAAGCTGTAAGCCATTACAGCAGGAAAAAATGTACCAGGAGGACAAAAGTTTGGTTGAAAATCGCGTAGCAGAAGGTAAGTTGTTTAATCTCAAATTTAAATCAAAGCTTAAATACACACTTTAATTTTTTTAAACGTATATATCAATCAAACTTTTAATATTACAAGCTATGCTTTTAAATTACAATTGTTCTAGTTTGTTTTAAAAACAGTGGTTTTAGTAACCTCCCTAAAAATGTCAGCTGAATAATTGTAATAGTGTTTTAAAACTAATTAAAATCATTTCAAAGACACACAAGACGTGGAGGCACTGAGTGATGAAGGATTCGGTGAGAGCAGCACGATAGAGCGGATGGAGAAGGACGGAACACTCACACAGAACTCAGTTTCGCCCAAGAAGAAGCAATATGACGACAAATACGTGAACGGATTATCGAGTTCTGCCCGGATAAATGAAGAAACTCCAGATAACAGTGTGTAGAAAACTAATGTATTTCGTTGAGAATTAGTTTAATTAAAAAACTATGTTTAACTATTTAACAGATGAATGATGTGGCTGTAAACTATTTTTTTTTATTATAGCTAAATTCCATTTAAAAAAACTCTACAAAATGACATTCTAACAGGCAAACTGGCAACAAAAGTCAGCAAAGTAAAGGTTCTAAAAAAGCAGTCCTTGTGTTCCAAACTGTCGTCTCCTGCCAAACTGCAGCAAAAGCAAAACGGTAACAAAAACATAGCTGTTATGAATCACAGAAAGATACCTTTGGTGGAAAGGCAACACTCGATTGACGCTTCGCGGCTGATTTTAATGCAGAAGGAAAAACAAGCGACTGTTTTATCGAAAACAAAAGTAACCCAGCCTCTCTCGCCCAGGGGAATGATAAAGTAATAATTTGTTATTCAGTAAAAAAAAATTGAACACAATACTAAAAATATACTAATTTAAAAAATTATCTATCTTTTACATATTACTCATGCAAATATTCTTTAATTATTCTTTACCAAACTTAGCAAACTAACTCTAAAAAACTATTCAGAAGAATTGAATCGCCCTCTAAATCGATCAAACCGAAGCAGCAGCTCATCAGGCAATACAGCACACCGGTTAACGTGGCTGCCGATGACAAGAACAACAGAAACAGCAAAAAACCTCTTTTAGCCTACAAGAGGCTCCCGTCCTCCTCTGCAATCCCCCTAAACAGCAACCAGCCGCTCAGGCCACCGAACTCACGACTTTCCTCGTCGCCTAGAACGCCAAACCAAGATTACAATGAATTCCACGGCAGCCAGTATCGAAGGTTTTTAATATAAAAACCATAAAAAACTGAATGAATAATATTGTATGACTGTTATTTCTTAATTTTTCCATCGAAAGTCAAAACTCTTTATATACTTTAAAATACAATTTGTAGTTTATATAAATCTTGGTTGTATTGAGAGGTATTTTGTTTTATGAAGTGTTTATAAAGAAACTAAAAATTCATATTACAGAATACAGAACAAAAAATTTAACTAAACATGCTTCGCAGGTCATCAGTGTCGCCAGGAGAACAAACCAAAAAAGTTCCTTATACATATAATGACAGCAGCAAAAGAAAAAAGCAACAGTCCTATTTATCCCCACCGACAAGAATATCCCGATTAAAAAAGTCTACCTGATTTTAATTTTTTTTATCTTTTTTTTGTGTAATAAACAATATACATAAATGCTACTGAAGCTGGTCTTCTTAATATATATTTGAATAAATTTATATATATTTTTCTCCATTATGTAGTTTTGCAACTAAAATTTTTATACCCTTTGTACTTTTTTTTCGAGAGCGAAATTAAAATAACCTCAAAGTACTACTGTGACTAGCTCACATGATTACTAAAAACCAAACACCAATAATAATATTAATTCGTTGCAATTTACTTAACTTTATAAGAGTTTTGCTAAACTAGCA
The DNA here is from genome assembly GCF_965202585.1 of Thalia democratica. Taxonomy (NCBI): domain Eukaryota; kingdom Metazoa; phylum Chordata; class Thaliacea; order Salpida; family Salpidae; genus Thalia; species Thalia democratica. The sequence goes on along the minus strand of NC_139173.1, from coordinate 9,955,515 downwards.
TTTTAAAATTAAGTTATTGATGGAAACTACAGGCTGTATTACTAATAATAAAAGCGTATCCATGTTTTCCTGAAGAAATAAACTTGAAAACAGATTAAACAGACCTTAACCAAGAGAGATTCAATATAGCAACAACTTTATTGTGAGATAGAGGTTATTTGATTTTAAATATTTCGCTTTTTTTTATTTAAATATTATTTAAACATTACGCTTTTCACAACGTATCTTTTAACAAATTTCTTAAATGATATATTTAAACTTATTAAAAATATTGTACAAAAAAAACTAAAAAGAAACATTTCACAGTCTATGACAAAACAGTTTGCTATGAATCGAACAATACTGCTCCAGCCAGAAACAGTGTTGGAAAAGTGCTTTGGGTTAGTTAGATACTGACTATACAAAACTTAGAAGGTTATTTACAATGAAAACTATATGTTAGTTTAAAATACTTGTGGTTTTCATTAGTCAGTTTTATATGGTATAACATTCTAACAGATCAGCTGCAGCTTTTGTGAAAGGAAATGTTACTTGTCTGGGCTACAGACCGTATTATTTCGAGGCTATAAAAAAGAGCTCTTGTTTTTGTCGATATTGTAATCATGGTAACAATCAACTTATTAATTTTGGAGTTTAATTTATTTTAGATAGTTTTAATTATGACATTTTTTGTTATATCATTTTAATTATGTTAATTAAGAAAACATTTTTAATAAGATAAAAACTTAACGTATGTAAAACATTAATTTATTAAACAAAATAACTTCTTTTATTTTATAATAATTTTCTTAAATTTCGTTTTTTGTTTAAATTTTTCGGTTCAAGTATTTTTTCTATCAAATAAATAATTTACTAATATAAACACTTGACATATATATCAATTAAGTTTTTTTATCAGATTAAGTTCTTCATTTTTCAAATAGTATATAATAGTGAAACTTTCGTTTATGTTTTTGTTTTAGTTAACTGACACAAAATTTTTCGTTTGTAAATAGCGTGCAATTTGTTATATATTTTCTGTTGAAGAACTGACTATAAAAAGATTTCAGGGCGAAAAATTACTTTTTTTGTCACGTTTTATATTAAAAAAAAAAACAAAATAAAAAAACCAAAGACTTAATTGTAAAACTACAGACTTTGAATTTTTTTTTTTAAACCGATATCGTTTATGAAGACCATTTTTGACTCTTTATAGGAGAATTAGCTGATACAAGATTACGTCAATACTACACTATAAGACTTTAAAAAAATCTATATAATTAGTTTGAATTTATATTCATAAAGATATGTATTCAATGTCAAAAAAAACTAATTTTGTTTAAATAAGTAGTACTTTGATACTTGATAAACTTTTAAGGTAACTAAAGATTAAGAACATGCTTAGACAGTATTTGTTATAAAACTGATTGCGTTCAAAATTATATGTAAACAAAATTGATTTTGTTAGTATGTTGTCTTAAGTTTAAAGTTTATCGATTCACAGATTTAAGTAATCTTGATATTAGAATCTAAACGAAATAAAAGTAAGTATAAAAGCCAAGAAACTAAATCCAATTACCACATATTTTTACTAATTTAAGACTTAATCTAACTTAAATATTTTAACTTGTAAAAACTAAAATAATACTCTCAAAATAAATGTGATAAAGCTTTGTTATTGACCAGTTATAACTTAAAACATATTCATTTTATTAATAAACATTTTTGTAGTATACAAACCAGCGCTTAAATTATTTTATTTAATATTAAAAATGTTTATTACAATATACATAATAACTTATAAAAGTCAATAATTCAACTATAAGTTTTATAAAACTCTAGCAACAAAAACATTAAATTCTATTTAACCTTCTTTTGAAATGTTTATTATTTAATAATTTTAGTTTGTATCTAAAATCTAATAACACAAAATTTTATTTTGTTTTTTTTTTGGTTTATATAACTTTTATAAAATATATTCTTTTGTGGTTTTTAATTCAATAGTTCAAATAAAAATTTTAGTTTAATTTTTTATGTAAATATTCGGCAAACAGACTATTAATTTAAACTCTTATAAAACAAGCAACACAAAAAACAAGTAGTCAAACATTTTTAATTATATTGTAAAACTCATAAAACTCGTTTAAACTTGTTGTATGTTTAATATGAGCATTGATATAAAACTCAAAAAAAGTAAAATAAAAACTAAATATTTTTTTAAAATAAAGTTTAAAGAAATCATTTGTTCAGCTAAAATTTAAAAGCAGTAATACATACTATTTTTTAGCCTATTTAACTAAACATCTTAAAAAGTTTTGAAGAAAGTAGATATAAACAACATAAGTAAAATAGTAGGAAAATTTTCTTATGGAACTTAAATGACTTTACTTGTAAACTTTAACTAAAACCGTCGATTTAAGTGCTCTGTTTTGACAAGCTTATTGGGAAATTGAAATAAGTTGTCTAGTGTTTGGTTTTTCCTTTTGAAAAGTTCTTTAGCTTCAAACCAGTTATTATATCACAGGTTCAAACTGAGGTTAGGAATCGCTGGTCTTAATTTTGTTTATTAAAAGAAATCTGTCGCGAAACCACAACTTAAATATTGTTGATTTCGTAACCTTATTTATATACTTCAAGATTGAGAAAAACTAAAATTTATTATAAAATTGTTTGTATTTTAATACATTCACAAAAAAGTTCTTAGTTGCATTTGTTCATTGTTTAAAATAGTAATTTTACAATGTATACTTTAAAAAGTATAAAACATTTGTCTCAAGCTATTAAACTTTATATCTCATCACAACAGTTTTCAGTAAATAAGTTTAATTTCATCAAGTTTTTAATAATACAGATTTTGCTTTAAACATACAAAAAGTACGCTGTTATTACAAAGTGATCTTAAATTTTTGTTCTTGTAAATTTATTTAAATAAGTTTTCAAATAGTGTTTACCTAATAGTTTAATAAGGTATAAAACTTATTTTTTGTTATAAACGATTGCAACTTGTAGCAATATATTTTAAAATATATGATGTATTCTTTTTTATGCTCTAGTGCGTGAAAATTTGATAAAAAAAAACCTGTGTTTTCTTTCTAACATAGTAAAAAACAAAACTTTAATACCAAAGCAGTTTAGACTCAACAGTTTTTTTCTCATATAACTATATATTTATTACAGAACTATACGTAATCTTTTTAATGTTTTTGAAAAATACTTTAATTTGCATAGAAATATGTTCTAAGCTTTCATCTAAACCGTATACTCGATTTAATTTATTTTTAAGTTAAATAAAGTTTATAAACTCAGACTGTAAATATATAAAGTATGCAACTTTCGTATTATTTTGCTTAAAATTTACTTAATTGTTAAAACTTTAGAAATTCTAAAATATCAATTCTGGATACATTAACACAAAAAAGCCTTGTTTATCTCAAAATGTTTCTACAACAAAGAATTTTTGTCCTACACAATAAAACAGTCTATCAAAAAGTACATTTGCTCTAAATTAATGGAACAACTATTAAAACATAAAACGTTTGTTGAAAAGAAATTAAAACTTAAAAAAATACTTTGTTAAAATTTTTTACTTAAACATATGATTAACAAAAAAAAGAAAAATATATATACAAGTTACAATAAATATTTAAAAACGATGCTAAAATATCATGCTGCTTCAAGTAATTTACTCATATTTTAAATGTAAAAATATACATGCAACCATATAAAAAAATAACTTTAATAAAACTAGCTTGTTGCAAACTATTTTATGTATATAATACATATGGGAACGGGTCACTTTTGCACGAGCGTCACTTTAGCACGAGGGGACACTTTTGCACGGCGTCACTTTTGCACGAGGGGACACTTTTGCACGAGGAGACACTTTTGCACGGCCGTTACTTTTGCACGGTCGTCATTTTTGCACGGCATTTTTATACGATTTATAAATTGTGCGACATTTTATACATCAAAAATTTTGCACGACGTTACATTTGCATGGCGACATTTTTGCAAAGCGCCACTTTCGCACAGCGTTATTTTTTCACGGATATACTTATAAACTGCGAAAATTTTTAAAAATAAGTCAACTTTAAACGGAACTTCAATTTTGCACGCTTCTAATTTTTATTTTCTCAAATAATAAAGTTTTTTTTTGTCAACTTAAATAATATTCGCTCTTAAAAACCAGTTGTTTTGAATAAATAAAATGTGGTAGTTTTTTAATAAAATTTTAATGTAAAGTTTTTGTGAGTTTAAACTTTCAAGAATTTATTTTACAAACTAAGTTTTGGTCAAAGACCTCGTCAGTGCTTAAATAAAGTTCTTAAATAGAAGTTTTTATTTTAAATTTTACGAAGAACAATATAATAACGTACCACAATTCATTAACTCATTTTTATAACCTTAATTTAAATAAACTAGATGAATATACATTTTCTAATTTTAAATAAAAACAATTTTGAATATTTTAAATAAACATAATCTAAATTTTGTTAGTTTTTAAACAGAAAGATAAACTTAATTTAGTAAGGCTTTAAAACACGAATCTTGAGTATTATTTCAAACTTATATTCTTATGATGTTAAAATTAGCATTGTATATTTGTTAAACAAACACTTTAAATTTATTTAAATTTTAAACAAATGTTAAATAATAATAAAAAATATTTAGTTAATTTATGAAGTGTAAATGTATTTTAAATTTTACTTGAAGTTTATTTTTTAATTCAGCGTGAGAATAAAAAGAGCAACAAAGTAGCGCATGTTTTCATGATTTAAACTTGGATTATTTTATTACTATAATGTTGCATGATCATGATAAGCTAACATTTGGAAGTTTGAACTTATCTTCAAAGAAAATATACCATACTAGTCTTCAACCGCTGCAATATTTCAATAATGAGGCTTAGAAGAATTCTTTTTTTTATCAGTCAACTCAAATATGGAACAAACTTCCAAATGAACTATTTTCTTGCAAAAATTAAAAGAAATTCGATTAAAGTTTTATCTTTATATTTGTGTTATATTCGTTTTAGTAACATTAATAAGTAATTTTAATCAACTATTGATTTAGTTTTAAGATTTAGTTTAGTTTATAGTTCAATTTTATAGCAGCACCTTTACTCTATTAATAATGAGTCATTTTTTAATGTATTTAATGATTATTTATACGGCCAGTCTATTGTTAATGTACTTGGAGCGTTAAATTTTTATTTTGTTGCTAGTCAGTGCATTTAAATATTTGATTTTGATCGTTTTACATCAAAGCGTTAATAAGTATAAGTTTGTGGTTAAAATTTTGCTTTTTATGTTGACCTATAAATTTGATATCAAATTATGTTTTTATTTTTTTTTAATAAATAAACTATTTGTGATAATTTTCGCTATCTTTATGTGTCTTTCAGTTTAAGTGGTCTAGGTTTTGATGCCTAGGTGTATCACATGGACAATAAACTTGAACCGTATAGTAAAATATACAAAAAGGCATAGTTGTTGATTAATATTTCAAAGTTCAAAATAAACTAGAACAATTTACTTACACTAAAAGTATTTTTTAATCCTAGTTTCTTAATAAATTACATTTTTGTCCCTGGTATGAATTTTTTATAAATAATTTTAGTTTATCTTTTCGTCAGTTTGTTTCTAAATTAACTTTTACTGTTTAAGATTTTAAATCTTTCATTTTTTACGTTTAATATAAGCATTTTATTAGGTTTTAGTTTTCAGTTTCTTTTTATGTCACAGATTTGGTACTAGCTAAAAAACTTTTTACCAAAATGCAAAATTGATATTCATTGCGAAAAAGTCATCGTGCCAAAATGTAGCTGTGCAAAAATTTCATCGTAAAAGTGTGACGTTGTGCAAAAGTATCGTTGTGCAACAATGCTGCCGTAAAAAATTATCATCATAAAAAAATGTCGCCGTGCAAAAGTGTCTCCTCGTGCAAAAGTGAAGCCGTGCAAAAGTGTCCCCTCGTGCAAAAGTGACCCTCCGTGCAAAAGTGACCCTAAGTGCAAAATTGACGCCGTGCAAAAGTGTCCTCTCGTGCTAAAGTGACGCTGGTGCAAAAGAGTAGCCGTGCAAAAGTGTCCTCTCGTGCAAAAGTGACCCTTCGTGCAAAAGTTACGCTCGTGCAAAAGTGACACCCACCCAATACATATACAGCTAGAAGCAATATATTACACAAGTTATTTTTATTTTACTTTGTGAAGTAGACTATATATTAAACATAAAAATAAGACTATAAAAAATTAGTTCTTGAAAGTGCTACTTAACTTAATGCCAGTAATTAAGTTAGTATTACATTTAAAGTATGCATGCATTTCTGAGTATTTTTGTTTTAAAAGTTCTAACCACTAAAAACAATTACTACGGCTTATATAACTTAAACCGACAAAACAAGAATCACGTCACAAAAATTTCAAACATATTTTAAACAATATTGCGATACTTTATTCAATACTATTTAAATATTTTTCTTATTGTTTTCTTTTCACGGCAGCTTCACTGCACGCGTGGGAACAAAAACAAGAGTCTTAAAAACGCCTTACAACGCATTTTGTCGTTCATTGTTTATTCAAGTCCCATCGCTTTATTCAAATCTTGTGTAAACTGGCAAACAAAAAGGCGAACGACAAAAGTAGAGGTGTCGCAAAAGCACTACAAAAATCGTTTGAATTCTTTAATGCTGGGATTAAAAGCGGAACTTTGTGGACTAACAATAACACAAACTGCTTATTTGCCATCTGGCGTCCCTGACAGCTAGTCGTTGGGCAAACATTCTAACCCGAGAGTTTTTGTAATAAGTTTGTTTTTCTGCGCTAACTTATTAGTGTTTAGAAAACGCGCTAAGCCTCTGCATGAGAGAAAAAAAAAGTGGGATTGTCAACAAGAAGCGATGTAAGGTGTTTGATTTTTTAAACAAATTTAAACGATAAACAGTACTTTATTTTAAAATTGTTTCAAACAAATTTCAATTAATTGATCTACTCGGTTTAGATATTTTCTTTTTAAATGCGAAATCAAATTACAAACCCGTATTTCAGCGATGTTATGTTGAATTGAAAATTTTAATAAAAATTAATTGAAGTAGAAAATTGCGTATGAGCAGCGGGAAGAAGAGAAGTCAATGCAATTAAACGTAAGCAAATAAAAAGTGGCAGGGTCACATTTACCACAGAGACGAAAACGACCATGTTATTAACGTCTCGGACTCTGGAGTGATTGACGTTTTTGAATTGAGATTCGTTTCGCTTTAATTCAGAAGATAGATGTAAACAGTTGAGATTGCTGAAGTGTGCCGTGTGACAAACTTGTTTATGTTATACCACAATGTTTGACTTCTATTATAGTTCTGAATATGTTATGGGAAACAAATGGTACTAATACTTTAAAAAAAGTTAGTAAAACTAAATTTTATAAAACTACTTTACAAGCTAGTTAGTAGTCAACTAATCAAAATACTTCTTTCCATTCGACTTTAAAGTTAGCACAACCAAATCCGGTTACAATTTGTCAAATAAAACAAATCCCATTATCTTCGTGAAAGCTAAATTAAACAAAAAAAAAAACCTAACTAGAAGCTATACGTAATTCCACAATTACGTCATAATAGAACATCTGAGTAAATTTCAAACGCATGTTATAAATTTTGACATTAGCCTTAACACAATGAGTATTGGAATTATGAATACTTCCATGCACCTGCCAATATTTCTTTTTGTGTTGTGAATGTCCTTTTGTTAATAAAATTGTAGTTAAAATAACATTAAGAGCACGTGATTACATTTAAATATGTACAGCTATTAATTCTTTTAAACATTTTTTTTTTGCTAAATTCTAAATTCATTAGAAATGATTAATCTATTTCAGTCAACTTGAGAATAAGATTTTTACTTTTAATTTAGAAACAATTTTCCAAAGTCTGTGTTTTTACAGCTAAATTAAGAGTTATATATAAATTGTACTTTATTTATATCAAGTATCAATTAAAAAAACTTTAGAAAATTTGTATAATACATTTAAAGCCAGCATAATACGTAGCAAATATACAGACAGCTTCTAAGTAGCCAATTTGAACGACTCAAGTCGTGACAAAATTGTGTATCAACAAAAATTCCAATCAGTGAACTTTCCCTTCGTTAGCATGACTTCACAGCACGAATCTGAATATTAAATGAACTTGATACAAGTTGAATATACGCTCTGTATGTTTTAAATACTTATTGCGTTTGCATATGTGTGTTTATAACGACTATTGTAAAGTCATGACTTGCTGTTAATTGACTTGCATGCACTATTTGTTTGTGTCTTAAAACAAATGTTTAGAAATATTTCTTGTTAGTATGATTTATACTATCTTTGTTCTATGAAGGTTTAATACATTTATTTTTCGAAAAAATCCTCGAAAATAGTTGATACTTAAGTTAAATTAAAAGTTGTTTTTAACAAAGTTAAATAATGCGAATTTTTAAAGCAATAAATTAGTCAAATGTATGATTCTGTTATACTAACATCAAAAACGAACTTTCAGTGTGGAAGGTTTTAACAAAGCTGGTGTAAGTTTGAACCTTAGTAATAAAAGTTAATTACTTTTAAAGTATAACTATAATCTTTTGCCAAAAAAGTACTAATTAACTTAACATCATTCTTATCTTTTAGAGTTTATCATGCAACAAGGAAATTTCATAAACTATGAAACTTATCAGCCATAGCTGATATAAAAGTTAGTCATTAAACTTAAAAATAAATGATTTTTGAAAACTTTATCTAAAACTCTGCAGAGTTATTAGTCAACTACTTATTTTTAACTTAAATAAAGCATGTAAAAATTAGAAAGAAAATAGTATTTTTATTATCTAAGTTAATCTTGAAGTTATACAACTTGTTGTCATAGTTAGTTTCTAATTATAGCAATCAGTACTCCTTCTTAGATATTTTTAACTCTTAATTTTGATTTTATCGTTTTCTTTTTGGCTAAGCCTGACGTCACCAATAATCAAGATTAATTATCGCTTCCTAGGCGCCAATAAAGACAACTTTCTGTTTTCCTATAAACAAAAAATTCTTTTGACTTTTCGAACAGCCTAATAGGTAAATACTTGAAGCTTGCTAGAATAGGTTTACTTTTTATTACTTCCCATTTATTAAACGTTAATGGTCTTCACTTAGTGTAGGTCATAGATAAGTGTTGTTTGTTCAACCAATTAAAGCATTTTTTGTTGAACATAATTTTAAAATTTTATTATGAAAACAACGACGGTTGTTACTTAAGAATTTGATATTAAATAAACTAGATAAGAGTTTTTAATTTAAGGCTGATATATTTTTAATTGATTAAGTTATTTTTTTTTTCTAAACATAACATATTTTGTACTTTGTTTTTTACCTAAAATTTTTGATAGTTAAAAAAGTTATGAGACTTACCAAAAATTTGTTTATAACTAAAGCTGAAATTGTTTATTATAAGACCTTATTATTCTTATAAAAACAAAATCTACTTGAAGCACTTTAACTGTTCTTTAATCAAGCTAATTAGAGATTATGAAATAAAAATGTTATTTAGTAGTTAAATTAAAACAACTAAAAAAAAAAAAAATAATTTGGTTGTTGTGCAAGTAATAAGTATTAATGATTATAATTTAAACAAGCTTTTAAAACAACTTATACCGTAAAAAAAATATTAATATCTAATAATATTAGAAAATAACGATATTCATTTCTATAAATAATAGACATTTATGATTTTTAAACATCTTCTAACTATTGATACCATAAAGATAGCTCAAAAGTTTCTTTTTTTTTAAGTTAAAGAAGCTTAACCTTATTTTAATTAAAGATAAAATTGTAGCTTAATCACAATTACCTATTAAAAAAGCTTAAAAAACTGTATTTGTTTTTCGTTCTTACAAGAGTAATTACAAGTAATTGATTTACAAAAAAAAACTTTTAAATTTTTGCAGTAAAATGAAATCGAAGCGTAAACTAAAAATACTTTACTTAAAAAAAACTTACGAAGTAATATAATATTCTTAACGAACACTTTATTTAAAATACTTAAAGTAAGAAAAACAATTAATTAGATAAACTTACAATAAGTCGTTTTATAGCTTAAAAATAATTTTACAAACAACAACTAGTATATGTTATCTTTTGATAACAGTTTTTTGTTAAAAGCTACAACTAAATAAAAAAATCAATTGTTTAATATGAAATTACAAACATCATTAAATAAATTGACGGTATAAAAATTTTCTCTAAAAGTATAGTTTAATTAAATTTAAGATATTTTATTAAATCAATAACTTATACAGGAGGGAGAGTAGTATAAATTACCTCAAATGTTTTTACTTTACTTTAAAATAAGTGTTTTAAATATTTGGTAAAATATTGAAAAAAAAAATTAAAGCTAAGTTTAAAAAAATAGTATTTCAGATAATCAATGTTTGCAACTATCTGTGGTTTACCCTAAATTTTTGTAAATCTTTTAATTAGTTTTGACTTTTTCATAACTATCTCTACGGCAAATTTTTAATTAGTTTTTAATCTTGTCATAAAGTTATTGTATTGAGTGGTTTTAACTTTCGTACAAGTGTAAATCTATATAATAGTTTAAAACCCTACTCTCCCAGGATTAAGAGAAACAAGACAGCAAATACCTCAAAACTCCCGATAATTAACATTTTGAGATGAGTGACATTGGTTGCTGCCACTTGAGCGCTAATTAACAAAAAGGAGCGACACATTAACGAGTTATCGAATCTAGCGAGATTTTCAATTTATCTTCTTCCTCCAGTATTTGTTGCTTGTTATTGTAAGACGACGGCTGCTCGGTAGTTGAAGCCCATCTCGTTCCGGTTATTTGCCTTCAATTGACGCATTAATGACACTTAATACTGCTAAAAATACCGAAAAATTCCGGCGATACAAAGATAGTAGCAGCCCGCTCTCCGTTCGCAGATTATCTTAATTACTCGCTCCTTCAAAGTGACATTTTGAGAGGGTTGATTTTGCTGCACAAAATACACACAGTTTGCTGGGAGGTTAATTGGAAGTGTCAGTTGTGTCTGCATTTTGTTTATAGTATTTTTGTTACTGTGAGCTAATAAAAATAAACAAAGTGCAGCCGACGATTAACAGAGGTCATGATGGTTAAAAAAATATAAATTTTTTGGTCTGGTAGTTTTGTTTGCCCTTGCATTTTAATAAAATATTTTTAAAATAAAGTATGTAAAATTATCTATTTATAAATAGCCAAGTCAAATAGCTTGTACTTTAAAACTATATTTTTTTTTAACTTTTTTAAAAATCAGACTGACAAACTGAAAATATACTTTTATTCTGAAATTTTAAAAGTTATTGTTTTACAAGACTGAACTTAAAAATCCATTTTGTCTAGCTATTAGTCAAAGCTCAAATTACTTTATATAATTAAAAACAGTATTATAAGTTTCAATTTTCAGTGCACAATCCACTTCTAAAGTAGAAACCTGTGCAAGCCAGATTAACTCTGTGAACTTTTTTTTATTGAACCAATTCTTTTTTATCTAATAAAATGAATTTATTAGTATCTTTTTTTGTTTAATCCGAAATTGAAGAAATATTCATAGGTGTTAAAATATGTTACTTTTACTTGTGATATTACATAAAACATTAAAACTATGAAAAACATTAACAGTATGTTACAGTAAGTTTTTTATTACAGATTTATTTTTTTAAATAAGGAAGTAGCCCAATATGTTTTAAACTGTTATAGCCTATTTATTTTTATAATATCATGTAAAAGTTTCGTATTTTAAGCACGAGTTTTTAAACGTGATTGGTTATAAGCGTGCTTAAATAAAATATTTTTTATAATGTAAAGATACTAACAGGTTCAGACTTATTAAGAATTTGGAATTGTTTGCAATAAACACACAATCTTGTTAAAAGCTTATCAGACTAGTAGTTTCAAGAGTTTTATCAACAAAAAAAACGTTAAAATAATGATACGTTATCTACACAGGTAGCAAAAGCATGAACACACTGAGTATTGATAGAAAAGTAGGCTGAAACAGCTATTTACTGAAAACCACCGTTGTTCTGGCGGCGGCGAGATAATGCGATATGACGTCATAATAGCACCAGCATCACTCTCTCTTTTTGCCTCGTTGAAACCGGTGGAGCGGAAAAGACTGAAACGCGTTTTTCGTTTCTCTTTAGTCGGTGAGAAGCCTGAATTGAGATTAGTTCATTGGCAATTTACTCTGGTGACAGTCAAGTGAAAATCCAAATTTGAAACAATTAACTTGAACTTAGCAAACTTTTTTGTTGTTACTAATACTCGGCAATTGACTCTGATTTAAATCGGCTCAAAACTGTTTTGTTTCTTAAATTAAGCTGAAGTTTTCACTCTAGATACAGAAAAAGTCCTTTGTTTATAAAGGTCCTAAAAGCAGTTTGTTTGTACTTGAGATTGGAAAAGAATAGACAATTAAGAGTAGAAAAAAAGTAATAGTTGCAGATATTTTAGTAATAGTTAAAAAATTATGGAGAATCTACTCATGAAAAAAGTTAATAGTTTTTTTTTTATCAAGGTTTATGGTACAAGGAATTTTTTTATTTAAATGAGAGTTTTTTTAAACAGTTTAAAGGTTTTGTGTTAACTTATACCACACATTTTACTCATCGAAACTTTTCGAAATTTATGAGAAAATTGATTGTTTATCATAGTGTTTATTTTAAAAATACATGTAGTTTTTAATAAAATAAATTTGCAGCAATTATCTCTTTAATAAATATTTGTTTATTGTTTAAGTCATAGAAAAACATGCTGTTTTTGATTAAAAAAGCTTAAAAGTTTCAGAAGTCTTTAATTTTAGTTTTTTACTATTTTATACAGGTAAGCATTTCTAAAAGTTAAGTTTATTCATTTTAAATGCAACCTTTTTTTAATTTTTAAATCAAATAAAAAAAAATTTAATCTGATTACTTTAATAACAGTAATAAAACTTGAGTTAAGGCAATTCAAAATAATTTAATATTTAATAAATTAGTTTTTTTAATTAGTAAGTATGGAAATCTTTGTTTTATACTTAACAGACTTTCTGAAAAATAATAAAAAGTTTTAGATGGAGCTTTTTGTCATTATCTTAAATTGATTATAGCATTAATAGAAAAAATTGATATAGTATGTTTTTGCTATAAAACTTTTCAATTATTGTACAATTAAAAATACTTTATTGTATTCATAAGAACAAATTATAAAAAAATAAGTGTATGTATTAATATATAATTTAAGAAAACAATTTTTTAGTTAAAATAAGGATCAATGTATTTTTGTTATAATAAATTGATTAAAAAAAAACTTCGAAGTAAGAATCTAAAGCTACAAAAAGCAAAATATTGTTTAAAAAAGAAGTTATAAGTTTTGGAGTGTTGTAACACATTTCTATCTGAAACGTACAATGCTTTTTTCTTGTTAAACACAAAAAACCGCTTCATGATTTTCGGTTCTCGAACTTTAACCGAGATCTCGAACTTGATTGAGAATTACTTCTTTCTCGCAAATTAATCAGCTGATAACTGGCCTGCAGCGAAACCTGTTTGTGAGATAGGCAAACAGTGTGTTGGTGAAACAACTCAACTGGCACTGAGCAGTTACTTTCTTGTTTACCTGCTTAACTGCTTTTGCCGGACTCGAGTCTCACAGTGAAACTAAATCGGCAGCATGAACTTTCGCAGGGCGGTTTTGAGAGTGTAGAGTCAGCAGTTAAAATGAGAAGTTAAACGAGCGAAGAGCAGTAAAAACCGCACAGTAATTTCACCGGATGCTTTTTGAAGTGTTGAAGTTCAAAACTACTCATTTTTGAAAATGAAGCTGGTCGTAATATCATTGGTTTCGGAAGTAGTTCTATTTTTAATGTTTTACGCAAACCCAACAGAAACTTTAAAAGGCAAAAGAGAAAAGATATTTTAACCAAAACTGTGTTTTTTAGTTTATTTTCCAATCTCTTGAATATTTTATTTAGTGCAGATTTATTTAGTGCAGATTTAGTATTAGTGAGTGTATTCTATTAAATTTTTCAATTAAACTATCTAGGTATGACCAAATATTTTAAGTAATAGTTTAAAAATATGTTATTATAAGTTACGTAGTTTACCAAATTTTATTTTTTTAAAAGTTAGTTTTTTGTTAATTTTCAAGTTTTACTAATTTTTGATGTCAGTATATGAATATAATAAACTCTAAATAACTTCAAATAAGACTTTAAAAACTTACTATGTTTCTAGTTACGACAGTTGTCGTATTGACATAAGTGAAAAATTCTATGATATTTTAAACAGCATCTGAAAGTCAAAACTTTAAAAAAATGACACACAGTTTAAAACGACTTTTAATACGTAATATTTTTCTTAATGAATTGAAAGAACACACACTTACAAAAAGCATAAATAAAAAAATAAAAAATTTTTGTTTTTTTTCTATATATTGATAAAAATAATTAGTGTTGTTTTTACAGCCTTAGGTGTGTTTAACAATGGCTGAATAAAATATTAACAAGTTACATAGAACTAAATACCATACTAAAGACACATGAATTTAAAAAAAGCTATAAAATTATGTACACAATAGATTTTGGTCGTTTTACGCACAAAAACATATATTTATAGTCTAAGAAGTAATTCACTTGTAAGTATTCATAAGACGGCGTATGAAGTATTTTTCAGTTGGTTTTTTAGTGTAAAACCAACTGAAATATGTATGAAATTTTTTTAAAGATTAATGCATAATTAAAATCATGACTTCTGCAATGCAGTGGTTTGGTTCATCATGACAAAATTTCAAGCTTTGTTTTGAGAGAAAAAAATCTATTATGTATAAATTTTTACAGCTGCGTATGAATTAATTTAAATCATAACTATTATTTCAATTTTTATGTATTTATTTATTCTGTATTTACTTATACATTTTATTTTAAAATTATTGAATTACTTTAGAATTTTTTATAAAAATTGTTAGTTTTTATATTTACTCTAAATAAGCTAAGCAAATATTGCCGTGAACAAAAGATCAAAGAAAAACTAATTTAAGTACAGAACTAGTTTTTAAAACACATCAATCATATTTTTGGACAACTGTTACAAGCTACTACAAAACTGTTGCTCTACTACAAATACAATCTAAATATTTTTGTTTGCATCATTGATAAATTTTTTTTGTAGTTTATTTAAAATTTTTTGTACAAGTTCAATTTTAAAAGGTTTTAAATTGTTTGTCAAAAATAAAAAATATATATAATTTTGTAAAAAAAGCGTAAAAGAAGTTAGACTTTTGTAAAAAATCAAGTTTTAATTTAGAAACAGTATATTTGAATATACTACAATGAAAACAAAAAAAGTGTTTAAAATAAGTTTGGAAAGAAGAAATGTACTGTATTTTAAAACTAATTGAAAATTACTGTACAACGCGGTAAAAAAAAACTTCTAGTAGCAACAAGTTGCAAGAAAATAAGCGATAATGTCTGTCAACGGCTCACTGTGGTGTCACAATCGAATTGCTACTCAATTGTTGACTCGCCCGGCCCCCACCTGCCGCCGACGACAAAACTGGAGGCATTATGACGTCACAACGGCAGCTGGACGATGTTACTTTTTCCGATGCTTGGCCGCTAAAACGGGTTTTGAATAGTTCATAAGAAAATCAGTGCACTGTTGAGTCTTTTATAAACACAAAATATACAGTTGGTATAACTTACTAGTATTGTTGTTTATCAAGTATCTTAAGGATTAAACTGAAGTTTTGATTAAGATATTTTATTGCATTCAGTTTAAAATATTTTAAATTCACCATACAGACAATTTGATGAAAGTTAGAGAATGCGTGTTTTATGATTTCAAGTCTAACACATATGGTACAAGTTTTCTTGATTTTTAATAAAGGACAAACAGTGACAAATATACGTTGCATTAAAACAGAAACATTTTGTGGATTTCGCACTGAAAATAGTTTAGTAGATTTAGGACGATTGATATTTGAACTTGTTTTTCAAATGATGGACCAATATAACTTTTTGTAGTAAAAAAACAAATAAGGTACATAAACACACATCTTAGCATAGTAATGTGTAAGTTTTGTTTTTAAAGCTTAAAAGTAGTTTTGTTTGAAAATATATTACAACTATTTAAGTTTATTTTAAGTAATAATTGTCTTTAAACCATATTGAAACTTAGACTGCATAACTTAATCCTTAAAAAAAAAGTTAAGTAGTTTTTCATACATTTTTAGTGATATTGGTAAAAAGTTTTATAGATAGAATTATCTATAATCTAGAATAAAAATTTAAATTTATTATTATTTATTTTGAACAGATAAACACCACAATAAAATTTATTTGTCTTGAAAAATAACTCACGAAAACTACAAAACCTTAATAAATTATTAAGTTATATACCTGATGGAACAGTTTTTAATAAAAATGTATTAAAAACTACTTAATTTTTTAAAAGCTGTTCCATCACGTATATAACTTAGTAATTTATTAAGGTTTTGTAGTTTTCGTGAGTTATTTTTCAAGACAAATAAATTTTAGTGTGGTGTTTATCTGTTCAAAATAAATAATAACAAATTTAAAATTTTATTCTAGGTTATAGTTAATTCTATCTATAAAATTTATTTTTTAATTTAAAACAATAAACCAAAAGTGTTCTAATTTTAATTGAAGTAAGCTCTGTAAAGTAAAAAGTTTAAAATTTAAAAACTACTAAGTGACTTATTTTATTAGTTTAGAAGGTTTAGTAAAAAAAAACATTTACCTTTAGACGTATTAGTGTTTTAGACGATAAGAGTTTAATAAATTTTTTTAAGTTTACATATTTCTGCAATAACTGAACTACTTGCTTTAAAAATGGTTTTTATACTAGATTTCGAACAAGAAAAACAAAAAACTCTTTAAAAACTAAATATTATTGTGTTATTTATCTCAACACAAACAGAGAAATCAAACTTATGTAAGATCTTGTTTTTACATGGTACAGCATCAGTATAAAAGACAGGTAAAATCACTATTTACAAATAAAAAGATTTAACCACACACACGCATGCATTACAAGAGTGACGCAAATATTGAATAATTAATCCGGTGACTTAAACAACTTCATTTCGTCTTTTCGCAGGTGTTAACAATAAAACAACAAAACAAAGCAAACAAGCAAACAGTCTGTTATGACTTCGAAATCATCGCAGAGTCGGTATGGCATCAATTCACGTTATATCGAATCTACTTCCTCGAGAACTTCAAGGAGCGTGAGTTTTTGTTCATTTTGTGGGTGGCAATAAGAATCTTTAAGGTATAATTGCCAGTGTCAAGTTGCACTACAATTTTGAGAAGAATAGTAATCTGCTCGCTTATTATATGTTTGTAATTTGTTATTTTGAGTCTTGTGAGACGGTAGTTATATGTAACGTGTGAACATAAAGTAAAAAACATTTTATCTTTTAAGTCGTGATAAGCTCAGGCTATATATAATTAAGAACGTCTGTGGCAATTTTAAAATGCATTTTGAGTTTTATTTTAATAATTTTTTAAAAGTCATACTTATTAAAAAAGATAAAAATTGTTGAAATTTAAATAGCAAATTTCAACTTGTAGCATTTTACAGCTGAAAAAATATTACAAACAAAAAATAGTTTAATTGTAAATTATTGAAACAAAAACAACGTGTTATTCAAACATGTAAACAATTTAATTAGATAATCTGATATAAATTAATCAAACTGAGTTAGCTAAAAGCCAAAAACTTAATTTTACCGTCATAAGAAGTTATTATAAAGCTAAAATAAGTAAAACACTAATAATTTTTTAATCTTTTATAAAAAATTTAAATTTTGTCTGTATAGAATAAAGATAGACTAAACAATGTTTAATCAAAAGGAGTTTTTACTGAATTGTTGTTTTTATCAGAATGCGGACATGGTACACTCCAGTTACGCTCGTTTAGTTGAAAAGATTCAGCGAGTTGAAGATGAAAACAAAAATCTGGTCAAGCTAATTGAAAACCTGAAGGGTGAAAACGAAAAAGTAAGTAATATTAATATGTTTGAAATATTTTTAGTTATTTTTTAAAATATGTTAAACAACTTCCACACAACAAGAAACAAGACTAAAATGTTTAAATTTTTTCAAAGCAAATTTTTATGTTTTATACTTAATATAGTATAAAAACTGAATTGATCGAAAAGCGACTTAAACGTCATCAAAACAACTTGAATATTTTTTTTTAATGCAGTAAAACGGGTTGTATTACTAAGATTATGAAATAAATTAATCAAATAGAAACGTAATTTTAACATTAACTTGACATTAGGGCGATTAAACTCTTTTCAATGTACAATTTCCGAATACTTTAAATGATTTAGAAAGTATTTTTTAAACATGTATACGTTTGTATTTATAAACACCTTTTTTGTAGTACTGAACACTTTTTAATTGTAAATTAAATGAGTATTTTGAACATAAATTCCAATGTAAATTAGGTGGAAACAGAAAAGATGCTTGTTGAAAAAGAAAGGGATGAACTATTTGATGAATGTGATATGTTGAGTAACCAAGTAGAAGAACTTACCAACAAAAACAAACTAAACACAAAAAGTAAGAAATTTGCATACATCATATTACACTTTTAATTATTGTACCTATTTAAATAAGTTGTAAAATAACATAATGTAAGTGATAATTTCAAAAACTAAATTTATTAAATTTAGTTGCTAAACTTAGTCACGTAAAAAATAATTAAAAGTTAATTATTTTTTTAGAAATATGGATCAAAAATTTTTTTTTGTCTTTAATATAACTATACGTATATATAAAAATAAAAGTAAGAGTTAAATATAACCTAAAAGCTGTCTCATTAAACATTTATGTACTTAATCTTAAACAAAGTTTTCACTAAAAAAGAAAGAATAAAATCTTCGAGTGAGCTGATACAAGAAAACAAGGAAGTTAAAAGAAGTGAAACTTCGGCGAACTGGAAACAACTGGCTGAACAAACAGGTTATTATCAATATTTAAAAATAAATTTCCGAATGTCGAGACCGAACAAAAAGAAGCCGAAACACTTATATATATGCACGGTATAAGATACAAGCGTTAGATAGGAGTTTTTATGTTTTGTTCAAACAAAGCAAGCTGCTGTATAAGAATCAAAAGACGTGCCGACAAGGTTAAAAACATTTTTGCTGGCAAACAGCCTCGTTTTTGATCAACTCGCAAAAAAAACACGCATGAATAAAATCCCTTAAAAATGTCTATTCTACTTTTTCAGTTTTAGCTTTTAAATAATCGCACGTAACGAATATCCAACTTTACCTTGCACTTGAGGTAATTTTACAATTTAGACTTTCAATTTCTCCTATTGGTGTGGAATTCCTCACTCGTTATGTAATTTTCTTTGCCTAATTTCTATCTTAAGGCAAAAAATAAAAAGGCGTTTGTAATAAAAGAGCAAGGTAACTGTATAACTAAACATTTTATGCCATTTTGACATTTAACTGTTAAATTACTCCGGTAGTTAAAGTTTGATATTTTTTTCGTAAATGACTTTTCAGTAACTAGTAAAGTATTACGTAAACATTATAACTACTTTAAACTTATTTCGAAATTCTTTTTTTTATATATACCTTATACCAATAAAACATTAAACTAAATGTTTTCGATAAAATATACATGTTTATGCTTTTTAAAAAGTTGTTAACTACTTGAAAAACCAAACTACAAATAAAAATAAACGAAATAGCTTTGAAAAAAAAAAAACATAATAATAAATACAAAACAAGATAAAAACGAAAACACAAAACATATTTTTTAAATTTATTGCAGGTATGCCAGACCAGCTTATCGAGCAACTTTTCACAAAACTGGCTCCTTTCCTCTCCCTCCTACTTTCCACTAAACCGGCAGAAAAAATTAATAAAATCGAATTGAAACCCTCGGAAGACAAAACCGCGGAACACCTGAAGTATTCCGACTTCAGCGGGAAAATTAACTGCGAACCGCAGAGAACCGACGAGATAAAACCGAAGATGGGAGTGAAGGTGGCTGAAGATGTGGAGACAAACATCAAGAAGCTGGTGGAGAGCGAATCGGAAAGTGAAGACGTCTTTCACGAAACAGAAGAACGTCCAATCAAAAGCAGGCAACCTTCGAGTTTCAAAAATCGAGGCTGGTCATCGACGGAAATCGACAACGTTACAAGTGATTATAAACAATTTTGAATAAGCAAATATTACTAAAATAAATCAGGCTATACTAAGTATTCATCAAATAGTGTGTAATCAAACTGTTTCTAGAAACTTGAATATAAATTAGTATTATAAGATCGGAAAAGAGGAAAATTAAAGTTTCATTTTTTGAAAACTACCGGTTTAAAAAAATTACTTTAAACAACATTTTTTTTTATTAGTTGTTATTTAGTATTGTTCTTTAGTTTTGAAAGTATCCGCTAAGTTCAGTTAACTTCGATAGATGTAAAAGCCATGTTCCTAAGATTTCTTGATGCTGTTATTTTCAAGTAAACGATTAGATAAGATTATGCGATTTTTGTCAAAATTTTTACCAGATAACATCATTAAAGCCTTATTATTATTTGCAAACACTTAAAAAGCGTGTGACAGTTTTTTATAAATAAATTAACTGTCTTTTACTTAGTATTACAATTTTTTATCTTTGTTTACCAGAACTTAATTCCTTAATCACGATTCGTGTTTGGTGGTATCATTTTCCTGCCTGAAACTAGTTGTTTTGTTTTAATGTGGTAAATTAGTTTATAAAATGATTTGTTTTGGACTTTTACAAATCTTTTTGAACATTAGTAGATGAAAAATTTTACATTAATGTTAACAACTTTAACCAAATAAATTATTGTAAACATTCTAATGAAAGTTGATACTTATAAGTTTAATATATTTAAATTTTATATAAAAGGGTATACAAACGGAGGTAAGATACCAGTCAAGGCGGAAACACAAAAGAGATGTGTGAACGTTGTAGTGGAAGGAGATGATGTTTCAAACAGAAATTCTTTCTACGCGAATAATTATTTTGTTGAAGAAAGTTACCAACAAAACGAAAATCATCTAAACAAGAAAGATGAAGTGTAAGTAAAGTTTTTCGTGTTTTTTTCAAAATTTTAATAAAGTCTAAATTTAAAAGCTTATAACTGTTGTAAAAATTTAGATAAAGATAAAGTTTTTAATACTTTTTGAATTTGTTATAAAGAAACGTTTAGAATAAAAAATGTTGTTTTTTTAATAAGCCAACAGTTAAAGATAAACTTAAAACCTACAAAATATAAGATAAAAGTCAAGAGATTATCTTTAAGTGACAATAAAAGTAGTATATTCTTAAGTGGTAAAAAGTTGACTTTTCAACTATGATTTTTTAAAATAACATTAAAAATGTACTATAAAAACAGATACTATACTGAGGAGAATTGTGATGCTGCATGTAATGATGAAGAAGAAACGATAAGGCTGCTGGGTTAGTTTCTATAAATAATAAATAAGCTAAAGTTTAAACTTTGACGCACCGTTTGTAATGGCGAATGAAAATAGACGAGGTTTATAGGTATAAGGTTAAAATTTTTACCTACGTAAACAAAAAGCTATTTATGAACGCAAAATAAAAAAAAACCGTTAACAAAAAAATACTGGTATGTAAAGTTTATAATAAAGCTGTTGACTAATGTATTGGTTTAAACCACTTTGTTTAACAAAACTTATAATATTCAAGTATGTAGAGAAAATTCTACTCAGATAACAAGTGTTCCTTTGATGTGCACCTTACAGAATCTGTAAATGTGACACAAATTAGTTTATTACACACAAAGTACTTTTCAAGGGTATGAATCATTAAGATGACTTTGCAAGATTTATATTTAACCATTCATCAAAATTTTACATTGATTTACGATACACAAAGCAAACAGATCAGATTGACTGATTTATAAAATCAAATTTATTTTTTATGATATTTAAACAAAATCATACAGGTATAGCTTACGTCTATAGTAACTAAAAACTCTTGTTTTATTTTGTAACAAACTGATTTTAAGAACATAAATTAAAGAATATATCTGAATTTTAATGTAATGTAATAGTATTTAAAATTATAGACCAAAATTATTCTGATTCAAGTGACATGGATGCATTCGAAAATTACGCGACACTGGAAGAAATTAATTTGTGTCAAAAAAACATGATGCAAAGAGAAAATCAAAAAACAGAGTCTTTGCCTGTTGGGATGTTTTTGCAACAAGATAGCATGGTAAGTTATTTTCTGTGAATATAAATACGAAGTATATAAATATTTTTTATAAACTTTAATTAAATTAGATGTAATGATGATATTATATTTATATTTATTTTTTTTTCTAATTGCAGTTTAAACCGGTTTATATTTTAATGATATAAAGCAAGAAGTACTTCTAACTTATGATTTTACTGACATAGTTCAAAAAATCGGGAAAAAAATTAACCTACCTAATAAAAGGGCGTTTCAAATAAGAAAAATATGAATTAACTTTATTTTCCTTCAAAAAAAACTTAAACTAACCGTGAAATTTTCACAGATGCAAGAATTCGATAGTTTTGCAGTCGAGGACGACAACTGCAGTGAAGACAATTTCGTTTGTCCCCAGCAAAGTTTGTTTTTATTGATATAATATTATCAAATCAAATTTGCTTAAAATATGGTCTAAACATACTTAATTAAAAACTTGTTTTTTTACGCCCTAAAGCTTTATGATTTTTTACAAGCCAACAAACAATTAATTGGTTTAATATTTTACTCAAAAATACTAAAAGTAAGAAAAGTACAAGCTGCACAGCTATATATAAAGTTCTATTCACATTTTTTCAGTACTTTTCATTCATGAACTTTGAAAATGGTAATTGAATGGTTTCATAAACTTTTTAAAAAATGTTCGAGTGCTTTAAACTTGACATATACAACTTGGAATATAATAGTAATGGAAGGATTGAATTAGTTCCAAAAACATTTAAAATATGCTGCTATATTTTTATAAAGCTTTCCTAAGTTTTTAGCATAACAAGTAATAAGTTAATTAAACATTTGATTAATGTGTTGTGTAAAGTCAAAAAAGAAACTGTTTTAGTATAAACTTGCATACTTAAGTGTTTTTTTAAATACATACGCTTGATATAGTTTGCGGTTGACTTATATCTAACCACATGAAGCTAACCACATTTTCAGTTATGCATGAACTTTAAAAACGTGCAGACTAATTATACTAATTTGCAGAGTTTATGATGCACAAAGCATCGCAAGAAACGTCCAAAGTTACGTGCTACAACCCTGAAACAGGGGCCAAACAGCAGTTCAGCAAATTTGACAACAACAACGACAATTTGCAACACAGGAGAACACTCACTGAAAACTGTTAGTTCCTGCAACAATTTAAAAGCACATTATATCACAATGTCGCAACGTTAAATTCATTATCGGCATCAAAGCAAATTTGTTTACAATTACTTGCTCGTTATTTTACAAATGCTGTCTCATAAACACAAACATTATTAAATTTCACAAACATTAAATTCACACCCTTTTTGTTTTATGGCTTCAATTCAGCACGCCTTGCGTTTCAAGTGCCGTGTAACGAGCACCTGACCGCACTAACTGTTTTTTAAAAGCTCTGAAGCCCGACACTTTGGAAGTTAATTTTATTTACCGCTCATTACTAACAGGCGAAAGGGCGCCGCTGAAACCACAAAGTGACTTCTACAAGAGGGAAATCCCCTTCGACTACCACCGGTCGGGGTCGTTCGACTTCAACATAATTCCCATCAACAAGGTGGTGTGCCCCAACCTGAAAGGTGGTTCCCCTTCGAGAAAACCGAAACCTCTGGCGCCGCTGCGCGGAAGCACCAGCTCCAAGTCCATCGTGGGTATGATGAAGTCCAAGTTCAGCAGGTTGTTCAAAATTAAGAAATATATTTTTAGTTATTACACCTTTTTTAATAATGAATATTGCAGTTAGTTTTAACATTTAAATCATATTTTAAACTAAATATATACCTATAGGAATTAATGTTGGAAGATTTTAATCAACCACATGCTTTACTAAAAAAAATTAAATTAATTCGAAATTCTTTTTTAGATCATTTAAAGAAAAATCTAAAGACGCATCTAAGAAGTTTACATCAAACAAAATTCCTGCTTCTAGTGGTTATGTTAAACCAAAGCCACCTATGGGTTCTAATGTTAAGCTGACAAGCTGTAACCCTTTAAAGCAGGAAAAACTGTACCAAGAGGACAAAAGTTTAATTGGAAACCGCTTAGCAGAAGGTAAAATGTTTAATCTCGAGTTGATAAAACTGCTTGAAATAAACCAAATTTGTTGTGCAAATTTGCAACTTTTTTAACGTGTATATCACTATACTTTGGTAGTATAAGTTACCTTCTTAAATTAGAACTGCTCTAGTCTGTTTTATATAAATTTAAACCTCTGCTTTATTTTGTGAGAGTTTTTAAAAACTAATCAAAGTTATTTCAAAGGCACAAAAGACGTGGAGGCGCTGAGTGATGAGGGATTCGGTGAGAGCAGCACGATAGAGCGGATGGAGAAGGACGGAACACTCACACAGAACTCAGTTTCGCCTCAGGACGGATTATCGAGTTCTGCCCGGATAAATGGAGAAGTTCCAGATATCAGTGTGTAGAAAATTAATGTATTTTATTGAGAATTAGTTTGACTAAACAATTGTGATTAACTGTTTTACAAATGAAGAAGATAGCTGTAAACTCATTTTTTTTATCTTAACTAAGTTCAATTACAAAAACACTACAACATGAAATTTCAACAGGCAAACCGACAACAAAAGTGAGCAAAGTGAAGGTTATAAAAAAGCAGTCCCTGTGTTCCAAACTGTCGTCTCCGGCCAAACTGCAGCAAAAACAACACAGCAACAAGAGCATAGCTGTTTTGAATCACAGAAAGGTACCTTTGGTGGAAAGGCAACACTCGATTGATGCTTCGCGGCTGATTTCAATGCAAAACGAAAAACAAGCGACTGTTTTGTCGAAAACAAAAGGAATCCAGCCTCACTCGCCCAGGGGACTGATAAAGTAATGATTTGTTATGCAGTCAACAAAATAAAAATAAAAACAAATACTAAAAATATACTAATTTAAAAAACTATCTATCATTTACATATTACTCATGCAAATATTATTTAAATATTCTTTACCAAGCTCAGCAAACTAACTATAAAAAACTATTCAGAAGAACTGAATCGCCGTCTAAATCGATCAAACCGAAGCCGAAGCTCATCAGGCAATACAGCACTCCGGTCAACGTGGCTGCCGATGACAAGAACAATAGAAACAGCAAAAAACCTCTTTTCATCTACAAGAGGCTGCCGTCCTCCTCTGCAATCCCCCTAAACAGCAACCAGCCGCTCAGGTCACCGAACTCACGACTTTCCTCGTCGCCTAGAACGCCAAACCAAGATTACAACGAGTTCCACGGCAGCCAGTATCGAAGGTTTTTAATATAAAAACTACAACAAACTGAATGAATAATATCGTATGACTTTTATTTCTTATTTTTTTTATTCAAAAGTCAAAATTCTTTATATACTACAAAATAAAATACAATTTGTAGTTTATATAAATCTTGGTTGCATTGAGAGGTATTTTGTTTTATGAAGTGTTTATAAAGAAACTGAAAATTGATATTACAGAATACAGAACGAACAATTTAACTGAACATGTTTCGCAGGTCATCTGTGTCGCCAGGAGAACAAACCAAAAAAATTCCTTCTACATACAATGACAGCAGCAAAACAAAAAAGCAACAGTCCTATTTATTCCCACCGACAAGAATAACCCGATTAAAAAAGTATACCTGATTTTAACTTGTTTTTTTTTTTTTGTGTAATAAACAATATAAGTACTACTACTGAAGCTGGTTTTCTTAATAAATAGTTGAATAACTTTATATTTTTATTTTCTCCAGCATATAGTTTTGCAACTAAAATTTTTATACCCTTTGTACTTTTTTTTTCGAAAGCGAAATAAAAACAACCTCAAAGTACTACTGTGACTAGCTCGCATGATTAATAAAAACCAAACACCAATGTTAATATTAATTCGTTGCAATTTTATAAGAGTTTTGCTAAACTAGGATTTTAAAATTAAATTATTGATGGAAACTACAGGCTGTATTACTAATAATAAAAGCGTATCCATGTTTCCTGAAGAAATAAACTTGAAAACAGATTAAACTTAACCAAGAGAGATTCAACATAGCAACAACTTTATTGTGAGATAGAGGTTATTTGATTTTGAATATTTCGCTTTCACTTATTAAAATATTATTTAAACATTACGCTTTTCACAACGTATATTTTAACAAACTTCTTTAATGATCTATTTAAACTTATCAAATATATTGTGCAAAAAACTAAAAACATACATTTCACAGTCTATAACAAAATAATTTGCTATGAATGGAACCATACTGCTCCAGCCAGAAACAGTGTTGGAAAAGTGCTTTGGGTTAGTTTGATACTGACTAAACAAAACTTAGAAGGATCTTTACAATGAAAACTATCTGTTAGTTTAAAATACTAGTGGTTTTCATTAGTCAGTTTTATATAGTATACCATCTAACAGATCAGTTGCTGCTTTTGTGAAAGGAAATGTTACTTGTCTAGGCTACAGACCGTATTATTTCGAGGCTATAAAAAAGAGCTCTTGTTATTGTCGATATTTTAATCATGGTAACTATCAACTTATTAATTTTGGAGTTTATTTTATTTTAAATAGTTTTAATTATGAATATTTTTGTTTTATCATTTAATTGTGTATATTAAGAAAATATTTTTAATAAAATGAAAACTTAACGTACGTAAAACATTAATTTCTTAAACAAAATAACTTCTTTTATTTTAGAGTTGTTGATAATTTTCTTTAATTTCGTTTTTTGTTTAAATTCTTCTTTTTCTATCAAATGTTATTTTACTTATATAAACTCTTTACATACATTTCAATTAAGTTTTTATCAAAATAAGTTCTTCTTTTTTCAAATAGCATTAATTGTGAAACTTTCGTTCCTTTTTTCGTTTTAGTTGTGTGACATAGATATTTTTCGTTTGTAAATAGCGTGCAATTTGATGTATGAAAATAAAATAAAAACTTGAAGTGTTGCTCATGCTTGTAATATACTAAATTTAATTTGTAACTGCAAAATCAGTGCATATTTGTTTTTAAAACTGTTACCATACAGTTAATCATCAAATACGATATTTGTGAGCACTAGGTATGTATGTTAAAACTATATAACATTTTATATTCTTGACATCATTTATGGAAAAAAATAGTCAAAGTTAAAAAATCAAAGAATGTATTGAAAAACTACGGACCTTAGTGAAGACGCCTATATCGTATTTAAATTATTTTTGACTCTCGATTAAAGAATTGCCTATAATAGGTTTTTAAGGCGGAAAATTACTTTTTTGTAACTTTTTTTATAAAAAAAAATATCTAAGTAAAAAAATCAAAGACTGAATTGCGAAACTACAGACTTTGGAAAATTTTTTTTTTTATTAAAAATCCATTTAGTTTTTAAAACCATGTTTGACTCTTTATAGGAGAATTAGCTGATAGAATATTACGTCGAATACTACACTATAAAATTTATAAAAAAGATCTATATAGTTAGTTTGAATTTATATTCATAAAGATATGTATTCAATGATAAAAAAAACAGTTTTGTTTAAATAAATTTTACTTTAATACTTGATATTCTTTCAAGGTAACTAAAAATTAAGAACATGGTTAAACAGTACTTATTATAAAACTGATTGCATTTAAAATTATATGTTAAGAAAATTGATTATGTTAGTATGTTGTCTTAAGTTTAAAAAGTTTATCGATTTAAGTAATCTTGATCTTAGAATCTAAACGAAAAAAAAGTAAGTATAAGAGCCAAGAAGCTATATCCAATTACCACCATTTTTACTAAATTAAGTCTAAATCTAACTTAAATATTTTAATTTGTAAAAACTAAAATAAAACTCTCAAAATAAATGTGGTAAACCTTTCTTATTCACCAGTTATAACTTAAAATATATTCATTTTATTAATAAACATTTCAGTAATATACAAACCAGCACTTAAGTTTTTTCATTTATTGCTTAGAAGTTGTTATTACAAACATGTAACTTATAAAAGTCAATAATTCAACTTTAAGTTTTATAAAACTCTGGAAATAAAAACATTAAATTCTAATTAACTCTCTTTTGAAATGTTTATTGTTTATCATTTTTAGTTTGTATCTAAGGTATAATATTGCAGAATTTTATTTTTGTTTTTCTGTTTACATAACTTTTATAAAATATAATCTTTTGTGGTTTTTAACTCAATAGTTCAAATAAAAATTTTAGTATAATTTTTTTAAACATAAGGCAATCGAGACTATTAATTTTAAATCATTATAAAACAAACACAAAAAAAAACAAGTAGTCAAACCTTTTTATTTACTGTGAAACTCATAAAACTCGTTTAAACTTGCTGTGTGTTTAATTTAAGTATTGTAACAAAACTCATAAAAGTATAAAATAAATAAATAAATATTTGTTCAACTAAAAATTAAAAGCGGTAATACATACTAGTTTCTAGGCTATTTAACTAAAATTTTTAAAAGTTTTGAAAAGAGTAGATACAAACAACATAAGTAAAATAGTAGGAAAATTTTCTTATGGAACTTAAATAACTTTACTAGTAAACTTTAACTAAAACCGTCAATTTAAGTGCTCTGTTTTGACAAGCTTATTGGGAAATTAAAATTAGTTGTCTAGTGTTTGGTTTTTACCTTTTAAAAAGCTGTTTAGCTTTAAAGAAGTTATATTATCACAGGTCAACTGAGGTTAGGAATTGCTGGTCTTAATTTTTTTTATTAAAAAAAGAATTCTGTCGCGAAGCCACAATTTAAACTTCGTTGATTTCGTAACCATATTTATATACTTCAAGATAGAGAAAAATTAAAAAACATTTTAAAGTTGTTTGTATTTTAATACATTCACAAAAAAGTTCTTAGTTGCATTTGTTCATTGTTTAATAAGTAATTTTACAATGTATACTTTAAAAAGTATAAAATATTTGTCTCAAGCTTTTAAACTTTAAATCTCATCACAAAAGTTTTCATTAATTAAGTTAAATTTCATCATGTTTTTAATAATACAGATTCTGCTTTAAACATACAAAAAGTGCGCTGTTAATACAAAAAGATCTTAAATTTTTGTTCCTGTAAATTAAAAAAAAAAATTCAAATAGTGTTTACCTGTTAGTTTATTAAGGCATGAAACTTGTTTTTTGTTATAAAGGATTGCAACTTGTAGCTATATATTTAAAAATATATGATGAATTCTTTTTTATGCTCTCTAGTGCGTGTAAAAATTTGATTATAAAAATCTGTGTTTTCTTTCTAGTATAGTAAAAAATAAAACTTTAATAGCAAAGCAGTTTAGACTCAACAGTTTTTTTCTCATATAACTATATATTTATTACAGAATTATTTGTAATGTTTCTGTTGTTTTTGAAAAATACTTTAATTAGCATAGAAATATGTTGTAAACTTTTATCTAAACCGTATACTCGATTTAATTTATTTTTAAGTTAAATAAAGGTTATAATCTCAGACTTTAAAGATATAAAGTATCCAACTTTCGCATTATTTTGCTTGAAATTTACTTAAGTGTTAAAACTTTAGGAATTCTAAAATTCTAATTCTGGATTCATTGATACAGAAAGCTTTCATTGTTTATCTCAAAATATTTCTACAACAAAGAATTTTTGTCCTACACAATCGAACACTTCTATTTAAAAAGTACATTTGTTCTAAATTAATGGAACAACTATTGAAGAATAAAACTATTGTTGAACAGAATTTAGAACTTAAAAAATTATTTTGCTAAAATTTATTACTTAAATATAAGATTTGAAAAAAATAGAAAAAAATATATACAAGTTACAATAAATATTAAAAACGATGCTAAAATATCATGCTGCTTCATGTAATTTACTCGTATTTAAAAAAAAAAGTATACATGCAGCCGTCCAAAAAAACAAAATTTAATAAAACAAGCTTGTTGCGAACTGTTTTATGTATACAATACATATATAGCTTGCAGAAATATATTACACAAGTTATTTTTATTTTAATTTGTGAAGTAGACTATAAATTAAAGATAAAAAAAAACTATAAAAAATTAGTTCTTGAAAGTGCTACTTAATTTAATGCCAGTAATCTAGTTAGTATTACATTTAAAGTCTGCATGTATTTCTGAGTATTTTTATTTGAAAAGTACCAACCACTAAAATACAAAAACTGCTGTTCATATAACTTAAACTAATTAAACCTTTACGTCACAAAAGTGTCAAACATATTTTAGACAATGTTGCGATATTGTATTCAATATTATTTAAATGTTTTTCTTTATTATTTTTTTTGACGGCAGCTTCACTGCACGCGTGGGAACAAAAAAAAGAGTCTTAATAACGCCTTACAACGCATTTTGTCATTCATTGTTTATTCAAAGCCCGGTCGCTTTATTAACATCTTGTGTAAACTGGCAAACAAAAAGGCGACTGACAAAAGCAGAGGTGTCGCGGAAGCACTACACAAATCGCTTGAATTCTCTGGTGCGGGGATTAAAGGCGGAATTTAGTGGGCTAACAATAACACAAACTGCTTATTTTCCAACTGGCGTGCCTGACAGCTAGTCGTTGGGCAAACCAATAGTTTTTGTAATAAGTTTGTTTTTCTGCGCTAACTTATTAGTGTTTAAAAAACGCGCTAAGCCTCTGCATGAGAGCAAAAAAAGGGGGATTGTGAACAAGAATCGATGTTAGGCGTTTGTTTTTGTAAACAAATCCTGTATTTTAAAACTGTTTTAAACAAATTTAAATTGATTGATTTAAAAATTTAGTCTATTCGGTTTAGATTTTTTTCTTTTTAAATGTGGAATCAAATTACAAACCAGTATTTCAGCGATGTTATGTTCACTTAAATATTTTGATAAAAAATATTTGAGGAAAAAAAATTGCGTATGAGCAGCAGGACGAAGAGAAGTCAA
This sequence comes from Thalia democratica, assembly GCF_965202585.1. Classification (NCBI taxonomy): domain Eukaryota; kingdom Metazoa; phylum Chordata; class Thaliacea; order Salpida; family Salpidae; genus Thalia; species Thalia democratica. The sequence goes on along the minus strand of NC_139173.1, from coordinate 9,924,399 downwards.
TGCAATTAAGCGAATATAAGCAAATAAAAAGTGGCAGGGTCACATTTCCCACAGAGACGAAAATAACCATGTTATTAACGTCTCGGACTCTGGAGTGATTGACGTATTTGAATCGGGTTTCGTTTTGCTTTGAATTAGAAGATAGATGTGAACAGTTGAGATTGTTGAAGTGTGCCGTGTGACAAACTTGTTTATTTTATACCACAATATTTGACTTCTAATTATAGTTCTGAATATGTTGTTGGAAACAAATGGTACGAACAGTATATAGTTGCTAACACTTTAAAAATAATTTAGTAAAACTTAATTTTATAAAACTACTTTACGATCTAGTTAGTAGTCAACTAATTAAAATACTTCTGTCCATTCGACTTTAAAGTTAACACAATCTAATCCGGTTACAATTTGTCAAATAAAACAAATCCCATTATCTTTGTGAAAGCTAAACTAAACAACAACAAAAACTATTTAACTAGAAGCTCTACGTAATCCCCAAATTACGTCATAATAGAACATCCGTGTAAGTTTCAAACGCATGTTATTAATTTTGACATTAGCCTTAGCGCAATGAATATTGGAATTACGAATATTTCCATGCACCTGCCAGTATATATTTTTGTATTGTGAATGTCCTTTTGTTACCAAAATTGTAGTTAAGATATCATTAAGGGCACATGATAACATTTAATATGTACAACTACTAATTCTTTTTAACATTTATTTTGCTAAATTTTAAATTGGTTAGAAATGATTAAATTATTTCAGTCAATTAATGAATAACATTTTTACTTTTAACTTAAAATTTTTTTTTTCAAAGTCTGTGTTTTTACAGCTAAATTAAGAGTTATATATTATACTTTATTTATATCAAGTACCAATTATAAAAACTTGAGATAAAAAACTTATTTAGTTTAGTAATTTTTTCCTGATATTTTCAATTCTTTAGAAATGATCAAATGATTTCATTCAACTTTAGAGTTTAATTTTTACTTTTAAATTAGAAACATATTTTCAAAGATTGTGTTTGTATATCTAAATTAAGAGTCATATAAAAAGTGTATTTTATTTATATCAAGTATCAATTGAAAATAAAAATTCATTAAAACTTCAGACTTTTTTTCAAAAACAGTTTGAAGCCAGCATAATAAGTAGCAAAAGCACAGACAGCTTCTAAGTAGTCAACTTGAACGACTCAAGTCGTGACAAGATTGTGTATCAATAAAAATTCCAATCAGTGAACTTTCCCTTCGTTAGCATGAGTTCACAGCACGAATTTGAATATTGAACTTGATACAAGTTGAAATTACGCTCTGTATGCTTTACATACTTATTGCGTTTGCATAACGACTTTTGTAAAAGCATGATTTGCTGTTAGTTGACTTGATGCTTTATTTTGTTTGTTTCTTAAAACAATTATTTAAAAATATTCCTCGTTATAATGATTAATACTATGTTTGTTCTATGAAAGTTTAATACACTATTTTTCGCAAACATCCCTAGAAAACTGTTGATAATTTAGTAAAAATAAAAGTTGTTTTTAACGAAATTGAATAATACGAATTATTAAAATATACGTTAGTGATTTGTATGATTTTGTTATACTAATATTAAGAATGAACTTTTAGTAATTAAGGTGTGAAGTTGAACTTGAGTAGTAAAATTTTATCAATTTTAAATTTTTTATAACTATAATTTTTTGCCAAAAAAACTACTAATTAACTTCACATCATTCTTATATTTTAAAGTTTATCACAAAACGATTAATTTCATTAATTTTGGTATTTATTAATCGATACAAAAGTTAATTGTTAAACTCAGAAACATTTTATTTTGAAAACTTTATCTGAAACTCTTGAGAGTTATTAGTCAACTACTTATTTTTAACATGAAATTAGCGAAAATAAATTAGAAAAAACATAGTATTTTCATTGTTTAATTTAACCTTGAAGTTAAACATTTTTTTGTTATAATTAACTTCTAGTTATAGCTAGCATTACTCCTTCTTAGATATTTTTAACTCTTAATTTTGGTTTTATCTTTTTTAAATTTCTAAGATTGACATCACCAATAATAAAGATTAACTATCGCTTCCTAGGCGCCATCAAAGACAACTTTCTGTTTTCCAATGAAACAAAAAAGTTTTTTTCTTTTCCAAACAGCCTAATAGGTAAATACCTGAACCTAGCTAGAAAATGCTTACTTTTTATTACTTCCCATTTATTAAACGTTAATGGTCTTCACTAAGTGTGGGTCGTAAATAAGTTTTTGTTCAACAAATTAAGCATTTATTGTTGAACTAATTTTTTTAAATTTTACTAAGTAAACAACGATGATTATTAGTTTAAAATAAATTTAAACGCACATAAAGTTGGTATTGAAGAAACTAGATAATTACGTTTTTAATTGAAGACTGCTATATTTTCAATTGATTAAGTTATTTAGTTTTTGTTTTAATATATTGTATTTTGAACTTTGTTTTTTACCCAAAATTGTTGATACTTAAAAAAGTTATGAGACTTGCCAAAAATTTGTTTATAAGTACAGCTAAAATTGTTTACTATAAGAACTTATTGTTTTTATAAAAACAAAATCTACTTGAAGCACTTTAACTCTTCTTTAATTATGCTAATTATAGATTATGAAATAAAATTTTGTTTAGTAATTAAATTAGAGCTACTAATTAAATTGAAAAAATAAACATTTGGTTGTTGTGCAAATAATACGTAAAAATGACTATAACTTAACAAGCTTTTAAGCAACTTATACCAGATATAAATCATTAACATCTACTAATATTAAAAAGTAATGATAATCTTTTCTACAAATAATACACATTAATAATTTAAGGCATTTAAGATTTTAAAACATCTTCTAGCTTGTTGATAGCATAAAGATAGCTCTAAAGTTTCTTATTTTTAAAGTAAAAGAAGCTTAACCTTTTTTTTTAATTGAATTGTAACCTGGTCACAAATTACCTTTTTATAGAATTTTGAAAATTGTATTTGAATTCCGTTCTTACAGGAGTAATTACAAGTAAATGTTTTGCAAAATTTTCAATGTTTGCAGCAGAATAAAATCAAAGCGTAAACTAAGACTATTTTACTTTAAAAAAAACTTACGAAGTATTTCAGTTTTTTTAACGGACTCTTTATTTAATTAACATTAAAGTAAGAAAAACCAAATAGTTAGATAAACTTACAATAAATCGTTTTATAGCCTTATAATGATTATACAATTAACAACTAGTAAGTATTTTCTTTTGATATTAGTTTTTTATTAAAAGCTACAACTAAATAAAAAAATCAATTGTTAAATACAATCTTACAAACAATTGACGGTATAAAAATTTGCTCTAAAAGTATATTCTATTTTCAAATTTTAAATTTTTTATTAAATCAATAATTTGTACAGGTAGAAGATTAGTATAAATTACCTTGAACTTTTTAAATTTCTTACAAAATAAGTGTTTTAACTAATTTTAAAATATTAACATAGAATATGATATAACTAAATATAAAAAAAAAATTTGTTGTTTATTCATTGCAACTATCTGTGGTTTACTATAAACTTTTGTAAATTTCTTTTTAGTTTTCACTTTTTCATAACCATCCATATGACAAATTTTCAATTAGTTTTTAATCTTGTCAGAAAGTTGTTTTGAGTGGTTTTACTTTTCATACAAGTGTAAATTCATATAATAGTTTAAAACCCTACTCTCCTAGGATTAAGAAAAACATGACAGCAAATACCTCAAAACTCCCGATAATTCACAGTTTGAGATGAGTGACATTGATTGCTGCCACTTTAGCGCTAATTAACAAAAAGGAGCGACACAATCACGAGTTATCGAATCTAGCGAGATTTTCAATTTCTCTTCTTCCTCCAGTATTCGTTGCTTGTTATTGTAAGGCGACGGCTGCTCGGTTGTTGAAGCCCATCTCGTTCCGGTTATTTGCCTTCAATTGACGCATTAATGACACTTAATACTGCTAAAAATACCGAAAAATTCCGGCGATACAAAGAAAATTACAGCCCGTTTTCCGTTCGCAGATTATCTTAATTACTCGCTCCTTCAAAGTGACCTTTTGAGAGGGTTGATTTTGCTGCATAAAATACACACAGTTTGCTGGGAGGTTAATTGCAGGTGTCAGTTGTGTCTGCATTTTGTTTATAGTATTTTTGTTACTGTGAGCTAATGAAAACAAACATAGTGCAGCCGACGATTAACAGAAAGAAGTCTTGGTGGTTGAAAAAATATAATATTTTTTGGTCTGGTAGTTTTGTTTGCCCTTGCATTTTAATAAAATAATGTTGTAGAAAAATTATGAAGTATTATTTACTTATAAATAGCCAAGTCAAATAGCTTGTACTTGAAAACTTTTTTTTATCTATTATTAATTAGACTGACAAACTGAAAATATACTTTTAATTTGAATTTTTTTTTAAATCTTGTTTCATAAGACTGAATTTTCAAATCCATTGTGTTGAGCTATTAGTCAAAGCTCAAATTACTTTAAATAGTTAATTACAGTATTATAAATTTCAGTGTACAATCCAATTCTAAAGTAGGAACCTGTGCAAGCCAGATTAACTATTTGAACTTTTTTTTATTGCAACAATTCTTTTTCATCTATTTAAACAAATTTACTACCATCTTTTTTTTGCTAAAACCGAAATTGAAGAAATATTCATAAATATTAGAATATGTGACTTTTACCTGTGATATTACATAAAACATTATAACTATGAAAAACAATAATAGTATGTTACACAAATTAAGGAACTCATGTAAGTTTTTAATTACAGAATTATTTTTATAAATTAGGAAGTAGCTCAACATGATTTAAACTGTTTTAGGCTATTTATTTTTATAATTTTATGTAACATGTTTCGTAATTTAAGCACAAGCTTTAAAACGTGATTGGTTATAAGCGTACTTAAACAAAATATATTTTTTATAATGTAAAATTAATAACAGATTATGGCTTATTAAGAATTTGGAAAATGTTTGCAATAAACACACAATCTTGTTAAAAGCTTATCAGACTACTAGTTTCAAGGGTTTTGTCAACAAAAAACTTTAAAATAATGATACGTTATCTATACAAGCAGCAAAAGCACGAGCACACACTGAGTATTGATAGAAAAGTAGGCTGAAACAGCTATTTACTGAAAACCACCGTTGTTCTGGCGGCGGCGAGATAATGCCATATGACGTCATAATAGCACAAGCATCACTCTCTCGTTTTGCGTCGTTGAAACCGGTGGAGCGGAAAAGACTGAAACGCGTTTTTCGTTTCTCTTTAGTCGGTGAGAAGCCTGAATTGAGATTAGTTCATTGACAATTTACTCTGGTGACAGTCAAGTGAAAATCCCCATGTGAAACAATTAACTTGAACTTAGCAAACTTTTTTGTTGTTACTAATACTCGGCATTTGCCTCTTTTTAAATCGGCTTAAAACTGTTTTGTTTCTTAAATTAAGCTGAAGATTTCACTCTTGATACAGAAAAAGTCTTTTGTTTAGTGCTAAGAGCAGTTTGTTTGTACTTGAGTTTGGAAAAGAATAGACAATAAAAACACAAAAAATGTAATAGTTTTATATGTTTTAGTGATAGTTGAAAAATAGTGGATAATCTACCAATAAAAAAAGTTAATTATACATTTTACGATAATTAATGGTACAAGTAACTTTTTTACTTAAATGAAAGTTTTTAAAACAGTTCAAAGGTTTTGTATTAACTTAATACCACACGTTTTACTAAAAGAAACTTTTCGAAATGTATGAGAAAATTTATTGTTTATCATAGAGTTTACTTTAAAAACCCGTGTTGTTTGTAAAAAATAAATTTGCGGCAATTATCTATTAAATAAATATTTGTTAATTGTTCAACTTAGAACGTAGAAAAACATTCTCTTTTCGATAAAAACAAAAAGCTTAAAAGTTTCAGACTGTTTTGATTTGATTTTTTGCTATTTTATACAGATAGCATTTCTAAAAACTAAGTTTATTCATTTTAAATAAAACTTTTTTTTGAATTTTGAACTTTAAATTAAATTTTTTTAATCTGATTACTTGAACAAAAGTAAAAAAAAATAAAAAAAAGCTATTAAAAATGATTAAATATGCAATGAATTAGTTTTTTAATTACTAAGTATCAAAACCTTTGTTTTATGCTTAACAGATTTTATAAAATATATTAAAAAGTTTTAGATGGAGCTTTTTGTCGTTATCTTAAATTAGTTATAACATTTAGGAAAAAACTAAAGTGTAGTATGTTTTTTTATTATAAAACTTTTCAATTGATTTACGATTAAAAACACTTTATTGTATTTATATAACAAGTTATAAAAAGAAAAGAAAAATTAACAAGATATTATTAAACAAAAAAAATATTTTCTAGTTATTAAAAAAATGATGAATTTATTTTTGTTATATTAATTTGAATAAAAAACAAACTTAGAAATAAAAGTCTGAAGCTTGAAAAAGATAAATATTGTTTGAAAAAGAAGTTATAAGTTTTGGAGTATTGTAACACTTTTCTATCTGAAAGGTACAACGCTTTTTTCTTGTTCAGCACAAACAACGCTTCATGATTTTCGGTGCTCGAACTTTAACCGAAATCTAAAACTTGATTGAGAATTGCTACTTTCTCGCAAATTAATCAGCTGATAACCGGCCTGCAGCGAAACCTGTTTGTGAGATAAGCAAACAGTGTGTTGATGAAACAACTCAACTAGCACTGAGCAGTTACTTTCTTGTTTACCTGCTTAACTGCTTTTGCCGGACTCGAGTCTCACAGTGAAACTAATTCGGCAGCATGAACTTTCGCACGGCGGTTATGAAAGTGTCGAGTCAGCAGTTAAAATGAATATTAAACGAGCGAAGAGCAGTAAAAACTGCACAGTAATTTCACAGCACCGGATGATTTTTGAAGTGTTGAAGTTCAAAACTGCTCATTTTTGAAAATGAAGCCGGTCGTAATATAATTGGTTTCGGAAGTACTTCTATTTTTAATGTTTTACGCAAACCCAGCAGAAACTTTAAAAGGCAAAAGAGAAAAGATATTTTAACCAAAACTGTGTTTTTTAGTTTATTTTCCAATCTCTTGAATATTTATTTAGTGCAGATTTAGTATTAGTGAGTGTATTCTATTAAATTTTTCAATCAAACTATCTAGGTATGACCAAAGAATTAAAGTAATAGTTTAAACATACGTTATTATAAGTTATGTAGTTTACCAATTTTTTATTAGTATGTTTTTGTTAATTTGTAAGTTCTACTATTTTTTGATGGCTGTATATTAAATTAATAATTTTTAAATAAAAGAAAAGGATTTTGAAAACTTACTATGTTTCTTATTAGTTAAAAGAGTTGTTGTGATGACATAAGTAAACATTTCTATGATATTTAGACAGCATCTGAAAATCAATACTTTAAAAAGTAATACACAATTTAAAATAATTTTTTAGTACGTTTAATTTTTCTTAATGAATTGAAACAACACATACTTAAATAAAGCATAATTTCAAATTGTTGATTTTTTATGATTATTTTCTAATTTCTTTGTATATTATTAACAAAAATCTAGTGCTGTTTTATAGCCTTAGGTGTATTTAAGAATGGCTGAATCAATTGTTGACAAGCTATAGAAAAATATCATAAAAAAGTCACGTGAGTTAAAAAATATAGCTATAAAATAATGTATACAAAAGATGTTGGTCATTTTACGCACGAAAGTATACATTTATAGTCTAAGTTCAAGTAATTCACTTTTAAATATTCATAAGACGGCGTATGAAGTATTTTTTAGTTGGTTTTTCAGTGTAAAACCTACAGAAATATGTATGAAAAACTTTTTGATAAAAAATGCGTAATTAACATCATGACTTCTGCAATGTAGTGGTTTGGTTTATCGTGACAAAATTTCAAGCTTTGTTTTGAGAGAAAAAAATCTATTATGTATAAGTTTTTACAGCTGCATATGAATTAATAAAAACCATAACTATTATTTCAATTTTTATGTGTTTATTTATTCTGTATTTACTTTTTATTTTAAAATTATTGAATTACTTTAGAATTTTTTAGAAAAATTGTTAGTTTTTGTATTTACTCTAAATAAGCTAAGCATATATTGCCGTGAACAAAAGATCAAAGAAAAACTAATTTAAGTACAGAACTAGTTTTTAAAACACATCAATCATATTTTTTGACAACTGTTACAAGCTACTACAAAATTGTTGCTCTACTACAAATACAATCTAAATATTTTCGTTTGCATCATTGATAGTTTATTTAAAATTTTTTGTAGAAGTTCAATTTTAAAATGTTTTAAATTGTTTGTTAAAAATAAAAATTTAATATAATTTTGTAAAATAAAGCGTAAAAGAAGTTAGACTTTTGTGAAAATCTAGTATTAATTTAGAAACAGTATTTTTAAATATACTACAATAAAACAAAAAAGTGTTTAAAACAAGTTTGGAAAGAAAAATGTACTGTATTTTTATACTAATTGAAAATTACTGTACAACGCGGTAAAAAAAAACTTCTAGTAGCAACAAGTTGCAAGGAAATAAGCGATAATGTCAGTGAACGGCTCACTGTGATGTCACAATCGAATTGCTACTCGATTGTTGACTAGCCCGGCCCCCACCTGCCGCCGACGACAAAAATGGAGGCATTATGACGTCACAACGGCAGCTGGACGATGCAACTCTTTCCGATGCTTGGCCGCTGAAACGGTTTTGAATAATTCATAAGGAAATAGGTGAACTGTTGAGTCTTTTATAATCTCAAGTGAAACAGTTGGTATAACTTACTGGTATTTTTGTCTAGCAAGTATCAAAAGGATTAAACTGAAGTTTTGATTAAGATATTTTATTTTAATCAGTTAAAAATATTTCAAATTCACCATACAGACAACTTTGAAGTAGGTTAAAGAATGTGTATTTTAGAATTTTTAAATGTAACACAAATAGTATAAGTTTTTTGACTTTAGGTTAAGGAAAAATGAGTAACAGATATACGTTACATAGATATAAAAATATTTTTTTAGAATTCGCACTGAAAATAGTTTAGTAAAAGTAAAACCTGTTGAAATTTGAACTTTTTTTAATGATGGACTAATATAACTATTAGTTGTTTAAAAACAAATCGGATACATAAAAAAACATCTTAGCATAGTTTTGTGTAAGTTTTTCTTTGAAAGCTTAAAGTTAATTTTGTTTGAAATTATATAACAACTGTTTAAGTATATTTTAAGCACTAATAGTCTTTAATTTTTTTTTAAACTTTGACTGCATGAGTTTATCATTGAAATAAAGTTAAAGTACTTTTTAATACATTTTTATTAAAAATTAACTATATCAGATATATAACTAAATAGTTTAGAAAGGTTTTGTAGATTTCGCAAATTAGTTTCTAAAGCAAACAATTTTTTTGTTGGTTTTTGTCTAAACAAAATAAATCACAACAAATTTAAACTTTTATTTAAATTTTACTTATGAACTATAAATTAAAACTATAAATTAGGTCAAACATAATATTAAATTTTAAAGTATTGCAACAATTAGGTAAACTAGAGAAATAAAAATTGAATTCTTAATACTGTTTGGTAATATACACAAATTATTTAATTGGATAATTGAAAACGATTTCTATAAAGTTTGATGTTTAATTTAAAGCAATAAACCAATAATGTTTTAAGTTTGATTGAAGTAAGCTCTTTAAAATAAAAAGTTTCAAGTTTTTAAAATACTTATAGACTTATTATAATAGTTTTTAGAAGTTTTAGTAATAGAAAAAGTTTACTTTTAAGATTAGCTTGTGGTTTTAGAAAATAAGAGTTTAATAAACTTTATTTGCGTTTACATATTTCTGCAACAATGGTTTTTATACTAGATTTCGTATAAGTAAACAAAAAACTCTTTAAAAATTAAAATGCATCGTGTTGTTTATCTCAACACAAACAAAAAATAACCAAACTTATTTAAAACATTTTGTTTTTACATGGTACATCGTCATTACAAAAGACATATAAAATCATTATTTACAAATAAAAAGGTTTAACCATACACATACGCATTACAAGAGTGACGCAAATATTGAATAATTAATCTGGTGACTTAGACAAATTTATTTTTTCTTTTCACAGGTATTAACAATAAAACAACAAAACAAAGCAAACAAGCAAATAGTCTGTTATGACTTCGAAATCATCGCAGAGTCGGTATGGCATCAATTCACTTTATAGCGAATCTACTTCCTCGAGAACTTCAAGGAGCGTGAGTTTTTGTTCATTTTGTGGGTGGCAATGAGAATCTTTAAGGTATAATTGCCAGTGTCAAGTTGCACTGCAATTTTGAGAAGAGTAGTAATCTGCCCGCTTATTATATGCTTGTAATTTGTTGTTTTGAGTCTTGTGAGACGGTAGTTATCTGTAACGTGTGAACATTAAATAAAAAACCTTATATTTTTGAATTTGTCATTAGCTCAGGCTATATACAATTAGGAACGTCTATAGCAATTTTCAAATGCTTTTTGAATTTTGTTTTAATAAATATTTTGAAATAAAGCTCATTTAAATAGAAAAAAGTTGTTGAATCTTAACAGCAAGTTCTAATTTGTTGAATATTATAGCTGACAACAAAATTATTCATAATATAAATTTCAGTGTAATTTATCAAAACCAAAACAACGTGTTTTTAAAATATGTAAACTGCTTAATTAGGTAATTTAACAAAAAATAGTCAAACATAGCAAGTTCAAAGCCTAAAACTAATTTTACATTTATAAGAAGTTATTATAAAGCTAAAATAAGTAAAGCACTAATAACTTGTTTTAAATTTTTGAAAAAATTCAACGTTTGTCTATTTAGATAGACTTTAAAATGCTTTAACAAAAGGAGTTTTTACTGAATTGTTGTTTTTATCAGAATGCGGACATGGTACACTCCAGTTACGCTCGTTTAGTTGAAAAGATTCAGCGAGTTGAAGATGAAAACAAAAATCTGGTCAAGCTCGTTGAAAACCTGAATGTTAAAAACGAAAAAGTAAGTAATATCAATACATTTATAACAGTTTTTATTAATTTTTAAAGTATGTTAGCGAACTTTTGATCAACAAGAAACAAGACTAAAATGTTTAGATGTTTTTTAAACAAATTCTCTAGTTTTATACTTAATATAGTATAAAACGCTGAGTTGTTACAATAAATCGAAAAGTGGCTTAAACATCATCAAACCAACTTGTTTTTATTATTATTATATTCTTTATTGTGCAAAGTTAGACTCAGGCATCAAAACCTGAGCCACTTAATCAAGACACAAGAACGAGAATAATGAAAATAAAAACATTTATATTCAACACCAAATAAACATAAACAAAACATCAAACATAGTTAAAATATAAAAAACTCATTAACAAGATTAAACTCATTTGGTTGATATAAAAGGCGATAACTTAGTACACACAAAATCATTTGTACAAAATAATTATATTAAATTAATATATTGTCAGGGGGAGGCGTTTGAAACAAATGTTTTTTTCTTAATTGCAGTTAAACGGGTTGTATTACTAAAATTATGATGTAAATAATCAAATAGAAACGTAATTTTAATATTAACTTGACATTAGGGCGATTAAACTCATTTCAATGTTTCATTTACGAATAGTTGAAATGCTTTAGAAAGAACTCTTTAAACATGTATACGTATATGATTATAAATATTTTTTTGAAGGATTAAAACACTATTTAATTGTAAAATAAAGGAGTATTATGAATATAAATTCCAATGTAATTTAGGTAGAAACAGAAAAGATGCTTGTTGAAAAAGAAAGGGATGAACTATTTGATGAATGTGATATGTTGAGAAACCAAGTGGAAGAACTTACCAACGAAAACAAACTAAACACAAAAAGTTAGAAATTTTTATCAAACATATTATACTTTAATTATTGTAACTATCTACATAATTTGTACAATAACATCATGTGAGCTTTAGTACCAAAAATTAAGTTTATTTTATTAAGTTACTAAAGTTAGTCACGTAAAAAAAAAAAATCAAATAATATGTTTTTAGAAATATGGGTCAAAAACTTTATAATTTATTAAACATATAATTATATTTATTATTAAAATAAAAATTAACAGTTAAATAAAACCTAAAAGCTGTCTAATTAAACAATTGTATGTTTAACATTAAATAAAGTTTTCACTAAAAAAGGAAGAATAAAATTTTCGAGTGAGCTTAATCAAGAAAACAAGGAAGTTAAAAGAAGCGAAACTTCGGCGAACTGGAAACAACTTGCTGAACAAACAGGTTATTATATTTGAAAATTTCCGAATGTCGAAACCGAACAAAAAGGTTGATATGTACACGAGATACAAGCGTCACACAGGAGTTTTTCTGTTTTGTTCAAACAAAGCAAGCTGCTGTATAGGATTCAAAAGACGTGCCGACAAGGTTAAAAGCATTTTCCTGGCAAATAGCCTCGCTTTTGATCCAACTCGCAAGAAAAACACGCATGAAGCAAATCACCAAAAGTTTATCTTTTCTTCTACTTTTTCAGTTTCAGATACTAAATAATCGCACGTAACGAATATCCAACTTTACCTTGCACTTAAGGTAATTTTCATTTCTCGACTTTCAATATATCCTTTTTGTGTGGAATTCCTCACTCGTTATGTCATTTTTTTCACCCTAGTTTCCATCTTAAGGCGCAAAAAATTAAAAGACGTTGTAATAAGAGAACAAGGTAACTTTAGAACTAAATATTTTATGCAATTTTGACATTTAAAAGTGTTAAATTACTTCGGTAGTCAAAATTTGATACTTATCATAAATGATTTTAAATTGTAATTAGCAAAGTATTACGTAAACGCTATAGCTACTTAAAAATAATTCGAATTTTTTTTTACATATCTTCTACCTTTAAAACATTAAACTAAATGTTTTAACATGAAATACATGATTCTGCTTAAAAAATGTTAACCATTTATACTACCCCACTACAATTATAAGAAAAAAAACATAACATAACATTTTTTTTGATTTATTGTAGGTATGCCAGACCCGCTAATCGAACAGCTTTTCACAAAACTGGCTACTTTCCTCTCACTCCTACTTTCCACTAAACCAGCAGAAAAAAATCAAAAAACTGAAGGGAAACCGTCGGAAGACAAAACCACGGAGGAAGAAGACATGAAATATTCCGACTTCAGCGGGAAAATGAACTGCGAACAGCGGAAAATCGACGAGATGAAGCCGAAGATGGGAGTGAAGGTGTATGAAGATGTGGAGACAAACATCAAGAAGCAGGTGGAGAGCGAATCGGAAAGTGAAGACGTTTTTCACGAAACAGAAGAACGTCCAATCAAAAGCCAGCAAAACTCGAGGTTCAAAAATCGAGGCTGGTCTTCGACGGAAATCGACAACGTTACAAGTGATTATAAACACTTTTGAATAAGCAAATATTACGAAAACTGAAATGAATCAGGCTTTATTAAGTATTCATCAGTTAGTGAGTAATCAAACTGTATCTAGAAACTTAAATATAAATTTGTTTAAAAGATCGGAAAAGAGGAAAATTAGAGTTTCATTTTTGAAAACTACTGGTTAAAAATTTACTTAAAGTACTACTTTTTTATTAATTGTTTTTTTACTTGTATTTCAGTTTTAAAAGTATCCGCTAAGTTCAGATAACTTACAAATAAGTAAAAGCCATGTTCCTACGATTTCGTGAGGCTGTTATTTTTAAGTAAACGATTAGATAAGATTATGTGATTTTAGTCAAAATTTTTACTAGATAACGTCATTAAAGCCTAATGATTATTTGCAAACACTTAAAAAAGCGTGTGACAGTTTTTATAAATAAACCAACTGTATTTTACTTAGTATTACAGTTGTTAATCTTTGTTTACCAGATCTTAATCCCTTAATGACGATTCGTTTTTGGTGGTATCATTTTTCTGCCTGAAACTAAATTGTTTTGTTTTAATTTTGCAAATCTTTTTGTAGAATTTTTTTTTGTTTTTTACAAATCTTTTTGAATATTAGTAGGGAATAATTTTCCGTTAATGCCGAAAACTAAAGTCTAATAAGTCATTTTAAGTAGTATAATGATAGATGATACTTAAAAGTTTAATCTACGTATATGTATATTTATATATATGTACCCAAACGGAGGTGAGAAACCTGTCAAGGCGGAAACGCAAAAGAGATGTGTGAACGTTGTAGTGGAAGGAGATGATGTTTCAAACAGAAATTCTTTCTATGCAAATAATTATTTTGTTGGAGAAGGTTACCAACAAAACGAAAATCATCAAAACAAGGATGATAAAGTGTAAGTAAAGTTTTGTTTTGTTTTTAAGTTGAATAACTCAAATAGTAGATTATAACCGCTTTAAAACAAAAATTTTAAAATCCAACAAAAAACTCAAGTAAAAAATTAAAAGCTTGTCAGTATTATTTTATTTTAATATCATTTTGAATAGTAAAAAGACTAATTGTAGTTTATTTAAAATAAACTAAAAATTACTACAAAAACAGATACTGTACTGAGGAGAATAGTGATGAGACATGTAACGATCAAGAAGAAGCGATAAGATTGCTAGGTTAGTTTCTATCAATAATCAATAGGCTAAAATTACTACGCAACGTTTATAATGGTGAATAAGTTCAATGAAAAGTTAAACAACTTTAATAAAAACAACACAATACAATTATGTAAACATTATAATAAAACTAATTTAATGGTTCAAACCATTAGTTGAACAAAACTTATAATGCTCAAATATGTAAACTAAAAGTTACTCAGATAGAAAGTATTCCTTTAATGTTATAATACAAGGCAGCTAATAGCACCTTACATAATCTTTAAAGGTGACACAAATTAATTTATTACACACAAAGTACTTTTCAAGGGCTTGAATCATTGAAGCTGACTTTTCAAGATTTATATTTTCTCATTCATCAAAACTTTACACTGTTTTACGATACACAAAGCAAACAGATCAGATTAACTGATTTATGTAATTAAGTTAAACTTTTATGGTATTTAAACAACAAAAATCAAAAAATTATAAAGTATGAGTAGTTTAACCTAAGTTATGAATTATTTAAACTACTTATACAGGTATAGCTTAACCCTAAAGTAACTAAAAACGCTCGTTTATTTACTGTAACATTTATTTTAAAAATGTAAAAATAAATTTAAATAACGTATGCAAAAATATATATATATAAAATTTCAGACCAAAGTTATTTTCATTCAAGTGACATGGATGCATTCAAAAATTACGCGACACTGGAGGAAATTAATTTGTGTCTAAACAACATGATGCAGAGAGGAAATCAAAAAACAGAGTCTTTGCCAGTTGGGATGTTTTTGCAACAAGATAGCATGGTTAGTTATTTTCTATGAACACAATTTTAAACCAAAAAAGTTTTTCTGTTTTGAGTTAAATTAAATGAACTGGTTATATTACATATATTTTTTTTTCGGTTTATAGTTTAAACCTGTTTGTAATAAAAAATCACAAAGTACAAATTATTTCTAGCTCATAGACTTATTGACATAGTTGCAAGAATTAAAAAAAACACTTACATAATAAAAAGGCGTTTTGAAAAAATAACAAAACTGATTTAACTTTTTTTTTTCAAAAAACCTTAAACTAACCGTGAAATTTTCACAGATGCAAGAATTCGATAATTTTGCAGTCGAGGACGACAACTGTAGTGAAGACAATTTCGTTTGTCCCCAGCAAAGTTTGTTTTTATTATTAAAATATAATTATATCACTTTTTAAAATTTGGTTTTAAATATTTTATCAAAAAGTTGTTTTTACGCTGCAAAATTGCATGGTTTGTTACAAACCAACAAACAATTCATTGGTTTAATATTTCACCCAAAAATACTAAAAATAAGAAAATTACAAGCTGCAGAGCTATATATAAAGTTTTATTCACATTTTTTCAAAGCTTTTCATTCATGAACTTCAAAAATGGTATTTGAGTGTTTTCATAAACTTTCTAAAAAATGTTTGAGTGCTTTAAACTTGACATATAAAATTTGGAATATAATAGTGGTAGAATTGAATTAATTCCAAAAACATTTAAAATATGCTGTTAAATGGCTTTAAAACTTTCTTAGGTTTTTTGCATAACAAATAGAAAAATATACTTAGAATTTTTGTTTAAATAGTTTTATGAAGTCAAATGGAAACTGTTTTGGTACCAAACTTGCATACTTAAGTGTTTTTTAATCACATACGCATTATACTGTTTGCGGTTTATTTTTTATTACTCTGGTATATTTAATCACATAAAAATAGTAACTTATCAATTATGCATAAAGTATAAAAACTTGCGGACTAACAATACTAATTTACAGAGTTTATGATGCACAAAGCATCGCAAGAAACGTCCACAGTCACGTGCTACAACCCTGAAACAGGGGCCAAGCAGCAGTTCAGCAAGTTTAACAACTACAACGACAATTTGCAACACAGGATAACACTTGCTGAAAACTGTGAGTTCCTGCAACACTTTGAAAACACATTTTATCACAATGCAGCACTGTTAAATTCATTATCGGCATCAAAGCGAATTTGTTTACAATTACTCGCTCGTTTGTTTTACAAATGTTGTCACTTAAACACAAACATTATTGAATTTCACAAACATTAAATTCACACCCTTATTGTTTTATGGCTTCAATTTAACACGCCTTGCGTTTCAAGTGCCGTGTAACGAGCGCCTGACCGCACTAACTGTTTTTTAAAGCTCTGAAGCCCGACACTTTGGAAGTTAATTTTATTTACCACTCATTACTAACAGGCGAAAGGGCGCCGCTGAAACCACAAAGCGACTTCTACAAGAGGGAAATCCCCTTCGACTACCACCGGTCGGGCTCGTTCGACTTCAACATAATTCCCATCAACAAAGCGGTGTGCCCCAACCTGAAAGGTTGTTCCCCTTCGATAAAACCGAAACCTCTGGCGCCGCTGCGCGGAAGCACCAGCTCCAAGTCCATCGTTGGAATAATGAAGTCCAAGTTCAGCAGGTTGTTAGAATTAGTTGGAAGAATAAATTTGCTTCAGTTGTATAAATTAATGATTAATTGTTTTAGACATGCAAATTCTTTTAGGAATATTGTTTATTTTGAAACTAAATTTACTATTTTCCGGAAGTTTACGATTGAAGTAATTGCAAATTATGTTTTATGTTGAATTTGTACTTGTTATCATAAATTTTTAAAACTGTATACTATATATTTTTTTACTTTTTTAAACTTTCAACGAAAGAAGTTCACCTAATATGCTGTAAGTTCCTAAATTTTATTTTTAGTTTAACAGTTTTATGTATTCTACCTTTTTTAGAACTATGTAATGTTATTAATTTCAACCAACATTAACTTCAATTTTTACAACTGAATATATACATATGGCAGTTAAAAAGCAAAAAATGTAAGCAAAAACCTACATTATTAAAGCCAAGTTAATCTTAATTCGAATTTTATTCTTAGAGCATCTAAGGAAAAAACTAAAGACGCATCTAAAGAATTCACATCAAACAAGATTCCTGCTTCTAGTGGTTATGTCAAATCAAAGCCACCTATGGGTTCTAAAGTTAAGCTGACAAGCTGTAAGCCTTTACAGCAGGAAAAAATGTACCAGGAGGACAAAAGTTTGGTTGAAAATCGCGTAGCAGAAGGTAAGTTGTTTGATCTCAAATTTAAATCAAAGCTTTAATACACACTTTCATTTTTTCAAATGTGTATATTAATAAAAATTTAAATATTACAAGTTATGCTTTTAAATTACAATTGTTCTAGTTTGTTTTAAAAACAGTGGTTTTAGTAACCTCCTTAAAAATGTCAGCTGAATAATTGTGATAGTGTTTTAAAACTAAATATAATTATTTCAAAGCGACACAAGACGTGGAGGCGCTGAGTGATGAAGGATTCGGTGAGAGCAGCACGATAGAGCGGATGGAGAAGGACGGAACACTCACACAGAACGCAGTTTCGCCCAAGAAGAAGCAAGATGAAGATAAATACGTGAACGGATTATCGAGTTCTGCCCGGATAAATGAAGAAACTCCAGATAACAGTGTGTAGAAAACTAATGTATTTCGTTGAGAATTAGTTTAATTAAAAAATTATGTTTAACTATTTAACAGATGAATGATGTAGCTGTAAACTATTTTTTTTTATTATAGCTAAATTCCATTTAAAAAAACTCTACAAAATGACATTCTAACAGGTAAACCGGCAACAAAAGTCAGCAAAGTAAAGGTTATAAAAAAGCAGTCCCTGTGTTCCAAACTGTCGTCTCCTGCCAAACTGCAGCAAAAGCAAAACGGTAACAAAAACATAGCTGTTATGAATCACAGAAAGATACCTTTGGTGGAAAGTCAACACTCGATTGACGCTTCGCGGCTGATTTCAATACAGAAGGAAAAACAAGCGACTGTTTTATCGAAAACAAAAGTAACCCAGCCTCACTCGACCAGGGGAATGATAAAGTAATAATTTGTTATTCAGTAAAAAAAAATTGAACACAATACTAAAAATATACTAATTAAAAAATTATCTATCTTTTACATATTACTCTGCAAATATTCTTTAAATATTCTTTACCAAACTTAGCAAACTAACTCTAAAAAACTATTCACAAGAACTGAATCGCCGTCTAAATCGATCAAACCGAAGCAGCAGCTCATCAGGCAATATAGCACACCGGTCAACGTGGCTGCCGATGACAAGAACAATAGAAACAGCAAAAAACCTCTTTTCATCTACAAGAGGCTGCCGTCCTCCTCTGCAATCCCCCTAAACAGCAACCAGCCGCTCAGGTCACCGAACTCACGACTTTCCTCGTCGCCTAGAACGCCAAACCAAGATTACAATGAATTCCATGGCAGCCAGTATCGAAGGTTTTTAATATGAAAACCATAACAAACTGAATGAATAATATTGTATGACTGATATTTCTTAATTTTTCATTCGAAAGTCAAAATTCTTTATACACTACAAAATAAAATACAATTTGTAGTTTATATAAATCTTGGTTGTATTGAGAGGTATTTTGTTTTATGAAGTGTTTATAAAGAAACTAAAAATTCATATTACAGAATACAAAACGAAATGTTTAACTAAACATGCTTCGCAGGTCATCTGTGTCGCCAGGAGAACAAACCAAGAAAATTCATTCTACATACAATGACAGCAGCAAAACGAAAAAGCAACAATCTTATTTATCCCCACCGACAAGAATAACCCGATTAAAAAAGTATACCTGATTTTAACTTGTTTTTTTTTTTTTGTGTAATAAACAATATAAGTACTACTACTGAAGCTGGTTTTCTGAATATATAGTTGAATAACTTTATAATTTTATTTTCTCCATTATGTAGTTTTGCAACTAAAATGTTTATACCCTATGTACTTTTTTTTCCAGAGCGAAATTAAAACAACCTCAAAGTACTACTGTGACTAGCTCGCATTATTACTGAAAACCTAACACCAATATAAATAATATATTCATTTCATGTTGCTTAATTTTTCAAGAGTTTCGCCAAATTAGCATTTTAAAATTAAATTATTGATGGAAACTACAGGCGGCATTACTAATAATAAAAACTGTATCCATGTTTTCCTGAAGAAATAAGCTTGAAAACAGATTAAACAGACCTTAAGCAAGAAAGATTCAACATGGCAACAACTTTATTGTGAGATAGAGGTTATTTGATTTTAAATATTTCGCTTTCACTTATTTAAATATTATTTAAACATTTCGCTTTCCACAACGTATCTTTTAACAAACTTCTTTTATGATCTATTTAAACTTATTAAATATATTGTACAAAAAAACTAAAAACAAACATTTCACAGTTTATGACAAAACAATTTGCTATGAATGGAACCATACTGCTCCAACCACAAACAGTGTTGGAAAAGTGCTTTGGGTTAGTTTGA
The DNA here is from genome assembly GCF_965202585.1 of Thalia democratica. Lineage (NCBI taxonomy): Eukaryota > Metazoa > Chordata > Thaliacea > Salpida > Salpidae > Thalia > Thalia democratica. The sequence goes on along the minus strand of NC_139173.1, from coordinate 9,904,421 downwards.
TACTGACTATACAAAACTTAAAAGGTTATTTACAATGAAAGCTTTTTATTAGTTTAAAATACTAGTGGTTTTCATTAGTCAGTTTTATATAGTATAATATTCTAACAGGTCAGTTGCAGCTTTTGTGAAAGGAAATGTTAATTGTCTGGGCTACAGACCGTATTATTTCGAGGCTATAAAAAAGAGCTCTTGTTATTGTCGCTATTCTTAATAATGGTAACAATCAACTTATTAATTTTGGAGTTTAATTTATTTAAATAGTTTTAGTTATGACATTTTTTGTTATATCATTTTAATTGTGTAAATTAAGAAAACATTTTTAATAAAATAAAAACTTACCGTATGTAAAACATTAATTTATTAAACAAAATAACTTCTTTTATTTTAGAATTGTTAATAATTTTCTTAAAATTCGTTTTTTGTTTAAATTCTTTGGTTCAGGTACTTTTTCTATCAAATAAATTTTTTACTAATATAAGCACTTGATATATATATCAAATAAGATTTTTATCAGATTAAGTTTTTCTTTTTTCAAATAGTATTAATAGTGAAACTGTCGTTCCTTTTTTTGTTTTAGTTGTGTGACACAAATATTTTTTGTTTGTAAATAGCGTGATAATTCAATATATGAAAATAAATTAAAAACTTGAAGCGTTGCTCATGCTTGTAGTATACTAAATTTAATTTGTAACTGCAAAATCAGCGCATATTTGTTTTTAAACCTGTTATCACACAGTTAATAATAAAATACCATGTTTTTGAGCACTAGGTATGTGAGTTAAAATTGTATAAGATATATAAAATTAGTTCTTGAAGTTAATACTTATTTTAATGCAAGTATTTAAGGTAGTATTATATTCAAAGTCTGCATTTATTTGTGAATTTCTTTTATTTATAAAGTTCTAATCACTAAAAAACAATAACTGCTGCTCATAAAACTTAAACCAACAAAACAAGTTTCACGTCACAAACATTTCAAACATATTTTAAACAATGTTGCGATATTTTATTCAATACTATTTAAATGTTTTTTTTATTGTTTTTTTCACGGCAGCTTCACTGCACGCGTAGGAACAAAAACAAGAGTCTTAAAAACGCCTTACAACGCATTTTATCATTCATTGTTTATTCAAAGCCCCGTCGCTTTATTCACATCTTGTGTAAACTGGCAAACAAAAAGGCGACTGAGAAAAGCAGAGGTGTCGCGGAAGCACTAAACAAATCGCTTGAATTCTCTGGTGCTGAGATTAAAGGCAGAATTTAGTGGTCTAACAATAACACAAACTGCTTATTTGCCATCTGGCGTGCCTGACAGCTAGTCGTAAGGTAAACGTTCTAACCCGAGAGTTTTTGTGATAAGTTTGTTTTTGTGCGCTAACTTATTAGTGCTTAGAAAACGCGCTAAGCCTCTGCATGTGAGCAAAAAAAAAGGGGATTGTGAACAAGAAACGATGTTAGGTGTTTGATTTTTTAAACAAATTTAAACGATAAACGGTACTTTATTTTAAAATTGTTTCAAACAAATTAAAATTAATTGATCTACTCGGTTTAGATATTTTCTTTCTAAATGTGCAATCAAATAATTAACCAGTATTTAAGCGATGTTATGTTGAATTGAAAATTTTAATAAAAATTAATTGAAGTAGAAAACTGCGTATGAGCAGCGGGATGAAGCGAAGTAAATGCAATTAAGCGAATATAAGCAAATAAAAAGTGACAGGGTCACATTTCCTACAGAGGCGAAAATGACCATGTTATTAACGTCTCGGACTCTGGAGTGATTGACGTTTTTGAATTGAGTTTCGTTTCGCTTTAATTTAGAAGAAAGATGTGAACGGTTGAGATTGTTGAAGTGTGCCGTGTGACAAACTTGTTTATGTTATACTGCAATATTTGACTTCTATTATAGTTCTGAATATGTTATGGGAAACAAATGGTACTAATACATTAAAAAAAGTTAGTAAAACTAAATTATATAAAACTACTTTACAAGCTAGTTAGTAGTCAACTAATCAAAATACTTCTTTCCATTCGACTTTAAAGTTAGAACAACCAAATCCGGTTACAATTTGTCAAATAAAACAAATCCCATTATCTTCGTGAAAGCTAAATTAAACAAAAAAAAAAACCTAACTAGAAGCTATACGTAATTCCACAATTACGTCATAATAGAACATCTGAGTAAATTTCAAACGAATGTTAAAAATTTTGACATTAGCCTTAACACAATGAGTATTGGAATTATGAATACTTCCATGCACCTGCCAATATATATTTTTGTATTGTGAATGTCCTTTTGTTAATAAAATTGTAGTTAAAATAACATTAAGAGCACGTGATTACATTTAAATATGTACAGCTAATAATTCTTTTAAACATTTTTTTTTGCTAAATTTTAAATTCATTAGAAATGATTAATCTATTTCAGTCAACTTGAAAATAAGATTTTTACTTTTAATTTAGAAACTTTTTTCAAAGTCTGTGTTTTTACAGATAAATCAAGAGTTATATATAAATTGTACTTTATTTATTTCAAACACCATTTAAAAAAACTTTAGAAAATTTGTATGATACATTTAAAGCCAGCATAATACGTTGCAAATATACAGACAACTTCTAAGTAGCCAATTTGAACGACTCAAGTCGTGACAAAATTGTGTATCAACAAAAATTCCAATCAGTGAACTTTCCCTTCGTTAGCATGACTTCACAGCACGAATCTGAATATTAAATGAACTTGATACAAGTTGAATATACGCTCTGTATGTTTTACATACTTATTGCGTTTGCATATGTGTGTTTATAACGACTATTGTAAAGTCATGACTTGCTGTTAATTGACTTGCATGCACTATTTGTTTGTGTCTTAAAACAAATGTTTAGAAATTTTTCTTGTTAGTATGAATTATACTATCTTTGTTCTATGAAGGTTTAATACATTATTTTTCGAAAAAAATCCTCGAAAATAGTTGATACTTAAGTTAAATTAAAAGTTGTTGTTAACAAAGTAAAATAATGCGAATTTTTAAAGCAATAAATTAGTCAAATGTATGATTCTGTTATACTAACATCAAAAACGAACTTTAAGTGTGGAAGGTTTTAACAAAGCTGGTGTAAGTTTGAACCTTAGTAATAAAAGTTAATTACCTTTAAAAAAATAACTGTAATCTTTTGCCAAAAAACTACTAATTAACTTGACACCATTCTTATATTTTAGAGTTTATCATGCAACAAGGAAATTTCATAAACTATAAAACTTATCAGCCATAGCTGATATAAAAGTTAGTCATTAAACTTGAAAATAAATGATTTTTGAAAACTTTATCTAAAACTCTGCAGAGTTATTAGTCAACTACTTATTTTTAACTTAAATAAAGCATGTAAAAATTGGAAAGAAAATATTATTTTTATTATCTAAGTTAATCTTGAAGTTATACAACTTGTTGTCATAGTTAGTTTCTAATTATAGCAATCAGTACTCCTTCTTAGATATTTTTAACTCTTAATTTTGATTTTATTGGTTTTTTTTTGGCTAAGCCTGACGTCACCAATAATCAAGATTAATTATCGCTTCCTAGGCGCCAATAAAGACAACTTTCTGTTTTCCTACAAACAAAAAAGTCTTTTGACTTTTCGAACAGCCTAATAGGTAAATACTTGGAGCTTGCTAGAAAAGGTTAACTTTTTATGACTTCCCATTTATTAAACGTTAATGGTCTTCACTTAGTGTAGGTCGTAGATAAGTCTTGTTTGTTCAACCAACTAAAGCATTTTTTGTTGAACATACTTTTAAAATTTTATTATGAAAACAGCGACGGTTGTTACTTAAGAATTTAATATTAAATAAACTAGATAAGTGTTTTTAATTTAAGGCTGCTATATTTTTAATTGATTAAGTTATTTATTTCTTTTCTAAACATAACATATTTTGTACTTTGTTTTTTACCCAAAATTTTTGATACTTAAAAAGTTATGAGACTTGCCAAAAATTTGTTTTTAACTACAGCTGAAATTGTTTATTATAAGAACTTGTTGTTTTTATAAAAACAAAATCTACTTGAAGCACTTTAACTGTTCTTTAATCAAGCTAATTATAGATTATGAAATAAAAATGTTATTTAGTAGTTAAATTAAAGCTACTAAAAAAAAATATTTTAATTTGGTTGTTGTGCAAGTAATAAGTATTAATGATTATAATTTAAACAAGCTTTTAAAACAACTTATACCATAAAAAATATTAATATCTAATAATGTTAAAAAATAACGATATTCATTTCTATAAATAATAGACATTTATGATTTTTAAACATTTTCTAACTATTGATAACATAAAGATAGCTCAAAAGTTTCTTTTTTTTTTTATTATAGAAGCTTAACCTTATTTTAATTAAAAATAAAATTGTAGCTTAATCACAATTACCTTTTAAAAAAGCTTAAAAAACTGTATTTGTTTTTCGTTCTTTCAAGAGTAACTACAAGTAATTGATTTACAAAAAAAAACTTTTAAATGTTTGCAGCAAAATGAAATCGAAGCGTAAACTAAAAATACTTTACTTAAAAAAACTTACGAAGTATTTCAATTTTCTTAACGAACACTTTATTTAAAATACTTAAAGTAAGAAAAACAATTAATTAGATAAACTTACAATAAGTCGTTTTATAGCTTAAAAAATTTTTTACAAACAACAACTAGTATATGTTATCTTTTGATAATAGGTTTTTGTTAAAAGCTACAACTAAATAAAAAAATCAATTGTTTAATATGAAATTACAAACATCATTAAATAAATTGACGGTATAAAAATTTGCTCTAAAAGTATAGTTTGATTAAATTTAAGATATTTTATTAAATCAATAACTTATACAGGAGGGAGAGTAGTATAAATTACCTCAAATGTTTTTACTTTACTTTAAAATAAGTGTTTAAAATATTTGGTAAAATATTGAAAAAAAAAATTAAAGCTAAGTTTAAAAAAATAGTATTTCAGATAATTAATGTTTGCAACTATATGTGGTTTACCCTAAATTTTTGAAAATCTTTTAATTAGTTTTCACTTTTTCATAACTATCTATACGGCAAATTTTTAATTAGTTTTTAATCTTGTCATAAAGTTATTGTTTTGAGTGGTTTTAACTTTCGTACAAGTGTAAATATATATAATAGTTTAAAACCCTACTCTCCCAGGATTAAGAGAAATAAGACAGCAAATACCTCAAAATTCCCGATAGTTCACATTGAATTTTGAGATGAGTGACACTGATAGATGCCACTTGAGCGCTAATTAACAAAAAGGAGCGACACAATCACGAGTTATCGAATCTAGCGAGATTTTTAATTTCTCTTCTTCCTCCAGTATTTGTTGCTTGTTATTGTAAGACGACGGCTGCTTAGTGGTTGAAGCCCATCTCGTTCCGGTTATTTGCCTTCAATTGACGCATTAATGACACTTAATACTGCTAAAAATACCGAATAATTCCGGCGATACAAAAATAATTGCAGCCCGCTCTCCGTTCGCAGCTTATCTTAATTACTCGCTCCTTCAAAGTGACCTTTTGAGAGGGTTGATTTTGCTGCACAAAATACACACAGTTTGCTGGGAGGTTAATTGCAGGTGTCAGTTGTGTCTGCATTTTGTTTATAGTATTTTTGTTACTGTGAGCTAATAAAAATAAACAAAGTGCAGCCGACGATTAACAGAGGTCATGATGGTTAAAAAAATATAAATTTTTTGGTCTGGTAGTTTTGTTTGCCCTTGCATTTTAATAAAATATTTTTAAAGTAAACTATGTAAGATTATCTATTTATAAATAGCCAAGTCAAATAGCTTGTACTTTAAAACTATATTTTTTTTTAACTTTTTTAAAAATCAGACTGACAAACTGAAAATATAATTTTATTCTGAAATTTTAAAAGTTATTGTTTTACAAGACTGAATTTAAAAATCCATTATGTCTAGCTATTAGTCAAAGCTCAAATTACTTTATATAGTTAAAAACAGTATTATAAGTTTCAATTTTCAGTGCACAATCCACTTCTAAAGTAGAAACCTGTGCAAGCCAGATTAACTCTGTGAACTTTTTTTTATTGAACCAATTCTTTTTTATCTAATTAAATGAATTTATTAGTATCTTTTTTTGTTTAATCCGAAATTGAAGAAATATTCATAGGTATTAAAATATGTTACTTTTACTTGTGATATTACATAAAACATTAAAACTATGAAAAACATTAACAGTATGTTACAGTAAGTTTTTTATTACAGATTTAATTTTTTAAATAAGGAAGTAGCCCAATATGTTTTAAACTGTTATAGCCTATTTATTTTTATAATATCATGTAAAAGTTTCGTATTTTAAGCACGAGTTTTTAAACGTGATTGGTTATAAGCGTGCTTAAATAAAATATTTTTATAATGTAAAGATACTAACAGGTTCAGACTTATTAAGAATTTGGAAAATGTTTGCAATAAACACACAATATTGTTAAAAGCTTATCAGACTAGTAGTTTCAAGAGTTTTATCAACAAAAAAAACGTTAAAATAATCATACGTTATCTACACAGGCAGCAAAAGCATGAACACACTGAGTATTGATAGAAAAGTAGGCTGAAACAGTTATTTACTGAAAACCACCGTTGTTCTGGCGGCGGCGAGATAATGCGATATGACGTCATAATAGCACCAGCTTCACTCTCTCTTTTTGCGTCGTTGAAACCGATGGAGCGGAAAAGACTGAAACGCGTTTTTCGTTTCTCTTTAGTCGGTGAGAAGCCTGAATTGATATTAGTTCATTGGCAATTTACTCTGGTGACAGTCAAGTGAAAATCCAAATTTGAAACAATTAACTTGAACTTAGCAAACTTTTTTGTTGTTACTAATACTCGGCAATTGACTCTGATTTAAATCGGCTCAAAACTGTTTTGTTTCTTAAATTAAGCTGAAGTTTTCACTCTTGATACAGAAAAAGTCTTTCGTTTATAAAGGTCCTAAGAGCAGTTTGTTTGTACTTGAGATTAAAAAAGAATAGGGAATAAAAACAAGAAAATAAAGTGATAGTTGTATATGTTTTAGTAATAGTTAAAAAATTATGGAGAATCTACTAATGAAAAAAGTTAATAGTTTTTTTTATCAAGGTTTATGGTACAAGGAATTTTTTTATTTAAATGAGAGTTTTTTTAAACAGTTTAAAGGTTTTGTGTTAACTTATACCACACATTTTACTCATCGAAACTTTTCGAAATTTATGAGAAAATTGATTGTTTATCATAGTGTTTATTTTAAAAATACGTGTAGTTTTTAATAAAATAAATTTGCAGCAATTATCTCTTTAATAAATATTTGTTTATTGTTTAAGTCATAGAAAAACATGCTGTTTTTGATTAAAAAAGCTTAAAAGTTTCAGAAGTCTTTAATTTTAGTTCTTTACTATTTTTTACAGGTAAGCATTTCTAAAAGTTAAGTTTATTCATTTTAAATGCAACCTTTTTTTAATTTTTAAATCAAAAAAAAAAAAATTAATCTGATTACTTTAATAACAGTAATAAAATTTGAGTTAAGGCAATTCAAAATAATTTAATATTTAATAAATTAGTTTTTTTAATTAGTAAGTATAGAAATCTTTGTTTTATACTTAACAGACTTTTCTGAAAAATAATAAAAAGTTTTAGATGGAGCTTTTTGTCATTATCTTAAATTGATTATAGCATTAATAAAAAAAATTAATATAATATGTTTTTGCTATAAAACTTTTCAATTATTGTACAATTAAAAATACTTTATTGTATTCATAAGAACAAATTATAAAAAAATAAGTGTATGTATTAATATATAATTTAAGAAAACAATTTTTTAGTTAAAATAAGGATCAATGTATTTTTGTTATAATAAATTGATTAAAAAAAAACTTCGAAGTAAGAATCTAAAGCTAGAAAAAGCAAAATATTGTTTAAAAAAGAAGTTATAAGTTTTGGAGTGTTGTAACACATTTCTATTTGAAACGTACAATGCTTTTTTCTTGTTAAACACAAAAAACCGCTTCATGATTTTCGGTTCTCGAACTTTAACCGAGATCTCGAACTTGATTGAGAATTGCTACTTTCTCGCATATTAATCAGCTGATAACCGGCCTGCAGCGAAACCTGTTTGTGAGATAGGCAAACAGTGTGTTGGTGAAACAACTCAACTGGCACTGAGCAGTTACTTTCTTGTTTACCTGCTTAACTGCTTTTGCCGGACTCGAGTCTCACAGTGAAACTAAATCGGCAGCATGAACTTTCGCAAGGCGGTTTTGAAAGTGTAGAGTCAGCAGTTAAAATGAGTAGTTAAACGAGCGAAGAGCAGTAAAAACTGCACAGTAATTTCACAGCACCGGATGTTTTTTTGAGTGTTGAAGTTCAAAACTGCTCATTTTTGAAAATGAAGCCGGTCGTAATATAATTGGTTTTGGAACTAGTTCTATTTTTAATGTTTTACGCAAACCCAGCAGAAACTTTAAAAGGCAAAAGATATTTTAACCAAAACTGTGTTTTTTAGTTTATTTTCCAATCTCTTGAATACTTATTTAGTGCAGACTTAGTGTATTCTATTAAATTTTTCAATCAAACTATCTAAGTATGACCAAAGAATTAAAGTAATAGTTTAAACATACGTTATTATATGTTATGTAGTTTACCAGTTTTTTTTTAGTATGTTTTTGTTAATTTGTAAGTTCTATTATTTTTTGATGGCTGTATATTAAATTAACAATTTTTAAATAAAAGAAAAGGATTTTGAAAATTAACTATGTTTCTTATTAGTTAAAAGAGTTGTTGTGATGACATAAGTAAACATTTCTATGATATTAAGACAGAATCTGAAAATCAATACTTTAAAAAGTAATACACAATATATAATAATTTTTTAATACGTTTAATTTTTCTTAATGAATTGAAACAACACATACTTATATAAAGCATAATTTCAAACTGTTGATTTTTTATAATTATTTTCTAATTTCTTTGTATATTATTAACAAAAATCTAGTGCTGTTTTATAGCCTTAGGTGTATTTAAGAATGGCTGAATCAATTGTTGACAAGCTATAGAAAAATACCATAAAAAAGTCACGTGAGTTAAAAAATATTGCTATAAAATAATGTATACAAAAGATTTTGGTCGTTTTACGTACAAAAGTATACATTTATAGTCTAAGTTCAAGTAATTCACTATTAATTATTCATAAGACGGCTTATGAAGTATTTTTCAGTTGGTTTTTTAGTGTAAAATCTACTGAAATATGTATGAAAAACTTTTTGATAAAAAATGCGTAATTAACATCATGACTTCTGCAATGTAGTGGTTTAGTTTATCGTGACAAAATATCAAGCTTTGTTTTGAGAGAAAAAAATCTATTATGTATAAGTTTTTACAGCTGCATATGAATTAATAAAAACCATAACTTTTATTTCAATTTTTATGTATTTATTTATTCTGTATTTACTTTTACTTTTTATTTTAAAATTATTGAATTACTTTAGAATTTTTTATAAAAATTGTTAGTTTTTATATTTACTCTAAATAAGCTAAGCAAATATTGCCGTGAACAAAAGATCAAAAAAAAAAACTTATTTAAGTACAGAACTAGTTTTTAAAACACATCAATTATATTTTTTGACAATTGTTACAAGCTACTACAAAATTGTTGTACTTCTACAAACGTAGTTTAAAATTACTAGTTAGCATCATTGATAATTTATTTATGTAGTTTATTTAAAATTTTTTGTACAAGTTCAGTTTTAAAATGTTTTAAATTGTTTGTTAAAAATAAAAAAATAATATAATTTTGTAAAAAAAGCGGTAAAGAAGTTAGACTTTTGTAAAAATCTAGTTTTAATTTAGAAACAGTATATTTGAATATACTACAATGAAAACAAAAAAAGTGTTTTAAACAAGTTTGGAAAGAAGAAACTGTATTTTAAAACAAATTGAAAATTACTGTACAACGCGGTAAAAAAAAAACTTCTAGTAGCAACAAGTTGCAAGAAAATAAGCGATAATGTCAGTCAACGGCTCACTGTGGTGTCACAATCGAATCGCTGCTCGATTGTTGACTCGCCCGGCCCCACCTGCCGCCGACGACAGAGTTGGAGGCATTATGACGTCACAACGGCCGCTGGACGATGCAACTCTTTCCGATGCTTGGCCGCTGAAACGGTTTTGAATAATTCATAAGAAAATCGTTGAACTGTTGAGTCTTTTATAAACTCAAGTGATACAGTTGGTATAACTTACTGGTATTTTTGTTTAGCAAGTATCAAAAGGATTAAACTGAAGTTTTGATTAAGATATTTTATTTTAATCAGTTAAAAATATTTAAAATTCACCATACAGACAACTTTGAAGTTGGTTAAAGAATGTGTGTTTTAGAATTTTAAGTGTAACACAAATAGTATAAGTTTTTGACTTTAGGTTAAGGAAAAATGTGTAACAGATATACGTTACATAGAAATAAAAATATTTTTTTAGAATTCGCACTGAAAATAGTAAAGTAAAAGTAAAATCTGTTGAAATTTGAACTTTTTTTAATGATGGACTAATCTAACTATTAGTTGTTTAAAAACAAATCAGATACATAAACAAACATCTAAGCATAGTTTTGTGTAAGTTTTTTTTTGAAAGCTTAAAGTTAATTTTGTTTGAAATTATATAACAATTGTTTAAGAATATTTTAAGCACTAATAGTCTTTAATTTTTTTTTAAACTTTGACTGCATGAATTTATCATTGAAAAAAAGTTAAAGTACTTTTTAATACATTTTTATTAAAAATTAACTATATCAGATATATAACTAAATAGTTTAGAAAGGTTTTGTAGATTTCGCAAATTAGTTTCTAAAGCAAATAATTTTTTTGTTGGTTTTTGTCTAAACAAAATAAATCACAACAAATTTAAACTTTTATTTAAATTTTACTTAACTCTAAAAACTATATATTAGGTCAAACATAATATTAAATTTTAAAGTATTGCAACAATTAGGTAAACTAGAGAAATAAAAATTGAATTCTTAATACTGGTTGGTAATATACACAAATTACTTAATTGGATAATTGAAAACAATTTCTATAAAGTTTATTGTTTAATTTAAAACAATAAACCAATAATGTTTTAAGTTTGATTGAAGTAAGCTCTTTAAAATAAAAAGTTTCAAGTTTTTAAAATACTTATAGACTTATTATAATAGTTTTTAGAAGTTTTAGTAATAGGAAAAGTTTACTTTTAAGATTAGTTTGTGTTTTAGAAAATAAGAGTTTAATAAACTTTATTTGCGTTTACATATTTCTGCAAAGATGGTTTTTATACTAGATTTCGTATAAGTAAACAAAAAACTCTTTAAAAATTAAAAATGTATCGTGTTGTTAATCTTAACACAAACAAAAAAATCAAACTTATGTAAAAGCTTGTTTTTACGTGGTACAGCGTCATTACAAAACACAGGTAAAATAATTATTTACAAATAAAAAGATTTAACTATACACACACACGCATTACAAGACTGACGCAAATATTGAATAATTAATCTGGTGACTTAAGCAACTGCATTTATTCTTTTCGCAGGTATTAACAATAAAACAATAAAACAAAGCAAACAGTCAGTTAGTCTGTTATGACTTCAAAATCATCGCAGAGTCGGTATGGCATCAATTCACGTCATAGCGAATCTACTTCCTCGAGAACTTCAAGGAGCGTGAGTTTTTGTTCATTTTTTGGGTGGCAATAAGAATCTTTAAGGTATAATTGCCAGTGTCAAGTTGCACTGCAATTTTGAGAAAAATAGTAATCTGCCCGCTTATTATATGCTTGTAGTTTGTTATTTTGATTCTTGTGAGAAGGTAGTTATATGTGACGTGTGAACATTAAATAAAAAACATTATATTTTTGAAGTCGTGATTAGCATAGGCTATATATAATTAGGAACGTCTGTAGCAAAATGCTTTTTGAGTTTTGTTTTAATAAATATTTTGAAATAAAATTCATTTAAATAGAAAAAAGTTGTTGAATCTTAACAGAAAGTTCTAATTTATTGCATTTTTTAGCTAACAATAAATTTCAGTGTAATTTATCAAAACCAAAACAACATGTTTTTAAAATATGTAAACAGTTTAATTAACTAATTTCACAAAAAAATAATCAAAATTAATAAGTTCAATGCCAAAAACTAATTTTACACTTATAAGAAGTTATTATAAAGCTAAAATAAGTAAAACACTAATTACTTTTTTATTTTTTTTTTAATTCAACGTTTGTCTGTTTAGATAAACTTTAAAATGTTTTATTAAAAGTAATTTTTACCAAATTGTTTTTTTTTTTATCAGAATGCGGACATGGTACACTCCAGTTACGCTCGTTTAGTTGAAAAGATTCAGCGATTTGAAAATGAAAACAAAAATCTGGTTAAGCTCGTTGAAAACTTGAAGGGTGAAAATAAAGAAGTAAAAAACATTAATGTATTTAAAATAGTTTTGATTACATTTTTAAAGTATTTTAACGAATTTTTGATCAACAAGAAACAAGACTAAAATGTTTAGATTTTTTTTAAACAAATTCTCTAGTTTTATACTTAATGTAGTATAAAACGCTGAGTTGCTACAATAAATCGAAAAGTGGCTTATACATCATCAAACCAACTTGTTTTTATAATTATTATATTGTTTATTGTGCAAAGTTAGACTCAGGCATCAAAACCTGAGCCACTTAATCAAGACACACAATGGGAATAATGAAAATTAAAACACTTATATTCAAGACCAAATAAACATAAACAAAACATCAAACATAGTTAAAATTTAAAAAACTCATTAACAAGATTAAACTCATTTGGTTGATATAAAAGGCGATAACTTAGTACACACAAAATCATTTGTACAAAAATAATTATATCAAATTAATATTCTGTCAGGGGAGGCGTATGAAACAAATGTTTTTTTCTTAATTGCAGTTAAACGGGTTGTATTACTAAGATTATGAAGTAAATTATTCAAATAGAAACGTAATTTTAATATTAACTTGACATTAGGGCGATTAAACTCTTTTCAATGTTTCATTTCTAAATAGTTGAAATGCTTTAGATAGAACTCTTTAAAAATGTATACGTATATGATTATAAATATTTTTTTGAAGTACTAAAACACTATTTAATTGTAAAATAAAGGAGTATTATGAATATAAATTCCAATGTAATTTAGGTGGAAATACAAAAGATGCTTGTTGAAAAAGAAAGGGATGAACTATTTGATGAATGTGTAATGTTGAGAAACCAAGTGGAAGAACTTACCAACAAAAACAAACTAAACACAAAAAGTAAGAAATTTCCATCAAACATATTATACTTTAATTATTGTACCTATCTAGATAATTTGTACAATAACATCATGTGAGCTTTAGTACCAAAAATTAAGTTTATTTTATTTAGTTACTAAAGTTAGTCAAGTAAAATAAAAATCAAATAATATGTTTTTAGAAATATGGGTCAAAAACTTTATAATTTATTAAACATATAATTATATTTATTATTAAAATTAAAATTAACAGTTAAATAAAACCTAAAAGCTGTCTAATTAAACATTTATATATTTAACATCAAATAAAGTTTACACTAAAAAAGGAAGAATAAAGTCTTCGAGTGAGCTTAATCAAGAAAACGAGGAAGTTAAAAGAAACCAAACTTCGGCGAACTGGAAACAACTGGCTGAACAAACAGGTTATTATATTTGAAAAATTCCGAATGTCGAAACCGAACAAATATATTGATATATACACGAGATATAAGCGTCATACAGGAGTTTTCATGTTTTGTTCAAACAAAGCAAGCTGCTGTATAAGAATCAAAAGATATGCCGACAAGGTTAAAAACATTTTGCGGGCAAACAGCCTCGCTTTTTCATCCAACTCGCAAGAAAAACACGCATGAAGCAGATCACTAAAAGTTTATCTTTTCTTCTACTTTTTCAGTTTCAGCTACTAAATAACCGCACGTAACGAATATCCAATTTTACCTTGCACTTGAGCTAATTTTCATTTCTCGACTTTCAATTTCTCCTTTTGGTATGGAATTCCTCACTCGTTATGTCATTTTCTTCACCCTAGTTTCCATCTTAAGGCGCAAAAAATTAAAAGACGTTTGTAATAAGAGAACAAGGTAACTTTACAACTAAATATTTTATACTATTTTGACATTTAAAAGTGTTAAATTACTTCGGTAGTCAAAATTTGATGCTTTTCATAAATGATTTTCAAATTGTAATTAGCAAAGTATTACGTAAACGCTATAGCTACTTAAAAAATACTTCGAATTTTTTTTTACATATCTTCTACCTTTAAAACATTAAACTTAATGTTTTAACATAATATACATTATTCTGCTTAAAAAGTGTTAACCATTTATACTACCCCACTACAATTATAAAAAAAAAAAAACATAACATAACACTTTTTTTTAAATTTATTGCAGGTATGCCAGACCAGCTTATCGAACAGCTTTTCACAAAACTGGCTCCATTCCTCTCCCTCCTACTTTCCACTAAACCGGCGGAAAAAATTAATAAAATCAAAGGGATTCCCTCGGAAGACAAAATCACAGAGGAGGGAGACCTGAAGTATTCCGACTATAGCGGGAAAATGAACTTCAAACAGCAGAAAATCGACGAGATGAAACCGAAGATGGGAGTGAAAGTGGCTGAAGATGTGGAGACAAACAGCAAGAAGCAGGTGGAGAGCGAATCGGAAAGTGAAGACGTTTTTCACGAAACAGAAGAACGTCCAATCAAAAGCCAGCAAAATTCGAGGTTCAAAAATCGAGGCTGGTCATCGACGGAAATCGACAACGTTACAAGTGATTATAAATGATTTTTTACTGGTAACATATTATTAGATAAATAGTAAATATCAGCAAAACTACCATAAAAGTTATACTAAGTAGTTATCAAATAGTGTGTAATCAAATAGTTTCTAAATTCTAGAAATTTTGATATAAATTAGGCTTACAAGTTTTAAAAAGAGAAAAGCAAAGTTTAATTTTTTGAAAAGTGTCGATAAAACTTACTTAAAATATTTTTTTAAGTGGGAATTTACTATGTATCTAGTTTTAAAAATATCCGCTAAGTTCAGATTGCTTACAATTATGTTAAACCCATGTTCCTACGATTTCGTGACGCTGTTATTTTTAAGTAAACGATTAGATAAGATTATGTGGTTTTAGTCAAAATTTTTACCAGATAACGTCATCAAAGCCTAATGATTATTTGCAAACACTTAAAAAAGCGTGTGACAGTTTTTATAAATAAACCAACTGTCTTTTAGTCAGTATTACAGTTGTTTATCTTTGTTTACCAGATCTTAATTCCTAAATCACGTTTCGTGTTTGGTGGTATCATTTTTCTGCCCGAAACTAAATTGTTTTGTTTAAATGTTGTAATTTAGTTTATAAAATAATTTGGTTTGGTGTTTACAAATCTTTTTGAATATTATAGGTGAACAACTTTCCGTTAATGCCGAAAACTAAAGTCCAATAAGTCATTTTAAGTATCATAATGAAACATGATACTTAAAAGTCTTATATATTTAAAAGTATTTATATGAAGGGTATACAAACGGAGGTAAGATACCTGTCAAGGTGGAAACACAAAAGAGATGTGTGAACGTTGTAGTGGAAGCAGAAGATGTTTCAAACAGAAATTCTTTCTACGCGAATAATTATTTTGTGGAAGAAGGTTACCAGCAAAACGAAAACCATCAAAACAAAGATGATAGAGTGTATGTAAAGTTTTGTTTTGTTTTTAAGTTTAATAACTCAAATAGTAGATAATAACCGCTTTAAAACGAAAGGTTTAAAATTCTACTAAACACTCAGGTAAACATTTAAAAACTTGTCAATATTATTTTTTTTTAAGTTTGAATAGTAATAAAACTAACTGTTGTGTATTTTAAAATAATCAAAAAAATACTATGAAAGCAGATACTATACTGAGGAGAATTGTGATGAAACATGTAACGATCAAGAAGAAGCGATAAGATTGCTAGGTTAGTTTCTATCAATAATAAATAAGCTAAAATTACTACGCACCGTTTATAATGGCGAATAAAAATAAACGATGTTTTAGAGGCAGAAGATTAAAAGTTATACTTACGTAAACAGAAATAAATTTTCTGAATGCAAACTTAAAGACTTTAATAAAAACAACACAATATTGCTATGTAAACATTTAAAACCAATTTAATAGCTTAAACCATTAGTTGAACAAAACTTATAATGTTTTAGTGTAAAGAAAATGATATTGAAATAACAAGTGTTCCTTTGATGTTATAACAAAAGGCAGCTAATAGCACCTTACATAATCTGTAAATATGACACAAATTAATTTATTACACACAAAGTACTTTTCAAGGGTATGAATCATTGAAGCTGACTTTGCGAGATTTATATTTTCTCATTCATCAAAATATTACATTGTTTTACGATACACAAAGCAAACAGATCAGATTGACTGATTTATGTGACTATATTACTTTTATGGTATTTAAATAAAAAAGTTATGAAGTATGAGTAGTTTAACTTAAGTTATGAATTGTTCAAACAAACCCATACAGGTATAGCTTAAGCCTAAAGTAACTAAAAATGCTCAATTATTTACTGTTACTACATGTTTTTGAGACCATAAATTAAAGAATTCATCTGAATAAAATGTGTAAAATAATAAATGTTTAAAATTTCAGACCAAAGCTACTCTCATTCAAGTGACATGGATGCATTCAAAAATTACGCGACACTGGAGGAAATTAATTTGTGTCAAAACAACATGATGCAAAGAGGAAATCAAAAAACAGAGTCTTTGCCAATTGGGATGTTTTTGCAACAAGATTGCATGGTAAATTATATTTTTATGAACAAAATTTAAACTAAAAAAAGTGTTTGTGTTTTGAGTTAAATTAAATGAACTGGTATTATTTACCATGTTCGGTTTTTTTTTTTCGAATTACAGTTTAAACCGGTTTGTAGTTTAAAATCATGAAGTAACAAGTATTTCTAAGTTATTAACTTATTCACATAGTTCGAAGTATCAATAAAGATTTACCTACGTATTAAAAAGGCTTTTTGAGTAAAAAAGCTGAATTAACTCTTTTATTTTCAAAAAAAAAAACTTAAACTAACCGTGAAATTTTCACAGATGCGAGATTTCGATAATTTTGCAGTCGAGGACGACAACTGCAGTGAAGACAATTTCGTTTGTCCCCAGCAAAGTTTGTTTTTATAAATAAGAATAAAATTAAATCACTTTTTAAAATGTGGTTTTAAATATTTTAGCAAAAACTCGTTTTTACGCCCTAAAGTTGCATGTCTTGTTACAAACCAACAAACAATTCATTGGTTTAATATTTCACTCAAAAATACTAAAAATAAGAAAAGTAAAAGCTGCACAACTATATATATATTTTTTTCACGTTTTTCAATATTTTTTATTCATGAACTTCAAAAATGGTATTTGAGTGGTTTCATAAACTTTCTGAAAAATGTTTGAGTGCTTTAATTTGACATATACAACTTGGAATGTAATAATGATAGGATTGAATTAATTCCAAAAACGTTTAAAACATGCTGTTATATGGTTGTATAGCTCTCCTAAGTTTTTAGCACAACAAATAAAAAAAAACTATAAATTAAGAAAAATTGATTAATGGGTTGCGTAAAGTCAAAAAAGAAACTGTTTTAGTATAAACTTGCATACTTAATTATTTTTTAATTACATACGCTTAATACAGTTTGCGGTTCACTTATATCTAATCACACAAAGCTACTTAATTATAAGTTAAAAGTTTAAAAACATGCAGACTAACAATATTAATTTGCAGAGTTTATGATGCACAAAGCATCGCAAGGAACGTCCAAAGTCACGTGCTACAACCCTGAAACAGGGGCCAAGCAGCAGTTCAGCAAGTTTGACAACTACAACGACGATTTGAAAAACAGGAGAACACTCGCCGAAAACTGTAAGTTCCTGCAACAATTTGAAAGCACATTATATCATAATGTCGCAGCGTTAAATTCATTATCGGCATCAAAGCGAACTTGTTTACAACTTATCGCTCGTTTGTTTTACTAATGCTGTCTCGTAAACACAAACAATATTAAATTTCACAAACATTAAATTCACACCCTTAATGTTTTATGGCTTCAATTTAGCACGCCTTGCGTTTCAAGTGCCGTGTAACGAGCACCTGACAAAACTAACTGTTTTTTAAAAGCTCTGAAACCCGACACTTTTGCAGTTAATTTTATTTACCGCTCATTACTAACAGGCGAAAGGGCGCCGCTGAAACCACAAAGTGACTTCTACAAGAGGGAAATCCCCTTCGACTACCACCGGTCGGGGTCGTTCGACTTCAACATAATCCCCATCAACAAGGCGGTGTGCCCTAACCTGAATGGTGGTTCCCCTTCGAGAAAACCGAAACCTCAGGCGCCACTGCGCGGAAGCACAAGCTCCAAGTCGATCGTGGGAATAATGAAGTCCAAGTTTAGCAGGTTGTTAGAATTAGTTGGAAGAATAAATTTGTTTCAGTTGTATAAATTAATGATTGATTGTTTTGGAAAAATAAAATTGTTTAGAGTTTGTTTATTTAATTAAGTTGTTAATTTTCGAAAATCTGTTTATATAAACAATAAGGTCAAATCATTTTGTTAGTTAAATTTGTACTTGTTAATATAAATTTTTAAACTATATATAATTAGTTTTTACTTTTTCAAACTTTTAACAAATCAGTTTACCTAATATACTGTAAGTCACTAAAAAACATATTTTTTTGAAAAATAAACGGTTTATTTTATCATTTTTAAAACTCTATACTGCAGTTAATTATAATAAAAATTAAAATAAACATTAGAAACTGAATGTTTACTAAGAGTAATTAAAAGTATAAAAATTTAAGCAAAAATATGTTTTATTAAAAACAAAGTTAATCTTAATTTGAAAACGTTTTCTTAGAGCATCTAAGGAAAAAACTAAAGACGCATCTAAAGAGTTTACATCAAAAAAGGTTCCTGTTTCTAGTGGTTATGTTAAGTCAAAGTCTCCTATGGGTTCTAAAGTAAAGCTGACAAGCTGTAAGCCCTTACAGCAGAAAAAACTGTACCAGGAAGACAAAATTTTGATTGAAAATCGCGTAGCAGAAGGTAAGTTTTTTGATCTCAAATTGGTAAACCTGAGTAATGAAAAAAAATTGTTATACACACAATTTTTTTTCAAGTTTAATATCAATATACTTTTGATAGTACAAGTTACGCTTTCAAATTACAACTGTTCTAGTTTGTTTAGTATTTAAATCAGTGATTTTTGTATTCTACTTAAAAATATCAGCTGAATAATTGTGATAGTGTTTTAAAACTAATCAAAATTATTTCAAAGGCACAAAAGACGTAGAAGCACTGAGTGATGAGGGATTCGGTGAGAGCAGCACGATAGAGCGGATGGAGAAGGACGGAACACTCACACAGAACGCAGTTTCGCCCAAGAAGAAGCAAGATGAATATAAATACGTGGACGGATTATCGAGTTCTACACCGAAAAATGAAGAAACTCCAGATAACAGTACGTAGAAATTAATAGTTTTCGTTGAGAATTAGTTTTCGGAGATAGCTGTAAACTGATTCTTTTTATTTTAGCTAAACTCCATTGAACAAAATACTACGACATGAAATTTTAAACAGGTAAGCCGACAACAAAAGTCAGCAAAGTGAAGGTTATAAAAAAGCAGTCCCTGTGTTCCAAACTGTCGTCTCCTGCCAAACTGCAGCAAAAACAACAAGGAAACAAAAACATAGCTGTTATGAATCACAGGAAGGTACCTTTAGTGGAAAGGCAACACTCAATTGACGGTTCGCGGCTGAATTTAATGCAGAAAGAAAAACAAGCAACTGTTTTATCGAAATCGAAAGGAATCCAGCCTCTCTCGTCAAGGGGACTGATAAAGTAATAATTTATTATTCAGTCAACAACATTATAAACAAAATACTTAAAATATAATAATTTTTAAAATTACCATCTTTTATATAGTACTCATGCAAAAATTCTTTTAAATATTCTTAACCAAGCTTAGCAAACTAACTCTAAAAAATTATTCAGAAGAATTGAATCGCCGTCTAAATTGATCAAACCGAAGCAACAGCTCATCAGGCAATACAGCACACCTGTAAATTTGGCTGCTGATGACAAGAACAATAGAAACAGCAAAAAACCTCTTTTCACCTACAAGAGGCTCCTGTCCTCCTCTGCAATCCCCCTAAACAGCAACCAGCCGCTCAGGTCACCGAACTCACGACTTTCTGCGTCGCCTAGAACGCCAAACCAAGATTGCAACGAGTTCAACGGCAGCCAGTACCGAAGGTTTGAAATAAAAAAAGCTATAACAAACTGAATGAATAATCTTTTATAACTTATTTTCTCAGTTTTTCGTACAGAAAGTTTATTTATTCTAAAATAAAGTACAGTTTTTCATTTATTTAAACTTTTGTTTTTTAAGAAGTGTTTAATAAGAAACTTAAAATTCATGTTACAAAATACAGAACGAACAATTTAACTAAACATGCTTCGCAGGTCATCTGTGTCGCCAGGAGAACAAACAAAAAAAGTTCCTTCTACAAACAATGACAGCAGCAAAACAAAAAAGCAACAATCCTATTTATCCCCACCGACAAGAATATCCCGATTAAAAAAGTCTACCTGATTTTAATTTATTACCGTCTTTTTCTTCTTAATTTTTACGTAATAAACATTATAAGTACTAGTGAAGCTGATTTTCTTTATGTATAGTAGAAAGATTTTAACTTTTTATTATCTCCATCAAGTAGTTTTATAACTTAGATGTTTATATCACTTGCGCCTTTTTAGAAAACGACAATTAATATAGTATCAAAGTACTACTGTGACTAGCTCGCATGGTTATCAAAAAAGCAAGTATCTGTTGTTAATTATAGGTTTTTGGGTGGCTTCAGATGTCCTCTATTTTTTTAAATAGCTTGAAAATTATGCAAGTCGTTTACATATTTGCTTAGTCAATAAAAAGAATCTTAAGTATTTTTTAAATTTGTTTTTATACTTATATCACTATCCCTATTCTACCTTACCCAAAAATAAAAAAGTATAATCAAATTTTTTTTTTAATCAGAAATAGTATGAAAAAAAGTATTTTTTGCTGATTCAGCAAATATGATATGCTTCTTATATGCTAATGGTTGCATGATTTCAAGCTATTTAAAAAAAAAAGTAGTTGAAATCTGAAACTACCCATAGTTTTTTATATAAGTATATAATGTATCAGATCTTTAATATACTCGATAGTACGCAAGTTCGACGTCATATAAACTAAATATAAGCAGCATGAACTTAAGTTTAAATAATTTTTTTTTTAATCTTTAAAAAAATTAATGTTTTGTAAATCCTAAAAGCAAAGTATATTTTCTGTTGTATACTAAAAATTACTACTATTTAATACTACAAAGAATTGCTTTTAGATAAGTTTTCGAAACAAAAATATTTGTACTTAAAACCTGTTTTAATTTAAAAGTTTTTGAAATATAATTGTTTAAACTAATACTTTAAAATTTAAAATTAAAGCAAAACACTATGTTTTTAACAAAGTTTGAAACAAAATGTTTAAAATAAATGTTTTAAATGTATTACAAACACAATAACAGCTTATTTTAATTTGTGCTAACTTTTTCAATCTTCTACTAGCATAACAATTTACAATCCTTGAAAGTAAAAGAAGTACTAACATAATTTAACTTCTATTATTTATTAACAGTTTGTTTAAAAAATTTTATAATTATATAAAATTTTGTAATTGTTTAAATCATAGTGTTAATTAAAGCAACTGTAATGTTTTTTAGAGATTTTAAAAACTAAAATAACTTTCTGAAACATCTAGTCATAAATTCTTCTATTGGTTTGAGAAAAGAACTTTTTTTTATACGAAATTTAGAATTTTCATATCTAAAAAGAAATTTTTTTTATAAATTAAGCTAATAGCTGAACCTAAAAATTAAATAAATATTAGTTTTTTTAAGCAAACTAAAGTTTGAATATAAACCTTAATCTAAAACCTTATTTAATGTGTATTAATAAAAGCTGTCTTAAAGAAACAAAAATTAGTTTTAATCTAACTCGAAGCATTGTTATACTTTAATATTCAATCATTTACTTTTAGGTTTTTTAGTTTGTATAGATGCTTCTATTATCAATAGAGTTTTTATAATAAAATTATCGAAATTTCAAACTTGTTGTGAAAATAAAATAATAACTTAAAGTATTTTATTCTTTTAACTTTATAAATAAAATACTAAAGTTTTAATAGTTCAAACTAAGTAAAAATCTAAATATAACTATAAGGGTAAATAGTTATGAAAATTTTAGATTATCTTAATAAATAAAAATATAAAAAAAACTTTGTAAAACGACATTTAAAATAGTTTAAAACAATCTATGAAGGAAAAACTTGAATAGAATATAACAGTATATATGTTTATTACATTAAATAATCTTTATATTTTCAAACATGTTGGTTACTTCTTATCAATTAAGATAAAAAATAAAAAAATTTTGTTTTAAAAACATCAATATAAAAAATTAGCCATGGTTGTTAAACGATAATTAACTAAATATAACTTGAGCTTTTATGATAAATTTTGTATAAATACCTTATTTTTTCAAACTTATGCTAAGTTTAACAAATCATACATATTTACCCTTAAGCTTTAAGATTTATTGTTGTTAAAAAAAATAATTTTATGTTAGATAAATTAATCATAGTTTGCCTTTATGTTACTTTGAAATAAAGTTTTAAAGTTTCAAAAAAATATACTTATTAAAGATTACGTTGCAGCTTTTAGTGTAGTAGTATTTTATGTAATCTTTTATCGGCTAATTATATTATGTGAGTCAAAAATGGTTTTTGAAAATGGTATTGGCGCCTTACCCAAGGTCTGTAGTTTTGCAATTCAGTTTTTAGTCGCTTAAATTTGAATGATTTTTTTGTATATGATGTGACAAAAATTTTTCTATAGCTTTAACTTACATACCTAATGCTAACAAACCTCGTATTTAAATGATTAAAGTGTATTCATACAGTTAAAATCAACTAAAATGGTAGTAAAGTTTTAGTAGTCGCTGATTTGGCACTTACAATTTAAATTTAATTTATTTACAAATTATTTGCTACGCATTGAGTGTTTATTTTATTTTCAATCTTTAAGTTCGCGCATTATTTAAAAACGAAAAGTGTTTATGTCATAAATTAAAACTAAAAAAAACAAAAAATTCATAATTTATACTGTTTTAATACGGAAGAAGTTACTCTGATTGCAAAATTAAGTCATACTAATGTTAAGTGTTTATATTAACAAAAAAAAAAAATTAATCAAAAATACTTCAATCAAACAAAAAAAACAAAAACGAAACGAAAATTCACAGTTAATAACAGCTATAAAATAATTAAAAAGTTGTTTTTTTTTAATTAATTAATGTATTACATACGTCAAACACTTATTAAAAAAAAGTATACTTTTATTAACCACTTTACACAATTAAAAAAATGGTTATAATTAGAACTAATTTAAATAAAACACACTACAAAACTAAAAAGTTAATAGTTAACATAATTACATTAGCTACAACAATAAGAGCTCTTATTTATTGCCTCAAATTAATACGGTATGTAGCCCAGACAAGTAAAATGGTAGTTCCTTTAACAAGTGCTGCAACTGATCTGTTGTATTATCATACTGTTTAAAACTCTACCACTATTTAAAACTGACTAATGAAAACTACTAGTATATAAAACTAGCAGATAGTTTTTATTGAAAAGAACTTTCTAAGTTTTAAATAGTAAGTCTATACTATCAAACTAACCCAAAGCACTTTTCCAATACTGTTTCTGGCTGGAGCAGTATTGTTCGAGCAAATTATTTTGTTATAGACTGTGAAATGTTTGTTTTTAGTTTTTTGATATAATATAATAAATAAGTTAAAACACAAGTTGTGAAAGTGAAATATTTAGAATCAAATAACCTCCATCTTGCAGTAAAGTTGCAGCTATGTTAAATCTCTCTTGTTTAAATTCTACTTTATCTGTTTTAAAATTTAATTCTTCAGGAAAATATGGATACGCTTTTATTATTCATGATGCCACATATAGTTTCCATCAAAATAATTTAATTTTTAAATGCTAATTTCGGAAATTTCTTGAAGTATTAAGCAACATGAAGTGAAACTAATATTTATATTCGTATTTGGTTTTTCAGTTATTGAGCGAGCTAGTCATAGTAGTAATTAAAGATTAGTCCAATAGTCGCTTTTCAAAAAGTGCAAGTTATATAAACATCTTAGGCATGATTGAGAAAATAAAAAGTATAAATAGTTCAGCTATACATTTAAAAAAACCAGCTTCACTAGTACTTATATTGTTTATTACACAAAAAATTAAAAGTAAATAAAAAAAGAAAACAAATTAAAATCAGGTAGATTTTTTCAATCGGGATATTCTTGTCGGTGGGGACAAACATGATTGTTGCTTTTTTGTTTTGCTTCTTTCGTTGTAAGTAGAAGGAAATTTTTTGCTTTGTTCTCCTGGCGACATTGATGACCTGCGAATATGTTTAGTCAAGTTGTTTGTCTTTGTATTTCTTATAATATTTCTTAATTCCTTTTCATACACTTCTTAAAACAAAAGAGCTCTTGTTACAACCAAAGTTTATTAAAATAAAAAAAACTGTTTGTTTTTTAGAGTGAACAAAAGTTTTGCACTTTTCACCGAATTTTGTAAGATAAGATATAATATAAAAAAAATTTATGTGTTTCATATATTCTAAATTATTTAATTTAAGATAACATAAAACTTAAGAATAACTCAATGTACAGAATAAACTCAGTTTTTATTTTAAAACCTTCGGTACTGGCTGCCGTGGAACCCGTTGTAATCTTGGTTTGGCGTTCTAGGCGACGAGGAAAGTCGTGAGTTCGGTGACCTGAGCGGCTGGTTGCTGTTTAGGGGGATTGCAGAGGAGGACGGGAGCCTCTTGTAGATGAAAAGAGGTTTTTTGCTGTTTCTATTGTTCTTGTCATCAGCAGCAACGTTGACCGGTGTGCTGTATTGCCTGATGAGCTGCTGCTTCGGTTTGATCGATTTAGACGGCGATTCAATTCGTCTAAATAGTTTTTTAGGATTATTTTATTTAGCTTGGTAAAGAACATTTAGTCGGTATAACATTTTTTAATATTTTTAAATATTTGAAGTGTAAAAGTTAGATTTATTTTTTTATTCAGTATAGTTTTACTTTTAGTATTATGTTTTAATTTTTGTTGACTGAGTAACAAATTATTACTTTATCAGTCCCCTGGGCGAGAGAGGCTGGGTTCCTTTTGTTTTCGACAAAACAGTTGCTTGTTTTTCTTTCTGCATTAAATTCAGCCGCGAAGCGTCAATCGAGTGTTGACTTTCCACCAAAGGTATCTTTCTGTGATTCATAACAGCTATGCTTTTGTTACCGTTTTGCTTTTGCTGCAGTTTGGCAGGAGACGATAGTTTGGAACACAAGGACTGCTTTTTTATAACCTTCACTTTACTGACTATTCTTGCCGGTTTACCTGTTAGAATGTCATTTTGTAGAGTTTTTTTTTAAATGGAATTTAGCTATAATAAAAAAAAATAGTTTACAGCTACATCGTTCATCTGTTAAATAGTAAAACATAATTTTTTAATTAAACTAATTCTCAACGAAATACATTAGTTTTCTACGTACTGTTATCTGGAGTTTCTTCATTTATCCGGGCAGAACTCGATAATCTGTCCACGTATTTATATTCATCTTGCTTCTTCTTGGGCGAAACTGCGTTCTGTGTTAGTGTTCCCTCCTTCTCCATCCGCTCTATCGTGCTGCTCTCACCAAATCCCTCATCACTCAGTGCCTCCACGTCTTGTGTGCCTTTGAAATAATCTTAATTAGGATTAAAACACTATTACAATTATCCAGCTTTCATTGTTAAGGAGGTTACTAAAACCACTGTTTTCAAGCAAACTAGAACAATTGTAATTTAAAAGCATAGCTTGTAATATTAAAAGTTTGATTAATATACACGTTTGAAAAAATGAAAGTGTGTATTAAAGCTTTGATTTAAATTTGAGATCAAACAACTACCTTCTGCTACGCGATTTTCAACCAAACTTTTGTCCTCCTGGTACATTTTTTCCTGCTGTAAGGGCTTACAGCTTGTCAGCTTAACTTTAGAAACCATAGGTGGCTTTGATTTGACATAACCACTAGAAGCAGGAATCTTGTTTGATGTGAATTCTTTAGATGCGTCTTTAGTTTTTTCCTTAGATGCTCTAAGAACAAAATTCGAATTAAGATTAACTTGGCTTTAATAATGTAGGTTTTTGCTTACATTCTTTGCTTTTTAACTGCCATAAGTATATATTCAGTTGTAAAAATTGAAGTTAATGTTGGTTGAAATTAATTACATGATATAGTTCTAAAAAAGGTAGAATACATAAAACTGTTTAACTAAAAAAAATATTTAGGAACTTACAACATATTAGGTGAACTTCTTTCGTTGAAAGTTTAAAAAAGTAAAAAATATATGGTATACAGTTTTAAAAATTTATGATACGTGTACAAATTCAACATAAAACATAATTTGCAATTACTTCAATCATAAATTTCCGGTAAATAGTAAAATTAGTTTCAAAATAAACAATATTCCTAAAACAATTTGCATATCTAAAACAATAAATCATTAAATTATACAACTTAAACAATTTTATCCTTCCAACTAATTTCTAACAACCTGCTGAACTTGGACTTCATTATTCCCACGATCGACTTGGAGCTTGTGCTTCCGCGCAGCGGCGCCAGAGGTTTTGTTTCCCTCGCTGACGGGGAACCACCATTCAGGTTAGGGCAAACTGCCTTGTTGATAGGAATTATGTTGAAGTCGAACGACCCCGACCGGTGGTAGTCGAAGGGAATTTCCCTCTTGTAGAAGTCGCTTTGTGGTTTCAGTGGCGCCCTTTCGCCTGTTAGTAATGAGCAGTAAACAAAGTTAACTGACAAAGTGTCGGGTTTCAGAGTTTTACAAAAATAATTAGTGCGGTCAGGTGCTCGTTACACGGCACTTGAAACGCAAGGCGTGTTAAATTGAAGCCATAAAACAATAAGGGTGTGAATTTAATGTTTGTGAAATTTAATAATGTTTGTGTTTACGTGACATTATTTGTAAACACACGAGTTCGCTTTGATGCCGATAATGAATTTAACGTTGCGACATTGTGATATAATGTGCTTTTAAATTGTTGCAGGAACTAACAGTTTTCAGTGAGTGTTCTCCTGTGTTGCAAATCGTCGTTGTAGTTGTTAAACTTGCTGAACTGCTGTTTGGCCCCTGTTTCAGGGTTGTAGCACGTGACTTTCGACGTTTCTTGCGATGCTTTGTGCATCATAAAATCTGCAAATTAGTATAATTAGTCTGCACGTTTTAAAATTTTATGCATAATTGGTAAATTACTAGCTATATGTGGTTAAATATATCAGAGTAATAAAAAAAAAACCGCAAACAGTATAATGCGTATGAGATTAAAAAACACTTAAGTATGCAAGTTTGGTACCAAAACAGTTTTCTTTTGACTTCATAGAACTAATTAAACAAAACTTTTTAATTGATTTTTTATTTGTTATGCTAAAAACTTAGGAAAGCTTTATAACCATTAAACAGCATATTTTTAATGTTTTTGAATTAATTCAATCCCATCACAATCATATTCCATGTTGTTTATGTCAAGTTTACAGCACTCAAACATTTTTCAGAAAGTTTATGAAACTACTTAAATACCATTTTTAAAGTTCATGAATGAAAAGTATTGAAAAACGTGAAAAGAACGCTATATTTAGCTGTGCAGCTTGCATTTTTCTTATTTTTAGTATTTTTGAGTGAAATATTAAACCAATGAATTGTTTGTTGGTTTGTAACAAGACATTCAATTTTATGGCGTAAAAAAAAATTTTTGATAATATATTTAAAACCCAATTTTAAAAAGTGATATAATTATATTTTAATAATAAAAACAAACTTTGCTGGGGACAAACGAAATTGTCTTCACTGCAGTTGTCGTCCTCGACTGCAAAATTGTCGAAATCTTGCATCTGTGAAAATTTCACGCTTAGTTTAAGGTTTTTTTTGAAAATAAAAGAGTTAATTCAGTTTTTAATTCAAAACGCCTTTCTTTCATGTAGGTAAATATTTTTCGATTCTTCGAGCTATGTCAATAAAACCATAGTTTAGAAATACTTGTTAATTCATGATTTTTAACTGCAAACCGGCTTAAACTGTAATTCGAAAAAAATATGTATATATAAATAAAATACTACCAGCTCATCTAATTTAACTAAAAACAGAAAAACTTTTTTGGTTTAAAATTGTGTTCATAGAAAAAAACTAACCATGTTATCTTGTTGCAAAAACATCCCAACTGGCAAAGACTCTGTTTTTTTATTTTCTCTCTGCATCATGTTTTTTTGACACAAATTAATTTCTTCCATTGTCGCGTAATTTTTGAATGCATCCATGTCACTTGAATGAGAATAACTTTGGTCTGAAATTTTAAACATTAATTTCTTGCAAACTTAGTTAAATTTATTTCTTTTATTTATAATTTAAAAAAATTGTTACAGTATGTAAATGAAAGAGCGTTTTTGTTACTTTAGGCTTAAGCTATACCTGTATGATTTTGTTTAAATAGTTCATAAATTAATTTAAATTACTCATACTTCATAAGTTTTTCAATTATTTTTTTAAATGCAATAAAAGTTTAACTTAATCACATAAATCAGATCTGATCTGTTTGCTTTGTGTATCGTAAATCAATGTAAAACTTTGATAAACGAGAAAACATAAATCTTGCAAAATCAGCTTCAATGATTCATGCCCTTGAAAAGTACTTTGTGTGTAATAAATTAAGTTATGTCCGATTTACAGATTATGTTAGGAACTATTAGTTGCCTTGAGCACACTAATGAACACTTGTTATCTGAGTAACCTTTTTTCTACATACTTAAATATTTATAAAGTTTTCTTGAAGAAAGTGGTTCAAACAACTATATTAGTCAATAGTTTTATTATGAACTTTATATATCAATATTATTCTTATCAAAGTTTTTTACTCTGAATTTTCGAATAAGGTGATTTTTTTATTTACGTAAGTAAAACTTTTAACATTTTGCCTATAAAACCTCGTCATTATTTTTATTGGCCATTGTAAACGGTGCGTCGTAGTTCAAATTTTAGCTTATTTATTATTGATGCTTACCCAGCAGTCTTATCGCTTCTTCTTCATCATTACATGCATCATCACAACTCTCCTCAGTATAATATCTGTTTTTATAATATTTTTTTGATGTTGTTTTATAAAAACATCATTGATCAGTTAATTTATTTTTTGTGTACCCTTTACATATTTTGTTTACATATGTATTTTAGTAATATTCTTATTTCAAAACTATGAAAAATATCAAATAATTTTTTTTAATATTTTAAAGTACCATTTTAGTATGAAATAAAGCAGTTAAGTTACTTGAATTTTTCTCTATATTTTGTAGGACTTGTTTTTTTTAATCTCTAGTTTAATAAAAAAATAAAAACCAAATCTAAACATTTTTTTTTATCAAATTCAAAAAGTATTTAAATATTTTATTTTAAATACTAAACATTTTAAATAGTTATAATTTTAAGATTGAGCTATAGTTAAAACTTAAAAAAACTTTACTTACACTTCGTCATCTTTGTTTAGATGATTTTCGTTTTGCTGGTAACCTTCTTCAACTAAATAATTATTCGAGTAGAAAGAATTTCTGTTTGAAACATCATCTGCTTCCACCACAACGTTCACACATCTCTTTTGTGATTCCGCCTTGACAAGTATCTTACCTCCGTTTGTGTACCCTTTATATTAATATATTAAGTATACTAAACTTAAATGTATCAACTTTCGTCAGAACATTTACAATAGATTATTAGTTTAAGAGTTAAAGACTGACATAAGGTTATTTTAAAAGCACTAATTATAAGAATACTTACTGAATTTTATAAAAATTTGTAAAAATTAAAAAAATATAAACTAATAACTAAATAAAAAACTATTTAATTTAAGGCAGGAAAATAATACCACCAAACACGAATCTTGCTTAAAAAAATAAGATCTGGTAAACAAAGATAAACAACTGTAATACCGAGCAAAAGACAATTGGTTTATTTATAAAAACTGTCACACGCTTTTTTAAGTGTTTGCAAATAATCATTAGGCTTTAATGACGTTATCTGGTAAAAATTTTGACTAAAATCACATAATCTTAACTAATCGTTTACTTAAAAATCACAGCGTCTAGAAATCGTAGGAACATGGTTTTTACATGTTTTTAAGTTATCTGAAATTAGCTGATACTTTTAAAACTAGATACATAGTAAATTCACAACTAAAAAAGTATATTTTAAGTAAATTTTATCGGTACTTTTCAAAATAAAATTTTTTTTTAACTTTTTTTTAAACTTATAAACCTAATTTATATCTAAGTTTTTAGAGTTTAGAAACTGTTTGATTACACACTATTTGATAACTACTTAGTATAGCTATATTTTTATAGTACTTTTGATAATATTTAATGTTTATCTAATAATTTATAAATAGTATTAAATCATTTATAATTACTTGTAACATTGTCGATTTCCGTCGAAGACCAGCCTCGATTTTTGAACCTCGAATTTTGCCTGCTTTTGATTGGACGTTCTTCTGTTTCGTGAAAAACTTCTTCACTTTCCGATTCGCTCTCCACCTGCTTCTTGATGTTTGTCTCCACATCTTCAGCCACCTTCACTGCCATCTTTGGTTTCATCTCGTCGGTTCTCTGCGGTTCGCAGTTCATTTTCCCGCTACAGTCGGAATGCTTCAGATCTTCTTCTGCGGTTTTGTCTTCCGAGGGTTTAACTTCGGTTTTATTAATCTTTTCTGCCGGTTTAGTGGAAAGTAGGAGGGAGAGGAATGGAGCCAGTTTCGTGAAAAGCTGCTCAATAAGTTGGTCTGGCATACCTGCAATAAATTTTAAAAATATGTTTTGTGTTTTCGTTTTTATCTTGTTTTGTATTTATTATTATGTTATTTTTTTTTCAAAGCTATTTCGTTTATTTTTATTTTTAGTTTGGTTTTTCAAGTAGTTAACAACTTTTTAAAGAGCATAAACATGTATATTTTATCGAAAACATTTAGTTTAATGTTTTATTGGTATAAGGTATATATAAAAAAAAGAATTTCGAAATAAGTTTAAAGTAGTTATAATGTTTACGTAATACTTTACTAGTTACAACTAAAAAGTCATTTATGAAAAAAATATCAAATCTTAACTACAGGAGTAATTTAACAGTTAAATGTCAAAATGACATAAATTGTTTAGTTATACAGTTACCTTGCTCTTTTATTACAAACGTCTTTTAATTTTTGCGCCTTAAGATGGAAATTAGGCGAAGAAAATGACATAACGAGTGAGGAATTCCACACTAACAGGAGAAATTGAAAGTCTAAATTGTAAAATTACCTCAAGTGCAAGGTAAAGTTGGATATTCGTTACGTGCGATTATTTAGTAGCTGAAACTGAAAAAGTAGAAAAGACATTTTTAAGGGATTTCTTTCATGCGTGTTTTTCTTGCGACTTGATCAAAAACCTGTTCAATGTTTGCCAGCAAAAATGTTTTTAACCTTGTCGGCACGTCTTTTGATTCTTTTGATTTGAAACAAAACAGAAAAACTCCTGTATCACGCTTATATATACACATATATATATATATACTTTAAGCTTTTTGTTAGGTTTTGACATTCGGAATTTTATTTTCAATTATAATAACCTGTTTGTTCAGCAAGTTGTTTCCAGTTCGCCGAAGTTTCGCTTCTTTTAAGCTCCTTGTTTTCTTGTATCAGCTCACTCGAAGAGTTTATTCTTTCTTTTTTAGTGAAAACTTTGTCTAAGATTAAGTATATAAATGTTTAATGAGACAGCTTTTAGGTTATATTTAACTCTTACTTTTATTTTATATATACGTATAGTTATATTAAAGACAATAAAAAAAACTTTGATCCATATTTCTAAAAAGTTAACTAACTTTTATTTATTTTATATTTATTTTTTACTTGACTAAGTTTAGCAACTAAATTTAATAAATTTAGTTTTTGATATTAACACTCTCATTATGTTATTTTACAACCTATTTAAATAGGTACAATAACTAATAAGTATAATATGATGTATGCAAATTTCTTACTTTTTGTGTTTAGTTTGTTTTTGTTGGTAAGTTCTTCCACTTGGATTCTCAACATGTCACATTCATCAAATAGTTCATCCCTTTCTTTTTCAACAAGCATCTTTTCTGTTTCCACCTAATTTACATTGAAATTTATATTCAAAATACTCATTTAATTTGCAATTAAAAAGTGTTCAGTACTACAAAAAAGATATTTATAAATACAAACCTATACATGTTTAAAAAAAATACTTTCTAAAGCATTTAAAGTATTCGAAAATTGTACATTAAAATGAGTTTAATCGCCCTAATGTCAAGTTAATGTTAAAATTACGTTTCTATTTGATTAATTTATTTCATAATCTTAGTAATACAACCCGTTTTACTGCATTTAAAAAAATATTCAAGTTGTTTTGATGACGTTTAAGTCGCTTTTCGATCAATTTAGTTTTTATACTGTATTAAGTATAAAACATAAAAACTAGCTTTGAAAAAATTTAAACATTTTAGTCTTGTTTCTTGTTGTGTGGAAGTTGTTTAACATATTTTAGAAAATAACTAAAAATGTTTCAAACATATTAACATTACTTACTTTTTCGTTTTGAACCTTCAAGTTTTCAACGAGCTTAACCAGATTTTTGTTTTCATCTTCAACTCGCTGAATCTTTTCAACTAAACGAGTGTAACTGGAGTGTACCATGTCCGCATTCTAATAAATACAACAATTCAGTAAAAACTCATTTTGATAAAACATTGTTTAGTCTATCTTTATTCTATACAGACAAAATTTAAATTTTTTATAAAATTAAAAAAAAATTATTAGTGTTTTACTTATTTTAGCTTTATAATAACTTCTTATGACGGTAAAATTAAGTTTTTGGCTTTTAGCTAACTCAGTTTGATTAATTTATATCAGATTATCTAAATAAATTGTTTACATGTTTGAATAAAACGTTGTTTTTGTTTCAATAATTTACAATTAAACTTTTTTTTGTTTGTAATTTTTTGTCAGCTGTAAAATGCTACAAGTTGAAATTTGCTATTTAAATTTCGACAACTTTTATCTTTTCCAATAAGTATGACTTTGAAAAATTTATTAAAATAAAACTCAAAATGCATCTTAAAATTGCCACAGACGTTCTTAATTATATATAGCCTGAGCTAATCACGACTTAAAAATAAAATGTTTTTTACTTAATGTTACACGTCACATATAACTACCGTCTCACAAGAATCAAAACAACAAATTACAAGCATATAATAAGCGGGCAGATTACTATTCTTCTCAAAATTGCAGTGCAACTTGATACTGGCAATTATACATTAAAGATTGTTATTGCCACCCACAAAATGAACAAAAACTCACGCTCCTTGAAGTTCTCGAGGAAGTAGATTCGCTATGACGTGAATTGATGCCATACCGACTCTGCGATGATTTCGAAGTCATAACAGACTATTTGCTTGTTTTGTTGTTTTATTGTTAATACCTGCGAAAAGACGAAATGAAGTTGTTTAAGTCACCGGATTAATTATTCAAGTTTGCGTCACTCTTTCAATGTGCGTGTGTGTATGGTTAAACCTTTTTATTTGTAAATAATGATTTTACCTGTCTTTTATACTGATGCTGTACCATGTAAAAACAAGCTTTTACATAAGTTTGATTTTTCTGTTTGTGTTGACATAAACAACACAATAATATTTAGTTTTTAAAGAGTTTTTTGTTTTTCTTTTTCGAAATCTAGTATAAAAATCATTTTTAAAGCAAGTAGTTCAGTTATTGCATGAGTATGTAAACTAAAAAAAAGTTATTAAACTTTTATCGTCTAAAATACTAATACGTCTAAAGGTAAAAGTTTTTATTACTAAAACTTCTAAAACAATAAAATAAGTCACTTAGTAGTTTTTAAATTTGAAACTTTTCACTTTACAGAGCCTACTTCAATTCAAATTAGAACACTTTTGGTTTATTGTTTTAAATTAAACAATAAATTTTAAAGATAGAATTAACTAAAACCTAGAATAAAAATTTAGATTTATTATTATTTATTTTGAACAGATAAACACCACAATAAAATTTATTTGTCTTGAAAAATAACTCACGAAATCTACAAAACCTTTCTAAATTATTAAGTTATATACCCGATGGAACAACTTTTAAAGAAATAAATAGTTTTTAACACAAATTTATTAAAAAGCTGTTCCATCAAGTATATAATTAAATAATTTAGAAAAGTTTTGTAGATTTCAAGAGTTATTTTTTTCAAGACAAATAAATTTTATTGTGGTGTTTATCTGTTCAAAATAAATAATAATAAATTTAAATTTTTATCCGAGATTATAGTTAATTCTATCTATAAAACTATATATCAATATCACTGAAAATGTATGAAAAATTACTTAACTTTTTTTTTTCAAGGATTAAGTCATGCAGTCTAAGTTTCAACATGGTTTAAAGACAATTATTGCTTAAAATAAATTTAAATAGTTGTAATATATTTTCAAACAAAACTACTTTTAAGCTTTAAAAACAAAATTTACACAAAACTATGCTAAGATGTGAGTTCATGTATTTAAAAAACAAGTTCAAATATCAGCTGTCCTAAATCTACTAAACTATTTTAGTGCGAAATCCACAAAATATTTCTGTTTTAATGCAACGTATATTTGTCACTGTTTGTCCTTTATTAAAAATCAAGAAAACTTGTACCATATGTGTTAGACTTGAAATCATAAAACACACATTCTCTAACTTTAATCAAATTGTATGTATGGTGAATTTGAAATATTTTAAACTGAATGCAATAAAATGTTTTAACCACAACTTCAGTTTAATCCTTTTGATACTTGCTAAACAAAAATACTAGCAAGTTAAACCAACTGTATCACTTGTGTTCATAAAAGACTCAACAGTGCACTGATTTTCTTATGAATTATTAAAAACCCGTTTCAGCGGCCAAGCATCAGAAAGAGTCGCATCGTCCAGCTGCCGTTGTGACGTCATAATGCATCCATTTTTGTCGTCGGCGGCAGGTGGGGGCCGGGCGAGTCAACAATCGAGTAGCAATTTGATTGTGACACCACACTGAGCCGTTCACTGACATTATCGCTTATTTCCTTGCAACTTGTTGTTACTAGAAGTTTTTTTTGTTACCGCGTTGAACAGTAATTTTCAATTAGTTTAAAAATACAGTACATTTCTTCTTTTAAAACTTGTTTTAAACACTTTATTTGTTTTCATTGTAGTATATTTAAATATACTGTTTCTAAATTAAAACTTGATTTTTTACAAAAGTTTAACTTCTTTTACGCTTTTTTTACAAAATTATATTATTTTTTTATTTTTAACAAACAATTTAAAACATTTTAAAATTGAACTTGAACAAAAAAATTTCAAATAAACTACATGAAAAACTTATCAATGATGCAAACAAAAATATTTAGATTGTATTTGTAGTAGCTTGTAACAGTTGTCAAAAAATATTATTGATGTGTTTCAAAAACTAGTTCTGTACTTAAATCAGTTTTTCTTTGATCATTTGTTCACGGCAATATTTGCTTAGCTTATTTATTGTAAATATAAAAACTAACAATTTTTCTAAAAAATTCTAAAGTAATTCAATAACTTTAAAGTAAAAAGTAAAAGTAAATACAGAATAAATAAATACATAAAAATTTTAAATAATACTTATGTTTTAAATTAATTCATATGCAGCTGTAAAAACTTAGACATAATAGATTTTTTTCTCTCAAAACAAAGCTTGAAATTTTGTCATGATAAACCAAACCACTGCATTGCAGAAGTCATAATGTTAATTACGCATTTTTTATCAAAAAGTTTTTCATACATATTTCAGTTGTTTTACACTGAAAAACTAACTGAAAAATACTTCATAAGCTGTCTTATGAATACTTAAAAGTGAGTTACTTGAACTTAGACTATAAATGTATACTTTTGTACGTAAAACGACCAAAATCTTTTATACACATTATTTTATAGCAATATTTTTTAACTCACGTGACTTTTTTATGGTACTTTTTTATAGCTTGTTAACAATTGATTCAGCCATTCTTAAATACACCTAAGGCTATAAAAACAGCACTAGATTTTTGTTAATAATATACAAAAAAATTAGAAAATAATCATAAAAAATCAACAATTTGAAATTATGCTTTATATAAGTATGTGTTGTTTCAATTCATTAAGAAAAATTAAACGTATTAAAAAATTATTTTAAATTGTGTGTAATTTTTCAAAGTATTGATTTTCAGATGCTGTCTAAATATCATAAAAATATTTACTTATGTCAACACAACAACTCTTTTAACTAACAAGATACATAGTAAATTTTCAAAATCCTTTTCTTTTATTTAAAAATTATTAATTTAATATAGGAACATCAAAAAATAGTAGAACTTACAAATTAACAAAAACATACTAAAAAAAACTGGTAAACTACATAACTTATAATAACGTATGTTTAATTATTTATTACTTTAATTCTTTGGTCATACCTAGATAGTTTGATTGAAAAATTTAATAGAATACACTCACTAATACTAAATCTGCACTAAATAAGTATTCAAGAGATTGGAAAATAAACTAAAAAACACAGTTTTGGTTAAAATATCTTTTCTCTTTTGCCTTTTAAAGTTTCTGCTGGGTTTGCGTAAAACATTAAAAACAGAACTACTTCCGAAACCAATGATATTACGACCTGCTTCATTTTCAAAAATGAGTAGTTTTGAACTTCAACACTTCAAAAAGCATCCGGTGAAATTACTGTGCAGTTTTTACTGCTCTTCGCTCGTTTAACTACTCATTTTAACTGCTGATTCTACACTTTCAAAACAGCCGTGCGAAAGTTCATGCTGCCGATTTAGTTTCACTGTGAGACTCGAGTCCGGCAAAAGCAGTTAAACAGGTAAACAAGAAAGTAACTGCTCAGTGCCAGTTGAGTTGTTTCATCAACACACTTTTTGCTTATCTCACAAACAGGTTTCGCTGCAGGCCGGTTATCAGCTGATTAATTTGCGAGAAAGTAGCAATTCTCAATCAAGTTCGAGATCTCGGTTAAAGTTCGAGCACCGAAAATCATGAAGCGTTTTTTGTGTTGAACAAGGAAAAAGCATTGTACGTTTCAGATAGAAAAGTGTTACAACACTTCAAAACTTATAACTTATTTTTCAAACAATATTTTGCTTTTTCAAGCTTCAGATTTTACTTTGAAGTTTGTTTTTGTTCAGTTTATTATAAAATATATTCGTTACTGTTTTAACTAGAAAATAGTTTTTAAAGATTATATCATAATACTTTTCTTATTTTTTTTGTAATTTGTTCTTATGAATACAATAAAGTGTTATTAATTGTAAAGTAATTGATAAGTTTTATAGTAAAAACATACTATACTTAATTTTTTTTTTTCTAAATGTTATAACCAATTTAAGATAATGACAAAAAGCTCCATCAAAATATTTTATTATGTTTTAGAAAATCTGTTAAGTAAAAATCAAAGGTTTATATACTTACTAATTAAAAAAACTAATTCATTGCATAGTAAATTACTTTAAATTTTTTTATTTCAAATTTTCTTACTGGTATTTAAGTAATCAGATTAAAAATTGTTTTACTTGAATTATAAATAAACAAAAAAGTTTTTCTTAAAATGAATAAACTTAACTTTTAGAAATGCTTATCTGTGTAAAATAGTAAAAACTAAAATTAAAAACGTCTGAAACTTTTAAACTTTTTTTATCAAAAATAGCATGTTTTTCTATGGTTTAAACGATAAACAAATATTTATCTTAAAGATAACTGCTGCAAATTTATCTTTTTACAAACAACATAGATTTTTTAAATAAACACTATGATAAACAATCAATTTTCTCATACTTTTCGAAAAGTTTCGATGAGTAAAATGTGTCGTATAAGTTAATACAAAACCTTTGAACTGTTTTTTATACTCTCATTTAGATAAAAATTTACTTGTACCATTAACTTTCGTAAAAAAATATGATTAACTTTTTTTATTGGTAGATTCTCCACCATTTTTTTACTATCATTTAAATATCTGCAACCATTACTTTTTTTTCTTGTTTTTTATTGTCTTTTCTTTTTAAATCTCAAGTACAAACAATCTGCTCTTAGGACTTTTATAAACAAAAGACTTTTTCTGTATCAAAAGTGAAATTTTCAGCTTAATTTAAGAAACAAAACAATTTTGAGCCGACTTAAAAAAGAGGCAATTGCCGAGTGTTAGTAACAACAAAAAAGTTTGCTAAGTTCAAGTTAATTGTTTCACATTGTGATTTTCACTTGACTGTCACCAGAGTGAATTGCCAATGAACTAATCTCAATTCAGGCTTCTCACCGACTAAAGAGAAACGAAAAACGCGTTTCAGTCTTTTCCGCTCCACCGGTTTCAACGACGCAAAAAGAGAGAGTGATACTACTGCTGGTGCTATTATGACGTCATATCGCATTATCTTGCCGCCGCCAGAACAACGGTGGTTTTCAGTAAATAGCTGTTTCAGCCTACTTTTCTATCGATACTTATTGTGTGCTCGTGCTTTTGCTGCCTGTGTAGATAACATATCATTATTTTAACGTTTTTTTTTGTTGACAAAACCCTTGAAACTACTAGTCAGATAAGCTTTTAACAAGATTGTGTGTTTATTGCAAACATTTTCCAAATTCTTAGTAAGCCTTAACCTGTTAGTAACTTTACGTTATAAAAAATATATTTTATTTAAGCACGCTTATAACCAATCACGTTTAATAAATCGTGCTTAAAATACGAAGCATATTACATAAAGTTATAAAAATAAATAGACTAAAATAGTTTAAAACATATTGTGCTACTTCCTAACTTTGAAAATATTTCTGAAAATAAAAATATACATGAGTTTCTTAATTTGTGAATATACTGTTACTGATTTTCATAATTATAATATTTAATGTAATATCACAAGTAAAAGTCACAAATTTTGACATCTATAAATATTTCTTCAAATTCGGTTTAACAAACAAAAGATACAATAAATTTATTTTACTAGATGAAAAAAAAAGTTCACAGAGTTAATCTGGTTTGCACAGGTTTCTACTTTAGATGTGGATTGTGAACTGAAAATTGAAATTTATAATACTGTAACTAACTATTTAAAGTAATTTGAGCTTTGACTAATAGCTCAACACAATTCAGTCTTGTAAAATAATTTTAATTAAACTAAAAGAAGAGTTTTAAAAGTTTTCAGAAAAATTGACTTCTTAGTTTGTCAGTCTGATTAATAAAAAAATTGAAAAAGCATTTTTTTTAAGTACAAACTATTTAACTTGGTTGTTTATAAGTAAATAATACTTTACAATTTTGCTTTAAAAATATTTAATTCAAATGCAATGGCAAACAAAACTACCAGACCAAAAAAAGTATATTTTTTTAACCATCATAACCTCTGTTAATAGTCGGCTGCACTTTGTTTATTTTTATTAGCTTACAGTAACAAAAGTATTATATACAAAATGCAGACACAACTGACACCTCCAGTTAACCTCCCAGCAAACTGTGTGTATTTTGTGCAGCAAAATCAACCCTCTCAAAAGGTCACTTTGAAGGAGCGAGTAATTAAGATAATCTGCGAACGGAGTTCGGACTGCAATTATCTTTGTATCGCCGGAATTTTTCGGTATTTTTAGCAGTATTAAGTGTCATTAATGCGTCAATTGAAGGCAAATAACCGGCGAGCAGCCGTCGTCTTACAATAACAAGCAACAAATACTTGAGGAAGAAGTGAAATTAAAAATCTCGCTAGACTCGATAACTCGTGATTGTGTCGCTCCTTTTTGTTAATTAGCGCTCAAGTGGCAACAATCAATGTCACTCATCTCAAAATTCAATGTTAATTATCGGGAATTTTGAGGTATTTGCTGTCTTGTTTCTCTTAATCTTGGGAGAGTAAGGTTTTAAACTATAATATAGATTTACACTTGTACGAAAATTAAAACCACTCAAAACAACTTTATGACAAGATTAGAAACTAATTGAAAACTTGTCGTATGGATCGTTATGAAAAAAAAAAAAGATTTACAAAATTTAGGGTAAATCACAGATAGTGGTGAATTTTAATTACCAAAAGTAATATTTCTTTATACTTAGCATTATTTTTTTTTTTTTTTTTAAATATTTAAAGCACTTATTTAAAAAAAAAGTAAAAATATTTGAGGTAATTTATACTAATCCTGTATAAGTTATAAATTTAATAAAATATTTTAAATTTAAAGTAAACATTACTTTTAGAGCAAATTTTTATACCGTCAATTGGTTTTATAATGTTTGTAAGTTCATATTTAACCATTGATTTTTTATTTAGTTGTAGCTTTTGGTAAAAATATACTATTATCAAAAGAAAATACTTACTATTTGTTGCTTGTATAATTATTTTTAAGCTATAAAACGACCTATTGTAAGTTGGTTTAGTTATTTGTTTTTTTACTTAAATGTCTTTTAAATAAACTATTCGTTTAAATATTTGACATACTTCGTAACTTTTTCAAAATAACATAGTTTTAGTTTACGCTTTAATTTTATTCTGCTGCAAACATTGAAAAATTTCTTTGTTGAAAGTTTTGTAAATCAATTACTTGTAATTACTCCTGTAAGAACGAAAAAAAATTGAGTTTTTAAAGCTTTTTTAAAAGGTAATTGTGATTAGGTTTAATTTTTTATTTCTTAATTAAAAAAGTTTAAACTTCTTTAACTTAAAAAAAAGAAACTTTTGAGCTATCTTTATGTTATCAATAAGTTAGAAGATGTTTTGAAATCTTAAATGTGTATTGATTGTACAATATTTTTAATTTTTACTATTAGTAGATATTAATAGTTTATTTATGATATTAGTTTTTTAAAAAGCTTGCTTAAATTATGGTCATTGTTACTTATTACTTTCACAACAAAGAAACACTTTTTTTTTCAATTTTTTTTAATAGCTTTTATTTAACTACTAAACAGCATATTTATTTCATAGTTTATAATTAGCATGATTAAAGAAGAGTTAAAGTGCTTCAAGTAGTTTTTGTTTTTATAAAAACAATAAGTTCTTATAGTAAACAATTTCATCTTTAGTTATAAACAAATTTTTGGCAAGTCTCGTATTTTTTTTCAAGTATCAAAAATTTTGGGTAAAAAACAAAGTTCAAAATATAATATGTTAAAACAAAAAATAAATAGTTTAATAAGTTGAAAATATAGCAGCCTTAAATTAAAAAAAGAATTATCTTGTTTCTTCAATACCAATTTTTAGTTTGTTTAATTTTATTTTCAACTAATATATCATCGTTGTTTACTTGATAAAAATTTTAAAAATAAGTTTAACAAAAATGTTTTAATTGGTTGAACA
Organism: Thalia democratica; assembly: GCF_965202585.1. NCBI lineage: Eukaryota > Metazoa > Chordata > Thaliacea > Salpida > Salpidae > Thalia > Thalia democratica. The sequence goes on along the minus strand of NC_139173.1, from coordinate 9,862,675 downwards.
AACAAGACTTATCTCCGACCCACACTAAGTAAAGACCATTAACTTTTAATAAATGGGAAGTAATAAAAAGTAAGCTTATTCTAGCAAGCTTCAAGTATTTACCTATAAGGCTGTTTGAAAAAGACAAAAGATTTTTTTGTTTGTAGGAAAACAGAAAGTTGTTTTTATTGGCGCCTGAGAAGCGATAGTTAGTCTTGATTATCGGTGACGTCAGGCTTAGCCAAAAAAAAAACGATAAAATTAAAAATAAGAGTTAAAATATCTAAGAAGGAGTCATGCTTGCTATAATTAGAAACTAACAATCACAAAAAGTTGTACAACTTCAAGCTTAACTTAGATAATAAAATTACTATCTTCTTTCTAATTTATATTTGCTAAATTCATATTAAAAATAAGTAACTAATAATTCTGCAGACTTATAGATAAAGTCAAAATGAAATTATTTCTGATTTAACAAATAACTTTAATATCGATTTAAAAATTTCAAAATTTATGAAATTAACTCTTTGCGTGATAAACTTTAATATACTTAAGCTAAAGTTAATTAGTAGTTTTTTGGTAAAAGATCACAGTTATGAAGAATTTATAATTGAATAACTTTTATTACTTAAGTTCAACTTCACACCTTCTATACTAAAAGTTCATTCTTGATATTAGTATAACAAAATCATATAAATCACTAACGTATATTTTAATAATTCGTAGTATTTAATTTTGTTAACAACAACTTTTTTTTTATAAATTATCAACAATTTTCTAGGGATGTTTTCGAAAAATAATGCATTAAACTTTCATAGAACAAACATAATATAAATCATGCAACAAGGAATATTTATAAATATTTGTTTTAAGAAGCAAACGAAATAAAGCATGCAAGTCAACTAACAGCAAATCATGCTTTTGCAAAAGTCGTTATGCAAACGCAATAAGTATTAAAACATACAGAGCGTATATTCAACTTGTATCAAGTTCATTCAATATTCAGATTCGTGCTGTGAATTCATGCTAACGAAGGGAAAGTTCACTGATTGGAACTTTTGTTGATACACAATTTTGTCACGACTTGAGTCGTTCAAGTTGGCTACTTAGAAGCTGTCTGTGCACTTGCTACGTATTATGCTGGCTTTAAACTGTTTTTTTTTTTCTGAAGTTTTAACAATTTTTTTTTAATTTCTACCTGATATAAATAAAGTACACTTTATATATAACTCTTTATTTAGCTGTAAAAACACAAACTTTGAAAATACGTTTCTAATTTAAAGGTAAAAAACTATTCTAGAGCTAACTGAAATAATTTAATCATTTTTAACAAACTTGAAATTTTGGAAAAAAATTTTAAAAAGAATTGGTAGTTGTACATATTTAAATGTTATCATGTGCCCTTAATGTTATTTTAACTACAATTTTGATAACAAAAGGACATTCACAAAACAAAAAGAAGTATTGGCAGGTGCAAGGAAGTATTCATAATTCCAATACTCATATCGTTTAGCCTAATGTCAAAATTAATAACATGCGTAAGAAACTTTACCAAATGTTCTATTATGATGCAATTGCGAAATTACGTAGAGCTTTTTGTTGGATAGTTTATTTTGTTTAGTTTAGCTTTCACGAAGACAATAGGATTTGTTTTATTTGACAAATTGTAACCGGATTTGGTTGTTCTAACTTTAAAATCGAATGGAAAGAAATATTTTGATTAGTTGGCTACTAACTAGCTCGTAAAGGAGTTTTATCATAAAAAAATTTGATAATTTTTTTTTTAATTATTTAATAATTATATACTGTTCGTACCATTTGTTTTCCACAATATATTCAGAGAAATAATTAGAAGTAAAATATTGCAGTATAACATAAACAAGTTTGTCACACGGCACACTTCAACAATCTCAACTGTTCACATCTATCTTCTAATTTAAAGCGAAACGAAACCCAATTTAAAAACGTCAATCACTCCAGAGTCCGAGACGTTAATAACATGGTCATTTTTGTCTCTGTGGGAAATGTGACCCTGCCACTTTTTATTTGCTTATATTCGCTTAATTGCATTGACTTCTCTTCTTCCCGCTGCTTATACGAAGTTTTCTTCCTCAATTATTTTCATTATTTCAGTGAACATAAGAAATACTTGTTTGTAATTTGATTTAACATTTTAAAACTAAATAATTGAATTGAATTGGCTAATTTTTTAAATCAATCAATTAAAGTTTTTTTAAACTTTTTTTTTGAAATATGGTACCTTTAATAGTTTGTATGTGTTTACAAAAACAAACGTCTAACATCGCTTCTTGTTCACAACCCCCTTTTTCCTCTCATCTTCAGAACTTAGTGCGTTTTCTAAACATTAATAAGTTAGCGCAGAAAAACAAACTTATTACAAAAACTCTCGGGTTCAAATGTTTGCCCAACGACTAGCTGTGAGGCACACCAGTTGACAAATAAGCAGTGTGTGTTATTGTTAGTCCACAAAATTCCACCTTTTATCCCAGCACCAGAGAGTTCAAGCGATTTGTGTAGTGCTTCCGCGACACCTCTGCTTTTGTCAGTCGCCTTTTTGTTTGCCAGTTTACACAAGATGTGAACAAAGCAACGGGACTTTGAATAAACAGTGAATGAAAATATGCGTTGTAAGGCGTTTTTAAGACTCTTGTTTTTGTTCCCACGCGTGCAGTGAAGCTGCCGTGAAAAAAAAAAACAATAAAGAAAAACATTTAAATAATATTGAATAAAATATTGCAACATTGTTAAAAGTATGTTTAAAATTTTTGTGACGTAAAACTAGTTTTGTCGGTTTTAGTTATATAAGACGCAGTAATTGTTTTTAGTGGTTAAAACTTTTCAAACAAAAATACTCAGAAATACATGCAGACTTTAAATGTAATACTAACTTAATTATTTGCAGCAAAATAAGTAATACTTTCAAGAACTAATTTTTTATAGTCTTTTTTTTATGTTGAATTTATAGTCTACTTTACAAAGTAAATAAAAATAACTTGTGTAATATACTGCTGCAAGCTATATATGTATTATATACACAAAATAGTTTGCAACAAGCTAGTTTTATTAAAGTTATTTTGTATGGTTGCATGTATATTTTTACATTTAAAATATGAGTAAATTACTTGAAGCAGCATGACATTTAGCATCGTTTTTTAATATTTATTGTAACTTATACATATATTTTTCTTTTTTTTTCAAATCTTATATTTAAGTAATAAATTTTAACAAAATATTTTTTTAAGTTTCAATTTCTTTTCAACAAACGTTTTAATTTCTTTTTGTTCTTAAACAGTTGTTCCATGTAGTTTAAAACAAATATAACTTTTAAATAGAACTGTTCGATTGTTTAAGACAAAAGTTTTTTGTTGTAGAAACATTTTGAGATAACAAGGCTTTTTGTATCAATTAATCAAGAATTAAAATTTTAGAATTTTCTAAAGTTTTAACACTTAAGTAAATTTTAAGCAAAATAATGCGAAAGTTGCATACTTTATATCTTTACAGTCTGAGTTTATAAACTTTATTTAACTTAGAAATGAATTAAGTCGAGTATACGGTTTATACAAAAGTTTAGAACATATTTCTATGCTAATTAAGGTATTTTTCAAAAACAACAAAAACATGACGTAAAGTTCTGTAATAAATATAGAGTTATATGATAAAAAAACTGTTGAGTCTAAACTGCTTTGGTATTAAAGTTTTTTTTTACTATATTAGAAAGAAAACACAGGTTTTTTTTAATAAAAGATTTACACGCACTAGAGAGCATGAAAAAGAATACATCATATATTTTGAATTATATTGCTACAGGTTGTAATCGTTTATAACAAATAAGTTTCATGCCTTAATAAACTAACAGGTAAACACTATTTGAAAACTTATTTAAATATATTTACAAGAACAAAAATTTAAGAAAACTTTATATTAACAGCGTACTTTTTGTATGTTTAAAGCAAAATCTGTATTATTAAAAACTTGATGAAATTAGACTTAATTACTGAAACTTTTGTGATGAGATTTAAAGTTTAAAAGCTTGAGAAAAATGTTTAATACTTTTTAAAGTATACATTGTAAAATTACTATTTTAAACAATGAACAAATGCAACTAAAACTTTTTTGTGAAAGTATTAAAATACAAACAACTTTAAAATGTTTTTTAATTTTTCCCAATCTTGAAGTATATAAATAAGGTTACGAAATCAACGAAATTTAAATTGTGGCTTTGCGACAGATTTTTTTTCAATAAATAAAATTAAGACCAGCAATTCCTAACCTCAATTGAACCTGTGATATAATAACCGCGTTAAAGCTAAACAACTTTTCAAAAGGAAAAACCAAACACTAGACAACTAATTTTAATTTCCCAATGAGCTTATCAAAACAAGGCACTTTTATTAACGGTTTTAGTTAAAGTTTACTCGTACAGTCATTTAAGTTCCATAAGAAAATGTTCCTACTATTTAATTTAGTTGTTTGTATCTACTCTCTTCAAAACTTTTTCAAATTTTAATTAAATAGCCTAGAAACTACTATGTATTACCGCTTTTAATTTTTAGTTTAATAAATATTTTTTTATTTGTTTTTTTATGAGTTTTATAACAATGCTCAAATTAAACACACATCAAGTTTAAACGAGTTTTATGAGTTTCTCAGTAAAGTTAAAAAGGTTCGACTACTTATTTTTTTTTGTGTTTGTTTTATAATGATTAAATTAATAGTTTCGTTTGCCGAATGTTTACATAAAAATATATACTAAAATTTTTATTTGACTATTGAGTTAAAAACCACAAAAGAATATATTTTATAAAAGTTATATAAACAGATAAAACAAAAATAAAATTTTGTATTATTAGACTTTAGATACAAACCAAAATTAAAAAACAATAAAAATTTCAAAAGAGAGTTAATTAGAATTTAATGTTTTTATTACTATAGTTTTATAAAACTTAGAGTTGAATTATTGACTTTTATAAGTTATTATATGTTTGTAATAAAAATTTCTAACCAATAAATAAAAGAACTTAAGTGCTGGTTTGTATATTTCTAAAATGCTTATTAATAAAATGAATACATTTTAAGTTATAACTGGTCAATAACAAAGGTTTATCACATTTATTTAAGAGTATTATTTTAGTTTTTACAAACTAAAATATTTAAGTCAGATTTAGACTTAATTTAGCAAAAATTGTGGTAATTGGATTTAGTTTCTTGGCTTTTATACTTACTTTTTTTTTCGTTTAGATTCTAAGGTCAAGATTACTTTAATCTATTAATCGATAAACTTTTTATACTTAATACAACATAATAACAAAATCAATTTTGTTAACATATAATTTAGAACGAAATCAGCTTTATAATAAGTACTGTTTAAGCATGTTCTTAATTTTTAGTTACCTTAAAAGTTTATCAAGTGTTAAAGTAAAATTTATTTAAAAAAAAACTAGTTTTATTTTGACATTGAATACATATCTTTATGAATATAAATTCAAACTAATTATATAGATCTATTTTATTTTTTATTAGTGTAGTATTCGACGTAATCTTGTATCAGCTAATTCTCCTATAAAGAGTCAAAAATGGTCTTTATAAACGATGTAGGTTTTTAATTAAAAAAAAAACTTTTCCAAAGTCCGAAGTTTCGGAATTCAGTCTTTGGTTTTTTCATTTTGACACTTTTTTAAAAAATCGTGACAAAAAAAGTAATTTTTCGCCTAAAAAATCTTTTGTAGGCAATTCTCCTATCGAGAGTCAAAAATAGTTTAAAAACAATATGGGCGTCTTCCGTAAGGTCCAAAGTTTTTGGTAATGGTAAAAGGTTTAAAATCAAATAGGCGACGATTTTGCAGTTACAAACTAAATTAATTTTATTACAAGCATGAGCAACGCTTTAAGTTTTTATTTTATTTTCATATATTAAACTGCACGCTGTTTACAAACGAAAAATATTTGTGACACACAACTAAAACTAAAAAAGGAACGAAAGTCTCACTATTAATGCTATTTGTAAAAAGAAGAACTTAATCTGATAAAAAAACTTAATTGATGTATATGTCAAGTGTTTATATTAGTAAATAATCTATTTGATAGAAAAAATACTTGAACCAAATAATTTAAACAAAAAACGAAATTTAAGAAAATTATTAACAACTCTAAAATAAAAGAAGTTATTTTATTTAATAAATTAACGTTTTACATACGTTAAGTTTTTATTCTATTAAAAATGTTTTCTTAATTTACACAATTAAAATGATATAAAAAAATGTCATAATTAAAACTGTTAAAAATAAATTAAACTCAAAAATTAATAAGTTGATATTACCATGATTACTATAACGACAACAACAAGAGCTCTTTTTAATAGCCTCGAAATAATACGGTCTGTAGCCCAGACAAGTAACATTTCCTTTCACAAAAGCTGCAACTGACCTGTTAGAATATTATACTTTATAAACTGACTTATGAAAACCACTAGCATTAAAAACTAACAAATAGTTTTCATTGTAAATAACCTTCTAAGTTTTGTATAGTCATTATCAAACTAACCCAAAGCACTTTTCCAACACTGTTTCTGGCTGGAGCAGTATGGTTCCATTCATAGCAAATTCTTTTGTCATAGACTGTGAAATGTTTGTTTTTAGTTTTTTTGTATAATATATTTAATAAGTTTAAATTGATCATTAAATAAGTTTGTTAAAAGATACGTTGTAAAAAGCGTAATGTTAAAATACTCTATAAATAAGTGAAAGCGAAATATTTAAAATCAAATAACCTCCATCTTGCAATAAAGTTGCAGTTATGTTGAACCTCTCTTGTCTAAGTTCTACTTAATCTGTTTTCAATTTTATTTCTTCAGAAAAACATGGATACGCTTTTATTATTAGTAATGCCGCCTGAAGTTTCCATCAATAATTTAATTTTAAAATGCTAATTAAGCAAAACTCTTATAAAGTTAAGAAAATTGCAACGAATTAATATTAACATTGGTGTTTGGTTTTTAGTAATCATGCGAGCTAGTCACAGTAGTACTTTGAGGTTATTTTAATTTCGCTCTCGAAAAAAAGTGCAACGGGTATAAACATTTTAGTTGCAAAACTACATAATGGAGAAAATTAAAATATAAAATTATTGAACTATATTTAGAAAACCAGCTTCAGTAGTACTTATATTGTTTATTACACAAAAAAAAAAAGAAAACAAATTAAAATCAGGTAGACTTTTTTAATCGGGATATTCTTGTCGGTGGAGACAAATAGGATTGTTGCTTTTTTGTTTTGCTGTTGTCATTGTATGTAGAAGGAACTTTTTTGGTTTGTTCTCCTGGCGACACAGATGACCTGCGAAGTATGTTTATTTAAATTTTTCGTTTTGTATTCTGTAATATTAATTTTAAGTTTCTTTATAAACACTTCTTAAAACAAAACACCTCTCAACACAACCAAGATTCATTTAAACTACAAATTGTAATTTATTTTGTAGTATATAAAGAATTTTGACTTTTGAATGAAAAAATAAGAAATAACAGTCATACAATATTATTCATTCAGTTTTTTATGGTTTTTATATTAAAAACCTTCGATACTGGCTGCCGTGGAATTCATTGTAATCTTGGTTTGGCGTTCTAGGCGACGAGGAAAGTCGTGAGTTCGGTGACCTGAGCGGCTGGTTGCTGTTTAGGGGAATTGCAGAGGAGGACGGGAGCTTCTTGTAGGTGAAAAGAGGTTTTTTGCTGTTTCTATTGTTCTTGTCATCAGCAGCCACGTTGACCGGAGTGCTGTATTGCCTGATAAGCTGTTGCTTCGGTTTGATCGACTTAGACGGCGATTCAATTCTTCTAAATATATTTTTAGAGTTAGTTTGCTAAGCTTGGTAAAGAATATTTAAAGAATATTTGCATGAGTAATATGTAAATGATAGATAATTTTTTATAATTAGTATATTTTTAGTATTTGTTTTTATTTTTTTTGTTGACAGCATAACAAATTATTACTTTATCAGTCCCCTGGGCGAGTGAGGCTGGATTCCTTTTGTTTTCGACAAAACAGTCGTTTGTTTTTCCTTCTGCATTGAAATCAGCCGCGAAGCGTCAATCGAGTGTTGCCTTTCCACCAAAGGTACCTTTCTGTGATTCAAAACAGCTATGTTTTTGTTTCCTTGTTGTTTTTGCTGCAGTTTGGCAGGAGACGACAGTTTGGAACAAAGGGACTGCTTTTTTATAACCTTCACTTTGCTGACTTTTGTTGTCGGTTTACCTGTTAAAAATTTCATGTTGTAGTTTTTTTTGTAATTGAACTTAGTTAAGATAAACAGAATGAGCTTACAGCTATCTCCTTCATTTGTAAAACAGTTAATCACAATTGTTCAGTCAAAATAACTCTCAATGAAATACATTAATTTTCTACACACTGTTATCAGGAATTTCTTCATTTATCCGGGCAGAACTAGATAATCCGTCCACGTATTTATTTTCATCTTGCTTCTTCTTTAGCGAAACTGAGCTCTGTGTGAGTGTTCCCTCCTTCTCCATCCGCTCTATCGTGCTGCTCTCACCGAATCCTTCATCACTCAGCGCCTCCACGTCTGGTGTGCCTTTGGAATAATCTTAATTAGTTTTAAAACACTATTACAATTATTCAGCTGACATTTTTAAGGAGGTTACTAAAACCACTGTTTTTAAAACAAACTAGAACAATTGTAATTTAAAAGCATAACTTGTAATATTTAAATTTTTATTAATATACACATTTGAAAAAATGAAAGTGTGTATTAAAGCTTTGATTTAAATTTGAGATCAAACAACTTACCTTCTGCTACGCGATTTTCAACCAAACTTTTGTCCTCCTGGTACATTTTTTCCTGCTGTAAAGGCTTACAGCTTGTCAGCTTAACTTTAGAACCCATAGGTGGCTTTGATTTAACATAACCACTAGAAGCAGGAATCTTGTTTGATGTAAACTCCTTAGATGCGTCTTTAGTTTTTTCTTTAGATGATCTAAAATAGAATTTCGAATTAGTTTAATTTTTTTTAGTAAAGCATGTGTTTGCTTAAAATTTTCCAACATTAATTCCTTTAAGTATATATTTAGTTTACAATTTGATTTAAATGTTAAAACTAACTGCAATATTCATTATTTAAAAGGTGTAATAACTAAAACTATATACTTATATCTTTAACAACCTGCTGAACTTGGACTTCATCATACCCACGATGGACTTGGAGCTGGTGCTTCCGCGCAGCGGCGCCAGAGGTTTCGGTTTTCTTGAAGGGGAACCACCATTCAGGTTGGGGCACACCGCCTTGTTGATTGGAATTATGTTGAAGTCGAACGAGCCCGACCGGTGGTAGTCGAAGGGGATTTCCCTATTGTAGAAGTCACTTTGTGGTTTCAGTGGCGCCCTTTCGCCTGTTAGTAATGAGCGGTAAATAAAATTAATTGCCAAAGTGTCGGGTTTCAGAGCTTTTAAAAAACAGTTAGTTTGGTTTGGCGCTCGTTACACGGCACTTGAAACGCAAGGCGTGCTGATTTGAAGCCATAAAAGATTAAGGGTGTGAATTTAATGTTTGTAAAATTTAATAATGATTGTCTTAACGAGACAGCATTTGTAAAACAAACGAGCGATAAGTTGTAAACAAGTTTGCTTTGATGCCGATAATGAATTTAACGGTGCGACATTGTAAAATAATGTGCTCTCAAAATGTTGCAGGAGCTTACAGTTTTCAGTGAGTGTTCTCCTGTTTTGCAAATTGTCGTTGTAGTTGTCAAATTTGCTGAACTGCTGTTTGGCCCCTGTTTCAGGGTTGTAGCACGTAATTTTGGAAGTTTCTTGCGATGCTTTGTGCATCATAAACTCTGCAAATTAGTATTATTAGTCTGCACGTTTTTAAACTTTATGCATAACTAGTCTGCACGTTTTTATACTTTATGCATAATTGATAAGTTACTAGCTATATAGGGTTAAATATATCAGAGTACTAAAAAAAAACCGCAAACAGTCTCATGCGTATGTGATTAAAAAACACTTAAGTATGCAAGTTTGGTACCAAAACAGTTTCCTTTTGACTTCATAGAACTAATAAATCAAAACTTTTTGATATATTTTTTATTTGTTATTCTGATAACCTAGGAAATTTTTGTACCCATTTAACAGCACATTTTAAATGTTTTTGAATTAATTTAATCCCATCAATATCATTTTCCAAGTTGTTTATGTCAAATTTAAAGCACCCAAACATTTTTATAAAGTTTATGAAACCACTCAAATACCATTTTTAAAGTTCATGAATGAAAAGTATTGAAAAACGTGAAAAGAACTCTATATATAGCTGTGCAGCTTGTACTTTTCTTATTTTTAGTATTATCAGTGAAATTTTAAACCAATAAATTGTTTGTTGGTTTGTAACAAAACATGCAATTTTATGGCGTACAAAGCAAGTGTTTGATTAAGTGTTTCAAAACCAAATTTTAAAAAGTGATATAATTATATTTTAATAATAAAAACAAACTTTGCTGGGGACAGACGAAATTGTCTTCACTGCAGTTGTCGTCCTCGACTGCAAAACTATCGAATTCTCGCATCTGTGAACATTTCACAGTTAGTTTACGGGTTTTTTGAAGGAAAGTAAACTTAATTCAGTTTTTTTACTCAAAACACCTTTTCAATACATAGGTAAATATTTTTTGATTCTTCGAACTATGTAAGTAAGTTTATAACTTAGAAATACTTGTTACTTCATAATTTTAAACTACAAACCGGTTTAAACTCTAATTTGAAAAATATATATATATAAATAAATATTACCAGTTTATTATTTTTAACTAAAATGTGGAAGGTTTTATTTATTTTAAATTTGTGTTCATAGAAAATATCTTACCATGCTATCTTGTTGCAAAAACATCCCAACTGGCAAAGACTCTGTTTTTTGATTTTCTCTTTCCATCATGTTGTTTTGACACAAATTAATTTCTTCCAGTGTCGCGTAATTTTTGAATGCATCCATGTCACTTGAATCAGAATAACTTTGGTCTGAAATTTTAAACATTTATTATTTTAAATATTTTATTTACATGAATTCTTTAATTTATGATTTCAAAAACATATACTAATAGTAAATAAATGAGCATTTTTAGTTACTTTAGGGTTAAGCTATACCTGTATGGGTTTGTTTGAACAATTCATAACTTTTTCGATCATTTTTTTGAATACAATAAAAGTTTAATTTAATCACATAAATCATATCTGATCTGTTTGCTTTGTGTATCGTAAATCAATGTAAAATTTTGATGAATTTGAAAATATAAATCTCGCAAAGTCAGCTTCAATGATTCAAGTCTTTGAAAAGTACTTTGTGTGTAATAAATTTATTTGTGTCACATTTACAGATTATGTAAGGTGCTATTAGCTGCTTTGTATTTTAACATCAAAGGAACACTTGTTATCTGAGTGTCATTTTCTTTTCATAATTTAATATTATAAGTTTTGTTCAACTAATGGTTTGAACCATTAAATTAGTTTAACATATGATGTGTACATGACAACATTGTATTGTTTTTATTAAAGTTGTTTAACTTTGCATTCTAAAAATTGATTTCTGTTTACGTAAGTATAACTTTTAATCCTCTTCCTATAAAACCTCGTTTATTTTTATTCACCATTATAAACGGTGCTTAGTAATTTTAGCTTATCTATTATTGATAGAAACTAACCTAGCAATCTTATCGCTTCTTCTTGATCGTTACATGTCTCATCACAATTCTCCTCAGTATAGTATCTGTTTTTAAAGTATTTTTTATTTTATTTTAAATAAACTACATTTTTTTAATAAAATAATATTGACAAGTTTTTGTATTTTTACTTGAGTTTTTGTAGGATTATAAACTTTAGCTGTTTAAAAGCGGTTATAATCTACTATTTGAGTAAATAAACTTAAAAACAGAAGAAAACTTCACTCACAATTCATCATCTTTGTTTTGCTCGTTTTGTTGGTAACCTTCTCCAACAAAATAGTTATTCGCGTAGAAAGAATTTCTGTTTGAAACATCATCTCCTTCCACTACAACGTTCACACATCTCTTTTGTGTTTCCGCCTTGACAGGTATCTTACCTCCGTTTGTGTACCCTTTATATAAACATATATAAGCACATTAAACTTTTAAGTATCATCTTCCATTATAATACTTAAAATGACTTATTGGACTTTAGTTTTCGGCATTAACGGAAGATTATTCCCTACTAATATTCAAAAAGATTTGTAAAAAACAAAAAAAAATTAATAAGTAATTTACAAATTTAAACAAAAAAAATAGTTTCAGGCAGGAAAATGATACCACCAAACACGAATCGTGATTAAGGAATTAGGATCTGGTAAACAAAGATAAACAACTTTAATACTGACTAAATGACAGTTAGTTTATTTATAAAAACTGTCACACGCTTTTTTAAGTGTTTGCAAATAATCATTAGGCTTTAATGACGTTATCTGGTAAAAATTTTGACTAAAATCACATAATCTTAACTAATCGTTTACTTAAAAATAACAGCGACACGAAATCGTAGGAACATGAGTTTAACATAATTGTAAGTTATCTGAACTTAGCGGATACTTTTAAAACTAGATACATAGTAAATTCACAACTAAAAAAAATACTTTAAGTAACTTTTATCGGTACTTTTCAGAATATTAAACTTAGTTTTTTTTTTTTTTTTTTCAAAAACCTAATCTATATCTACGTTTTTAGAATTTAGAAACTGTTTGATTACACACTATTTGATAATTACTTAGTATAGCTATTATATAATATTTATTAAATTTTATTATTTATTATTTTATAGTAGTGTTGATAATATTTACTGTTTATCTAATAGTTTATTAATAGTATTAAATCATTTATAATTACTTGTCACATTGTCGATTTCCGTCGAAGACCAGCCTCGATTTTTAAAACTCGAATTTTGCTGGCTTTTGATTGGACGTTCTTCTGTTTCGTGAAAAACGTCTTCACTTTCCGATTCGCTCTCCACCTGCTTCTTGCTGTTTGTCTCCACATCTTCAGCCACCTTCACTGCCATCTTCGGTTTTATCTCGTCGGTTCTCTGCGGTTCGCAGTTAATTTTCCCGCTACAGTCGGAATGCTTCAGATCTTCTTCTGCGGTTTTGTCTTCCGAGGGTTTAACTTCGGTTTTTTGAATTTTTTCTGCCGGTTTAGTGGAAAGTAGGAGTGAGAGGAATGGAGCCAGTTTCGTGAAAAGCTGCTCGATAAGTTGGTCTGGCATACCTGCAATAAATTTTAAACAAATTAATATGTTTTGTTTTTTTTTTAATTTACTTTTTTTTGTAGTTGGGTCATATAAATGGTTAACTTTTTTTTTAAGCGAAATCATGTATATTATATTAAAACATTTTGTTTAATGTTTTAAAGGTAAAAGATATAAAAAAAAAAATCTAAATAATTTTTATCACAGATGTTCTTGTGCTAAAACTTTATTTCAACTAACGGCGTTTCACTGCTCTCAAATAAATTTAAGAACAGATCTACGGAGTCTATAAAATGTTAACACATATTAGAAAAAAAGCAGAAAAAAGCATGTATAATTATGTATAGTGTTTATCTAGGTAGTAACTATAAATGGACTTTATGGTTTAAAAACAAAGTTTGGGATAAAAGCATAAAATTATAAAATCGTCTACAAAAAAAACAAATTTAATAAAAGTAGGCACTAACCTCAAAAAGCTCTAAGAATAGACAGGTTTTAAAAATGAAAATTAAATTGAGTTGTGCAGAAATGTTACGTCATAATAATTTTAACAAATTGTTCAATAATTTATACAGCTTAAAAACATGAAGTATTAAACTTGCAAGTATATGTAAGTTTTGTGAAATAAATTAGTACATAAATAGACAGAGTTATTTAAAGTAGAATCGTCGGTTATGGGGACAGATATTCGATAAATCTTGCCGCTTATTCAGAAGTAGGTCTTTATCTTCTGCTGCAATTACTGCTCTTTCTGTATTGCAAGTTGGGCAAATTCTACTTACTCCGTTGGATGCATGTTTTATCTTTGAAACAATACTCCACTCCATGTTTGGCCTTTTACCGTACCTGTGAAAAAAGCTCCAGACATAATCCGATAAACGCGTGCTTTGTTTTTTATTTATATTTTTAAAAGTATGTTTATGATTAGCATATCTATCCTTGAAACTACCTGCTGTACTTCCGATATAAATTTTATCTGGGCCCTAATTTTAATAATTTATATCGGAAGTACAGCAGGCAGTTTCAAGGATAGATATGCTAATCATAAACATACTTTTAAAAATATAAATAAAAAACAAAGCACGCGTTTATCGGATTATGTCTGGAGCTTTTTTCACAGGTACGGTAAAAGGCCAAACATGGAGTGGAGTATTGTTTCAAAGATAAAACATGCATCCAACGGAGTAAGTAGAATTTGCCCAACTTGCAATACAGAAAGAGCAGTAATTGCAGCAGAAGATAAAGACCTACTTCTGAATAAGCGGCAAGATTTATCGAATATCTGTCCCCATAACCGACGATTCTACTTTAAATAACTCTGTCTATTTATGTACTAATTTATTTCACAAAACTTACATATACTTGCAAGTTTAATACTTCATGTTTTTAAGCTGTATAAATTATTGAACAATTTGTTAAAATTATTATGACGTAACATTTCTGCACAACTCAATTTAATTTTCATTTTTAAAACCTGTCTATTCTTAGAGCTTTTTGAGGTTAGTGCCTACTTTTATTAAATTTGTTTTTTTTTGTAGACAATTTTATAATTTTATGCTTTTATCCCAAACTTTGTTTTTAAACCATAAAGTCCATTTATAGTTACTACCTAGATAAACACTATACATAATTATACATGCTTTTTTCTGCTTTTTTTCTAATATGTGTTAACATTTTATAGACTCCGTAGATCTGTTCTTAAATTTATTTGAGAGCAGTGAAACGCCGTTAGTTGAAATAAAGTTTTAGCACAAGAACATCTGTGATATACATTCCGATAAGCTTAGCTTATCAGGATCTCCAGGATTTAACGCCTTATAACGTTACATCTTATAAATAATTTTTAAGTAGCTACAGCGTTTATATAATACTTTACTAGTTACAATTTATAAGTCATTTATGAAAAGTATCAAATTTTGACTACCGAAGTAATTTAACACTTTCAAATGTCAAAATAGTATAAAATATTTACTTCTACAGTTACCTTGCTCTGTTATTACAAACGTCTTTTAATTTTTTGCGCCTTAAGATAGAAACTAGGGCGAAGAAAATAACATAACGAGTGAGGAATTCAACAGGAGAAATTCAAAGTCTAAATTTTAAAATTACCTCAAGTGCAACGTAAAGTTGGATATTCGTTACGTGCGATTATTTAGTAGCTGCAACTGAAAAAGTAGAAGTGACATTTTTAGGGATCTACTTCATGCGTGTTTTTCTTGCGAGTTGGATCAAAAGCGATGCTGTTTGCTAGCAAAAATGTATTTAACTTTGTCGGCACGTCTTTTGATTCTTATACAGCAGCTTGCTTTGTTTAAACAAAACAGAAAAACTCCTGTGTGACGCTTGTATATACATATACATATTTTAAGCTTTTTGTTCTGTTTCGACATTCGGAATTTTTCAAATATAGTAACCTGTTTGTTCAGCCAGTTGTTTCCAGTTTGCCGAAGTTTCGCTTCTTTTAACTTCCTCGTTTTCTTGTATCAGCTCACTCGAAGATTCCATTCTTCCTTTTTTAGTAAAGAAATGATTTAATATATATATATATTGTATAAATGTAATATATATTGTATAAATGTTTAATGAGACAGTTTTTAGGTTATATTCAACTGTTAGTTTTATTTTTATTAGTACGTATAGTTATATTAATAACAATAATAAAGTTTTTTGATCCATATTTCTAAAAAAATATTAATTGATATTTTTTTTACCTGACTAACTTTAGCAACTAAATTGAATAAAATAAATTTTTGATATTAACACTCACATTATGTTATTTTACAACTTATTTAAATAGGTACAATAATTAATAAGTATAATATGATGTATGCAAATTTCTTACTTTTTGTGTTTAGTTTGTTTTTGTTGGTAAGTTCTTCCACTTGGTTTCTCAACATGTCACACTCATCAACTAGTTCATCCCTTTCTTTTTCAACAAGCAACTTTTCTGTTTCTACCTAGATTACATTGGAATTTATAATCGTAATACTTCTTTATTTACAATAAAAAAGTGTTTCAGTAAGTCAAAAAAGATATTTTTAAGTATATGCGTATACATGTTTATAGAATTCTTTTTAAAGCATTTCAACTATTCAAAAATAAAACATTGAAATTAGTTTAATCGCCCTATTGCCAAGTTAATATTAAAATTATGTTTCTATTTGAATAAATAACTTCATAATCTTAGTGTTACAACCCTTTTAACTGCAACTTATAAAATCATTTAAGTTGTTTTGATGACGTTTAAACCGCTTGGGACAGCTTTAAAATCTTTGAAAGTTTTAATTTTGTTTGTTGTTGTTTAAAAGTAGTTTTTCATAATTAAAAAAAAAATAATTGAAACTGTTTTAAATACATTATTATTACTTACTTTTTCGTTTTTACCCTTCAGGTTTTCAATGAGCTTGACCAGATTTTTGTTTTCATCTTCAACTCGCTGAATCTTTTCAAATAAACGAGCGTAACTGGAGTGTACCATGTCCGCATTCTGATAAAAAAACAATTCAGTAAAACTCCTTTTAATAAAGCATGGTTAAGTCTATCTAAGCAGACAAACGTTAAATTTTTACAACATTTAAAAAAAGTTATTAGTGTTCTACCTACTTTAGCTTTATAACAACTTCTTATAAGTGTAAGATTAGTTATTTGCTTTGAACTAATTAAATTTGATTAATTTATTTTTTGTGAAATTACCTAATTAAACTGTTTAAATATTTTTAAAACACATTGTTTCGGTTTTTATAAATTACAAAGAAATTTATATTATGAATAAACTTGTTGTCAGCAATAAAATTCAACAAATTAGAACTTGCTAGTAAGATGCTACAACTTTTGTCTACTTAAATGAATTTTTAATCAAAAATTTTACTAAAATAGAATTTCAAATGCATTTTAAATTGCTACAGAAGTTTTTATAGCCTGAGTTAATCACGACTTCAATAATATAAGGTTTTTTATTTAATGTTCACACGCTACATATAACTACCGTCACACAAGATTCAAAATAACAATTTAGAAGCATATAATAAGCGAGCAGATTACTATTCTTCTCAAAATTATAGTGCAACCTGATACTGGCAATTATACCTTAAAGATTCTCATTGCCACCCACAAAATGAACAAAATTAACAAAAACTCACGCTCCTTGAAGTTCTCGAGGAAGTAGATTCGCTATAACGTGAATTGATGCCATACCGACTCTGCGATGATTTCGAAGTCATAACAGACTGTTTGCTTGTTTGCTTTGTTTTGTTCTTTTATTGTTAATACCTGTGAAAAGAAGAAATGCTGTTGCTTAAATCACCGGATTAATTATTCAATATTTGCGTCAGTCTTGTAATGCTTGTGTGTGTATGGTTAAACTTTTTTATTTGTAAATAATGATTTTACCTGTCTTCTATAAAGACGCTGTTCCATGTAAAAACAAGCTTTTACACAACTTTGGTTTATTTTTTGTTTGTGTTAAGATAAACAACACGATGCATTTTTGATTTTTAATGATTTTTTTTGTTTTACTTATACAAAATCTAGTATAAAAACCATCTTTAAAGCAAATATTTCAGTTATTGCAGAAATATGTAAACTAAAAAAAATATTAAACTCTTATTGTCTAAAAAACCAATTAAAACTAAAAATTAACCTTTTTATATTACTATCATTACTATAAACTAATCATAGGGAGCTACTAAGTTTCTTTTAAAACTTGAAACCTTTTTTAGAGAGCTTACTTCAATTAAACTTAGAAAATTTTTGGTTTATTGTTTTAAATTTAACAATACATTTTTTAACAATTGTTTTCAATTACATAATTTAATAATTTGTATTTATTACCAGACAATATTACAATTCAATTTGATTTTTTCTTCTAGTTTAATTAACTGTTGAAACACTTTAAAACTTAATATTATATGAGATCTAATTTAAAGTTTTAGACTTAACTATATATTAGATTTAAAAATGGAATTTAATATTATTTATTCTGAACAGATAACAAACAACAATAAAAAGTATTTGCTTTCAAAAACAGGTTGCGAAATCTACTAAACCTTTATAAATTAATAAGTTATATACCTGATACAATCACTTTTTATAAAAATGTATTAAAACTACTTCAACTTAATTTTTTGAAGGATAAACTCATGCAGTCTAATATTAATATGGCTTAAAGACTATTATTGCTTAAAATAAATTTAAACACTTGTTATGTATTTTCAAACATTTTTTTTTTATCTTTCAAATACAAAACTAACACAATACTATGCTAAGATGTTTTTTAACAACTAATAATTATATTGGTTCTCATTTAAACAAAAGTTCAAATTTCAACTGTTTTGTATTAACCAAACTATTTTCAGCGCAAATCCCACAAAATATTTTAATTTTAATAACGTATATCTGTTACTAGTTTTTTCTTAACCTCAAATTAAAAAAACTTATACTGTATGTGTTAGACTTAAAAGTTCTAAAACACACATTCTTTAACTTACTTCAAAGTTGTCTGTATGGTAAACTTGAAACATTTTTAACTAAATGCAATAAAATATCTTAATCAAAACTTCAGTTTAATTCTTTCGATACTTGCTAAACAAAAATACTAGTAAGTTATACCAATTGTGAATATGAATTATTCAAAACCAAATTCAGCGGCCAAGCATCGGAAAGAGCCGCATCGTCCAGCTGCCGCTGTGACGTCATAATGCCTCCAGTTTTGTCGTCGGCGACAGGTGGGGGCCGGGAAATTCAACAATCGAGTAGCTTTTAAACTGTATTTGTAATAGTTAAACAACTCTGTAGTAGTTTGTAACAGTTGTCAAAAAATATGATTGATGTGTTTAAAAAACCGGTTCTGTACTTAAATTAGTTTTTCTTTGATCTTTTTTTCACGGAAATATTTGCTGAGCTTATAGTGAGTTTAACAAACTTTCTAAATTTTGCAAATAATACTAAAAGGAATAATAGTTATACTAAGTTCTATAACTTTAAAATGAAAAGTAAAAGTAAATATAGTAAAAATAATTAAATATAAACTATAAAAAAAGTTATGATTTTAATTAATTCATGTGCAGCTTTAAAAACTTATACACAATAGATTTTTTTTCTCAAAACAAATCTTGAAATTTTGTCATGATAAACCAAACCACTGCATTGCAGAAGTCATGATGTTAATTACGTGTTTCTCACAAAAAGTTTTTCATACATATTTCAGTTGTTTTACACTGAAAATACAACTGAATATTAATCTACTTATAAATATTCTAAAGTGAATTACTTGAGCTTAGACTATATATTTTTTTTTCGTGCGTAAAACGACCAAAATCTTTTGTGTACATTATTTTATAGCTATATTTTTTAACTCATGTGACTTTTGTATGGTATTTTTTTATAACTTGTTAACAATTGATTCAGCCATCGTTAAACACACCTAAGGCTGTAAAAATAGCATTTAATTATTTTTAACAATATACACAAAAATTAAAAAAATTGACAAAAAAATCAACATTTTTCTAAAATCATGCTATTTGTATATGTGTGTTGTTTCAATTCATTAATAAAATAATACCTGTTTAAAAATTATATTAAACTGTCTGTCTTTTTTTAAGTATTTAGTTTCAGATGTTGTCCAAAATATCATTGAAATTTTTACTTATGTCAATACAACAATAGATTTAATTAATAAGAAATATAGACTTTTTTTAAGTCTTTTTTTAATTATTTAAAAGTTATTAATTTTATATACAGACATTGTAAATTAGTAGAACTTGCAAATTAATAAAAACTTACTAATCTAAATTTGGTAAACTACGTAACTTATAAAAACGTATCTTTAAATTATTACTTTAAACATTTCGTCATAACAAGATAGCTTGCTTGAAAATTTTAATAAAGTACACTCACTGGTACTAGATCTGCACTTAATTTTTTTTTGCCTTTTTCACGTTTCTGGTTGGTTCTCGTAAAATATTAAAAACAGAAATACTTCCGAAACCGATGATATTACGACCTGCTTCATTTTCAATAATGAGCAGTTTTGAACTTCAACACTTCAAAAAGCATCTGGTGAAATTTCTGTGCAGTTTTTACTGCTCTTCGCTCGTTTAACTGCTCATTTTAACTGCTGACTAAACTTTTTCAAAACCGCCGTGCGAAAGTTCATGCTGCCGATTTAGTTTCACTGTGAGACTCGAGTCCGGCAATAGCAGTTAAGCAGGTAAACATGAAAGTAACTGCTCAGTGCCAGTTGAGTTGTTTCACCAACACACTGTTTGCTTATCTCACAAACAGATTTCGCTGCAGGCCGGTTATCAGCTGATTAATTTGCGAGAAAATAGCAATTCTCAATCAAGTTCGAGATTTCGGTTAAAGTTCGAGCGCTGAAAATCATAAAGCGTTTTTTGTGTTGAACAAGGAAAAAGCGTTGTACGTTTCAGATAGAAAAGTGTTACAACACTTCAAAGCTTATAACTATTTTTCCAAACAACATTTTGCTTTTTCAAGCTTCAGATTATTTCGAAGTTTGTTTTTATTCAATTAAATACAATAAATAATCGACTTATATCAAAAAAATATAAAATACATTTATCACTGTAATAACTTGAAAATTGTTTTTATAAATTATATCTTAATACTTATAATTTCTTTTTTAAACAATAAATAATTTTTCAAGCAACAAATTTTTCACTCCTAAATTTGATTTTATTTCAATTAATATAACAAAAATATATTCTTCTTTGTTTTAACTAATTTTTTTTTCTAAATAATATTTTAATACTTTTACTTATTTATTTATACCTTATTCTTATGAATGCAATAAAGTGTTTGCTAAATGTAAAGTAATTGAAAACTTTTATAATAAAAACATACTATACTTAAGTTTTTTCTTTAAGATAATGACAAAAAGCTCCATCTCAAATCTTATATTATGTTTTAGAGAATCTGTTAAGTAAAATACAAAGGTTTAGATACTTACTAATTAAAAAAACTAATTTATTGCATATTTAATAATTTTAAACAGCTTTATTTGATCTTTTTTTACTGTTTTTCAAGTAATCAGATTCAAAATAGTTTTACTTGAATTATAAATTTAAAAAAAATTGTACTTAAAATTAAAATTCTTAATTTTCAGAAATGCTGATCTATATAAAATAGCAAAAACTAAAATTAAAAACTTCTGAAACTTTAAGCTTTTTTTATCAAAAACAGCATGTTTTTTTATGGATTAAACAGTTAACAAATATTTGTTCTAGAGATAATTGCCGCAAATTTATCTTTTTACAAACAACACAGATTTTTTAAATAAACATTATGATAAACAATCAATTTTCGAAAAGCTTTGATGAGTAAAATGATTGGTATAATTTAATACAAAACCATTGAACTGTTTAAAAAACTCTCATTTAAATAGAAAAATTACTTGTACCATTAACATTCGTAAAAAATATGATTAATTTTTTTTATTGGTAGATTCTCCACCATTTTTTAAGTATCGCTAAAATATCTGCAACTATTACTTTTTTCTTGTTTTTATTTTCTATTCTTTTTCAATCTCAAGTACAAACAAAATACTTTTTCTGTATCAAGAGTGAAATCTTCAGCTTAATTTAAGAAACAAAACAGTTTTGAGAAGATTTAAAAAAGAGGCAAATACCGAATATTAGAAACAATAAAAAAGTTTGCTAAGTTCAAGTTAATTGTTTCACATTGGGATTTACACTTGACTGTCACCAGAGTAAATTGCCAATGAGCTAATCTCAATTCAGGCTTCTCACCGACTAAAGAGAAACGAAAAACGCGTTTCAGTCTTTTCCGCTCTACCGGTTTCGACGACGCAAAAAGAAAGAGTGATGCTGCTGCTGGTGCTATTATGACGTCATATCGCATTATCTTGCCGCCGCCAGAACAACGGTGGTTTTAAGTAAATAGATCAGGGGTCAGCAAACTGCGGCCCGCGGGCCAATTGCGGCCCGCGAAGGGTAAATCTGCGGCCCGCGAGCACATTATTTTTTTGAATGTAATGCGGCCCGCGAAAGAAAATTTTGTGGCCCGCGAGCATGTAAATGTGGCCCGCTGAGCAAAAATATATTTCAATATAAATTTTTTAGAGTAATTCGATTTAATTTGATTAGTTTGGTTTTAAATCTCTGTATAACATTTTAAAATAATTAGAAGAAATTACTGCTTAAGTTTAAAAATGTTAATAAGACAGATTATCATTCTGACAGGATATTTTTCTCAGTTTCATAATAACTTCTTTTTTACAACAGCAAGTAATTATCTAAAAAAAAGAGTGTAAAGAGTGCTTGGATTTAATAAGTTAGTTATAAGACACCTATTTATTAAATAAGTAAATGCAAATGTTTTCCATTTGTGCAAAAGTATTGCACAGTAAATAACTAAAGTTTCATTTCTTTATAGCTTAGATATTTTTTTCCAATAATTTTTATACCTAAGTTTCTTTTATAGATTTTTTATTTGTAAATGTTATATTTTGGTGTAAAATTATTTAAAATAACATAGTAATAAGAAATAAGGTTTTTGACACATTTTAAATTTTTAGAAGTTTTCTTTGCACTTTAAATTAATTTCTACGCATACCAACTTAAAAAGATGCTCATATTTTAAACCACTTTTTATTTAATACTTTAGTTAGTTTAAGTTTAGTTTATGCATAACTTTCTAACATTGTTGTTTCTACATGTAATACCTAAATTTGTACAGACACATTTAAAACAATATATATGACATAAAGCAATACAGTTTTTTTTAGGTATACATTTTTATTTTTCAAACATTGTTTTTGTCAAACTAAGTTAATTTTAATGCCTTGCATACCAATACACACAATTACTGTTTTTTGGAGTTACCTATTTAATATAAACTAGATTTAAGGATGGTAAATTTATTAAGTTTGCACATTGTTCAAAACAGTTCAAATTCAAGCAAATAAACGACTAAACATTACCACACACTCAGACTATCACTATTTGAAGACTTCAAATCTCAGGCCAACCAAGTCAATTTATAAGTTTTTGGCTAGAATTGTTTTTTGTATACAAAAATAAAAGGAATGTTTTTGTTGACTCAGATTGGCTTTTTCGCTTGAATGAGTGGCAAATTAAACTTATAATGTATGTTTTGCTCAATCCACAGTGTTAGTTTGAGTTATAATATATCTTAAGTCTTGCAGCTGATATAATTCAAAATAATATTTATAATATTGTGTACATTTAAGTGTGAACAATCAGTGAAGCCAAAAAACTTGAATCCCGTAAAAGCTTTGAATTTGAAAATTTATGCTTAAAAAATCTGGAAAAAAAACTTGTGTTTGAGAGTTTTTGATAATAACTCCTAACTAACGGCTTTTTATTCTTGTAGCTCGTCCTATATTTTACTAGCACTATTTTTAAATGCAATACTTTCATTGCAGGTAAAGAATTGCTAGAATGCTTAATAAAAAATAAGTTTTTCTACTTCACTAATGACCCAATAAAGTTTTATACTTTTGTTAAATTTCTTTAAGAAACTTAATTGTCCAATCCAGCTGACTTATATTTTTTTGGCATGTAATTTACTTACTGTTAATAACCTTCGTAATTTCTTTATGTTGTGAACTTTATTTTAACTGGGTTGCTACACAAACAGGCTATTTTAAAAGCTTGAAAACTCAGGTGTGTGTAAAACTTTTATTTCAAACACTTTAAAGAAATGTTCCAATTCTCAGAATAGTTTTTATGACTGTAGTGTAGTATACTAATTGTAGTTTTTTCTTGTTTTCTTACTATTTGTGTACTTTTTGATAATGATGATATTTTAATTAGGTATTTAAGCTTGATTAACAGCTATTTATTAGCTCTTATCAACTTTTAATAAACTTAGGCTGGTTTGATACAACTCAGACATTTTTGCTTTTTAAATGGCAACCATGTAAAAGACTAATTACTAATAAAATATTTTATTAAAGTATTCCAGAACTTGTTTTAGCTTTCTGGAATACAAAAAGGTATTCGTTTTATTAAGTTAACTAATTACTAAATTTTTTAATGAGTGTAAATTATTTACCACGCAAAAACTTTTTTTTAAGTAAATATTCTTAGAACTATGAAAAAAGGTAACTAATATAACAAATGTACAAAAGTAACCCATAAATTGTCTTTCAAGTTAGGTTTTTATAGAAAGTTAGGTTGTAGATAAAATTAAATAAATATTAAGTTTAACTTATTAAGTGCATATGAAAGTACATAGTTTATTAACACTTATGTATATTAGTCAACGTAAATTCTATTCTAAAAAATATTAATTTAAATAGGCATTCTATGTATAGCTAAAATTCTTTTAAAATAATAAGGTGAATAAAAGTAAAACTTTTCTCTAGTGTGACTAAAACTAAAACCAAAAGATTTTTCAAATGTCACTAAAACTAAAACTGCGGCCCGCGAAGACTTTGGAGACTTGAAATTTGGCCCGCGACCACCAACTGCCTGCCGACCCCTGAAATAGATGTTTCAGCCTACTTTTCTTTCAATACTCAGTGTGTGCTCGTGCTGCCTGTGTAGATAACGTATCATTATTTTAACGTTTTTTTGTTGACAAAACCCTTGAAACTACTAGTCTGATAAGCTTTTAACAAGATTGTGTATTTATAGCAAACATTTTCCAAATTCTTAATAAGCCTTAACCTGTTATTAATTTTACATTATAAAAAAGTATATTTTATTTAGGCACGCTTATAACCAATCACGTTTAAAAGCTCATGCTTAAAATACGAAACATGTTACATGATATTATGTAAATAAATAGACTAAAGTAGTTTAAAAGACATTGTGGTGCTTCCTATTTAAAAAAAACATTTCTGAAAATAAAAACTTACATAAGTTTCTTAATTTGTGTAACATACTGTTACTGTTTTTTATAGTTATAATGTTTTATGTAATATCACAATTAAATCACTTCAATTTCGGATTTAGCAAAAAAAAATACTAATAAATTCACTTTATTAGATGAAAAACAATCGTTTCAATGAAAAAAATTTCACAGAGTTAATCTGGTTTGCAAAAGTTTCTGCTTAAGAAGTTAATTTTATAATACTGTAATTAACTATTTAAAATAATTTGAGTTTTGAATAACAGCTGCACACGATGGATTTTTAAATTCAGTTTTGTTAAACAAAGTTTTGAAAAATTTCAGAATAAAAGTATATTTTGAGTTTGTCAGTATGATTAATAAAAAAGATATAAAAAAAAATTTATTAGGTACAAGCTATTTAACTTGGTTGTTTTAAATAACACTTTACAATTTTGATTTAAAGACATTTTATTAAAATTCAAGGGCAAACAAAACTACCAGACCAAAAAAAGTATATTTTTTTAACCATCATGACCTCTGTTAATCGTCGGCTTTTTTTGTTTGTTTTCATTAGCTCACAGTAACAAAAAAAACTATAAACAAAATGCAGACACAACAGACACCTCCAATTAACCTCCCAGCAAACTGTGTGTATTTTGTGCAGCTACCCTCTCAAAAGGTCACTTTGAAGGAGCGAGTAATTAAGATAAGCTGCGAACGGAGAGCGGGTTGCAATTTTCTTTGTATCGCCGGAACTTTTCGGTATTTTTAGCAGTATTAAGTGTCATTAATGCGTCAATTGAAGGCAAATAACCGGAACGATATGGGCTTCATCTACCGAGCAGCCGTCGTCTTACAATAACAAGCAACAAATACTGGAGGAAGAGCCAGAAAATCCCGTTAGGTTCGATAATTCGTGATTGTGTCGCTCCTTTTTGTTAATTAGCGCTTAAGTGGCAGCAATCAACGTCACTTATCTTAAAAGTCAATGTTAATTATCGGGAGTTTTAATTTGTAAGGTATTTGCTGTCTCGTTTCTCTTAATCCTGGGAGAGTAGGGTTTTAAACTACTATATAGATTTACACTTGTACGAAAATTAAAACCACTCAAAACAACTTTAAGACAAGATTAGAAACTAATTGAAAACTTTTTGTATGGATGGTTATGAAAAAGTGAAAATTGAAAGAAGATTTACAAAAATTTAGGGTAAACCACAGATAGTGGCGAACATTAATTACCAAAAGTAATATTTTTTTATACTTAGCTTTGAATTTTTTATGTTAATGTTCTAAAAGTTATTTAAAACACTTGTTTTATATAAAAGTAATAATAGTTGAGGTAATTTATACTACTCTCCTTTCTTTTTAAGTTATCGAAAAATACTTAAAATTTAAAATAAACTATACTTTTAGAGCAAATTTATATATCGTCAACTGATTTTATGATGTTTGTAAGTTCATATTAAACAATTGTTTTATTTTTTAGTTGTAGCTTTCAATTAAAAACTATTATCAAAAGAAAACATATACTAGTTGTTGCTTGTATAATTATTTTTCAGCTATAAAACGACTTATTGTAAGTTTATTTAATTATTTGTTTTTCTTACTTTACGTATTTTAAGTATTGTGCTGGTTTTTATATTTGACATACTTCGTAAGTTTTTTTTAAGTAAAATAGTTTTAGTTTACGCTTAGATTTTATTCTACTGCAAACATTGAAAAGTTTCTTTTGCAAATCAAGTACTTGTAATTACTCCTGGAAGAACAAAAATAAGTACAGTTTTTAAAGCTTTTTTAAAAGGTAGTTGTGATCAGGTTACAATTGTTTTTAATAAAAATAAGGTTAAGTTTAACTTAAAAAAAAAAGAAATTTTTGAGCTATCTATATGTTATCAACAAGTTAGAAGATGTTTTGAAATCTTAAATTTGTATTATGTGTATAAAAGATTACCACTACTTTTTAATATTAGTTGATGTTAATAACTTTTTTATAGTATGAGCTGATTGAAAAGCTTATTTATGTTATAGTAATTGTTACTTATTAGTATTACTTGCACAACAAACATGTTTTTTTCTGTAGCTCTAATTTAATTACTAAACAACATTTTTGTCTCATGTTCTATAACTAGCATGATTTAAGAAGAGTTAAAGTGCTTTAAGTAGTTTATGTTTTTTTAAAAACAATAAGTTTTTGTAGTAAACAATTTCAGCTGTAGTTATAAACAAATTCTTGGCAAGTCTCATAACTTTTTCAAGTATCAAAAATTTTGGGTAAAAAAGAAGTTCAAAATATAATATGTTAAAACAAAGACTAAATAGCTTTAACAATTAAAATATAGCAGCCTTAAATTAAAAAAAAACAATTATAGAGTTTCTTCAATATAAACTTTAAGTTTGTCTAATTTATTTTAAATAAACCATCATCGTTGTTTACTTAATAATTCTTTTTTAACGTTGAACAAAATGTTTTAATTGGTTGAACAAACAAGACTTATTTAAGACCCTCACTTAAAAAAACCATTAACGTTTTATAAATGGGAAGTAATAAAAAGTAAATCTTTTCTAGAAAGGTTCAAGTGTTTACCTATTAGGCTGTTTGGAAAAGACAAAAGATTTTTTTGTTTGTAGGAAAACAGAAAGTTGTCTTTTTTGGCGCCTGGGAATCGAGGGTTAATCTTGATTATTGGTGACGTCAGTCTTAGCCAAAAAAGAACGACAAAATTAAAAATAAGAGTTAAAATATCTAAGAAGGAGTCATGCTTGCTACAATTAGAAATTAATTATGACAAAAAGATGTATAACTTCAAGCTTAACTTTAACAATGAAAATACTATGTTCTTTCTCATTTATATTTGCTAAATTCATGTTAAAAAAGATTGTTAACTAATAATTCTGCAGAGTTTTAGATAAAGTTAAAATGAAATTATTTCTGATTTAACAAATAACTTGTATATCGATTAAAAAGTTTCAAAATTTATGAAATTACCTCTTTCCGTGATAAACTTTAAAATATAAGAACGACTTAAGCTAAAGTTAATTAGTAGTTTTTTGGCAAACGATCACAGTTATGAAGAATTTATAATTGAATAAATTTTGTTACTCAAGTTCAACTTTACACCTTCTATACTAAAAGTTCATTCTTGATATTAGCATAACAAAATCATACAAATCACCAACGTATATTTTAATAATTCGTATTTTTTAATTTTGTTAACAACAACTTTTTTTTTTCTAAATTATCAACAATTTTCTAGGGATGTTTTCGAAAAATAATGCATTAAACTTTCATAGAACAAACATAGTATAAATCATAGTAACAAGGAATATTTATAAATATTTGTTTCAAGACACAAACGAAATAAAGCATACAATTCAACTAACAGCAAATCATGCTTTTGCAAAATTCGTTATGCAAACGCAATAAGTATGTAAAACATACAGAGCGTATATTCAACTTGTTTCAAGTTCATTATTCAAATTCGTGCAGTGAACTCATGCTAACGAAGGGAAAGTTCACTGATTGGAATTTTTGTTGATACACAATTTTGTCACGACTTGAGTCGTTCAAATTGGCTACTTAGAAGCTGTCTGTGCACTTGCTACGTATTATGCTGGCTTTAAACTGTATTTTATAATTTTTTCTAAAGTTTTTTTAATTGGTACCTGATATAAATAAAGTACATTTTATATATAACTCTTAATTAAGCTGTGAAAACACAAACTTTGAAAATACGTTTCTAATTCAAAAGTAAAAAACTATTCTAGAGTTAACTGAGAAAATTTAATCATTTCAAACAAACTTAAAATTTCGGAAGAAAATGTTAAAATGAACTAGTAGTTGTATATATTTAAATGTTATCATGTGGCCTTACTGTTATTTTAACTACAATTTTGATAACAAAAGGACATTCACAATACAAAAAGAAATATTGGCAGGTGCATGGAAACGTTCATATTTCCAATATTCATTGCTCTAAGGCTAATGACAAAATTAAATGTACGCGTAAGAGACTTTTTATATATTTTATATTTTTTTACACATTTTATATAACTCTTAATTTAGTTATACAAACACAACCTTTGAAAATTCGTTTCTAATTTAAAAGTAAAAATCACACTCTAAAATTTACTTATATCATTTAATCATTTCTAAAGAATTTAAAATATCTTTAAAGAATTACTAAATTAAATTAGTAATTATACATACTATATGATATCACGTGCTCTTAATGTTATTTGAACTACAATTTTGATAACAAAAGGACATTCACTATACAAAAAGAAATATTGGTTTAGAAATGTTCATATTTCCAATACTCATTGTGTTAAGGCTAATGTCAAAATTAATAACATGCGTTTGAAAGGTTTTCAGATGTTCTATTATTACGTAATTGCCGAATTACGTAGAGCTTCTAGTTAGATAGTTTTTTTTGTTTAGTTTAGCTTTCACGAAGGCAATAGGATTGTTTTATTTGACAAATTGCAACCGGATTTGGTTGTGCTAACTTTAAAGTCGAATAGAAAGAAGTATTTTGATTTGTTGACTGCTTACTAGCTAGTCAACAAGTTGTATAGTTAAAAGTTTTACTAAGAACTTTTAATATAATAAACAACTATATGCTGTTATTACCACTTGTTTCCGACAACATATTCAGAACTATAGTTAGAAGTCAAATATTGCAGTATAAAAAAAGCAAGTTTATCACACGGCCCACTTCAACAATCTCAACTGTTCACATCTATCTTCTATATTATAGCGAAACGAATCTCAATTCAAAAACGTCAATCACTCCAGAGTCCGAGACGTTAATTACATGGTCATTTTCGTCTCTGTGGGAAATGTTACCCTGCCACTTTTTATTTGCTTATATTCGCTTAATTGCATTGACTTCTCTTCCTCCCGCTGCTCATACGCAGTTTTCTACTTCAATTAATTTTTATTAAAATATTTAGGTGAACATAAGAAAAGCTGGTTTGTAATTTGATTTCACATTTAAAAAGAAAACATCTAAACCGAATAGACTAACGAATCGTTTGGATTTGTTTACAAAATCAAACGCTAAACATCGCTTCTTGTTGACAATCCCCTTTTTTTTTCTCCCGTGCAGAGGCTTAGTGCGTTTTCTAAACACTAATAAGTTAGCGCACAAAAGCAAACTTATCACAAAAACTCTCGGGTTAGAATGTTTGCCCAACGACTAGCTGTCAGTCACGCCAGTTGGCAAATAAGCAGTCTGTGTTATTATTAGTCCACAAAATTCCACTTTTAATCCCAGCCAGGGGCGTAGCGTGGGGAGGGACGCTGGCGCATGCGTGCCACCCCCAAAAAAAAAAGAAGTAAAAAAAAATGCAATATCTTTATCCTTTATTGCTTATTTTTACTGCTTAATTTGCCTTTTTTCAACTATGTTTTTCTAGTATTCGAAAAGTAAAACGAAATTTCTAATACCAATTAGTGACAAGTTAGGGAAATTACCCAGTATACTGATTCGGTGCGTAATTTCAAATGCGCACCGATGTTGATGAAAAACTCCATAAGGAAAAATTTTATAACTTCATTAACTTCATAAGAATTTAGACTCAAACAGTACGCAACTAGTTAATGCACCGTAGTAGTATAACCTTATGATAGATTTTTTTAAAGGAAAAATGCTAACATTTTGTTAACAAACCATAAAGCTAAACCTGTTTTGTTGTGATAATGATTCAAGAATAAACAAATTGTTGTAAAAATAGCAATAATAAGTTGCTAATAAATAAAAATAAATTGATAATAAGAATAAAAACTATTAACAACAAAATTAAAAAAAAAAACAAACAACTAAAAAAAAAAAATAATAAAAAATAATAAATAACAAATAAACAGTTCATACTGTGATTACAGTTTTAATCTCACTATACAAAAAGTATTGTTTAAATACTCTAAACTTAAAATTGTTATTAAAAGTAGTTTCTTTTTTTAATAAGATAACAAACAAATCAAACTTTGTTGTTCTATCAGCCATAAAGTTTAAAAAATAATCAATTTTTGTAGCAATTTATTTTAAAATTTCCTTAGTCACATCATGAATAAATTTATAGCAACTTGTAAAACAGAATTTTTACAATCAATTTATAGTCTAAAAGACATAATTGATTAAATTTAAATTTATTTAATTTTAAATAAAATTTTAAATGGTATTTAAGATTTTTTTTTACCAACTGTTTGTAGTATTTAAAAAATGCTATTCCCTAAAGATCTTAGAAAAACTGATTTTAAGACAAGTGAAAAGTTATATTTCTTGTGAATTTTTTAAAGCATTGAAAAAGTTGACCTTAAAAAATTTATATTTCAAACACTTTGTTTTGTATCAGAAACATTTAGTAAAATCTTTCCACACACTCAGGATAACTCAGGATTTCATGAAGTTTTGGAAAACTTTAATATGACAAATCAGGATAACTCAGAATGTTTTAAATACTTTTAAGCGCAGGCTGACTAAGGATAGAACTGTTATTTTATTTACTCAGGGTAGATTTAGTGGTTTTAAAAGCTTTGTTATAAAGCCTAGTTTCTATTAGTTTAAAAACAATAAAAAAATTCTCAAAAATAATTTAAAATGCTTATGATGACACATGACATTTTTAAACTAACTCAGGACGGCTATTTTGACTCAAAGAGTGGCAAGGCAATCCTGATATCTTTAAAGTTAATTGTTTTTGTTTTTTTAAAAAACATGTTTTATAATACTAAAGAAAAAATAAACATTTGTTTTCATAAATTTTTAGATTATTATTTAAAAACATATGCAAAGTAATATTGTACGGATTGTTGCGAGTCTAAAAATATATCACACAGAAAAATTATTTGAAGTTCAAAAGCTTGAATTGAAAAATAGCAGACCAACACCAGATATTGCTATTAATCAAGACTGCAGATCAAGTGGTATGAATTTTTTATTTTTTATTTTGTTTATATTTCAGATTTTCTTCATTTGATAAGATTTATTTTTACAGTTTTATTTTGTAATATAGGTAAAAATGTAGAAGTTAAAAAAAAAACTAGCTCTTTAGATTTATTCTACAAAAAAATTAAATTTCTAACTTTAAATTTTAATACTGAAGATTTAACATTTTTATATAAAAGATAAAGATAGTATATTAAAAGCTGCAACAAACTAAAAGTATGAGTTATTTTAAGTTTAATACAATTCTTTTTTGTTGATATAAAATAGATATTGAACATTATTTAGAAATTGCACAGAGAAAAATGTTTTGAGGTATTAATTGTTATACTAAGTTGACTATTTATTTGTAGTTTAGGGCCATGGGGGGTAATCCATGTTTTTTTAGAAATTGATCTTATTTTAAAGATTTTTTTAAAGCTTTAAGATGCTTTTTATTGTTTAAAAAATTTCGAATTATTTTTTTTTTTGAATTCGAATTATTATCATATGACCAGTCAAAGTCGGGCCGCATAGTAGGTTACCTATGGGAAGGGAAAACTAAATCAGCGAAAAAAAGCTAGTTTGTTTAAAATCTATCTCCTCCTACATTTTTCAAGCAATCTTCTTCAAACTTTAAGAGTTTAATCTATATACAGTAAAAAAAATACATTACTTGTGAATTTAAAAATTTGTAATATTTTTTATTTAAATTTTTTTTATAAAAATTTTATTTATTTTAATTATCTAAATTCATAAGTAACGTTTTTTCTTGTAATGTAAGGAAAATTTTCTAAAATTTGAAGAAGATTGCCTGAAAAATGAAGTAAGAGATAGATTTTTAGTAATTTTTTAAATTTCCGTGAAAATTGACCCCGAAAAATTTGCGGCCTAAAAGTTTTAATTTAGGAGATTTTTTCAGAAAAAAATTTGCGCACCCCCTGATTAAAATACCACGCTACGCCACTGATCCCAGCACCAGAGAATTCAAGCGATTTGTGTAGTGCTTCCGCGACACCTATGCTTTTGTCAGTCGCCTTTTTGTTTGCCAGTTTACACAAGATTTGAATAAAGCGACGGGGACTTTGAATAAACAATGAATGACAAATGCGTTGTAAGGTTTTTTAAGACTCTTGTTGTTGTTCCCACGCGTGCAGTGAAGCTGCCGTGAAAAAAAACAATAAAGAAAAACATTCAAAAAATATTCCATAAAATATCATAACATTGTTTAAAACATGTTTGAAATGTTTGTGACGTATAATTTTTATGAGTTTAAGTTTTATAAGCCGCAGTAATTGTTTTTAGTGGTTGAAACTTTACAAATAAAAATATTCAGAAATACATACAGCCTTTGAGTATAATACTAACTTAATTACTTGCATTAAATTCAGTAGTACTTTCAAGAAATAATTGTTTTATAGTATTTTATTTTATGTGAAATTTATAGTCTAATTCACAAAGTAAAATAAAATGACCTGTGTAATATTTAGCTAAAAACTTTATATATACCTTATATTATATACAAACATTAAATAGTTTGCAACAAGCTAGTTTTATTAAAGTTATTTTTGTTTTGTATGGTTGCATGTATTATTTATATTTAAAATATGAGTAAACTGTTTGAAGGAGCATGATATTTTAGCATCGTTTTTTATAATTATTGTAACTTAAATAATTTTTTAATTATAAAATATTATGTTTAAGTAAATTGTTTCAACATTGTAATTTTCCACGTCCTACTTTTTCTTTTTAACAATAGTTTTATTCTTTAACAGTTGTTCCATGTAATTTAGAACAAATATAACTTTTAAATAGAAATGTTTTATTGTGTAGGACAAAAATTCTTTGTTGTAGAAATATTTTGAGATAAACAAGGCTTTTTTGTATAAATATATCCAGAGTTGATATTCTTGGATTTTCAAATTTTAACACCGAAGTCAAATTCTAAATTAGATATGTTATTGTTGCAGCCTTATATATTTACAATCTCAATCATACACTTTTCCAATATTTCTTTACGTTGTAATCGAGTATACGGTCTTAATAAAAATGTATAATACAATTCTATGCTAGTTAAAGTAGTAGAGCATAAAAAAGAATAGATCATATATTTCAAAATAAATTGCTGCAAGTTGCAATCGTAAAAAATGAAAAAAAAAAAGCTTCATGCCTTAATAAACTTACAGGTAAACACTTTTCAAAGTTATTACTTAATTATTCTTGTGATATTTTGTTTTTATATAGCATATTGTCAATAGCAAACTTTTATTATTTTAAACGCAACAACAAGTTTAAATTGTGGCTTCGCGACAGAATATTTCTTTGTCAAATAAGTAAAACTAAGACCAGTAATTCCTGACCTCAGTTGCCCTGTGATAAAAGTTATTGTGTTAAAGATAAACAACTATTCAAAATGCAAAAACCAAACATTATAATTTCACAATGAGCTTGTCACAAAAGGGCTCTAGGATTGACGGTTTTATTTAAAGTTTACTCGTACAGTCGTTTAAGTTTCATAAGAAAACTTCCTACTATTTTACTTATGTTGTTTGTATCTACTCTTTTCAAAACTTTTAAAAATTTTAGTTAAATAACCTAGAAACTAGTATGTATTACTGCTTTTAATTTTTAGTTAAACAAATGTTTTTTTTTTTATGGGTTTTATTACAATGCTCAAATTAAACACACAGCAAGTTTAAACTAGTTTCATGAGTTTCACAGTAAAATTAATAAGGTTCGACAACTAGTTTTTTTTTGTGTTTGTTTTATAATGATTTAAATTAATAGTTTCGTTTGTCTAATGTCTACAAAAAAGTATAAAAGTTAAAAAAGTTTTAATTGATTTATTCAGCTAAAAAACAAATAAGAATATGTTTTACAAAATTCATATGACTAAAAAAAATAAAAAATTAAATTTATGTTAGCAAACTTTTTATTCATTGTGAGAGGAATATATTATTTTTAAAATATTAAAGTTAGATTTAGACTTACATGTAGTACAAATTTTACTAATTATATTTAGTTTGTTGGCCTTTATACTTACTTTTTCTTTGTTTACATTTTACGATCAAGATCAATTACTTTTTTGATCAATAAACCTTTTAAACTTAACCAACATACTAATAAAATCAATTTAGTTGACATACAAGTTTTAACCTAATCAATATTAAAATAAGTACAGCTTAAGCGTAATTTATTTTTTACTTAACTTAAAAGAATATCAATTAATAACGTATCGTTTACAAAAAAATATTAATAGTATAATTTTTTTAAATCGGTAAATGTTTTCATAATTAACGAACAGAAGAATAATATCTACTATATGTTTTAGAATCTAAAAACCGAATACAAACTCAACTATTTTTTTACTACTTAGCTTTTTTTATGAATATATTATATTTGAGTGCTTGTGAAAAATTGTACTTACTTTTGTTTTCAGATTAATTTTATTAGTTGAAAGTTTCAAAATGTACAATGTTTAAAATAAAAATATTTTTTTTTTTTAATTCAATCTCATAGCCTTAGTGCCATTGTTATTTAGTTCTATCTTTTAACATTAAAAAGATTATAAATACCAAAACTTTATTTAAACATCTTTAAAATAATGAAGAACTATAATTTATAATGATTTTAAGTTTAAGCTAACGTAAGTTAAAACTTATAAATCAAATATACATATCTAGTTTACAGGATAAAACTGTAAAATTTGCTTACGTGTTTCTTGTAAATAAAAACTGTAAATATCCATTATAAAAAGTAAAACATTTTACATAATACTAAAAAACTATAAAGAAACAAATGGTAGAATTAATTTGATTATTTAATAAAATTTAATAGAAAAAAAATAGTTAATCAAGGTCAGCGATTAAAATTTTTAAAAGTAACAGCTGCAGAAAGATAAAAACTCGATAGGTAAGTCATAAAAAAGCCAAAAGTTAAAGCTAGTTATAAAAAAAGTTACACATGAAAAAAGTTATAAGCATTAAAATAGCAAACATCAAAACTAAATACGATAAAAAAGAAAAAGGTTGAACAGTTTAATAAATAATATTTATTATAAATGTCTAATTATTTTAATATCATTAAAGATTTATTAGTTTTTTATTAATTTTGAGAGCCGTTAAATTTATTATTTGTTTTGGATACTCTTTAAAAACAACTTTAAACTTAGTAAAAGTAAAGTAAGTCATACCATCTAGATCCTCAGCAACAAGTTCTTGATATACTTTTACCTAGGTTTTGTTTTTATTGAGTTTCACGTCTCTTAAATATGTTTTACAAATTTTGATTCCAAAGTAAATTGAAAAAGTAAATAAAAATAAAAATTATAATTTTAAGTACAAACAAAGGCAAAAATTTTCTTAAAGTAACTCATAAGCCTAATGGTTTTGAAGTTATTAAACCGTCAATGATTAAAAATCAGACTATTTTTTAAATTTAAAGAAATCAAAATTTGTAACTATTAACCAAATTATTAAAATCAATTTAAAGTTTGAATTTTATCTGCTCATTGTTTACAAACAGTTTATGTTATCGTGGACAAGACGTTAAACTGTATCCAATTGTGAACGGCTCGATAACCGAATAGTTTTTTAATCGGTTCCTAGGACTAAATGTTCGAAGCTATTTTTTGTCGTTTAATAAACATTATGAATAGAATAAACGTAAAAGTATCTACTAATTATCTGGTCAAACTTCATTAGAAACGTAGCTTAAACAATTCAACAATGCTATAGCTTTCTTTAAAAAGTACTTTTGGTATAAACTTTGTTTACAAAAATCTTGTGTTTATTTTGCGTTTTAAAACTGCTTTAAAATAAAAACATGAGTATAAAGTAATAGTTTTAGGATACTTCTAAAACCGCATTCCTAGATTTTTTAACTGTACTGTTAAAGTCAGTTAAAACATGTTGGTTTAATATAATTCTATGAACTACAACTCAATTAGTTGTTATATAAATATTAATTATAGTATTAATAAGTCAATGAAAAAGTCTTTGTTTTTTTCAGTTAAAGGTCTGCTGTATTTTTTTAATTAAATTGAAAGTAAATACGTTATATTAAGAGCAAACAGATTACTATTTTTTAATTCTAGAAAAAAATCGTAGGAAGATTCACTTAAAATGAAAACATTTAATTCATTAGTTTAAAAAAAATTATTGAAACTTTTTTTAAACATGAATTCAATGTCTAAACAATTTTTAGTTTTTAGAATTTGTAATGTCTTCTTACACTTTTTTTTTCAAAAGTATTTTAAATTTAAACTTAAAAATATGTTAAGTATGTAAATTGTAAAATGATCAGGCTTGCAGCAACTAATTACCACTTATAAGTTAATTTGCGTTTTAATACTTTTTAATATAAGTCATCATTATACAAAGCATAGATATAAGCTTTTAAAAATAATAAAAAAATGAAAAACTAGTTATTTAGATTAGATTGATTTTTTACTTTGTGTATCTATTTTGATAAATTAACATTGTTTTAAAAACTTTGAGTTTTTCTCAAAATTAGTTTTCTAAAGTAGAACCGTTATAAACTAAGCTTAATTTATTATAGCTACCTGCAAGTTACTACTTTTCTGACCCTAAACCAGGGTTTCCTAAACTATATTCCATTAGTCCCTTTTGACGAAATTTAAAAAGCAATGGCCCCCTCCAATAAGAATTCTCAAAAAAATAGCATAATAAGACGCTTTTTTTCACATCATCACCAACACTAGCATATCTAGTGTAATTTTTGGTAAACTTATGCCCCTCCCCTTACAGCAAATAGCCCCCTAACCTTCTAGAATGGCCCAATTTGGGAAACCCTGACGTAAACCTTCATAACTTTTATTTTAATATATATAAAAAGTTAGTTTTATTATAAAACTAAACAGACAAAAGTAGTTTGAATAAAATTATTAAACAAAATGTTCACTCCAAAAGAATAAAGAATAAGAGATGCAAAATTTTAGATAACAGAACTTATAGTTTTAGAAAAATATATAAATCAATTAATGTAAGGGCAAAAAAAAAGTTAATTTCGTTCCAAGTCTAGTTGTAAACACAAACTATTTATTAACTATATTCAAATTCATTTATAAAAATATTTTTGACGCACTATCTACGAAAAACAAATTGTTATATAGGTTGGCAAACTATGAACATATTTATTCAGTCATTTAATACCGTGATATATTCTTTATTTTATAACGTTAATTAACACAGTTCAGAATAACAAAAAGCTTAAAAAACAAATCTCTCTCTTTTAAACACTACCGGACCATCCTAGAACGTAAAGTAGTTTCACGACAAAAAAAATTAAAACTTGAAAATGTTATAAATGCCCTAAAAAAATAACATACGTCCACATATACTCAATTAAAAGTTTAAAATAACACCAAGTCCTTTTTTTTTAATTTTGTTATAGAAATACGTTAAAGGTAAGTTTATTGCAAAAAGAGCTTGACAAAGCAAATTCAAACAACAAGTAGGATATGCATATCACGTATATCCTCTCAAGATATATTCCTTATCCTTTGTAGTCTCTACCTTAACTAAATACATAAAGGACATCAAATCAATGAACTAAAAATTAGGTTCAATTTAAGCCAAAATTTAAAAAAAAATAATTACGTTTTGATTTTAGCTACATTTTTAGCTACAAACTAAATTTTTACAATCTATTAACAGCTATTTGTATTTTTGCAACTAAACAGAATATGTTTACACATATTGACAATTATATAACAAATTTAATAAAATGTTAGTTAGTAGCATTTGTTCACATTATTTTGATTGCCCAAAGCGCACTTTGTGATCGCCTGTGTAGAATAAGAAGATGTTTAGTCTTAAGGTTTTACATAAGTTTTGTATTAAAAAAATATTTTTATTTATTTCTTCCACAAACTACAACAATTAAAAAAAAACTTTTAATATCGGAACTCTAACATGAACATTTTTTACTTAAGCATTACAAATATTTTAAACTTTTGAAGCGATGGTCGCCATCTGAAAGCAGGGATAAATTGCGGACTTCGCCGTTGGGGAAGCGGAGTAAGTATTAATGAATATTAAATCTTACAACAGTTAATGCTAGAATAAAAAAAAATTTTATAACAGCTAAAGAAAATTTTTATTTAAGCTGTACCGGATGATAGGAAATCTGCTGCCAATAAAGCTTTAGATGATAAGTTTGATTTAGTTGGTAGATTTGCGACTTACAAAATGGTCAATGACATGAAAAAAATATTAGGTGAGCAAGAAGGTAAATAAATAATATTCTAGAAATAAAAGTATTAATTCAAAAAAACAGGGTGGTATTTACATAACTATAAAACGATTTAAAGTTAGATAAA
The DNA here is from genome assembly GCF_965202585.1 of Thalia democratica. NCBI lineage: Eukaryota > Metazoa > Chordata > Thaliacea > Salpida > Salpidae > Thalia > Thalia democratica. The sequence continues at coordinate 9,823,321 of NC_139173.1, read as the reverse complement.
TGGTATTAGATTTCAGTTAAGTTATTATTAGTTGCATAAACAACAAAATCATTTCAATTATTTTTGTTCTTTAACTATATAGTTTAATAAACATACACAGAGTATAAAAAAGTGTTTAAAGAGAGAAAATAACTTTACTTGTAGTAAATAAAGAATTTATTTTTTATCTACTTAAATATACTATAAGTAATAATAAAACTTCATAATCATTTAAAAGTAAAATAATGGATTAAACAAAGTTTAAAGTCTAAACTGTAAAAATTAGGCGTTTGCCTAGAATTTCCAAATTGATGAACACATATTGTGGTATGATGGCGTAGAGTAGAGTTCTAATGACGGGTTTAAAATCTTCTGAGTTAAAAGTTGCAAGATGTAAACCCATTGGTCGACACAAAAAAAACTCAATAGAAGTTTGTCTATTTTAATTCAAAATATCATGAACAAATAAGTAAAAAAGTTACGGAAAAAAGTTTTAAAAACTGAAATAATGTTTGTTTGTTGTAACTTAAATTAAAACTTTATTTTTGAGTAATTTTGTGGCCATTTTTTTATTGAAGTTAATCTTAGAGACTTTTTACAAAAAGAAATCTATACACCAGAGTGACAAGGTCCTTTGACCGAAATATTAGAGCGTTGATTTTTTATCGTGTTCAATAAACTAAACTATGCTATTTAGTAGATAAAATAAATTACGTAAAGAAAGCTTTTTTTATCGCTTTGAGTATAAAGCGAAAATAGAATTTTATTGAAAATTAACCAGAAACTTTTTTTTTTGATTTTCAAAACTTTTGTAATTTGTATGCAATATGCATTTTTTTATTTTTTTTATATAAAACTTAAAAACTTAGTCTAAACTAAATAAATAAGTTAAAAATAGAAAAACAAATTTAAATAAACCGAAATTTAATTCAAAGAATTAAAATAACATATAAATTAAAAATAAAAGTGTAAAACTATTTCATCGCCGTTTTGTTTATAGTTTTATGAAAACACTGCACTGACTCTTTAATTTCCTAGTCAAAATTTTATTCCCTTTCAACGGTCGTTTGTATTACTTTACTGAATACCAAACAATTAAAAAAAAATGCTTACTACTGCAAAAATTACTGATGCATTAGTAGATATAAGAAAATATTTTACCCATTTTACTATTAGGTTGAACATCAACTTCTAACCTCATTAACTGTCTAAATTTAATGATTTCTATCAAAATTATATCAATAGAATACTGAAAATGTCTTGGTTAAATATGTAGTAAATATAAATTAAATATCGTATAATTTATTTAAGGTAGAAAAACATCAGAACTCACTCTCCCCTCTGCAAAAATAAACGTTTTCTGAAGGTCAAGCAAGTGAGTTTGAGCACATCATGTGTTATTCCACCTGCCCTATCTTTAAATTTATCAAAAAAAATATTTTTATTTAAAAAATAAAACTAAATCTGTCTATAAACAAAAATAGAAGCAAAACTTTCAATTTTAATTAACAAAAAAATTGTTAAAACAGTTTTCATTATAGAATACAGCTTTTTTTATTTCACAACAGGGTTGCCACACACTCAGGGAACTCAGGGAATCTCAGGGAATTTTAAAACTGTAGAAAATCTCAGGGAAACTCAGGGAATTTTGGCATTTTACTTTTAACTCAGGGAAACTCAGGGAAGTTTTGATTTTTTCTCTAAATTTCAGGGAAGTTTTTGAAAATCTCAGGGAAATTTTTTTCTAGATCTAGAATGAGGTTTAGTTAATCCAGTTTCAATATTTTGTTCAAAAGTAGTAATTTTTATTATTTAAGTGGTTATTTAGAATTTTTTATCCTTGTGGCTAGTTCTTCAATATTCTTAGTATTAACATTGTAGTTTTTTAAAGTTTTAAATTTATATTTACTTAAGTAAAATCAAACAGTTTAGAGAAATGAAAGTTGTTGTTAACTATTCATTGAAAAGTTCTAATAAACTTTTTATTTTTAGTTACTTATGTAGTTTAAAAACACTATGTTGTACAAGATATGCCCAATATTTGGCATATCTTGAGCAACAGCGCTTTGCTAAAAATGTTCCAAATAAAGGTGATGCTTTGAGCAAGTTAGGAGAACAAAAAAGTAAACTTACAAAGCAACTCAAATGTTTGAATGAAGACTATGACTGCAGATGCCAACAAACAGTCTGATTTAGAAGCAATGAAAGAATTATTAGCAAGAGGAATAGCTGCTAAGGACAACGCAAATAAACTTGAAAATAAAGTTAAAACTATTGATTTAGAAATTGCATACTTAAAAAAACAGTATCAAGATTTTTTTATTAGGTAATGTGAAATTGTTTTAAAATCAAAATTATGTTTTCAGTTATTTAAAATAGATTGTGTATGAACATCTAAAAGACATAAAAAAAAATTTAATTTTAGATTATTTTGTATCAGTTGTTAGGTATTAAGTTGTACTTTGATATGAGATATTTCTTTAGCTATTTCTTTAAACTTTCTTTTTGCAGGTTTTTTTACAATAATGTTAAGCTTTTAAGTTTTATTTACTGCATTCAGAACAGTTGCTAGGAAAGACATACAAGTCATAATGAAATTATTATATAAGCATTTAAGTGAGTTCTTCATGTGAAATTATTATTATAGTATAATTAAATTTTGTCAATTAAAATGTCAAACAAATTAAACTTTATTCTTTTATGTAGAAAGTTAACTAACAAGTTTACACAAAGTTGTGCAAAAATGCAGTTTTTAATTTTTAATTGGTTTAAACCTTTTAAGATTGAGTTTTTGAAAACAGTTTTTTTCATAAATTTAATGCAGAAGCATACACATACAACCTTCCTTTTATTATTAAAGAAGAAAAATGAGAATGAGGTATTAATAATTTGTGTTAGAAGAGAAAAAATTTTTTTAAGATTTTAAAAATACTCAGGGAAACTCAGGGAAATTTAAGGTTACTCAGGGAAATTTTTGGTCACTCAGGGAAGATTTTTTGGCTCAAAGAGTGGCAACCTTGTCACAATTTTTCAAAAAAAGGTAAACCATTTTCACTCATTTTAATACAACTCTTGTTACATGCAGTAGGGAGTAGAGCACATTTTTTTGGTCATATTGTAAAATTTGTACAAGTTCATATGATTTGGATGTGTTTTTGCTTTATTAGGAAGAATCTAAAATAAACAAATAAATTTGAAAAAAAAAGTATTCCGCCCAAAAAAACTAATTATAACCCCAAAAATCAAATATTTTTTACTTAAACAGTTATAAAATTACTTATTCATGTCCTAAACTTATAGCTTATATTTTAAATGAAAGCTTATACTTATTGACACAGATTTAAAGACATATTAACTGCTGTTGATGTATTATGACGTCATAATCACCCTAAATATGCAAATTTTGTCTGTAAATGTTGCTTTTTTGAAAATTAAAAAAGTATAGCTTGTTATTTTGATAAAAATTTATTAGTAAAACAAAACTTACTAGATATACTTACTTACCTTTAAAAATTAGGTGATGTGGTATGTATATTAGCTGGATAATTGATGTCATAGTTAATTTAGCTATAAATGTTTAAAAAACCCTTAAATGATCATTTAATTAGCACTACAACAAATTAACGAAATATTAAAAAGTTATGATGTATTATAGGCAAGATAATGTTGTATAGCATTGAACATTGAGTTAATGATTGCAAAATAAAGACTTACAAAGAAATAAAGAACATTGCAAAAAACAAAAAAACATTGTACTGTATCATTAAGTATTAAACACTTAAGATTATTGCAAAATGACTGAGACTTTTAAAAGTTTTAGTATAAAACCTACAAATAGTAGTAATTTATATTTAGTGTAAAAGTCATATGATTGATAAACTTTCATAGACTATCTTTTCAAAATAATTAAGTAAACATAATACTCTTAAACATTTAAAAAACTACTATTTTACTTTCTCTAAAAGACAATCTGTTCTACTAAAAAATCTATTTGGAAATGGTTTCTAAGTGAAAAATTAATAGATCTTTGATTACAAACATTCCATTCCCCTTCAATTTTACAACCAAGAATAGAATCTATATGCAAGTTCAGCAAGACACGTTTAGATGAGTGTTTTCACTTCAAATTATTTCCATCTTGAGCTCTCATGAGGTGGTCCATATTGTAAGTCCCATTATCATTTTTACCTTCACAAGTTGCAATATACCATGTGTCTGATGATCCTTCTTTAATTAATGTGGCATAATAATGCCCTACCAAAATATTTTCAATTTTTGTTCTGTATATTGGGGGAAGAAGCCCCTACAATTAATGCTGCATCAGCGTTTGTTGGTAATGAATGCAGAGACTGAGAGCACTCATCTTCACATCTTCTGCAACAAGAACTCATTAATTTAGGAGTCTTTCCTCGTGGGTATTACCATTTACTTTGAAAAGTTCTGGATTGTAAAAAATTTCAGATTTGTGTGACTCTCTAAAGTAAGTTAACTCAGTACGAAAAATAACTTCCATTTGATCAGGATGGGATTTTAAAATAGTATGCAGATCTTCCATGCTCCCTTCAGGCCCACTCCAGCTTTTACACAGTTTGAGATGCTTCTGCACGTATTGATCCCTTTTATCATCCTTTTCAATTTTTCTTTTATCTGTTTAAGCTTTAAAACTTTTTGTTTTGGTACTCACCTTTGCTCCATCTCATTCAGAAATTTTACAACTTTATGTTTATAAAAATTTTGTTCATGTTTAGACTAGATGAACCATGTCATGAAAGTTCAAGATGGAAATAATTTTAAGTGGAAACACCCACCTAAACCTGACTTGCTGAACTTGCATATAGATTCTATTCTTGATTGTAAAATTGAAGGGGAATGGAATGTTTCTAATCAAAGATCTATTAATTTTTCACTTAGAAACCATATCCAAATAGATTTTTTAGTAGAACAGATGTCTTATACAGAAAGTAAAATAGTAGTTTTTTTTAATGTTTATAAGTATTATGTTTACTTAATTATTTTGAAAAGATAGTCCATGAAAATTTATCAATCACGTGATAGCCGTTTTATATTAAAAAATTTAAAAGTATCAGTCATTTTGCAATAATCTTAAGTGTTTAATACTTAATGATACAGTACAATGTTTTTTTTTTATTTTGCAATTTTCTTTATTTCTTTGTAAAAGTCTTTATTTTGCAATCATTAACTTAATGTTCAATGCTATACAACATTATCTTGCCTATAATAAATCATAACTTTTTAATATTTTGTTAACTTGTTGTAATGCTAATTGAATGATTATTTAAGGGTTTTTTAAACATTTAAAACTAAATGAACTATGACATCAATTATCCAGCTAATATACATACCACATCACCTAATTTTTAAAGGTAAGTAAGTATATCTAGAAAGTTTTCCACATTTCCCACATTAACCAACTCATACTCACTTACACAATCTTTACAATAAAAAGGATCTTTATTAGATCTATAAAAATATAGTCATAATTACTTAAATCAGAACATTTTACATTTAACCATCTCTCATAATTGTCACAACAAATACAATCCACATTTGGGGGTTCAAAGTCATTTTGACACAACCTGCAAACACATTCAAAATCAGCATAACTACATAATTTAAATTTAAATAACTCAATTAATCAAATGATATTTTTTTAATGCATTCAAAATATAAACAGACAGATTATTGTTGGTTCTGCAGTTTTTCGGTATCTTCTACTGAGAAAATAACATTTACTTTTGACTTCTTATCCTTTCTCAAAAAAATTGTGCCACTTGAGGACCATGCATATTTCCAACCTTTTTCTTTTTGATTCCTTCTAGCAAGATAAAGAAGATTTCTACTAGTTTTTGATAAATTATTATTTAGATAAACCTTTACTGCCTTCATGTCATTCAAATCAATATTAAATAACTTCTTTTTTCAATCATTACTTTAATTTTTTGGTCTTGAGATTTGAACATAACTAATAAAGTTGGAAAAAGTTCCTGCAAATAATATTGTAAACGGTGTGCCCAGATTTTTGTGTATAACTTAAGTTTTTCTCATTATTTTTATTTATACTTAGGATTACTTTTTTGCCTACAAGAGTGGCTACCCTATAATTATATGAAATTGAAAAAAACCACTAACCCAGACCAATCTAGTTCTGCTCAATCAATGTGGTTTTATTTAATAGCAAAAAATTATTATTAGATTAAAAAATAATTCAATGAAAAAATTAAAACATGTTTATTAATCAATCTACTCAGAATTATCAACATTTATTTTCCTCATAATTGTTTTGTGTCCAATAAATTAGTTTTTATGCATACTACTATGCACATGTCCAAACTTTAAGAAATATTTGTTCAAAATATTTAAAATAGGTTGTGAAATTATTTTAATTAAATAAAACAGCTATACTATGTTTGGTATATCATGTATAGAAATTTGATTATTATTCAGATTAAATTTAATTTAAAATAAATACTTTAAACATTTTTCTTAAGTTTTACTTTCATGATAAAATTTTAGAACTAAAGTTAGTAAATAAAATTAAAATTTTGAAACATGATAGATTAAAATGTATTAGAATATAAATATTTTACTAAATAAACTACCATAAATATAAAAATTTGTATAAAAATATCTCAATTTGTGCTTGCACCACTAGGTTGCCACTCTTTTAGTCGAAAAAAAATCCCGAATTACCAAAAACTGTTCTAATTCATCCTGAGTTTTTGTAAGGACTTTAAAAGTTTTCTCAGTCAATAAAAACAAGTTCTTTAATAAAGTTGGTTATAATATAACAAAATATTGAAACCAAGTCAAATTTATATAAATAAGGACCTAGAAAAAAAACTCGCTTGAGATTTTCAGAAATTTTGAAATTGTCCTGAGTTTTTAATAAATTTCAAAATATCCTAAATGTGTTGTAACTAGTGATGTACCGGACCCACAATTTCGGGTCCGGCCGGATTCGGATCCGGACTTTTTTTTCAAATTAGAATCCGGCCGGAACCGGATCCGGACTTTTTTTTCAAATTAGAGTCCGGCCGGATCCGGACTTTTTTTCAAATTAGAATCCGGCCGGATCCGGATATTAGACAAAAATGACAATATTCGGCCGGACCCGGATAGTGAGTCCGGTATATCACTAGTATAAACTAGCCTGAGTCAGAATGAGGTTTTTAAAAACCCAAAAAAATCAACTTTAATCTAATAATAAGTAGAACAGCTAACCACAAGGTTTACAAATTAAGGTGTTATTTACAATTAAAAATCTGAAATCAAGTTCTTGAACAAAATACACTATAAAATTACAAAATATTGAAAACTGGATCAGCTCAAATCCATTCAAAATCTAAAAAAAAACTAGCCTGAGTTTTTATAAAAAACTAAACTAGACTGAGGCAGTCTAAGATTTTCTAAAATTCCCAAAAATTTTCAAACTAGCAGGGTTGCCACTGTTTACGTCATTAAAACTATCTAGAGTGAGTATAAACAAGCCTGAGTCAGAATGAGGTTTTTAAAAACTGAAAAAAATACTTAATCTAATAATCAGTAGAACAGCTAGCAAAGGTTGTCAATTTGGTAGTAAAGTTGTGGACTCATTGTGGTACACTTAACTTATTAGTACTACCCATCATATTTAAATCCTACCTTATTTAATTAGTATCTAACAAATACTAAATTCTAACTGAGACTACTTTCTATAATCAGACACGAGAGTTTTGAGTGATGAATCTTTTATATAAAACACAACAAGAAATACTGGCATATACAAAATTGTTTATTTATTTAGTAACACTTTAAAAACTGGAAACTCTTTAAACTTTTATCAAAAGACTTAAAACAATAAACTAAAAATTAAATAAAACTTTTAGTAAACAGGAAACTGTAAAATTTTTAAAAAACTATTAAACTATAAACCTGACTTAAATATTTAAACAATTAAACACCAGTTTAAACATTCACTTTTAAAACAAAACACTACTTACAATAACCATTCACAAAAAAATTCAAGATATTTTGTTGCATCAAGCTGCACACCAATCTAACTAACAGCTTACATATAAACTGCCTGTCATGTTCTGATGTTTTGTTGCACCAGTATTTAGTTTAAAACATTTCGTCATATGATTCTCATTGGCTCGTACATTCAAGCGTATTAACTCTAAATATTCTCTGAGCTCAACTTTAAACAATAAATAATGCAAGTATTCATTCCAAAGTTTTCAATTTTACAACATATGTAAAAAGTTGCATTTCTAAAGTGTTTATTTATAAGTTTAAATGTAAACAAATGTAAATTAGTCACGTGTACAAAATGAGCCAATCACGGTAGGTGTTAAATTTTAACTGACGAAAATGACTCTTATTAATTTACACAGGGTTTGATTTTGAAAAAATACTTTTCAGTATGCTCTTTTTATTAAGTAGATCCGGGTCCGGACATTTTTTTAAAATTAGAATCCGGCCGGAACCGGATCCGGACTTTTTTTTTAAATTAGAATCCGGCCGGAACCGGATCCAGACTTTTTTTTCAAATTAGAATCCGGCCAGATCCGGATATCAGACAAAAATGGCAATATCCGGCCGGACCCGGATAGTGAGTCCGGTACATCACTAGTTGTAACCTTTTTGTACTTTATAGACAGGATTTAGCCAGAAGAAAGCAGATTCCCGCACACTTCAAAGTATTGTTTTTTTTTATAATGATATTTTTATTGATACTTTCTATTTTTTATATGTTCAAGTACCAATCATGATAATTCAACTAATAATTAATAATGTGATTAACATCTTCATTACTGTAATGATATTAAAGTTTTTTTTTTCGTCATTATAACTACAAACTATCAATATTTTGTAGATAAAAAAATATTTTAGTTAGTCCTAAAATATTTAACCAAGTTTAATTTTAAACTAGTTTTTTACTAGGCTGTAAAACAATTTATTTTAAAAACCATTAGCAGTTTGTTTTAAAAACTAAATTAAAAGAGTAGTAATTTTGTAGAAAAATTGCTTTTAGTATTTTAGAACTTGAAGTTTTCAGTGATTTACTAAAGCTTGGAGTGTATGACATGTGTTTTTTGAAATGTTGAAATAAATTATAAGTATAAACACTTGAGTTTTATATTCAAATAAAAATAAATTAATTCAGGATTGCATACATTTAAGATAACTCAGGCTTTTTTGATTTTTTTTTACAAAAATCAGGCTAGTTTGTATATTTTTATTTTGACTTAACAATTTTTTTTTCTTAAAAATGTTTTTTTATCAAGTGTTTTTGTTATTATTTTAGTATTTTAGGATATTTATGCTTGATTATATTTTATATTTTACTTTTTGGCTAAATTTTTTTATGTAAGCTCAGGTTAGTTTTTTGTCTCAAAGAGCGGCAATCCTGTCAATTATATGAAAGGATTCTTTGTGTTGAAAACTTTAAATAAGCTAAAACTGAAAATAATCTTAGTTTAAAAATTACCTAACCTTTCTTTTATTGACAAATTGATTTTTAATACTAATTCAAGTTTAGACCATTTTAATTGTGTAATGTACTTTTAAAAATAACTTTGTTTTATCTATTTTGTTTATTACTGATTTGTTACAGAATATTACATACTTAATTAAATTCAGTTGTATTTTCATAATAGTTACATTTTCTTATTGGTTTAATTATTCCGTTTAGTTAAAACAAATTCTATTGAAAAAAAATCTTACTTTAACAAAAGTAAAAATAGTTTTTGTTTATTACAACTAGATTTATATTTTCTTTGTATAAGCTTCTAATATTATTTTTAAAAGTTTTATTGCTGCCTCTAAGCCAGTGGTCTTCAAAGTGTGCACAAAATTTATTTTGGGATGCATAAATTGTAACTTGAAAAATTATTTTTAATTTTGAACCTTATACTAGATATCATGGAAAAAACTTTGAAATCTAGGAGGCCACAAGCTGTAAAAGGGGGAGCCACAAGGCTATAATTTGAAACTTACACTAGGTATTATGGAGTTGATGATGAAAAAAAGGTCTTATGTGGTTTTTTATTGTAGTTTTTTGAGAAACCTTGTTGGAGGGGCCATAGCATAACGGGGCAAAAAAGTTTGGGAAACCCTGCACTAGATATTAGTGGAAGTTTTAAATTTATACGAGACATTTGCACACTGGGGTTCACAGAATTTTAATTTTGAAGTTTAAGATGCACAGATTTTGATTAGCTTAAAGACCATTGCTCTAAGCAATACATCACACCAAAACCTGTAATAGTATAGTTTTTGTTATAAAATAATTTGAAAAATTAATTTAAAATTTATAGAAACATAGATATAGAGTATAAAAATGAATGCTCCACCAGCCTTTGAAACTTTCTTGTTGTATGATGGAGAAAAAAAGTAAGATGTTTTGTTAATAGTTTGTCTACATGTTTTTAAGTGTAATGTATTTTTTATAATTAAAATATTTTTTGCTAACTCATATTGAAAAATTTTATAATAATTTTAGTATTTAGTCTGTTTTATTTTAACAAGTTTGATTTTTACTTTTTAATTTATATTATTATATATTATATTATTAATTTAATTTATATTACATTTTACTTTTAAATGTAGGCTTCATATTTTGTCTGTGTGTTACAGTAAGGTATTTTTGATTTGTCTGCCTAGCACTTGGATTCAATTATGTAATCTATTATAGCAAAAACAAATTTAATTGTATAAGTGTTTACTTTACAGTAGTTATTATAAACTTAAACATTTTTCTTTAAGGTTTTGATTTTATTTGTATTCTTTTGGAATTATTACTTTTTTAATCTTATTTTTGTTTAATTAAAATACATTTAATTAATTTAAATCTAATTTATTGAATTTTTAAACTATTTTAGTATCTTGAATTCATGAAAAATAAATTAGTTCTTATTGTTTTAAAAGTTAATGTACTTGTCTGATTTTTTGTTCTTCCTTTTTAAAATTCTTAATTAAAAGTTATAATATTACTTAAATAGTCATACTATAATGAATTTTTTTTTTGATTCTGAGTTTTAAATTGTTGCTGGTAATAATGATTAAAACTTTTTAAATTAGATTCATGATTGTTATTTCAAACGAAAAGGGTTTTTAGTTACCATACTTAACAAAATGTTTGCTTTACTCCCTTGAATTATAACATAACATACTTACCTTTATATATAAACAGTAAGTAAACGTAAAATTTGTTTTACCTTCCCTGAAATCATTAATTTTTTATATCTTTTTGCATTTTTTTTATTGAAATAATTATTAAAAGCAAAAGCAACAACTAATATTACAAAAGTTTAAATTTTATGTAAAGAATAATTTATTGTTACATAAAAGACTTAGCCTTAAACAGGTTTTATCTAAAAATTAAATTGGAATAAATTAAAAAATATGTACAAACACAAAAACCTAAATTGTAAAGAGGTTCATTAAATGTTTACATGAGAAACAAAACTCCATCCAATTTTATAATAATTGAAGCCATATCAGTATAAAAAAACTTGCAAAACTTTCACTAATTTAAAAAAAAAATGTTTTATAATTGATATTTTTTGTTTATTAATAGCAATATAGTATAATCTAATTGGATATGGTTCATAATTCTAAAATTTGAACTTAAATAATGATGTTATGTAGTTTACAATTAAATATTCTTCAAAGTTTTTTAAAACCAATTTTTCTCATCAGCAATATTATTTTAATATTATAATTTTATATTCGCTTGCAAATTTTTATTGTTTTTATAAAGTTTATAATAACAATAAATATAATAAACTATTATATTTTCTTAAAGTAAATGAGACTTCAAATAAATATATAGTTTACATTTTAAAAGTCTTCTTTTTTTTCAAATTCAATCTCAGCATTCTCTTTATATTTAAGTATTATTTAGTATTTGTTTGTAAATATGTGTTATTGTTGTAATTTTTTTATATTAATACACAGACTGAAGGTTGAGGTTGACACAAAAGTACCAAATGCTGCTTCATTCACATTTGCCAAAGAAGATCACACCATTGGAAATATTTTGAGATCGTGAGTTTTTCCAAATTTATTTTTATCAAACTTTTATTCTACTGTAAAGTTTTAGCAAAAATTACTAAAATTTCATCAAAAGCTGTTTGAATATTTTTTTGTCACAACTTGTATTTTTCTATTTATTTATGGTTTTGGTATCAATTCTAACTAATTTTGTATAAAACTGTAATTAAAAATGTTATTTACCCCCTTGACTTGTAAAAAAGGTAATACATTTTTAAAACACTGACAAATTCAGATTTTTACAGTAACAAACAATTTCAGGTGTTTTTTGAATAGTAAATTTTACAATTAAACAACTGTATTTCATAGTTTTTCTATAAGTGTCTTTTTAGTAATCGTGTATAAGTTTCAGTTTAATAATTACTAGTTGAAAAAATAAGTTTACTAATATAATTTTTAAGTTTCTATGAATCTAGACCAGGGTTTTCCAAACTTTTTTTTTCAAATTGCTCTCTTTGAAGAAATTAAAAAGCCTATTGCCCCCTCCAAAAAGACTACCATTTAAAACACCTAAGACTTTTTTTGCTCTTCATCTGTAACTCAAGAATATCTAGTTTAAGTTTCGAAATTACTAGTAAATACACCTAAAACTTTTTTTTGTTGTTTTTCATCTGCAACTCAAAAATATCTAGTATAAGTTTCGAAATCGCACCTTTCCTTTCGCCCCTTTACAAATTATTGCCTACCAACTTACTAAAATTGCCCAGGGGGGGGGGCGGAAATCCTGATATAGACAAATACAGTATAGTTTTAAAAACATATGCTAAATATTTTATAAAAGACTCATCTGTTTTCTATTCAGAATCTTAAATTTTTTTTATATTCTGTTACTTTGATGTAACTACTAATACGCATTTTAGAATTATAGTAAATTTTAAATCTAATTTAATTTTTAGCTTATAAAGTTTTGAAATACTTGTCCATTATTTTTGTTTAAAAGTTTCACATTGTATTTATTTTACTCAAAAAAAAAAACTGTCACTCGTTACAATTGCAATGTTTAATAGCATATTTTTGTGAAATTATTTTAAAAGAAATAACTACTACAATTAAATTGTTAACCAAATTCGATAAGTTGGTACCAAATTTTGAACTCGAGAATTTTAATTTTTATACAAAAAGGATAATGTAACGTTACCTTTTTTAACGGTGAAAAAAACATAATTAAATATTTTTAAATAATGAAATAAAAATGAGCTTGATTTTTAAACGATACCTTAACAAAAGTGAAAACTAAAAAAAAAACAGGAATTTTAATTATCTATTTTAATCTCAAAATATTTGACTTTAATTTTTGTTTGTGTATTGTTTTCCTTATGATATTTAAATTTTTACACTTAAAGTTACTTATATCATTTTATAAATTTTTTTTATACTGAATAGTTTTTCCTGCTGTAGAGACAACTAGTTGAAAATTGAACTAGTTGAAAATTGTAAAAAAAATGACGAATTGATTTTAATATATTAGATGCACTTGGCTATTTTTGAAGCGATACCTCAAAACACTGCCATACTTTCAGGGTTGCCAAAAAATCTAAAGTTATCTGAAAATTGTAAATTAAAGCACGAAATATCTGGCAAAAATTAAAATTTTCAACAGTTTTCACATGTAAAATGATTAAATTTTGATTAGATTTAAAAATTTAAAATATCTAGAATTGTTTTTTTGTATCATTTGGAATTTTATTTATTGGAAAACATATAAAGTAGTATCTCAAACAGTATCCAAAATTTTATTACTTTTTAAGATGGTTTTTGCCTTAAACTTGAAGTTATATAAAAAACAGGTAAAACTAATTGAACTACCAAAAACCTGAAATAAATTCTGATACCTTATGAAAATTCAAATGACCTTTGGTAACCCTGTCATATTGATTTTAAAGTAAAACAGAGATTATTTTTATTTCATTCACTCACTTGTTTTTAAAAACTGTTCTAATAAAATCGCAGGCAGCTGCTGAGGGACCCGAAGGTTTTGTTCGCCGGCTACAAGATCGCCCACCCGCTAGAGTACGAGTTCGTGCTGAGGATCCAGACCACCGACGACTACTCGCCCGCCCAGGCCCTCCAGAACTGCCTCACCGATCTCATTTCGGAGGTTTCGCTCCTCCACGAAAGGTTCACCTCCGCCATCAAGGAAAAGAAGGCGGGCATCGAGTAAAAGTTTGATGAAGAAAAAACATTTTGTGAACTTCCCTTTTTTTTACAGTGATTTTTGTGATTGGTATAAAGCGTTTTGAAGTGAACTTTTCGCTTTAAGTAGGAAAAATTGTGTTTTTTTTTAAAATGTTTTATTGAAAAGTTTTAGGAAGCTCTTTTACATTCTTTTAAAAGTTTTTAAGTTTCGTATTTCGAAATAAAGTATAAATATTTTGTCATCATAGTGATTTTCTACTAGTTGAAGTAACAAATAAAATGAGTTCAAATGGAGACGTCGTAGTGAAACATTTCGGAAGTTGCCACTGCGGGAAAGTGCAGTTCGAAGTTTTGGCGCCAAAAAACCTCGTTGTGTATGACTGCAAGTTTGTTTTTAGCAATAACTAAACGTTGGGTTTGATTATACTCGTCATATTAGTTGCAACGTTAAACTATGTTTGGATATTTGAAGTTAATTTTGTAATTTAATTATAAACATCTAATAATTAACTTTTTTATTTAAGTGTGCTATAAAACAGGGTTGCCACTTTACCTAAAAAAACCTGGAATTCGACAATTTAGGCAAAAATAACCTGGAAAAACCTGGAATTTTTAATAATTTTAACATTTTCAGTAGTAAAATTTCGATTTGACAAAAAATATATCATATTAATAAGATTTTTTTTGTCATCATTAAATTTTTTTTTTTAATAAAAAACACATTTAAAGTAACTTCACAGTATCTTTTTAATGTTTTTATACTATTTAACACAGTCTCTTATAAAGGAATTAACTTAAAACTAAAAATAGACCCAACAATGTGTAATTTAAAAAACCTAGAAGAAATTTGGAAAACCTCGAAAAATTTTGAAAAAACGAGTAGCAACCCTGTATAAAAACTGATTGTAAAGTTTCTTGAGTCTCTAAATAATACTTTATTAATTCGTATTTAATTTCTATACTTTATTTTGGTATAGTATAACTTTATTGTGTGTTTTATTATTTTTAATCGTAATTTTTTATTTAGCAAACATTTTAAAACTTTAGATAAAAAAACCATAGTTTTTTCTAAGCTGTATTTTAGTAGAACTGTATAATATATAATGATATGTATATCTATACTAACTTAAAGATTTTATGCAATTTAATTAAGACTATAGTAAAAGTCTAAGTTTTTCGGTTTTTTTAAATTACAAAATTATTTTGCTAACTAATGATTTTTTCAGATACAAGTGTGGAAGTTTAATATTTTCCTCAAAAAAGTTAAAACTAAAAAATCATTACCTTTTAAAATTTCAACGTGTTTAGCTATTTATTGAGTTTTAAAAATTGTACTTAACTAGATTTATGACCGTTTTTCATAAGACATGAAATTTAAAAACTTATGTTTCTCCTATTTTATTACTATATAATAACCAGCACTCAATTGTTAAGTTCTTAAGAAAGTGATAGTATATGTTTTTAAATTTCTACTAAAACTATCAATACGATAAATTAAAACCTACTAAGTATTCTTAATCTCAAATTTTATAATTTAAATACAAGTAACTATATTATTTCAATAGGTCAATAATACTTGTCTGCATATGTTTATGTAATATTTATCACATAATAATCTTATGAATCATTGATAATTTGAACGGTATATCTCTATGCAAGGTATAAAACCTGGAATTTGAAGTTTTCAAAAAACCTAGAGTTTTAAACGGAAATCATTAAAAAAAAAGAAAATTTAAGCAAATTCACATGTAATTTATATCAGCTACATTGAATCTATCATATACATTTTTTGTGTTATACAAAGTTCATTTATTTTAAAATACATTTCAAGTAGTGTTACAGTATTTTTTTTTCATATTTACAAACTTATCTAGTTTTTTACCTTGAATAATTTTTTTTACCAAATACGGACAAAAATGTTGTACTTTCAAAAACCTGGAAAATTTTTCAAAAAACATATGGCAACCCTTTTTTGTAAGAACAATGGAAAAGTGTAATAAAAAGTTCAATTGTTTTGAAATACAATATTTTTTTTTAATAAAAGTAGTCTAAGTTTTCTCACTAATATACAAAGCTCATCACAAAATAAACTAGAAGACTAGACAAAATTGAAAGTAAAAAGTCAATCAAAAATTTTGTATGAAAGACTTGTTGAGTATTTTGCTTTTTGAAGCATTCATATTTTATCTAGGTTTAAAAAAATATTATTAATAATATATAATATTATAACTGTAATGAAAAATAATGCCGAGTAGATTTTAATTATTATTTTTTCTTAAAGTTTACAGTTAGCTTAAAAAAGCAAGTATTAAAAACTACAGTCAGGGTTGCCACTTTACCTGGAATTTGAGAAATTTTGAAAAAACTTAGAATTTTGAACAAAAATCATTAAAAAAACCTGGAATTTTTAACAATTTTTTTAATGTTTAGTAGTAAAGTTTTGATTTGATTAAAAGAAACTATCATATAAAAAAAAAAATTGTCATCATTAAATTTTTATTTATTAAAAAACATATTCAAAGTAGCTTTGCAGTATCTTTTCAATGTTTTTATACTATTTAACACAGTTTCTTACCTTAAACTTTACTTTAAACTAGAAATAGACCCAAAATGTGTATTTTTAATAACCTGGAAGAAATTTGGAAAACCTGGAAAGAAATTTGAAAAAACAAGTAGCAACCCTGTACAGTGTAAATATATTACAGTTCTAACTAGAAGCTACTGTCAAAGAAATATATAAGTTTTTACGAATATAAGCCACTTCAATACAAAAATAATAGCCACTTCAATAAAATTTCCGCTCCACACCAAGATATTAAAAAGTGTTATTTTCGTTAAGTTGTCATGGTGGCCACTAGGTTTCAAGAATTTTTTCTAGGATTTCAAACTACAAGTTTTATTGCTCCTTTTTAGTATAAAAATAAGCTTATAATGCTTTAAATACTGAAACGATAATGTGATGCTACTTTAAATTTGTTTTTTAACATAAAAGTTTAATAGTTCTGTTTTACCCTAATTAATTTTTGTACAAAAATTTGTTTCAATATCAATGTTTTTGATTATTCGTGTTCAAAATTTCAGGTTTTTTTTTAAAGCAACAAACTAAAAGTTTTTTGTCTAAATTCGTAATTATGTAGTAAATAACCACTACTGTAGTTGATTCTGTTCGAATTTAATTAGGTTGATAATCAAAACAAACTTCTTAATAACAAAAGTTTTTAGTAAAAAATATTATCAAAGTAGTAGTAAAAAACCAACAACTAATCGTTACTAAAATTTATATTAGACAACTCAAAATACTTATAAAATGATCAAGTGTATATTAAATTTGGTAAAACATCAAGTTTTTTAATAAATATTCTATATAGTTACTTTTCTTAACTAAAAAAGATTCCTCAATTTACTAAAATGTAAAGCTTATTTAAATAAAGATATGCAAATTGAATATTTTATTCACAACCAAGTTTCAGTGACAAAAAATTGCGACCTCTTCGAACACTTTGGAAAAAATAGTTAGTTAAAAAAATAGTTAAACAAAAACAATTAAAAACTAAGCCACAGCTGCATGACAAACATTGAAACAATGATAAAAAACTGCAACAAAAACTAATTAACAATAAAACAACCAAAGATGAATCATATAACAACAGTATTATTATCTGGATTTGCTAATGACATTCAAAAACATTATTATCCAAAAAAAGTGTTTATAAATTTAGTTTTACTGGAAAGTTAAAAACTTTGAAAATTATATTGATTTTTGAACGACAAAAAAAGAACTCGAAACAGTTGATCCTAAGTCCTTGTGTACAAAAAATTCCTACATATTTTGGGTACAGTTTAACAACTTGTCCAGAACGTCCAATAGACTGTTTTAAAAATGTATGTTATAGTAGTTTGTGGTTTAAATATAAAAGTTTTCTTTTTGATGAATATAGATAAAATGTATTTTAAAAATGCAAATATGTTATTTTAAATGAGGATTAGTAGAAACACTACCTAACAAGTAAAAAAAAAATGACTTTTTATAACGTTTTTAAAACAAATATATGTGTACCAGAAACAAAATACTACAGAGATTCTTATTTAATGCATAAATGGGTTTTACTAAAATTGAACTGCCAATTAACTTTACAATTGAGTAAATACTATTGATTTTTTTTTAATCAACTAGCTGTTTAAGGTTCAAAAAAGTCGAAAAGTAAGTATGCAATAACCTTTAAAAATCTACACTACTACTGATGTTCAAATGCAAAAATTAAACACTTCAATTTAAAATACACAAAAAAGGATAGTATGACTGTTTCACAATATCAAAACAACAATCGTTGTAGAC
This sequence comes from Thalia democratica, assembly GCF_965202585.1. Classification (NCBI taxonomy): domain Eukaryota; kingdom Metazoa; phylum Chordata; class Thaliacea; order Salpida; family Salpidae; genus Thalia; species Thalia democratica. The sequence goes on along the minus strand of NC_139173.1, from coordinate 9,804,813 downwards.
GCAATTAGTCATAAATCATCATTTATTTCGTAAAACAAGCAAAAAAACTTTGTTAATTACTAGCCTAAATATTTAGTTCACTCGCTCGAAAAAATAAAACTAGACAATGCTGGATATTTAAAAAATAAATGTCTTGGATGCTGTTGTTGATGGTTTTGTAATGAAATTCATGTTTTATTATCAAAAAATAAATAAAAACAGTTACAAAAAAGCTAAAATCTAGTACAACCTGCTTTTAATATATTTTTTATTTTAAATAAAAAAAGAATTTAAGGAAGCAAATTGAGTAGTGATTTATGTTAATAGATTATTTTTTAGTTTATACAAGTGGTACCATTTTTTGTTTTAGTTATCTTACCAAATTTAAAATAAAATTCTAACATATTCAGTCTAACGGAAAAAAACGGCTTTAAAAGAACCTAAAAAATTGAAACAAAACTATTTTAATTGCTATCTACCTAAGTCTAGTTATAATTTTGAATTACTAATTTAAACAAAAAACCCGCATTAAAAATTTTAGTTTTACAATGTTAATTTTTAACAAGCTTTTTTATTTTGAGTTTGTTTCATAAACATTTTAAAAAACTCTATGTTTAATCGTCTAGCCTAAGTTACTTTAAACTTACCAATATAATTTTCTAAACAGCAGTAGATCTATACATAAAGCACTTTTAAATTACATTTAAACTAGATACTCTTTTCTGTCTTATGTAATTAAAACTAACTTGAACAATATAAACTTAAACAGCTGCAGTATTTGCGCGATAAAGCACAACATTCACTTTGTGGTGGCGGAACGGAGCTTCAAGCTGTTGAAGGGAGCAGATTACCTAGCGTGTTACCAATTCAACACTAAACAAGCTCGGCACCTCTTTTGCAAAATTTGCGGTGTTCAGAGCTTCTACAAGCCTCGATCGAATCCCGACGGCTACGGTCAGTTATGTTGGCATAATATTTAGCTGCACTAAGGCTGTAAAGTTTAAAGTAAGTTTTATATTATAAGTAAGTATATACTTTAAATTACAGTTGAAACTTTTAGTGTAGAACTACTGTTGTTATTTTCAGCAAAAGTATTGCATTTACCTAAATGCTTTGTTTCTTGAACAAAACCCAAAAATTTTAAAAAGAAGTAAAAATTTTATTTTCTATAATTCATTTTTGGTTCATTCTACAATTGTTTCTATAATTCTTCCTGATTCTTTTTAGTAGCTTTTTTACAAAGTAAAATTGGTGCTTAAATTTAGTGGGAAACACTATAAATAAAGTAAATTTGCTAATGGAAAATATCTATTTTACAAATATATATAAATCTAGGTATCAACCCAAACAGTCTTGACCAATCAACAGTTGAATCAATAAAAATAATAAAGTATGATGGAAGAAACTGGGAAAAATCTTTTGAAAAGGAGAAGGATAAACCAGACGGAATTCAAACAAAATCGAAATAACGCTAAATTATAAATAAATAAATAAAAAATCATTTACAACAAAAAATTTATGTGCATTTAGCTTTGTATTTTTAGGCATTAAAAATATATAAAACAACTAACTAGTGAACACTTACTAACTAATAAATTTCAACTTATTTTAAGTTTCATAAAGTCTTTGGATAGAAATTTAACTTGCGTAGGTAACTAAACTTTAAATTTATAGTGTGGTCCTAATATTTTAAAAGCTAAACTTAATTATGCTATGTTTCAGCTGTTTTGATTTTTTCTAAGGACTCATTTATACTAGTAAAAACTCCTTTAAAAACTACTTTTAGGTTCTATTAAAATCTAGTTTTACTATCTATAACATATATTTACACACTTTCTTTATTGAAATTATAATTGTTGAAGCACTTTAAAGTTTTAAAAAGAATTTGTTCAATAAATACGCCATTAAAAAAGTTTGTAGTTATTAATTGAACACAGTAAAACGACGCTATACTACAATTTATTACTTGCTTAAATTTATTAAAAGTTCCGATAATTTTCTTTCTGAATAATAATGGTTGTTCAATAAATTTCGACAGCAAATGTAAAAAATGGCCACTAAAAAAGTGATTATTTAAAAAAAAAAAGTAAAATTGATAAAAAAAATGTTTTAACCACCAAAGTGTTATAAAAGTATTAGTAAAATGAAACTACTGTTAATTTACCTCATCAGTTGTTATACAAATTATACATAAAACTAAAATATAAAGTTCAAACAAGTGTAAGATACTGTAACAAATATATTTTAGAAAGAAAACTAATTACTCACAAAACTTTCTATGTTTAATTAGGAAGCACTGGATTAGAGTTTATGATTCAATAATTTTTTTTTATTTGAATAAAGATTTTAATTTAACCAATTTTAAATGAAAAAAAAACGTGTAAAAAGTCTATGAAAATTGCTAAGCCAAAATATTTTCTCAGATATTACTTTTACGAAATGTGTTAATACCGGAATAAACGATAGAAGGTCCTGGTTTGAATTTGATAGAGTAATTTTCCTGGACAATTAGTATCCGTGGTGTGTGACTCGATAATTGAAAGGTTCTTTGTGTACCAGGTCTTAAGACCAAATATTTTGAGCGCTTTTTTCGTTTAATAAACTATCAAAGGTTAAGTTTTGTTTTGATTGCTTAAGTTTGATATTTTAAAATAAATTTTTAGTAATAAAAAACGTTTGAAATAAAGATTAAAGGTTTTTGTTTTGTTAGAGTATCTCTTACTAAGGGTAAGATTTTTAGTATATTATTAATAGAGATAGCTCTCTTTATAATTTCAGTTTTATCAAAAGAGCTACATTTGTATAAAAGCAATAGTTTAGATTTCTATCAAAAAAATAAAGTAAGGACCATAGACTTATCTATTTAACAAATCTAAAATTTTACTATTTTTTAAAATCAAATATTTACTTTAACAGAGCACGTAAGTTAAAAAGACAAACGTTAAAATATAATTCGATTTTTTTCTAGTATAAATGTTTTACTCTAAAACTGATCAACAACTCTAAAAAACAAATAGTTTTTTTTTATTGAAATCTAGAATTTTTATGCATCTTTTAAAACTGTTAATTTTAAGCTGTCTACCGTTTATAGTTAGTTTAGTTTATCTCACAAATTAATAACTAAACAATAATCGATTGTCTGCGTTCGTTCCAGCAATTTATCAACTAAGATTCAAATTTGTATTAGTTAATATAGAGGTTGAGACTAAAAAGGAAACAAAAAGCAGTAAAACAAATTTATTTTGCTTTCAAAACTAAGGGAGCTACAGCTTTATAAATATATATATATGTATTTAAATTATTATAAATGCATTTTTTTTTTCTGTTTGTAATCGAAATAGCAAAAACTTCAGATATTCTTTTTTAGTTTTAACTAATTTTTTAATTAGTTAAATTTTGAATGTGTAAGTCTAACACTGTAGTTTTAAAAAGACTAAGTGCTTAAAGATCAAAGCTATACTCTTTTACCTGTTTTAAAACACTAAAATCATTTCATTAAAAAAAATTATTGTGTTTAGAAATAAAAAAAAATCTTTTTTTATAATTAGATGGTTTCCGTGAACGTTCGTAGTTTTTTTTTTCAATTTTAATTGTGTGTTCACGTAGTATAAACATTAACATTTAGTTTACTTGGTCTAAAAGTTTTTTAAACAAGAAGTTTTAAAGATAAAAAAAGTTTGAGTTTTATTTTTACTTTAATATAACTTAAGTAAAGTTAATGTTTTCTGTTTTTTCAAAAAAAAAAAGTTTTACAAGTACATAAAGTATACTTAAAAAAATTTTAAGTTTGATTAATGCTTACATACTAATTGTTTGTTTTAAAGCAAACATTAATGAAAAACGGTATAAATATTTTTGTCTTAAAATTATAAATCAACAAAAAAATATATTTGTTAATATTTTTAAAACAAGAACAACATATGGCAAGTTTAAATCTTAATTACTATAAAATAATCAACTTCTAAGTGCTTTCACATATGTTAACATATAAAAGTAAATTTATTGGTTTGTACAATTTCTGGTAAAATTTTTGTTAAAAAAGATAGATATGAACCATTCTTCAAGTCGAACAGATCTAGTATGGTATGCTAAAAATACAACGCACTATTTAACGATTATTTCTGTAAAATTGATCTGCAATTAGTTTTTGTTTTATTGAACAAAGTTTTCAGATAGCAATATGTAAATAAGTTTTAATTTAACTTAAAAATCGAGTGAATACTGCAAAATTATTAGATTTTAAATACTGTTTTCATTTCTGAAACCTAAAAATAGAAGTTTTTCTATCTTTTAAACCTTCATTCAACAAATAGAGAAAATTTAAAATAAGTTAACTGATTGTTCAAAAATAAATACCTTTAAATATTTACTTGACTAAGTTATCCAATAAAAACAATGCAAAGTAACTTTTCTGATAGTTTTCAACTCTACATTATATTATATTTAGTAAAGAAATTTGTTGTAACTAAACATTTATTATTTTCTAAAATAATCAGAGCAATCAATTTATAACTCAACGTTTTAATTTAATATTAGGATCCTAACCCTGAATAAATAGAGATTTTAGTAAAGGTACTTTATTTTATAAATAACTTTTGGTTTTAAAGAGTATACCAATAAAAAAGTTTAAACACAAACCTAAAATCGTTCAAACAACAATTTTACAAATAAAGTAAAAATAGTTATGAGAAACTGGTATAAATAAAAAAGACACAAACAAAAAACACCATAACAACTTTAAAATAACATAAAGTAATTTGGCAGCATAAATGAGGTACATAAAGTTTTTTTTTAATTTATTACGCCAAAAAAACCATAAAGTATTTGTTTTACTTAATTTAAATTGTTTGGCAACACTTTCTTAACAACCTTATGACATTCATAAGTTGAAATTGGAATGTATACATGACAATGCTGAAAGTCAAAGCGCTACAATTTAAATTGATAGTTTTATACAGATGTAGACAAAAATTTGTAAAACAGCATTAAAGTATTGATAAGTTTCTCTAAAAGTTTTACAATTTAATATTTTCTTGTCAACAAAATATTAACCAGGTTCGCTGTAGAAACAAAAGTTCAACAAAGTCTCTGTCTCTTGTTCAACGTAAACCGTCTTCAAGTAAACTTGCGAAAAGTGGTGAGATCACAAGTTTTCATCTTGCACATCGGTCTCTTCCTCCATGCTGCGTCTGCAGAAGATGGATCTGACGTGCTCGTTGAAATCCGGGTGTCCTATCGCGTACACGACGGCGTTCGTGGTCGAAGAGGCCTTCGCTACCAGGCTCGCTCCGAGCTGCATGGAAGCAGAAACCGGCTGTTGGTGTTATTTTGCATTAGTTAGCTTTATTAGGTATTCAAATTCGCTACACATAAATCTCCCTGCTGAGCATGAGCAGTGTTTTAGGTACGTTCTCATTTTGTTATTTACCACTATTTTACTATTATAAAGTTTTTTAAATACATAGAAAGTATGCTCTACCTAAGTTAATTTCTAACCAAAGAAAAGTTCAAGAGTTAAGCATAACATCCGCTAAAACAATTATTTTTGCAACTGCTTAAAAAGCACATAAGAAATTTCATATTTTTTCGTTCTCACCTTTCCCAGCGAGGCGAAGAGCGCAATGGTTGCGTACGGAGTCCAGCCCGCCACGAAGCACAGGACGGCCTTGACCGTCGTCCACAGCAGCTTGTTGTGCCTCGCCCTGTCCCTCAGCGCCCTCGCGCTCGAAACCGCCGTCTCGCTCGCGTGTGACGTCACAGTGCGGAATATGCGCATGATGGTGACGTAACAGAAGAGGATGATGAGGAGGGGCGCTGAAATGGTCGGTCAGGTTTAATTTAGTTTTTTTTTTTGTGAAAATGTCTTTTTATTGGTTTTCAAAACAAAATTTATTGTAAAAAATATTTGTAGAACAAGTTCAGAAACTAACTGAGGTATTTTTTTAAAATTCATGCTTTTCGAGTATCTCACGTAGAGTAAAATGTTGTATTGGAACTTGTATTTTCATAAAAATACACTTAGTTTTTTTGTAAAGTACTAAAACAAAAACATAACAAAAAGTTTGCATTGTGTTAGTCACCAAAGAACAATCTTTTTTTGATTTAATTAACTAAAATAAGTTATCGATTGATAACTAGTATAATCTCAGTACACTGCAAAAGATCAAGACTCAGCACGAAGACAGCCAACCTATGAAGCCGCACCACGTGATGACGGCGAGAAAAGTGAGCGTTATGACGTCATTGTGGTAGTAGTTGATTGTGCAGTGGATGTGCAGCTGGTCGTACGCGAACTCGCCGAAACCCAAGTACGGAAGTCCGGAGAGTATTGCGCTGAATATTTTTTTTTTAATTTTTTTTCAAATGCTTAAAAATTAACGTTAACTTGGTTTTGTTTCACGTCTAGATAAATATTAGAAGTCTTTAATAAAAAGTTTAAAACTAATATATTTACTTTGTGATGTTGTTTACGGAGTTTAAAAACTTTACTTTACCACACTGGAAGGTATTTCAACTGACCTTCCGATAAAATGTTCTAAAAACTGTTGTTTTTATTTAAGTTTATTGAAAAATTGTACTGATTCTGCTTGATACTAAAAGATTCTGAAAATGAGGTCAGTTATTATCAGTAAAATTTCGGTAAACTTTTAATCATGACTGCGGTCTGTTTAGATTTAGTCAAAGTTTAAAAAATTATTGTAAAAAACTTCTAATAAAAAACATAATAAAATACTGTGATAGTTTGGTATTGGTTCAGTTAACTTAGAATTTATTTAACAACTACTATCGCAAAAGAGTTTTTTTTTTTTTTTTTCTTTATTATTGTATTAAAACAGAAAAACTTTAATTTTAGTTTTTGTATAGTAATAAAATTAGATAGCTTTTGTTATTAATTTTATTTTAAATTGCATTTTTAAAGCTATTAAGTGAGTCTATATTTGTTAAAAAGTTATAATTAGGTACCAATATGCTTATAAAAAAAATAAAAAATTGTAAAATTAGTTTACTAATGTATTATTTGTCGACTAGATAAAATGTTTTTTGCAGATACCACAAATGTTTTGTCATAGTTTATAATAAAACTAAACATACTGTCGAGTCTTTTAAAAAAAGACAAATTATATTGTTAATTAAAAACAGGTTTTTGTTTTAATAAAAAACTTTGTTGTTAAACTAACATTTTAACTTTATTTTTTAAGTCTTATAGCGTTACAATAAAAATAGGAGAAACATTTTAGAGGTTTTGTTGAAGTTTTTTACGCAGTGTTTTTTTAGGTAAAAACGCTTTGATAAATTTATAAAAACATGTAGCAGCTTTTATTGGATATTCAATTTCAACCATACTAAATTCAAATTAGCCAGAGTAATTAAGCTTATGTGAGAAAAGTTCGGTGTATTGTTTTCCAAGTTGACTTTAATCTTTTAATATCTACTTATCTAAAAAAGCATTACCACTTTGAAATCTATCAGTTTGGGTTGAAAAATACAAATTAAAAAACTTATTTGGTGCTACCTTTTAAAAAGTGATTAAAAATTTGCTAAAAGACTAAACATATTTCTATTTTCTAACATATAATAGTTTTTTATTGAATAAAATATTAAGATACAAGTCCAACTAATAAAACAAATATTATTTATCTTCTCTAAAAATGTATTTGTTTTTATGCTAAATGCGATAAAAGTTCATACTAGTATTTACAAGTTATGCAAAATGTAGTTAATAAAGAAATAAAAAGATTCTTTTACAAAGAAAGCATAGGCATAAAAACTATCACCATAAGTTAATACTAACAATTTTGAACATTTTAGAATTATTTTTACTACGGCGTGGAAAAATTTTACAAACCGTTTACTTATAACCTTGAAAAGTTTTTATTAAAAAAAAAATATATATATAAGCCTTATAGTTTTTAATTACAAATTTTTTTCAAGGTATTATTCAATTAAAATGTAGGAAAAGATACTTGTTAAGGTAAGATGAACTTGTCTGTTTTAATAGAACCCTTTAAATTAAAACTTAACCTTGAAGAAAATTAATTAAGAGAAATCGTTAATTGCATGACCTTTAATCAGAAAGTTAGTTTTTTGTTATTTTTCACAGCATTTAAAACGTATTGGCTGCGTTCAACGACTTAATTTTCGACTATAATATTTAATGAAGTGTTAATATAATGAAAAATTTAATTAAACAAATATTAAGTAAAATAAACTATTATAACTAAATATATTTCTATAGTTTTGCTTTTAAAGTTTTTATTCAAAACAAATGTTCATTAAACTTTAGTATTTGTTTTTTTTTTAACTTTTGCCAGCATGAACTAAAGTTTTACGTTTGTGTCTCTTAATTCTTTGTTTTAACACTGTTTATACAAGCAAAATTATAAAATATTTCATATTTTTTAGAAGTAACAGATTTAAGGATTGGGTTTATCTCAGTAAAAATATAATAAAATTTTATAATTGGAATTAAAACTGTGTTCTTGCTAAATGAACGTTTGTTAAAATTCAAAAAATAACTAATAAATTTAGTTAAAAATTTAGATTTTAGAATTTTTTTTTGAAACATATTAAACTATATAAAATACTTAATATCACTACAAATATCTTTATAATATCTAAAATAGTACACTTTATGATCTTTGAACATTTTTTTGCTATATACATATTTTTTAAAGCTCCTTAAAATAGGTACTTCAAACTTAATAAAAATAATAAATAATTTGATAACTTTATAACGCTGCTCCTATGTTGTTGATTTATATTTCTAAAGATTCCAAGGTATAAAACTTCTATAAATACACATAGCATTCATAGTTTATGAAAAAAAATTATTAACATTAAAATTCCGGATTTTTTATCCATAAACAAGTAAACTTAATTGATAATTTATGATGCTGAAATAAATCATACAGTACGAAAAGTTAAGAGTTTCAATAGTTGTTTTATATGTTTTAAGGACACAGATAGTCTTAAGTAAATTGTAAGGAATGTAAAAATTTTATTTTACTCGCTTTAAGTACGACGTCACACTTTAGTAATTTGTTTTTGAAATGTTTATGACTGTCTGATTCATTTACTTTTTTTTTTAATGTTATAAAACTAGTTATAACGAATTAATAAAACCGCTGTCTCGCTAATTTATAAATCTAGACTATCTCACGGTTATTTTTTTAAACCTTTCATAAAGTAACACAACCTTTTTTAGTAGTTTTATTAGTTTTTGATAATGTTTGACTTTGTAATAGGAATATATTAACTATATATAAAGCATATTTATCAACTATTTAATTTGTATCTTTGTTTAAATTCTTACATCTTTTTTTATTAATAATTTTCATAACAATTTTTTTTAACCCATATCTAACAGAAGTTACAATGGAAATTTTGAAAACCTGAGAAAGTTTTTTTTTGTAAAAAGTTTTAGAAAAAAACTAATAATTACTGTCGATTTAAGAAGTTTTGTTTAAAAAAGTTTATATGTTAAAGCTTAAATTATTTTATTTCAATAATTTTTTTATTCATTTCTATATACTTTTGGTGAAAATGTGAAAAATTTTGCGGTTTTAGTTATGTTAAATAATTCCTTTCAATAAATGCATAAGATTTCAATTCCAAAACTAAAAACTATTTGGTGCAAATTGAAATCGCAAAAACAATCGAACCACTATCAAAGCATAGTTACGTAGAGCTTGTAACCAATACTTCGTTTTCCAATGAGCGGTGTTCAAAAACTAATTTAACACATCTGCTTACAATGTAACAGCGCAAAAAGTGTACCGGTTTTTTATATCATACAAAAAATTTGGTAATAAACGCTGCAACAACAGCTGTAACAATATCAAAACGCAACTCACGCTGCCACCCACACGGCCGTCAGTTTCAAAGCCGAGTCCGTCAGGCTCGGCTCATACACCCTCATGTGGGACCTGGCAATCCTGAGCCGCTCCATGGCGGTGAACGTGAGCGTGTAGATTTGCGCGTAGGCCATCAGACCGTCGACAAACGCTTGCTGAAAGCATGCTGTGAAAATTTATTTTCTAAAAAATTTTTTTTTAAGTTTTTGAACTTTTCACGGTCTCACTGCAAGTTTTTATGAAAGCAAGTTTTATTTGTTGACATTTTTTTTTATCGTTAAAACCAACCAACATGTAAGTAGTAGATTTGGTTTTATATTTCTTTATTTATTATGTTAAACAAAAAAATTAAATTTTGAGCTTGAAAGTTTTTTTGAACAATTTAAATTATATAAAACTTAAAAACGTGCAAGAAAATTACATTGATTGTTTCTTTGTATGTCTTTAACCTTAAAGCTTGTTATTTACCAGAAAATTATTTTCTTTTAATCCTCCATAAATCTATAAACTTTATTTACGAATAAAAGTCAATTGAGCAAAAAATGTGTTCAGTTTTTTTAAACAATAAAAAATAATAAAACTTCGAGAAATAAATTAGGATTTATTGTTATTTTGTCTATAGTATTGCGTAATCAATTTATTCTACTTAATATAAGTTAAAATTAAAGTTTATAATTTAATTCTAAGCTTTATTGTATTTTAGTTAATACGATTATCGAAATATTTACCACAGTTAATATTTATTTTCTAAAGCTTTTCAATAAATTTCAATTAAATTATAGTTTAAATTTGTTTTTAAGTTATGTTTGTAAATCTACGCAATAACCGGTTTTTAATAGTTTTGAGCTAGCTCAAACATAAATTTTGCAAGTTTAAATAATGACGGGAAATTTAAAACGTTAAATTAAGATAAATTTTTTTATTACTGTGTTTTTTATAATTTACTACTTTTGATAAACTTTTAAACTTGACAAGTACACCAAAACTTTTAGAATTCTATCTAATACGAATTTATATTCAGTGTTTTAAGTTTAATCAACAATACAAAATTTCACTCGCTTGAAACTTGTCAATCGAGATCATCAGTAAATAAAATTGATAATAACATCTAAAGTTTTGAATTTATCATTCTCCTTATATTTAAGTTGAGAACTTTTATTGTCATCTTTAAAATAAAAAGTACGTAGTACGAATTTAAAAAATAACTAGTTAGAAGTCTCAGTTCTAAAAAACATAAATTTAAGCATCATATATCACAGTGTTTCATTTGAAAATTAAACTTTATCAGAGCTGAAAAGTTTTAGCTAATCAGTTTTAATATTAAATCTTAAAGTACATAAAGCTTCAAGTATTCTATCTATTAAACTTAAGCTTAAATTAAAATTTTTTGTGAAAGAAAAAAATATTTTATACTTCTTAATTTTTCTTTTGTTATTCAATTTTTTTTCTAAACCGAAAACTTAATCTTTTAATAAACAAGCAGCTTGATAACGACTTGCAAAGAATCAATATTATGAACCTGAAAGATTTATTTTTTTTATTTAAACCTTGTACAAGTATATAAAAGAAAACTATCCGCATATAACAAACAAACAACAACAAAAATGAAGATTTTCATAAAACTACAGCAATCTTTGCATTTTGTACTGTTTCAAACTTGTATTCAAAACACAAAAACCTCGTTCCGTGAATGCGGTGCGACGATTTATGCACGACTTGATGACGAACGGAAGCTGTGAGTTGATTCCGATGTTTGCGAGTACCAATGAGACAAGGTTGATGTTGATCAGCTGCTTCCTCTGACCACTGAACACCCTGAATATTGAGTCAAACTATTAAATTAAGATCATTAATTAAACAGTCATTTGTTGGTTGTACCGACTGTTTTAGACTATACCATGTCATGATACTTTTAATTGTTTTGATTAAGAAAAGTTTTGTATTGTCGAAATAGATAAAGATTTTGTTAAAAAATCAAAGTCAAAACAACTTTACAAAACTATATTCGTTTTTATAGTTCTTTTGTATTAGCTTGGATTTTAGTAATTTAAGTTTTATTCAACGTAATATTCAAACAAAAGAACTATGTAAAACTAAGCAATTTTTTTTTGCTTTTATTTGAACAAATTTTATAAAAAAACATTTTTCATTAGAAGCGACATCTTTAAGTTAGGCTGAAATTATTTAGTTAGTTCGTTACAATTATAAGTTATAATCACTAAACTAATTGTCTTTTCCAATAAAAGTCTAGACCCGTTTTTTGTTAACTTTCTAAAGTTGTGCTTAGTTTAATAAAACATATTTTCTGTTTTATTTACACTCTGTTTATAATACTTAATTACAGTTTATTGTTTATAGAAACAATTCAAACTTACTTTATTTTTTTTTATTAAAAAATACTAGTAAGTGACATTAACAGAATTGAAAGAAATATATAACACTATAAATACCATGGTTTAATTTTTTTTTTGACGTTGTCAGTTCTAAGTTATTACTACTGCTTGTAAATACAATTTTTTAACGATGTTTTAAACGACTGATAGGTCAAACTTGTTTGCTTGTTTTTTACAAAATATAAAAGGATAAAAATGTTAGCATACATCTAGATTATCTAGTTTTTTTTTTCTATTTGCGTATAATCTTTATAAAATAAACTATAAAATAAATGTCTAAACTATTAAAATAGTATATTATCAGTTATATATTTACTTATTTACTGAGAACCATTGACGCATTGGAAAAGGGAATACTTACTTGGCATTATGTGTTTTAAAAATTTAATACAATAAAAATGTTTTCAATCACTTTTTTTAATATATTTAGCTGTGACTTTTGGTTTTTTAAACTTAATTTGTCACGAGCAGTCTTTAGAAATACAATACAAAATCAATATATATAAACTCATGACCCAAGTGAAAAAAGTCCAGTTACTAAATAAAAAATTGTTCACTATGATTTCTAAAAGCAAATTTGAAACCTGCAAAAACTTTGTGAGTTTAGTCTAACTGAAAACTTATAGCTTTAATGTTTTAGTTTTAAAAAGTACTATATTTAAACATAGCTTTAAGACATTTTAGATAATAACTTAACATTAAAAATTTACACTAAATACTTTGAAAATTTTATTTTTATGGTTTGTAATACTAAAGAAGTATTAAAAAAGTCTAAAACAAGTAAATTATTGTAGTTTTAATTTGACGAAAGCCTGTAAGTAAGGTTTTTAGTTTGAACAAACGATTATTATCCATAACGTGTATTCTAAAGTATACACTAATACGATTAGAATTACGTTTGAAGCACAAAAAATGATAATTTAATAATTAAAACATTGTTAAAAAAAATAAAATTTGTTTTGTCTGCATTAAAAAATAGTACTTTTAAAGTAAAACAGTAAAACTTTTTGATAGATATAATTTTTAAATAAAATCATACTTGATTAGAATTAAAGTAGATATTGTTTAATTATACGTATATATGATGATATAAAATGCAAATACTTTTATTTTTCGTTTTCGAGTGTCCACAGTTTTCAAATTTAATATTCACTACTTTTAAAAATTCTTCGTGTATAAATTAAACTTACAACAACTTTTTTATGAAAATATAGCTATTTTAAGTGACATCAGTTTGATGTTTGTAAATTGCTGTTACTGCATTCAATTAAAAACGACAAAAATCCTCCAAAACTCTGGTAACCGTTTTAACATTGACGCTTGCAACAAGTTTTAATTTAAGAAAATTACTTTGGAAAGAGCGCCAGAATCATCAGGTTGATCGCGCACCCGACCACGGCCACTACGGTCACGAAAACCGCGAAAAGGTCCAGCAGCAGCGAGCTCGATTGGTCAGCGTCGTCGTCACGTGACGCGCTGCAGTTGATGCAAGACTCCAATGTGATGTTCATCGTTTCAAAATTGTTAATTGATTCAGCCCGCTTCTACAAAGCAACTTATTTTCGCTGCTTTCAGCGATCGCACCGCTTTAAGTTGCGCGTTTCAATTTTTTTTCTTCAATCTTTCTCTACTCTTTCGTCTCGCCGCGCGCTCTTCTCAACCCTTCCCCGAAAAGCTCCTTTTTGATTAATTGCGGAAAGCTGCAAAGTCCTGCTGGTTTTTCCGGGAACGTTTCATGTCGGTTAACACCGAAGTCTGTCATTAGGCTCAACAAAGGCCATTCGAGAAATTAATTGCAGGTAGCAGAGGCTGCTTACGTAAACAATGAATTGAAGAACACAACGAGAATTTTTTTTTTTTTTTTCAGCAACAGCTTGCTATACAGAATAAACATAAGATGTTACAATTAATAAAGATAGTTATTTGTATCATTTTCAAATAAGTTGTTAGTCAATTTTTACCTAAGTTCTTGCTTTGTTCTTATTAAATTAATACTATTTTAAGTTCAGACCAATTGTTTTTTGGTACAACTAGTCAATGTTTTTAAATGAGATTGAAATTTATAAAAAATTTTAGAAAAAGTTTTTATAGTTTTGCAACGTTATCATAAGCGTATAAATTTTCCAGTAGTTTTAAAGTTTTTTAAGAATTTTTGTCTTCAATATTTTATTGCAATGATTTATTACATACATCTATTCTATGCTAATTTACTGTTATATATGCAACTAAAAATTGAATTAGTTAAAACTGAAATCTATAAAACACTTGCTCAAAGCACTTAAATTAAAACTAGTAGTACATTTGCATTTAATTGATCGCAAAAACATACCGTTAATCGAATTTTGTCTCTACATTAAATTATAATTTATTGCACTCTACAAGTAGTTAGTTTTCAAAATTAAAAATATTTTATAACTTTATTTTTTGTATATATATTTAAAAAATAAATGTAAGTGTGCTCTAAAAGCATAGAAAAGCTTATCAATTAAGGAATCAAACCATGTATTAGTTATCACAACTCGAGCTAAATTTTTAAATACTCGTTTAAAGTCAAGTTTTAATGAACTTAAACTAACAATTTATTACTGTTGATTTTTGTTTAACTTTTTTTAGATTTTATTGATTTTCTTTTAAATTAAAACCACAAAAAGTCTAGTTTACTGGTAAAATTTTCAAAATGTAGCAAAAGTACATTACTCAGTCACTAGCTTAAGCTAAAAAAAAACTAGCATAATTTATGAATATGCTTACAAACTACTTTTTTTTTTTAAACGTTTATTGTACTTCATAGTTTAGCATCGTTATAGTTATTTATATATTTAAACTTACAGCGTTAAGACCTTTCTATACAATTTTTCTAAAAAAATTTACAGTATATATATTTTTTTTTTGTAGTAATAATAATGCTAAGTTAAAACAAAATTATTAAATTCAACAAGTTATGTCATTTATATAAAATTATGCTGATTTAGTGTTACTTTTACTTTTTTAAAGATAAAAACTATACTAAGTAAATATGACTTTTATTTACTTATTTACTTTAAATTAACAGTACAAATACAATAGTTTTTAACCATCCAAAGAAGAAAACACTTTAAAGATTAGTGTTTTTTTTAGTAAAGTATATTAACATTCAAATACAAAATTACAAAAAGTATTAAAAAGTTTTAATAATCGTAGACAGTTATAATTAAAACTTAAATATTATATTTTTAGATATACAAGTTTTAACAAAAATTAACTTATAAGAACTTTTTTTATAACTTTTTGACTATTTTTCCAAACAATCCCCTTAAACTTTTCAGTTTAAAGTTTAAAAACACAAGGATAACAACAAAAACCAAATAACCATTTTTCAAAATAATGAATCAAGTAGTTTTAAGCTTTTTGAACAAGTATTAGTTATAAGAAAATTGAAAAATTACTTGTTCATACAAAACTGGTAAGTACAAATAAGCAATTAATAAATAATCTTAGAATATATTTTGAATACTGTTACAATTGCTTTGAACAAGAGTTTAATTTTCATTAAAGTAATTAGATAAAGTAAATCATAATATATTTAGCAGAATGGAACAAAGTTTTTTTTACTTTAACTATTAAAATTGCCTAAACAGTTAAAATCAAGTCTTTGAATATATTTTAATTAATATAATTGTAGATTTATAGCATTTTTTACAATTTCCCCAAATTTTAAGTTAATATATCACGTTTACAATTTTTACACAATATATACAAAAATAATCTAAAACTGTTTGATATGCTTTGTAGTTTTCAGAAATTATTTTCAAATTGAACATAAAAACAAAAATATAATTAAAAAACATCTTAAACGGTGAGTAAACAGGAAAAATTATTAATTTTAAACAACTTTTTTTGGTTAAATTACTATTGGAATTCCGAAAGTTTAAATTTTAAATGCGTTTAAGGGACCATATTTCAGAAATTAGTTTTTATTCAAAAGTTGATAATAAAAGCAATTGTCAGTCTAGTTAATAAAATCATAACAGTAAAACAAAATTCTATAAAAAAAATATTGTTAGGAGATAACTTTAAAAATAACTAAATGTTTCTAAACTTTGAAATTATTTTAGCCATCTTTAAAAAAATATTTAAAATATTGCTTAAAAAGGCTCGTAGATATTATTTAGAACAACATACGTATTTTTATTTTATAGTCAAGTATATATTATATTTTAAGATGCAGCCTCTTAAACATTTTTTGAAGATTTGATATATAAAAATTTTAATTGTTCGAGTTTGATTAGTCGTGCACCCCTTTTTATTTTATGCAGATAACTAAAGTGTTTCTGAACTTCTTACCAAAAACATAGTTGATACAATAACAGGTAAATTACCGGAAAAATGGTTAAAACTAATTGACTGTTTATTTAAAAATTTTATGTACACTTAACTATAAGAATGTATTGAAAGGTTTTAAGTTTTTTTCACTTAAAACATAACAAATTTATATTAAATTTTTGCGTTTAATATTGCTTTTGGCTAAAAACTGAAGTTTTTTAAATCCATTTGCTTATCAGTAAATAGTAACAGACTTAATTACAATTTAATAGTCTTTCAACTTAAATGGTTTCAGGCGTTTTTTTTTTTTAGTTTTTAGTGTAGGAAAAATGTTTTACTTTATTGTACACAAAACTAATTACAACTTCTTGCTTTAATCTTAATCTAAAAGCTCTTAATTTTCAATTAGATTTTATCAAAGGTGTAATAAAAGTAAAATCATTAAAACTTGAAAGCTTTTTTTTTAAGTTTTATTTATACATTAGCTTTTACTAAGAAATTTAAAAGTAAAGGTCAGTCGTTTTATAAAAAAAAAAGTGGTAATTCTATGAATAAAACTTATGACTAACAATCATAAGCTAAGGTATATTATAAATAAACTTGTTAAAAGATTAACTCTAAACAAAGTCTGCATTTGATTAGAAGATTTTTCAACAAAATTGCTTGAAAAATTTTAACTAAAATTTTCTTTTGTATTTTTATAAAAAAGGTACAGACTTTGTAAGAAACAGATACAGTTGTAACAAAAAAATTTAAAACTAAATAAATGTTCACTATTTTTTGTGCGCACTTTAAGAAACAATTTCTAAGCATAAATAAATTTACTTTTTTTTTAGATGAGTTTTTTTTCTTTACAAGCTGTTTTACATGTATAGCACGATAATCACCGAAATTCAAATAAAAGACAATAAAAACCTTTTATAAACAAGAGCTAAAATTGTTACCATTTTAGATTTATTTAATAATTGAAGTTTTGTTTAGTAGTTTTTAATCAATTTTTAATCTTCAGTATTCATGGTTATTAAGTTTATCAAGCAAAACAAAGTTGTAACAGTAAAATTACTTTTATGTGAGTTTAATGATAAATTAAACAATAAAACTAAAACAGATACATCTAAACACAAAAGATTTTCAGCGAATGTATATAATCGATATTTATAAGTAATAACTATTATTGGTAAATTCAAATAAAGGTAGAAAAACTCAATGTTTCAAGTAGAATTTCGCAAAAAGGTCCTAGAAATAAATATTTTGAGCGCTTTTTTTGTCGTTTAATAAATTTTACTACCCACAACACAGCACCCAAGTTCGCTCTAAATAGCTCTAAATCTAAAATACAATAAAATCATGTAAAATAGCTTACAGCTGTTTAGTCTTTTTTAAAGATGTGCACACTAATTTACTAGAAAATGAGTTCTTTGCACACTATACTTTAGACAAAATAATTTGTTATAAAAATCAGTATTTGTTAGTGTTTTGAGTGTGTAATAATTACAACTTGCGTAGTATTTGCTTTGACGCATGCTTTTTCTGACGCACGTTTCTCTGTGTTAAACAATTAACACAGTGCTTAAAAAGAGCAGAAGATAAAAATAGTTTCCGAGACATATTTACCGGCCAGTTTCTCTTAAGGATCAGGCAGACCTAGTTGCAATAAACTTCTGTTTAGTAATCTTACTTTTTTCAAATGATACCGTATAAAACTAATTAGTAGTCTTTGTAATAACTTAAAACTGTTAAAAAAAATTAATAAAGTTAAATCATAATGACTAAAAAATCCATCATAAAAACTAAGAAGTAGATTTTAAAACCTTTAATAAAGTAAAACACTTTAATTCATAAGTTTACAGTATACAGCAATTAGTTAAGAATAAAATTATTTTATTGCAGTTAGCATATATGTGTATTGTATAACTATTTTAGTTAATTTATATACTTTGTATTCTTTAATGAAACATTTGAATGAAATACTCTTAAAAAAAAAATGTTACTTACTGTTTTAAATGTTTCGTTAGTAAGAAAAATATTAATTTATGTTTACTACTTTGAAAATTTGTGCTTTTTTTTTGCTTTTTTTCTTGTTTTTGTTGTAGTACTTAAAAGAAAGTAGTCTAAGTTTATTCAAATAAATGTATTTGCTTATTGAAAATAACAAAACTATACTAAATAGGTTAACTATTTAAAACAAAACTTTTATATATTTTCTTAAGATATTTGTTAAAAAGTTTAAGTTTATTTTGGTTTTAGATTTTTAAAAAACAACCTAAGTACTATGATAAAAAAATCATGTAGTAAGATACTTTTAAATCTTATGAGCTTAGTATGCTTTATAAAAGCAAAATAATTTTTAAATTGGTTTTAAAAGTTTTTAAAGTACAATTCAGTAAGACATGTTCAATTGCATGACATTAAAAGTATTGTTCAATGTAGTCTTTAAAAGTCAGTTAACGATTACATATCAAGAGTTTCGATAACTACAGTTTGAAAATTAACAGAGTATAACATTTAGTAATATATCTAACTTAAAGGCTTAGTTTAAAAAATAACAACATTTTTAAAGTTTAGAAATAACAGCTTTAGTTGATAGATAACAAATATCAAGGAACAGTTCTAGTAACCAATACCACTATTTACAATTGGTAGTAGTTGTAAACGGGCAGAGGTCATGCTATTACTTTTACAGTGAATCAACTTTAAACGAAGTTGTGGCAGTGTCCGATAAAACTGAAGGGTTTGTTAAAAAAAAACAATCGGATATTTTGAACAATTGCGTTTAAGAGACCAGAGAGATAAAAGTGGTATTAGTTTACCGGCTGATACGGTAACGCTTGAACCCCATTTATCATGCAAGATGAACGATGATGATAGTTCTGCTACCCTAGCTTCAACGGAATACAAATCAAGCTAGAAACTTTGACAAAGACAGTGAAGTTATAGAGTTCTTTGAAGTGAACGAACGCTTTGTATGTCTCGGTAGTTACAAAGAGACCATCGAAGATCATTGTGTCCTGGGAATGACGTTAAACTGTTCTGGTGTATGACTCAATAACCGAAAGGTTTTTTGTACACCAGGTCCTCAGACCAAACCTTTTGAGCGTTTTTTTTTTGTCGTTCAACAAAAAATAATGTTATGACAGTCTTCAATTTGTTTATTAACAATGTGAGCATCCGCTGTGTTGTCAACGTGCTGACAACACTTTTGTTAATTAAAATAAAGAGTATCTACAATGTTTAAGGAGCATAACTTCTGATTGGAATTAAATAACGATCTGAAAGTGAAATCAAATGATCAAAAACTGTTTTTGTAACATTTTGAGTTGCTGCTATCTAAAAATATTTTCTTTTTAAATTCTGTTCTGCTATTTTAAACTACGCTTAAATTATTGTTCTTAAATTAAACTTTTTTATAACTGAAGTACATTTCATCGCTGCTTTAAAACTCATCTTAGTTTGAACTTATTTGATTTTAACATATTAAACCAAATTTTGTTGAAAACAGATTTGCATATAAACTAGTGTAGAGGTCTGTTAAAATGTTATATTTAGAACAGTGCTTAGTTATTGAACTAAAAATATTAAACACTTTAAAAAAGCCTAAAATATTTTTATAACCTAGTCCTAGTGCATACTATTTTCAATTAGGGCTATTCGTAGTAGACAATACAACATCTCGGGAGCAATTAGTAAACAGGTGATAAACTAGTTAAGGGGCGATGTATAGTAGTGGGCGGATTTTTTTTTTAATTTCTGGCAAAAGGGATTTACGAAAATGATTCAAACCGTAAGTGTGCGAATTTAACACCGACAAAATTTAGTTGTTACTAATAGTTCTTGTTAAAAAATTTACATAAATAGTTATTTAGTTTTGTTTCAAGATAGCAATTTATTTTGTTTTTTCTAATATTTTTTTCATATTTAATTACTCATAACAGCTTACTTTCTGTTGTTTTTACTTTATAGTTTCAGAATTGTTCAATGCACTGAAGACCTCTTACAAAACTTGGTTTGCAGAAGAAAGTTCGGAAAACATATATTACACCGAAAATAGTTAAATGCAGAGTTGCCACAGATCAATCTGAAAAAACTTCCTGACTTTTTACTAAAATTTTCCTGTCTTTTCTAAGTCAAACTCTTAATTTAAACTAATTCTAAAATACATAATCTAACACTTGAAACCATATAAAGCTTTCAATCTAATTTCAGTACAGTTAAAACAACAGTTTTTTTTTTGCTGAATACAATTATCAAACTTCTATTACATCACTTGAACCATATGTGTATGATTGATGTATTTGCAATAAACAGCTCTATCAGCAAAATATTTGTATTATTACCTTATAAACACAGCTTGTCTGAGTATAGACATAATTGTTTAACCTTTTCTTACATAAATTTATCTAAACAAAGTTTTTATTAAACGAAACGAGATGTAAGGAACTTCACAATTAGAACCTTAAATTAATAGCCAACTATCACAACTAAAACCTTAAAAAAATAACGAACTTTTACAATTAAAATAAATATAATAAACTAAAAAATACATAAAAAAGCAAACTATATATCTGTTGTATAAAATACTTTCACTTATCATTTAGTATAAAACTTATAACAAATAAATCTATTCTTGTTTGTTTTAAAAACTTAAGTTAAACTACAGAAAATACAAATAAGTAAACTTAATAATGGCATATACCTCTCTTACAACTTGTTTTACAAACTTAAACAACTCTGAAAGATTATAATTAAGTAAACACATCAACTTGTAATATAAAGTACTAAACTAACTGTTTTATTATAAAGAACTTGATTATTTACTTAAACGAAGAATATTTTGATTCTAAAATTATGATAGATAAACTTTTGTGTATATATCACAGTTTCACTATGAAGTGTCCTTGCTACAGATCATCAATACTAAAAAGCATACAAAAACTGCTTGTTTAAGTAGGGTAGTTGTTCAATATGTTAATAGAATAAATTTGCAGTTTTTAAAGAATATTTTATTAATTTATACTAGATGAAGGCATTGAAAAATAAAAAAAATTGTAAACTTTTTTAAGAAAATTTTTTCTGATTTTAAGGATTTTTAATTAGTTTTTTACCATTTGAACGCTTTAGAAAACAGAAATTTTAATTTAAACTGGCAAAATCTGATTATTTTTAATTTTGTCAAATTTGCTGACTTTTTTTCAAAAACCGAAATATTTTCCTAACCTTGTGACAACCCTAAGTATGTTTTTTGAATTAATATATTAAGAAAGTTTAAAGTAATTTTATCAAATTGAAAATTTTACTTACAATTTCTGTTCATAATTTTTAATGTTATATAAACTTTAAAAATATGTAAGATTTATTTGTTGCATTCTGTTTTTTACAACTAGATCAAAATAAACATTTTTTAAACTTCAAAAATTTTATGCAACATAAAAATTATTAAAGATTTAAATTTTTGACTATGATAAATCAAATTTTAGAAATCTGTCATTAAGCTCACACTTTGTTTGGGGACTTCAAATAAAGATATATTTCCTTTGAGTTTTACCTTTAAATCAAGAAAATACTGGGAAATTAAAAAATTAAAAACATTTTTCAAAATCGTCTAAATTTATACAATTTTCAAAACATAGATAATTTTCTGGATACCCTGCACAACTTACTTCAACATATTATTTTTCAATTTAATAAACAAAAATACAATTCATTTTCTGAGGTCGTTAGTATTTATATCTCTAAATTTAGTAACAGTGAACTAAAAAAAATATACCTATCAACTAAGATTACTATACCTAGTAATTAAATTGAAATTATAGTGTAAAATATAAAAACATTTTTGTTAAAAAAATAAACATTAAATATTATATTTAAAAGAAATAAAAGAATATAAGCTAAAATGAAAAACATGTCATATCTAATTTTTTGTATTTTAACAAATAAACTTTTTTAGTGATATTTTAGGTAAGCTATGAAATGTTTACTACTAAAGTTAGTTTAAAATTTCATATTCTTTTTTTTTTTAGTGCAAAGTAGAACTACCATAAGAAAGCAAATACTAACATACTTTATATTATACACAATAAATAAAATATAGGTTATAAAAAATAAACTTTAATTTGTGTTGTTTATTTTATCAATACTAGAAACACTATAAATTTCAATGGAAAATTTTGAACAAATTTTCAGAAAAGTCTGAAACAAGTTTTGTTAAATTTACAAAATTATATCTTGATAAAAACACCTTTTTGCACAAACCCTATAATATGGAAAACATACAAAAACCTTGTTTTAAAAAGAACTCAGTTAAGGCTAACGTCTGAGAAGAAAACTGCTAAAAATCTATAAAGAAAACAAGAAGTTCGATTCACTAAAAAAACAAAAGCAGTTCGCCTCAAAGACTAAATAATGCAAAATATTAAATCAATTATTTATATATATATATTAAGCTTTGTTGTATCTGCCCCACATGTGGAGAATGAAGACCGAAGCGATGAAAAGCAAGCTCATCACCAATACTGGAACTGGACCACTGCGGAAATATTTTGTTACAGTTATATTGTTGATAGTTTTAAAACATTATTGGCACGGTTTAACTGAGTAGTAAAGTTTTACAAAAATCAGGATTCATACTTTTTACTGGTGGTTATACTTTTTAGTTTTGATAATAAAGAGAAAAAGACTTATTTATAATAAGTTATCTTAGGCTATTGAAATCAATAATGATAAAAATTAAAGAAATCAGGTAACAAGTTATTTAAAACATAAGTTCAAATTTGTAGACATTAACACCAATAAAATTAGACACTAATATTCTATTGTAAACAGTTTATTTTAACTGAAAACTGATCAAGAATGTTTTAAAAAATAACTACTTAAAATCTAATCATGACTAAATAGCTATACAAAACTAATTTAATATATAAAGAATGAATAACAAAATGAGAAAAAAACTTTCTAAACGACTATTTTTAATAAAATAGTTTATTTATTATTACAATTTATTTAAAAGCTAAGTAAACATAAAAGTTATTAATATAAAAAAAGAAGTAAATACCTTATGATAAAATTTTAAAAACAAAACGTTAAATATGTTGTATTGTGTACTACTCTTCAAACCAAACAGTTATATTTAGAACATAAACTACAAAAAGTCTAATGTTAAATACACTTATTAATTAGCTGATGTTTTAAGTATTAAAAGTTTATTTTTGATGCAGAAAACTTTAGTGTAGTAAACTTTGTTATAAAAATTTAATGAATATTTAAAAGACTAGTAGGTTGTATTATGTATTAATCGATATTCATATTAGTTATTTAATTAAATTAAATATATATTGTCATCTCAACAGCAAGTTTAATTTTTATCATTAAGAAAGCATTGACCAACAAAAATCAGTTTACAATTTTAATAGCAATGTTACCAGACATTAACAAATAATAACAATTGAGGGTGCTGTCTTGACCCTTATTAACTTATCTATGTTTTGTTATAAAACTGATTTACAACGGCATTCAAAAAACATACGTCATTTCAGTAAACTTTTAAACCAGCTATCAAATATTTCCAACTAACACTTTCAATCCGGGTGAGTCTTCGCTGTAGAACCTCCACATGGTGCTGTTGGATCCTGATCCACCTCCGGGAGTGGACTTGCTCCTTGTTGGAGCTGCCTTCCTTTGCCTAACAGTTGCTCCTGCTCCTGACCTGATGTTAAAGATGTAAGGTTTAAATCAAAAAACTTGCTGTACAGCAAAAGCATTAGTAGAGAAGAAATGGTTGTGCATTATTTTTTTAATTTAAATTACTTGAACACAAACGATGACCCTACCAATACATAAAAATAACCAACACTTATACTTTTTTATAGTTAAATGAGTAAAAGTTGAAAATTTTTTTATTGTTTTGAAAACACACAAAAAAAATAACTATTTACACTAAGCAAAAACTTTTTTTTAATTGTTTATATTATTTCAGGGTTGCCACTGTTTGAGTAAAAAAATGTTCCCTGAGTGACCAGAAACTTCCCTGAGTAACCTTAAACTTCCCTGAGTTTTTTTTCAAATCCTTAAAATTTTTATTATTTATTAAAAAATTACAATACTAATTTTAAGAATATTAAAGAACTAGCCGCAAGGCTAAAAAATTTCTAAATAAGGACTTGAAAAAAAAAAACTTTTTTTGAACAAAATATTGAAACTGGATTAACTAAATCTCATTCTTGATCTAGAAAAAAAATTCCCTAAATTTTTTTTAAAAATCTCAAAACTTCCCTGAAGTTTTTAGAAAAAACCAAAACTGCCCTGAGTTTCCCTGAGTTAAAAAAAAAAATTCACTGTTTTTCCCTGAGATTTTTTTTAACTTGAAAATTCCCTGAGTTTTCCTGAATTCCTTAAGTGTGTGGAAACCTTGTTATTTAAACTAAATTAACTGTACACATACTATAACCACTTTGATAATTTACTAAATATATATTTTCATGTTATGAATAACATATTCATATTATACCTTGGCGCTCCAGAAGACCTTCCAGGTGATCTTCCTCCGCTTCCTACTGATGTTGCGCTTTGTGATGCTACCTGTTCATTTATTATAAATAAATTATTTGCACAAAAACTTTTATAAGTAACTTATTTATTATTACACACAGGTTTACATAATAGCTTCAGTTACTATTATTATAACACTAATTACAAGTATTTCATTAGTTCAATTATTATGTTTAAAAAACTTAAATAATTACTAAATAAAGCTTTAGTTATAACTGTTTCACTCAATACTTAAAAGTATATCATAAATGTATACTTAACAAGTTTATAAGTATGTTAAAAAATAAACACAGATTTTATACTTATATTTTTTATTTAAACATAATGGTTCAAAGTTCTTGTGCCTTTACAGATTGATTAAAAAAACATTTAAAAACAACATATTTACAAAAACAATAGTTATTATTCTTTTAAAATTTAATTTAAAGTCACAGTTTGATTTAATCTTATTTTATACTTTTAATGTAAACTTCTTTTTTTTTAATTCCAAATAAATTTAATTATTTAAATAATTGACTTTAATATTTCAATTCTTAATTTTTTTCTTTATTAACAACTTAGAAAGAATTAGAATATCCAATTCCAACAAGTTGACAAAGATTATTAAAGATTGGGAAAGTAGAAATTTTTTTCAAATTCTTAAAAACTTAAGGAGGTGATAGATTTTTAGTGAAGTAGTCTATTTCTGCCTCACATAAAGAACCTTTTGAACTGCTTATCTTTGATCGCTTATATCTTAAAAACTAACTTGGTTTTTTTTTAAGTAAAAAACAACTGGTAACTTGTTCTTTTTTTTTAAACAAGACTAAATTTAAAAAAAAAATACTAAATATATGTATGATAACAGAGTGTTCACAATTAAACTTATACTTGTCATTATTTTTACTTTTATTAAATTAATTCAATAAAAGAACTAAATTCGTTCATTTTAAATTTAATTAGTTTTATATATTTTGCATTATATTTACTACAATATCTAACTTCTTTCTAAAGTTTTATGAACCAATTAGTTTTGTTTATTCAAAAACTTAAGTTTTATAATAAAAAAGGTTTGAAAAACACTTTAAAGTCCATAGTAAGAATGTGTTTTTTCAAAGTTTTTAGTAGCGTTTAAGTAGATATAACTGCATTTTTTATAAAGTTAGTTTGTAAATCTTTAAAAAAAAATAAAAAATTAAAACTCTTTTACTGCAGTTTTTGGCAATTGAGTGGGTTTGTGATTTTTTTAAAAACTAGTCTTTTATTCATCAAAGCTTGTTATTTAATATGTTTCAACAGTAAAATAGCTAATGAGATACAAGTGATCAAAGATAGAGAGTTTAGTAGGTTCCTAATGAAGGCTGAAACTAAAAAAGTAAAAATAGAGTATCTTACTTAAAATCTATTTCCTTCTATGAGTTTTAAAAAATTATTTTCAAACTTTTTCAGAATAAATTAAATTAATTATAAAAAATTGTAGGAAACAGACTTTTAAACTTCAACTGAAATTCTTTTATTAGCAAAAATAAACAAAAAAATGTACTTTATTTTAATTTTTGGTCCTTAAACATTTTAGTTGTTTTTTAAAATTTGCTTCCTAAAACTTGCTTGTAAAAGTTAAATCCATAAACAATTTAAAAAAAGTTTAAGTAGATTGATTAAAAAAAAATATATATAGTTAAATTTTCTAAATTCCAAGAAATAAGCTATAAAAAATTCCCATTTCTTTTGCTTGTATTGGAAACTTTTTTACAAAACTAGTTAATTGCTTTAAAATTTAATCATAACTTTTTAATAAAAAGTATCATATAGTATATATGTAAGCTTTTAAATAAAAAACTATGTTAATTTTTGAAGATAAAAAAAAAAACTCTCCTAAAGCATTGTTAAATACAGGATGGCCACTGGGTTTTGAGATATTTTTATAAGGTTTTTGAAAGTACAAGTTTTTATGTCTATTTTTAGTACAAAGTCAAGTTTAAGTTAAAGAACTTTGTTAATTAGTATAACAATATTAAAAGATACTGTAAAGCTACTTTAGATGTGTTTAAAAAAAAAAGATTTTTAATGATGACAAAAATTTTTCATTGATTTGACAGATTTTTTTAGTCTAATCAAAATTTCACTACTTAACCAGTTAAAAATTGTTTTAAATTTAACGTTTTCTAGTGATTTTTGTTCAAAATTAAGAGTTTTTTTTTTAATATTTCAAATTCTGTGTTTTCCCAGATTTTTTCAGCTTAAACTGTCAAAATCCAGGTTTTTCCAGGATTCGAGGTTTAGTGGCCACCCTGTAAATAACAAAAAAAAATTATTAGGCTTTTGTTTTTCTTTATGTTACATATGTTGACTATGAAAACCTCAACACACTATTGATTTGAATCAGTTTTTCAAACATTTTTTTTTCTATTAACAGTTTATTTATTAATTTAACATTATTGATTAGTTCAAAACTAAATCTTAGAAAAGAGTGTAGAACTTGATAAGTTTAAATGTAAATATATATCTAAAATAAAACTAACCAAACTTAAAATGAACAGACTTAATTATCTTATTCTGATAAACTACTTTATTCATTATTCAATTCATTTAATTATGATTAAGTAATCTTAAACTTTCTGAAAATAAAACTTTAAACTTTCAAAGTACAAATCAATTTTAAAACATATTTTGACTCAAAACTTTAATTTATTTTTAATAGATAAATTACATATAACATTATAACTTTTTATTAAACAAGCTTAAATATTAATGTTAGATATACATTACATAAAAATAGTTAATAATAAAAAATCTATTTAAAAATAAGTTGCAATTTACAATTCCACTTACCATTTTGTTGTGTTTGTTTCAAGTGAAATACTAGCTGTGTTTATCAGAACTACTCTGAATACTATTATGTGGCATTGCAAACGATTTGCATCAACAAATCGCTACGTCAGTAGTTGAATGTTGAAGCTATAAAACAAAGCTTACATCAAGGCTGATTTTTTTAAGTTTTGCTAAATAAAGAAATAATTGTTTTTTATTTATTATACCATTCTTTAACATAAAACAATTGCTTATTAGGTATATTTAAAAATTTAAAACTTTTAATTTCGTTTATTTTTTTTTTATTTTTGTTGTTTAAAAACATAACTATAGTTCATTTTACTATTTTTTACTTTGTTAAATATCTTTCCTAAAATAAAATTATGTTTATTTGTCTTATTTTAAGTTTAATAAAAGTTATTTAAAGTGATTCCATTTACTTTAAACTTTTGTTTAGAATCATAAAAAAAAAATAAAATAAAAACTTTGTTTAAAATGTCTTAATTAAAAAATAGCATATCTAAATAAAAATATTTTATTGATATAAAAATGTTCTTATCCGCTTCAATTTTTTTATGTAAAACCTTTATTAAGTAACAATTTTTTAAATGTTAAGACTGTATTAATCTTATAATCTAAGATATAATAGTTTAATACGTAATTTATTACAACACGTTTTTTAAATAGCGTAGTCTAAAATTATAGCATATTTCTTTTTTTTTTTTCACTATCAATTCTGAAACTTTTGCTTCAAAATTAAAAAAAAAGATTATGTTTTTTTTTTTAAAGAAGTATTTTAAGACTTATTTAAACTTACAGTGGAACAAGTATTTATAATAACGTAAAGTAAAACAAATTTTAAAGAAACCAAAACTAATATTTAGTTTTAGAAGTTTAAATTTATGCTTAAAATAATAGTGTTTAGGTAGTAGAACATTATCTTTTTTATAACAGATGTACTAAACGCAAAAAGTTTGTTCGATTACAAAAACAACAGATGTTTAAAAACTTAACTTAAAAAGTTAATTGTGTAAAAACTGAAAATAAAAGTCTAAATCTCTAAACTTTATATCAAATCCTTTTTTTTACGATAAAATGCTTGTACAGCAAGCATAGTTACGCGGCGAGTAACAACTATAAGACTTAAAAATAGAAAAAAAAATGAGAACCATTACATTAAGAAAAAAAAATATTTTACTAAGACACTAAAACAGAATAAAAATCTCAGAAAAAAATGTTTAAACCAAATGTTTTATTTTTTTATAAAAGTTACTATGATCTTTACTTAACTTTTTTATTTTTAGTTTCTTTAAGTAAGTATCTAATTACTGCTGTAAGTTAATAACTTTTAAAAAAGTGATAAAAATTACTAAGTTATCTATAACTTTCTAACTTTTGTTTGTTTTAACAAATCACTTTATTTTACTTAAGTAAACCCATAAATTTTTAGGTAGACCTATCCCATTTTGCTGTTTACGTATATTATTTTTTTTTAGCTATTGTCAAAAAAAGATTTTAAAAGCGAGTTAGTTTAAGTTTATATTTTAAAGCAAATCATAACTTTTTTAGTTTAGTTCCTTTTTGTTTCTGTTTTATATCTTTTGTACCTTTGAAACTAAATAAAAAAGCTATTGTTACTTAAAACAACTTGTAACTACTTTACAAGTGAAACAAATTAAAGTTTGAAAACCTAAATTTGATACTATGATCAGTATTACTAAAATTAGTTTGAAGTTATTTTTTTTATCTTTTATTGTAAATAAATAGAAAACAAGCGAAAATTTTTATATATTTGAGATTAAAATTATTTTACTATTACATACTAATATTATTTTCGTAAAAATGTTACTTTGGTTATTTTTGTTTGCGATAAATTGTAAATAGTACATTATACATAAGTAAAAAAGCGTTTTATTACTTTATGCTCAGTACAATAATTCGTAATTATCAGTCTATCTATAAACTTTGAGTAAAAATATACCATCATAGCTTTTATCTACATTCTTAAATATATATTTTTTTAAATTAAATGTTTTATTGCAAACTCTATCAGAACTAGAACACTGTAATAGGTTTGATAAATATGCAAAAGTAGTGATCTCTTTTTTTGATTTCAATGCTAATCGAATGCAGAAACTAAAACTGAACACTTAAATCAATTTTACACAAAAAGCTGATTTAGCTTACACTACGACCGCTTTTTCCATTAAAACACATTTTAAATTGAAAAATATAGAAAAGATTGGTGTGAATTTTTTAAATACTGATGTAACCTTTATAATTTTATCGTATGTACAGATGCTAAAAAAAAGTCATTCTACTAAATAAATGATTATTAAAAAGTATGAAATAAGTTAATCACTATGTTACCATCGTCAGGGTTTTTTGTTACAAAAAAATTATGTAGCACTCAAAACTTTGATAAAAAATAACTAAACTGTTTATCTGTATATTAAACTGACCTTCAAATTGAGTTATACTACTTATGTCAAGACCAAACCACTGGTTAAGTTTTACCAAGTCAATAGGACTCAATTAACAATCAGCCTCAAGAATAAATCAAAGTTGTTAAAGTTTTAATAACTTCACAAAAATTTGATTTTGCAAAATGAAAAGAAATAATTCTTATTTCTTGCTTTTTCTGGTTTCAGATTCTCTCAGAAAAAGAGATTTTTCAACGTAAGTTTGATTGAAACAGTTATCTCAGTTTACTTTTTTAGTACTTAATTTTCTCTTAAAGAATATAAATCTATAACTTTTTTACGTTGGCATGTAAATAGTTTTAATGTCATGGTCAAGACATTAAAAGGTATCCGTGGTGTGCGACTCGATAACTGAAAGGTTCTTCGTGCACCAGGTCCTCAGACCAAATATTTTGAGCGTTTTTTTTCGTTCAACAAACTATAACATAAAACTTTTATAAATCTATATAGTAATATTATAACGGCTACATCAAAAAATGACGCTGACATAGAAATTGTTTAAATTAAGATTTTGAGACAAAGTCTAACAAATTTGATAAAAGAATTGAATTCAAAATGCTCTGTAGAGAAAAAGTTTTCTGATGAAGCTCTATATTTTTCAATTGTCACTACCCCAAATTATGTTTATTAGATCAATAACAGTATTCAATTTCTTAAAAAAGATTTAACTTTTAAACATCTTTTAATTTCAATAACATAGTTTATAAACTTAAATTCAACGAATTATAATGAATTTTTTAAACCATAAATATGTGTTAAGGAAGATTAAAAGTTTTAGAGTCTTACAGCTTCTAACTTATAGCTCTTAGTTTAAAATTTATGATTTAGTTAATTATTAATAAATTAGTAATATAGTTTTTACCTTCAGATAATAATTCAATTTTTATCGTTAAGTTTTTTTTTCAATATATTTTAACTAAGTGCTTCATTTAAAAATTCACTTTTGATGATTTTTAAAGTTTTTTTTTACGAGCTTTCCGCGCGAAAATTAGTTTGCCGAATATAAAGTTTATGAAAAAAATAAATTGAATTTTTAATAAAAGTTTAACATTTCATCGTACATTATTGCACTTTAACTTACCGGATTGAAACAAATTTGACTTTTTTATTATTTAATTGTAATTTTTTTGCCTTTTCACCTTTTTTCTTTTGGCAAGTATACGAGCAAATAATTTAAATTTTTCAATAAGTTAAAATCAATATAATAACGTTTACCAAGTAACATGTGTTAAATGTGGAGGAAAATGTTTATAAGTTAGCATTCACTTTCTTTACTAGGTCTGTATGTTAAAAAAATAGATGGTTGTCCACAAATTTAATTACTAAATAATTGTTGAAAAATTTTAGGCTAAACTAATAACGCGAAGTTCTTAAAATGTAAATAGATTTATGTAATTTTTTTTTAAATAAAGCATTAAATCAGCGTGAGATAAAAAATGTATAAGACTTCAAACAAAGTTGATATATTAAAACTTTGTGAATGGTACCTGGCTGAAAATTATAAAAATGCTTATAAAGAACTTTAATTTCTTGAATATTCAAGTTTAACTATTTTACTAAAAGTCATATAACTTCTAAAAAATTTCTTTAAAAAAACCGTTAATTGTAAAAAAAGATTAAAACTACCAGTGTATCATATACCAACAAACAATTATTAAAAAATGTAGTTACAGTATAATACCACGAAGCAAACTAGCACATATTGTTTTGACAATAACTAGTTTGGTGTTTTTTTAATAAAAAAACTTTGATGACAAAAAAATTATTCTATACGATAGATTTTTTGTGTCAAATCGAAATTTTACTACCTAACATGTAAAAGTAGTTTAAAAACTCAATTTTTTTGTGAATTTGTTCAAAATTCCAGGTTTTTTAGTGATTTTTGCTCAAAATTCCTGTTTTTTGTTTTCTAAAATTTCTCAATTTCAGTTTTTTTAGCTTAAATAGTCAAGTTCTAGGATTCCAAGATTTTTGGCAACCCTGTACAAAAGATACTTGAAAAAATCTAACAGGTCATCAAAAAATGGTAGAAATAAAGAAAAAATACTTGAAGTTTTAAAATTTTTGCTTAGACAAAGAATTTTTATATGCAGTATAACAATTTACGTAAACAAATTTGTGCACACTTTTGAAAACACTCTTTATAAAATCTGTAAACTTTTAAAATATATACTCGAGCTACTTTAAGTTGTTATGCTAAAACTATTGTTATAACTATCTAAACCTACTTGTATTTTATTTTTACAATAATATTTATTACAATTTTAAATTTTTTTTGTATCATCTTTGTAGAACGATAAAAAAATTAAAAATTGCACGAAACCAAATGAGTATCTTAGCATTATAAAAAGTGGTGTTTCAGGTTATAAAAAAGTTTAGTATTTCTTATATCAAATACACAAAAATTTTATAAACATAGATCAGGATAGCAAAACAGAACACAAAAAGTTAAGTTTACAGTTAATCAGGTAAAAAAATTTACTAAAAACTTATTGCTCGCATCGCTTAATGTAACAAACAATTTTTTGTTAAAAAAACAAAAGTAAATTGTAAAAAGTGCTCCGGATTAACAAAAAAAACTTTGTTGAATAGTATGAGGCAGATAACTGGATAAAGATTGCTTAAAACAATCAAGCTGATTAAAGAACTTTTAAAAATATTAATGATTAAATGAGTTTAAGGTCCTTCATCACAACAGCGGCAGTAACCGGATGAATTGTTTTCAGTTTCAATTTGAACTCGTCCAATATTTTCTCACGGCTAAACTCCCAGTTGTACAGAAGTCTGCGTAAATTTAAAAATATTGTTTCAATTATGTTACACGATATACTTAATATGAAAAATATTATAATCGGTACAACATAAAAAAAAGAACATAACAATTAAAAAAAAATATATATATAGTGCAAAATATTTTGAGATTTTTGTAATTTTAAACAAAAACCACTGAAGAACAAAATATTATAAATAAGTTATTTAAAAATGTAGAAATATTATAAATAAATTATTTAAAATATTTTTAATAACAGTTCTCATACCTGTACATGGGTCGCACATATTTCTCCCTGCCCTGGTACACGGCAAACTGGACAGCCTGGTCCACAAATTCCTCCAACCTCGATTTAACGGCCAGTTGCAGCCACCTCCACTGTATTTCAATGTTCTTGTATACTGACCACCCGTACACCTCGTTCATCCGACGAACTTTATCCGCACTCAGGCCTGGCTTCTGGTTTTAAAATTTGTGTGAAAATAACTATCATTAAATAAACCAAATTAAATTCAATGTTGTATTAAATCATGCTAAATTTTATACAAAGTTTGACAAAATCCGAAATATTTTAAACAAAATTCTTGGCTTTTATTTGTATGATAATATTGATATATAATATTTGAGTATTGTGTTTTTTGTTAAATACTTTAATCTAATTTTTATAACTATGTATATTGTATACAGATACAACTTTTGCCTCTTGATATTAGTGCTGTGATATGTTTTGATCTGTAAAATAACTTTTACAAATATTTATTCATCAACTATATTTTTAACCATTATTTTCCAAAGAGCTAACCTAAATTTATTTTATTTAAAAAGTTTGTTGTAAGTAAGCTATAACTAAAAAAAAGACAACTATTAATAAATTTAATTTGTTGTTTGAAATTCAACACTGTGGAGTCTTTGTTTTAAATTATTAAGATTGATGAAACTAAAAAATTTTTGATGAGTGAAAAACAATTCTAAAACAATACAAATTTTTACAATTATGTAAACATAAACAAAATAACAAGTTAAACTAAGTAAAATAACTCTTAAATCAAACTTCTTACGTTAACTGTTTCTATGGAATAGTTAGACAAAGAGTAACACAAAAATTAAACTTTTCAGAGACTTCAACTGACCGCGTGCAAGAGTTCACCGAGAAACTCGAACCTCTGTTTGGTTGAAAGCTCATTCAAATCGTCCGTACTGAACTCGTCGCAATCACTTGACTAAAAATTGTTGATGACTTTTTTAAAACAACATTTCTATCAATCTTTAATAAAAGATAAAGCATCATTAGTAATAATATAAATATTTTTTTATATACATAAAACATAATCATATATTACAAAGTGTATTATACCTAAGGAATAACTTAATTGTTTTTTTAATGTAGATGCTGAGATTATTTTTTAATGTAGATAATAAGTAATATAACTACTTGGTAATTTAAAAAAATCATTTATTTTAATTAAAATTTTTTTTCAAAGAGAACGTTTGATAAAACTGGGAAATTTTATTAAAAAATTATCAAAACTTTGTGACTTCAGTTAACAAAAAGACTATGAAAAATAATATTCAAGAAGGAACTTACTCAAAGTTTTCATATACAGTTTGAAAATTGTTTTTTAATACAAAAATTAACATATTACTCAATCAAAAGTTTTATTAATTAATTTACTTTTTGCCACTTCTCGCTCAAGTCCACGCAAGCTTGCATCATAGTGACGTCATAATCAGGAATGTGAGGCGGCATCCCGGGAGAATGGAACCACGCGTTCCAATCCACACTGTCTAACACGGACTTCTGAGGAGAAATTAAAAATATTAATTTCAAAAAGGTTAATAAAGTTTGTTAACACTACTAACTAAAAAAATAAAACAAATATGCCAGCTTATTACACTAAACTCACTAAAGTCTTGAGGAAAACTACTACTACTTTCATTTGAGTTAAACAAAATTATTCCTATTTGTTTTAGGACATTTGGTATTTTTTCCCTATAGTTTTGTGAATTGTAATGAAATGTGTAATTTTAATCGGTTATAAATACTTATTCTTTACCTAATTTAAAAGCATTATGTTCTTTAATTTTTAAAATCTTTAAATTGTTTTTAGACGTGGTACAGTATAATTTCACGTAAAGAACTCATAAAAATGATTAAGGACATAGAAGGTAAAACACTTTTTTCACAATTTAAATCTTATTTTATATAGTTTTTACTAAGCTACAAGATGCTTTTTACAAACTTTAAATATTCAAAATAATTTTTGAGATACAGCCGGTCAAAGTCGGAGGCAA
Source organism: Thalia democratica (assembly GCF_965202585.1). Lineage (NCBI taxonomy): Eukaryota > Metazoa > Chordata > Thaliacea > Salpida > Salpidae > Thalia > Thalia democratica. The sequence goes on along the minus strand of NC_139173.1, from coordinate 9,769,409 downwards.
CAATAGGTTCCTTATGGGAGGCGTAACTACTCAACAAAACTTACTTCACTCTCAAAATATTCATATAAGTAGTTTTTCCATTGTTGTGTAGTGAGGGATTTGTTCTTGAAATTATCTATGTAACTTCTTAAAAATGGTTCGAATTTTTCTGCAATTTAATTACTTTATTATCAAAAAAAAAGTTTTTCTTAAATACGTTCGATTACTTTTCCGTTTGAAATTTTAAGTTTATTTTATGTTGATAAAACATTTAACAAAAACATTGAAATTTATTTATTTGTTTATAAAAATTTAAATACTCAGATTTAGCAAAAAAAATGTAAGAATAACTTTGTAATCACAAAAACTTGACACAGAAAATAATCATAAAATTTATTTTAAGAAATCTATAAAAAACCTATAAACTTTAATGACAAGTTCAAGTTTTAGCAATTTTTAAAATCTGGTGAGGTTTTTTGTGGTTTAATTTATGCATATAAAAGTATGCAAATTAAATAAACTTGTAACTAGTGTTTTTTAAAAGGGTATAAAAACACTTTTTTTTTTTTAATAGTTTAGATACTAACTAATGATCTTAGATCACCTAAAAAACCTATCCTTAAACTGCGTTTTAAGTTGAACTTAAAACAAGTGTTTAAAAAATATTTTTTGTCAGAAAATAAAAAATTTATAGAAAATACAAAACAAATAAGATGATTTTACTTGATGACCTAATGTCACTCCCAAAGTTTAAGTTTTAAAGTTTATACATAAATTTTGGGTGAAAGTTGTGTTGTTGAATGTAATGTCGGGATCGATACAGTATTGCGATATTTTTTTTATTTTGTATTGTTATTATCTAAAATTGTAGAAGCAGTATAAGTCACCTTCCAATAGACATTTACAGGTAGTTCTTTTCATTATTTTGTTTAGGGGAGGTAAATAATTTACGATAGTCTAACTTCAATTTAATTTGTTTCCGGAAAATCCTTTTGAACCTAAGCTTTAGTTAGATTGACTTTGAAAAAACAACCTTACACTTAAAAACTCCAAAAAAAAATTAATAACAATTTACCTGGTCCTCCGAGCTTAATTTCCAGATAAGCGAGGAAAGTGAAGCCCTTCTCGTAGGGCACTCTGGAGAACGAGTCCTCGGGGTGAACTCCTTTCAGGTCGGGGACCAGGTGGGTGAGGGGGCTCTTCTCTCCGAAATTGTTGATCTGGAACAAATTTAAAATTAAAAAGTTTATCACGCGTGTTATTGGCGGTAACTAGAACTCACTGTGTCTTGAAGGTCTTTTAGCCCACCTGAAAAACAAAAAACGTTTAATTACGAAACTAATTTGTCTAAAACATGACTTGGTTGGTTTACAAGTAAAATTTAATTCATCTTGACCAGTGGTATTCACGGTGATATAAACTTGTGCACACCAACATCAAAATTTTTAATATACACGTAGAAAACCATTTTTTCGCTCTTTTTAACGAACTCCAGAATTTATAGTTTGAGTATCAAACTAATTTCGTGTTTTCCGTGAAGATCACTGATCTAGACTATTGCACCAACAATAGAGTATAAACAGAGTGCTTTTCAAAAACAAAGTGTTTTTGTTGTAGCTATATTTATTTATAAAATTAAATTAACACTTAACAGTTAAAAAACCAACCGAGAGCTTGAAATTGGCGGGTGGCTTCACCGTACATTCGGCTAATTATTTTCCTCTCTAGAAATCTCGTGTACCCTTCATTCAACCTGATTATTATTTTTTAATCAAAACAAACGCATAACTATTTATTCAAAATGTTTTTAAGTACTTATATGTTTTTTACATTTGATGTAAAGCTGTATAATAGTTTTTTTTTAAAAGGTAACTTTTTTTTTAATGGCTTGGTTCTGTTAGCAAAATACAGTTATGAGAAAACTAAGCGTGTAATTTAGATTAACAAAGACACAAACACTTAATTTCAAAATTTATTATAAAATACATCTCTATAGCGATTTAGAAAGTTCAGTTTTCTTTGTACACTTTAATAATCTTACGACAAAAAAGAAGTAGTGAAAAAATCACAAGCTGATTTATCATGTCTAAAATGAAATTAAAACTACTAATGAAAAACTTTAGATAAGGCAACAATAATAAATAGAGTATTTAATTACAAAATTATATTTATTTTTATAAGTATATAATATACTTTTATTACATGTTTTTATGGACAACTAACTTGAGTATAGGTAAAATACCCTGAGTTAGTCTGATTTTCAAGATAAACTACAAAAAATATATGTGAAACTTCATTTAACCAGCATAATAATACGTGTTTTTAAGTTAACCAGACTTCAAAAACGATATTATATGACAACAAGTAATAAACAAAAAAGCATAAATACTAAAACATTCATACTTAAACAGTTTATAAGAAGCTGTAGCAAACTTATAAGCTATTTATTTAAAAAATAATTTTTTTTTTATAGCTTGAACTGATTTTAACTTTCAAGCCAGTATTAAATAGCGAAAGTGTAAGGTACTGCGTTATTATTTCATAAAAGTAAATTGCATTGGAAAATTTGTAATATTTTTCAATTAAAATAATTTTTTTTTTCATTTTAAATTGAACTTTAAAGTTACAAAAATTACCTATAAATCTGCATCAAAAAACTAACTAGTATAAACTTTCTTGACTTAAAAATTAATGTAATTAGTGATAGTTGAAGTAAGCATAGACATATTTACTTGAATAAAAAAATCATAAATATATGCATTCATAACCAGTTAAGGACCATATAAGCAATTTACAAACTTTAAACTTTAAAAACTTGTGGAAAACTCTTTGGCGAAAGTGAGTAAATTCCCACTGGAAAAAGTCATGAGCCAACTTAAACCCCCTGTGGCCCCTTTACTACTCACACCCTCCCCCCTTTGCTGCTTATGGCCCCATAAATTTCTCTAATGGCCCACTTTAGGAAACCCTGATTTAGACCTTTTAAAAGTTACTCTAAATGCAATACGGCAATAAAAGTTAAACAAAAAAATCCCATCACCCTTACATAATCGACAAAATGTTACCTTTAAAAATTGATACAAGAACTGTTAAGCAATAAAAAAAAAGAATTTATTAAAGTCGCTGTAGCAACATGCCATGAAGTTTTAAAAATATCTAATTTCAGTTATAAACAAAAAACCAGATAATGCAGCAACCATCAAAGACAAAAAGTAAATTAAATACTAAATAAATAAAATAGTAAATTTGTAAAGATTAACCCACAGTTCTGCCAGTTTTTAAAAACTAACAATAGAAAAAATTGTTAACGGAAAAAATTAAAAATTAAACAAATTTCAAAAATTATTCAACAGAATCAAGTATAATATATCCTAAATTTCATGAGTAACATCAAAGCGTTAATTCATCGCAACAAAAGTGAAACCTTGAGGTTATACAACAACAGTAATGATGATAAAATGAAGTGTAATTGTCGAGAAATAAATTACACTTTTGAGTTAAATTAGTGTGGAAAAAATGATGTGTATAAAACCTGAATACAAATAATAATACAACATCGTCCAACAGGCACAATGTTTAAAACTAGGTGCCACAGCCATATTTGTTAAATCAAAAACCAGCAGAACATGACCTAAGCTCTCAAAATATTTTTGGAGATTAAAAACATAAAGATGTACGATATCAGCTGGGAAATTATGAATCATTGCAAAAAAGTTTAAAAAAGAGTACAAAGTACGTGTATCTTAAAATAAATGGAAATAGCTAATTATAAATTTAACTTGAACATAAGATATAAGCTTTTTTCAAACTTCCAGCATTTTAATACAAAACATACTTTTCAATGTATTTTATTTAGCGCTTTGTTTTGTATTTAATTTTTATCTGTTAATCATGATGTTATTTAGTGTTACCAATAAATTTGATTGTGTTTATTACACTTCCTTAGTCCTATAAAGTTTTAAAACAAACCCTGTTTTGTAATTTTTTTTTGCTAGCCAGGGTTGCCACTGGTTTTTTCAAAAAATTTTTCCAGGTTTTTAAAACTACACGATTTTAGGTCTAATTTTAGATTAAAGTTAAGTTCGAGGTAAAAAAAAGTTAAATAGTATAAGAACATTGAAAAGATACTGCAAAGCTACTTTAAATATGTTTTTTAGCAAAAAAAAGGTGATAACAAAAAAAAATTAAATGATAATTTTTTTTGTGTCAAATTTTTATTTTACTAATTAATATGTAAATTTGTTAAAAATTCCAGGTTTGTCAAGGTTTTTTAGTGATTTTTATTCAAAATTCCAGATTATTTCTATTTTCTTTTTTAATTTTTCAAACTCCAGGTTTTTTAGCCTAGATTGTCAAATTCTAGGTATTTCCAGGGTTTAGATTTTTTGGAAACCCTACCTAGCTGTATTTCTAAGTAATTTTTACAAAAGTATTACATATGTATTTTTGAGTTTAATAAGTATTTAAAATTACAATATGTTTATAATTATTCAAAGTTACGTGTATGTTAGTATATTTTTAAATAGTTTATAAGTACCATTTTATTGCAAGACAAACATTTTTTTTCATTATAAACTTTATTAAAAATTTAAGCGCTTTCGGAATTTACAAACTCACTTATCAAAAATACTATACACTAACTAGTTAACTAAACGTAAAATAAATAGACTGAAGCTAAATTATTTGTAAAAAACACAACTAATTAAAACGACAAGTAATTAACAAAAAATAAATAGTTTTTGTATTTCAAAAGTTCCCAAAGAGAAATAATTGACATACGATAATATTTAACTGTCGTTCATACATATATGTTAGTCTTCTTTGTAAGTATAGACTTTATTAAAAAACTCATGAATAACAATATATTAATGTGGACTATGAATTTATAAAGAAGACTATAGAGACTTCAGCTCAGTATATAAATGTCATTTAATCTATTAGACGTTGGGAAAGAGCAAAACAAATTTGCAACAATTTTCATTAAATAGTGTTTTTGGTTCACTCACAGATTCATAGTAGGTTGTAGTATCCAAAAAAAGGATTTTTTTTAAAGAGAGATGTATCATTTTTTATATGGGAAATATGTAGCGCTGCAAAATCGTTCAGTACCCGTCTCTGTGTCGCTTAAAACAGAAAATCAACAATTTAGAAAAGAGTAAAAATACCAAAACTAACCAGAAGTCTTCCCAAGTTTGATTGGTGACCAAGTTTCCAGTCCAACTGTGGGATATTTCGTGAGCTATCACCTAAAAAAACGAGTTGTAAATTTTTTGCTGGATATTTTACTAAGGCTAATAAGTAATTTAACAAATAAAAATCTAAAACTCACATGGGTTAATGATCTATCCCCAGCCTGCAAAATTAATTATGTTTTAGATTTTATATGAACATTTAGATCGAAAGTGGTAAAAACTCTGTAAAAATGAAAAAAAAAAGTTTTTTAAAGGTTTATTTAAATGCACCTCAAAAAGCTTTTTTTTTAAAGATTCATGTTAAAATTAGTGTATAAGTATGTGGTAGCAGTTTAATTTTAAGCATAAAAACAACTTAGTTATATTTTAATGTTTATACAAAATAAATAAAGTCTAAAAAAAAAAATATTTTTAAACTTAAAACAAATACTATGAAAAAAACTCTTTATAAATAACGATATAAAATTATATTTTTTTATTAGTAGGTCAAATGTAAAATTATATTGTTTGTCTTAAAACTTTAGTTTTGTAGTTAAAGTAAGAATTGAGTTATAATTTAATTGTAATTTTTTATAAATGTAACTTCAAACAAGTTTTTCAATGTGATTTCGTTATTTGTTTGATATTAAAAAAAATTATTGTAGACACTGTTGATTAACATAACTAGAACCTATTTAAATAAACGCTAGTATCTAAAAAACTAAACAAGTTTAACTAATAACAAGTTTATTAAATAACAATATAAATATAATTAATAATTACGAATTTTAATGCTTTTTTTAAAGTAGATTTTTAGAAGTTAAAAAAAATCAAAGTGTACAGAAAATAAAGTATACTTTATTTAAGTGCAAGAACTTTCTAGTTCTTTCAATGACAATTTAAGTAATGTTGAAATGGGCTTAAAATTAAACAAATAAAAATTTGAACGTGTGTTACTTATAATACTGAATATCATTTAATTTGTTAAGCTCTTTATTTAGTTTTTATTGGCAGGATTAATAAATTAACAAACGTTGCTAAACAAACAACATGTATGCATTGTGTAAAAATATTCTTTGCAGCCGAAAACAACATTTTTTTTTTGCCAAATTTATAAACAAATTTGTGGTCAAAACTATAAAGCACTGTACTTAAGCTTTTATATATAAACTAATTAGTTTGATTATACTTGAGCTATAATTGATTATATATAATAAAAAAATAAACTTACTAAGAATATATATTTATAACGAAACTAATTCGAAACAATTGAAAAAATAGGCTTAAAATATCTATTTAATCAAGTATTTTCTTAATTGTTGTTGTTGATATAAAAAACAATATTTTAACCATAGCTTAGTTTTGTGTATATTAAAAATTAATAATGGTTATTTTACTACGTATAAACTCAAAATCATCAGTGTGTTATTTTTATTTTGATATCAACGTTATTAATGTCATAACAGAGTTATAAAATATTAAATTTAACTAAACACTGATCATACCATTTAAACTATTATAACTTTATTTCAGTAAAGTAATGAGTATAGTAAATGCTAGCAAAAAAATTACTAGCATTTAATAAAAAAAAACACTATCTTTATGTTTTAAGTGTATCAATGTAAAAAAAAGTATGTATATGTTAAAGTATAAAAATAATTTATAATAGAAAAAAACGAAGCATACATTATAACAAATATTACCTAAATTTTCATTGCACAGTAAAATAATTTCTATGCTCACTGTTGTATACACTGCGAAAACCAGTGATATAGTTACATTAACAAGCAACATTTTTAGTAATTTTACATAAAAACAACAATTTTACTGAGCTAATACTTTATGCATTTGTTTAAATTAACAAACATATTTGATTAGTAAATATTCTATGCATTTTTTTCAAGTACTATTTGTGTTTTTTAAATTAACAATTCATATGTTAAATTAATGTCTGATGATTATTTACGATTAAAACAAATATTGCATTATTTTTGTTTAATGACAAAAATTTATGTCCACTTATTAACTACCTGAAAGACATATTTAGTTCAATTTCTTGTTTTAACGTTTATAGCTTAACGACTATATAAATTACCGGATATAATAAATTTCCTTTTTTAACATAGCTCATTCAGTATCAAATTTATAAAGTGAAAGCTTAATACTAAACCTGTTTAAATCAGTTTTATAAACTAAAGTTTTTTTTTAAACTTTACTAGCTAATTATTTTACAATTAGTAGAAATTTTTGAAACTACGTTTATTTAAATAACCCTACATTGTTATTACTCCATTTTTTTACTGTATAGTTTTTTGAAAAAGTTTAATAATTACTTGAAGAACTAAGTGTAATAAACTAACATACTTACTTTATAAACTTAAAAATTTGAAAATTATAAGGTATTACACTTGTTTTAAGCTTTATTGTAAACATAAGCATTTTAATTCAACTGATGTAGTTCCTTAAAGTGATTTATTTTAAAACTATTTTAGTAAAAGTAATATATAAATTAGTTAAACATTTCAAAACTTCCAAAACTATAAAAATATTTTAAATTTACCTTTAATACTATATTTTAAATTCAAATTTATTACAAAACTAAAAAGCATCTTCATTTATTATTAGGTTTTTAATATAATATTATTTTAAACATACAAATGATATTTTTTTTGTCAATCTAATTTTAAAATATTCTAATTAACTCTCATTCTAATTTGCATGTTTCATTATATTATAAGTATTAACTTTGATAGTAAAAAAATAGAAAACAATTTAAAGTTATTCGTATTTTATAATTAAATTTTTTCAACTAAAACTCATCTATATAGTATTATACAATAAAACACACATTTATTTTATCCTTGATATTAAAAATTGCAACGTAACTGTAAAGTTAACTAATTTGACAATGTTTTCAATATTTACTGATTAGTATGTGATGGAATGTGAAATCAATATTGTGCTGATTTATACACTTAAAGGCCATTACTTTTTAAACGCTTACTATTTGTAAATATAAATCTATAAACAGACACTTTCAAAAAGTTAAGGAGAAGGTAGATTTTTAGTTAACTTTTAAAATTTCTGAGAAAATTGACCTCAAAAAATTTGCGGTCCATACGTTTGTATCGGAAATTTTTTATAAAAACTACAATATTTCAAAAGTTAAATAAGATTTTTCATTCTATAAAAACTGGCTTGTAGTTTGTACTCCAAGCTTTCATATAAGATCCAATGTCATTTTTAGTAAAAAAATATGTCGGACCCCCCTATGCCCTTAGTTTAACTCAAAAAATATAAAAACCAGTTGCATATAGTTGCCTCTAAGTTTTACACAAAACACTCCAAGAGCTAAATTGTTAAAAACCATTGAAAAAGTCTAACTGATTTTTACTACAACAATCTAACTACTTTCCATTGTTTCAGTAAATATAAGAACAAACAATAAAACTACAAATTTGCAAACCAGCAGGGCGGGAGTGACGAACGTGAGGCACGGATTTTCCATTCCCCCGAACGGAAAGGTCGGGGGAAGCACCAGCAAGTCGTACCTGCCCCACAAATATTCCCCCGCCAGCCCCTCCGCCGTCGCTATGAACTTCTCCGTCTGCAAGTTTATGAGTTTTGGAAATTAAAATTTAGTGGAGTATTTGGATAAAAAATTGATGTGATTTTGTAACATTTAACACAAAAATCTACTTAAGTTTTAAATATAAAAAGTGTTTAAAGTTTAAGAATATAAAATTTAGTAAACAAGCCTCCTCAAATTCCCACGCTGCCTGCTCCACCATTGGCTGTTCGCACCAAACACGTGACCTCGGCCCGATTTCGCGCGAAACCAGTTTTCCCGCCACGATTGCGAGCAGGTAAGAAGGAATTGGCAGCTGAAAGTTTGTAAAATTAAAAAAAACTAATTATTACTTCAGTATTAATAAAAAATATTAAAGTAAAAAAAACATTTATATAATTTTTTTGATATGTAACTTAAATAGTAACTTTGTTTACATCATCCATGGAAATAAGTCTACACTGATTGAAAACAAATACTTGTTATTAAACGATTTAATTTTTTTTACTGTTATATGTCCTTTAAAATCGGATCTATTTCAAAAAAATTTTGTGAAGTTATTTTTAAGTATTCATTTTAGTTTATTAAAAGACTACGCTAAATTATGAAGTTATAAAGTTGCATATTTTATTAATTTTTTTTAACAAATGACAACTTAAAAAGTTATTAAATATAACTATAATAAAATATAATATAAAAAAGAATATAACGTTAAAATTTGATAGTTACTTATTTACCTTTAAAAAATTTTATTTAGAATAAGAGTTTTTAGTTCAACAAAATTTACAAACTAAAGTAGATAAAATACATAATGAAAAATATCAGTTTTATTTAGAAGTGAAAAGTCTTTATATATAGCATTGTTGAATCGAATGTGTACGTATTACTACTTGGATATGTCAAACAATGTAGTCAAACTTAATTAGTGCCTCAAAACATCATATATAAGAGAATTAAACTTTTTAAACAACATACACGCTATATTCATATATAATTACACAGCGAAAGAAAGTAAACTTATACTTATGTAATAAAACTAATAAATAAAATGATCTTCAAATATTAATTGCATTCATTTTATTAGTACAACTTTTAAATGAGCGTAATCACCTATAAGAAATGCATAGAAAAAAAACTGCTTTAAAACTAAACATAAAGAAAATAAATCAAGTCATAGAAACAGTAATACTAAGTTCTTTTAGTGTTTAAAGTTTAAGCTTTGCTATTTAAGTATAGCACTAAAATAAACCGTACGACCATCAACATCAATCCACGTGACGTTCTGCGACCTGGTTTCGTTTTTATCAAAATTAATAAAGCAGACATGGCATTAAGTTTGTATAGGTAGAATCAGAGATCTTTTTGAATCAATACTTTTTTGACGTTTTGAGTTATTACTAGCTCTTCAGCCTTAAAACGTCTTTTGATATAATGATTGATTGTGATACTTTTTTTTATTGGAACTAAATGAATTAACACACATTCGGTATGCAATTGATACTTTTATTCTATTTACAATTTGTCGCAGTCTGTGCCCAGTGTAATACTTGAAATTTAATTTAAGCTGGTTTACAACCATAAAATTATGGTTTAAAATAAAACATAAAGAACATATAAGTCTACAAACTAAGACTGATATCCGAGTCTTTTTGGGATGGGTCACTTTCACGGGGATTTAACTTAAGTTACAATTAAACAAATGCTATAATTTTTTTTTAAATAAGTATTTAGAAAAGCTAAACTTAAAATATAATTAAAAAGAACCAAATAAAACTAGTGCAAAAGTGACCCTCTTACAAAATTGATGACTTGTGCAAAAGTGTTGAAACATAAGCGAGTTATTTCGCTTTAATCTAGTTTATTTGTATTAAAATGTTTTAACATCAGTGCTTAGTGAATTAAAATAAACACTTGGGAGGAAAATAAACACAACTCTGCATAAGACAGTAAAGACAATATTAATCTGCTAAAAACAATATTAAAAGACTAAAATAATCACTTTAAAGACAAACAAGGCATAAACAAAGCTAGTTTTATAAAAGACTAAACATGCTCGTTAACTAACTGAATTGAAGCAAAAAAGGATGCGATATAACTACATTAATTTTTTCAGGAAAAGTTATTTATTAGACAAATGACTATACTATTTTCAGCTTTTTACTTTTAAACTTTTCTAACATCAATGCTCCTGTTATCTGCAGCCAGAAAGAGCTTGTTGAAAACTCTTACACTGATACAGTAGTTTTTCAATGCTATGTTAAAAGATTAAAACAGATATGTAAATACCCGCTCAATAACACAACTAACTTTCTAGTTTGTTTTACTAGTTTAAGAAAAATCAAATGAATTTGATATGTTTAGAATCCTACGTAACTAATAATGATTATTTACACAGATGATAATGAAGTTTAAAAATACTACTAAAATAATTGAGTAACTTTGAAAAAAAAAACGTTTTTTAACCTACATTAACTAATAAACCCCTACTGGGAAAAGAAATATTAAAAAATACATATTGGAAAACATAGTCTAGAAAAGTTAAACTGTATTTTTATTAATTATATTTAAACATAGACTTATTGTCATAACTTGGTGCTTCGAAGAGATAAAATAAAACTGTAACAATTATACAAAATTAAAGCGATCCACAAAAACTTTATGTCAACAAAATTCCCGTCCGTTACTTATAGAATTCAACAAAATCTAGACCATCAAACAAAAAAGCTGTTTTATAGAATATTTTAAAACCATTCAAGCGTTGATCGATTAAGGAACAAAACTACCACTCTAATTTAAAACAGCAAAGAAAAAACTTGGCTTGTCATAAAAAGAAGGAGACTATAAATCAATCATTGATCCAATTTTTTATTGATCCAATAAATATTAAATGAAAATTTACAACTGAGTTTTTCATCAAAAACTTTTTTAATTTCTTTAGCAATGAAAAAAGATTTATTAATATTTGTAAAACTACAATATGCATCAGTTACAATTTTAAAAGTGTGTATCACTGTGTATTTGTTTATTCTTGGTAGTTTAGTACAAGGAGCTTTTTGTTTAAATTACTGTGAATATTTTATACAGCTGTAGAAATTTTGTTTATAAGAAACAAAAAACTCTTTGCTGTGTCAATTACTTGGATCTGGATTTAGTCATATCTGGAACCCTTGGTTTGGTTGCTTCTGAAGTAAAACCAAAATCTATTATTTGATTTATTGAATAAATGTGTCTTAAATACTTTTACAAAAACGTAGCTACAGTAATCAACAATTTTGTTTTCTAGTTGAGCATCATATCACTATACATGTTTTTGATAAATTGATTTCACAGAAGCATGCAGTAAAAGTATAAATTTTATAAAACACGAATTTTTTTTTAACAAGTTGTGAACTAGGATTTTGATGATAATGAAGTTAAAATATTAAACATCACATTTTTAACAAGAGTTAATAAAAAAAAAGCATTTGTTATTTTTATAAGTAAACAAATACTCATTGTAATTTGTATTTTGAGCAACTTTCTTTAGTCTACAGAACCATATTACTAACATTTTGCTGGTAATGAAAAGTAACTGTGTCATCTTTGTTTACTGTTTTCGGTTTGCTTTCAACAGCGCTCATCAGCACTGTAAGTGGTGAGACAACGGTGACCTGGTAAAAATATCTTTATTCATAACAAGCTGAACTATTTGATTTTGAACCAATCGCCTAATTACTTATTTCAATTAACGGATACAAAAGAAACAAGTATGATTGGGAGTTTTCTTGAAATTATTTCTTTTGTATAGCTTAATTTTACTTTTTGAATAAGATTTTTTAACTTTATATAACAAATATTACACAACCTAATGAAGTTTTAAATCTATTGAGCAACTATAAAATAAATGTTCACCTGAGCGTTGTATGTGAACTTGTCGCAAGGCGTGTCTTGACATGGTTTGCAGTTTCAAAAAAATGACAATCTAAACTAAAAATTTGTTGAAATCAATTGAATGTAAAAACGCTTAAACCTTTTTATAAAAATTTAAGCACCTTACAATTTTATAATTTTAAACTTCAAAATTAATTTCAAACAAAAATAATAGAATATTTTCAATAACTTGACATTGGCTATACATGTACGGATGGGTTTTCTCAATAGTTTGTTGTGGATCCATCCACAACAGAGCTTTTGCCGAGTCTGAAGTTTCATAACCAATTTTTACGCTAAACTTCTCGTTTCTGTGCAAATATTTATTATTAAGATTTTAGCATAACAGAACAAAATAGTGATTGTATTTTTTCGCTCCTTGCAAAGTTATTAACTGAAATGTACTAAGATTTTGACAGTAACTGCCTAGTTTCTCTTGATTTTTCAGTACACAAAAGATAAACTATTTTTTACTTGTTGTCACTACACAAATTATAAGTTATTATTTATTTCTATTATTATAGACTTTCGTAAAACTTATTTTAAAATTTTCAATAAATTTGCATTTCAAAACAAAAGTTGTTTTTTAGATATTTAGCTTATACTTGTTGTTTAACTTAGTATTAAACACATAATAAACTTAACTACTTAAAAAAAAAATACAAAACTAAAACTTTTGTTTTTAGGATGCATCTACAAACTAAAAACTCATACTATACGTACAAAATAAATATTTTTACTTTTCTAGATCATATGGCATTATTATAGATAGTGCTGTTCCAAAAACTCCAGGAGACATTGAGAATTCAGCTGGTTTGCCATTTACCCGCAATTCTTTTACATTTATATCAGTTGCATCGAACACCTAGAACAGGTTTAAAGCTTCAATATTTTTATAAATTTTTTCTATATATAATCTACTAAACCTTTTTTGCAGTTATGTAAAAAAATTAAAACTAACTCTTCTATAAAAGAAAGTAAAAAAAAAGTACATATGAGAAAACAAACTTACAAGTTTACTGCAAGTACTTGTCTTAACTTGCATCTCATACTCAGCATGGCCCCTCAACACTTTCTTGTCGAAATCAACAACCCAAAATACATTTATGTGATTTGTTTTAAATATTTCTGGGTGTGAACTCGAGCTTGGGTCTGTCATTTTTTCAGATTTCTCCGATATATACTAATTATTTTATCCTGCAGGCTAAAAATATTGTTTTTACATGATTAAGCATAGAACTAGCAAAGCTTATAGACAAGTTAAACTTTTAAGAAACAAAAAATTGAAAAAATGAACAAAATCCTACAGAATTGAATAAGTGTCACTTTTAAACTGGTGACTTTGTTTACGAAAAGTTGTTAGGTTTTCACAAGAGACTTATTTGAACATGAGTTATTCTCAAGCTAAGGTGTAAATTAGGGGTGGGCAACGTACAGCCCGCGGACCGGATCAGACCTGCAGAGTGAAAATGACGGCCCCCAAACGCTTTTTAAAATTCAATGGAATCTGACCCGCGGATAAAAATGGCCAGCCTGCCAAAATTAGTATTATAAAATTAGTATAAAACTTTGTATCAAATTTTAAGAAAACAAATTGTATGAGTTAGACATTTCTAATTTATTTTTTAACTTATGTGTAGTAATAAAAAACCATTTCGCCATACTATTTTGTTTTGTTTAAACTCAGTTGGAATACCCTTTTGACAAATTACCTTAAGCAGAATGTTTTATTTTAAATCTGATATTTAACATATCTAACATGTCAATGACATTCATAAACAATAGACGAGTCAAATATGACATATATTCCTGAATAAATAATTAGTTTATTATAAGTGTTCAAAAATATAGGTTTAATCGTTTGCTAACAAAAGATCCTAGTGAAGTAACTTCACTGGAATATAAATAAAAATAAATTGTACAGTAATCTTCCTTTATTGTACCAACATATGTTTCTGTGTGTTAACGAGCAACACATTTTAACTGGGTTCTATAAAAAAGTTAAAGTGTGTTGATTCGTTAACACACAGAAACATATGTTGGTACAATAAAGGAAGATTACTGTACAACTCGTTTTTATTTAAGTTTATTATATCAATATCAAGAAAAATTTTTTATTATTATTTCCCAACAAGTAGTTGACAACTATTTTCAGTCAAACTGATAAAATTTACATTTTAAGAAAGTTTAGGAAAAGTTTTAATATGCGTTTGGGACCTAAAGCCGTTAATTAGGCAACTTTTTAAAATGGCCAGACAAAGTTTAAACGAAAGGTATAAATGTTTTCCTCAATTCTCTAATAAGAATTGGTTTTCAGATTTTGCATTCTTGGTTATTTTGTTTAGGCATATGAACAAACAGAAAACCGAACTAATGGGGAAGGGTAATTTTGCTCATGAAAGTACTTTATTTAAAGTTAAGGCATAAGGGTTAAAGCTAAAATTATTTTCTTTCCATCTCAGTAAGAATAACTGCACACAATTTGCAACACTTTAAAATACTAAACAATTAGTGATATCAATGGAAAAGTGCATTAACATCTAGTTTCAGCTGAAAAAGGGTTAGGTTTGACGATGAACTTCAGTAAAACAATTCCCTTATAGAAAAATTTAAAACTGAAAAAAGCTACAAAATTTATGATACACTAAACAAGTTAAAGTTTGTCTTGAGCAATTTTTAGTAGTCAAGTTATTGCATTTATAAAACTATAATTAACTCTGCCCAGGTTATAATATATACAGAAATCTGAATACTTAGTAAACTTCAACTTGAAATGTACTTACTTGAAAAGTATTAGTGAATTAAATGGATTCAAAATAGTGATCAGCCAGATCCATAAAGTTAGTTCCCAGCCAAATCCAAATAATAATTTATAATTAAGATCTAGTCAAATACAGATCCTAAAAAGGGATGATCTGACCAGATCTGTATAGTGTAACTGGTGGATTACTAATTCAAAATGATCCGGCCTGCCAATTAAAAACGTTGCTCACCCCTAGTTTTAGTTAAAGGTTACTGAAATTTTGAGTTAGAGATGAGGACAATTATGAAAATTTGATAACATGTATTACACATGCTGATGTTTTATAGTAACAAAAAAGATTTGATTAAACAATTTAAATTTAGAAGAATTAAAAAAAAACTATAACTACAAACATTTAATGTTAATATTACAGTATATAACTTATATTTTGTTCTAAATAAAAACTATAAAAAACAAGCATAAATTTTTTATAACTATTAATTATTGAATTCCGATAAGAAAGTTACAAAAGTAATCTTGACTTCAAAGATAAGTATAGCTTATTATATTAATATGCAGACCAATCATCTAAAGAATTTAAATAAAACATAGGAACTTGATTTAGTTTTTCAGGGTCCAAACAAGCTTCTTCTAAAGTTTTTTCACTTGAAACACCACTCAGAACAAGCAGAGTCTTCATGTTGTTTTTATTACCAAACAAAATATCAGTGTTCATTCTGTCACCCACCATCAAGGCCCTGCTGTAATCGATTTCTACTTGTTTGTTAATGCAGTCAAGCATGAAGTGATGAGGCTTACCACACCACACATCTGGTTGGCGCTGCGCGGCAAAACAAACAGAGTTGACAATCACTCCCGTCCCGATGACCACGTGGTTGGCACCTGGCAGCGGCATGTGGGCGTCTTCGTTTGTTGCCACAAACTTGCACTCTGGATTCTTTAAGTAAGAAGCGGCTTTGATGAGCTTTGTGAAGCTTATGTGGCCGTCCATTCCAACCAAAACCGCCTCAACTTTGCTGTCCAGTGGAATTTCCAGTATTTCAGGAATAGACTGTTTTGTCACCTGGTTGTCTTGGCCGCTGCCAAAGCAGCTTATTCCTACTTTTCTCAGCTCGTCTTCCATTGCTGGACTTCCAACAACATAAACTTTTCCATCAGCTGTGACTTTGTCTTTCAAGTAAAGAGCGCTGGTGTAGGCAGTTGCAAAAACTTCTGTGACTTTTGCATCGAAGCCAAGCTTGGCAAACTTGCTGAAGTACTCATCTCTTGTTTTTGTGCTGTTGTTTGAAACAAAGAAAACTTTTTTGCCTCGCTTTCTCAACTGGCTGATGACTTTCACTGCGCCTTTGATTGCTTCGTCTCCGTGCCAAATTACTCCGTCACAATCAAACAGAAAAGTGTCAACTTGACTCATTAGTTCTTCATAGCAAGCTTTTTCGTTGGCCAACTTTGCTTTTGGTCTTTCCACTGCACTTGATGACATTTTATAAAAAGACAATATTTTATTACTAAAAGAAAATTTGTGAGTTAAAGAAAGTAGCTTTTTGTAACTTGACACCAAGTTCATGGTAAAATATAATTGTATAGTAAGTTACTAGTTTTAAAACAATTATATCTGAAAAAAGCAAAGCAACTCTGAAATTAGTAATTAATTGTTATTACTTGTTATTGAAAGTAAATAAACTAGTATAAAACTTTAATTAAACTTTGTATTTTCTAATAAATATATGTCACATGTAAAATAAGTTTTTTAAATTTTGTAGAATTAAAATGAGCTAACTATAGGGTTGCAATTAAAAGTAAAAAAAAAATTAAAAAGAACAGTGTAAACTTTTTAAAACTATATTATCTGTTTAAAGGTTCTGTGTTTTATAAGTAAAATTTTTTGTATTATTTTAAATTATATATTTTTTTTAAGTTAAGAAAAGTTTCTTAAACATTTAATAGTTTTCATTGCAAATATTGTTTTAGGAATGTATTTACTTAACATCAGGTGCACACACTTAAATGAGCACTCAAAAAACTAAAATTTTGTGTTGTAGCTTAGAGTTGTACAAAAGAATAATTGACATACCAAAAGACAATTTACGAATTTTAAATATTATAAAATTGTTGCTTTTGTAGCTTAATAAAATTATTTTAATGTGGGAAATCATATAAAAAACAACTCAAAAATTGAGCTTCTTAGCTGTTAGAAAATTTGAGCTAACAGCATTTAAATATCTTATTATTTTTGTTAAGGCAATAGAGAATTGCAATTTTTCCCAACAATTCTTCACTTTGTTTTAAACCTTATGCTTACAGTAACTTTTAGAATTTATTCATACTTTTCTACAAAAAGAGTTTTAAACAAACATATAGGGTTTTTTTTTAAATACATTAACTACAAACATTTGTTGGTAGCTGATATTTTTATGAAAAACAAAAGTTCCCCAAAAATATTTTTTTCCAATGCACCAGAGAATTTTTGAAACTGATTATTTTTGCCTGAAGGTAAAACAAACCGATTTAGCAATCTTGTTAAAATGTGTTGAATATGCGAATGAATTAAATTGACAAAACTTTTTGAAACATCAAAATGTATACTAAAACGAACACAACTGATATTGATAATAAGTTAGCAGGAGCAATTTTAATTCTTTTACAGCTGCAACTAACATGTTGTATTTAAGAAAGTTGTCAGGTAAAAACAATGATACACCTGTTTTTGACAACACTTTTGAGCAGAATTTTCTTATGAAACTCAGTAACTGTTGTCATTCTTTAATCTCAACAGTCACCAAAGGGAATGCCAAAGTTTTTTGACCTGTGATAACTGTTGTCAAGATGGCTCTAAAATTTCCTTGTATACCTTCAGGTTGTGTTTCTCAGTCTACTGATATTTGCTTTGTTTAAAGAGCTATAAAGGTGAGTAAAAACTATTTTGAGTCTTTCTCAATTTCTAAAACCCTAGTACTTGCATCTCAACAAAAAAAAAATCTAGTTCTTGAACAAATTGGCTATAAAACAACAAAAAATTGGAGCTAGATCAACTAAATCTCATTCAAGTTCTAGGAAAAAAACTAACTTGCAATTTTCAATTAATCTTAATAACAGTTTTTTATAAGTTTAAAGTAGATTGAGTTATCCTGAGATTTTTAGAAATTTCAAACTACCATGAGCTATCCTAAGTTTTTAGCAACTCCTTATATCTAGCTACTCTGTCAGGCTTTATGCTTTGAAGATACTGCAAGTCAGCTTGGATGATACTTTTTTCTTGAGATAGAAAAGGTTTTCAAAGCTTTTTTTTGTTAAGTTTCTTTAGGTCATAAGGGCATAGTTTCCTCTAAAGGTAATCCTTTGCCTTTATTACCTTTGACTAATGACTTGTGAAGCTGTAGCAGATTCTCTAACTCATAATTAAGTTTCAAATTATTTTAGGATTAATACCAGATTTTTTTATGTTTAAATGACACTTCTTTATAAACAAATTTATTAACTCAAAATTTCCAAATGTAGTTGTATTTTTATTATTTTTAGTTATTTTTTTATATTATTCATATCAAGTAGTACTAGCAAGTAATTTGGAACTAGCTATACTTAAATAGGACTACCTGGTGACTTTCCATACAAACGTTAGCATGTATACTTCAAACCCATTTTTTGATAAAAAATATATTTCCTCTTATGATTTCTCTAGCTAGAGACTTAAAATTTTTGATAACTATCTTTTTATTAATTGAAACAATATTAAGTTGACATTTTAGATATTATTAAAAAGAAAGGAAAAAAATCATTTATATAAAATTTAAAAATAAACTTTAATCAATAATTTTATTTAAAAAGCAACAAAATTTTTGAAGACTAAAATTTTAAAGTTTAAAAAAGTTTTTTTTTTAATTTGTAGTTATTAAATCTAAATACATTTTTTCTAATGATTTGCTTCTTTTACTTTTAGACTTCTTAGACTTTTAGGACTGTAGCGTTTTGTAAATTATTAATGTTAACTAGAAATATTAAGGGCTCCGAAACTCAGCCTTTAGGTACTTTTAATTCTATACTTACAAATGTTGATATTACACTTCAAAATATACAAACTTTTTTTTAGTTATAAATGATGCAATAATTTAAGCATTTCCCCTTTTATTCAATAATGTTCTATATTTTCTTATAAAACTTTTCAGTCCACCTACACAGTCAATTGTCTTACTCAGATCTAACAATACTGCGGAAAAATCTTGACCTTTATCAAAAAAAAAAAAAGATTTTACAAAAAGTCTTTTCATGCATCCGCTCCTTGGACCTTTTTTTTTGAGCATCTTTGTTTTTGTTCAATAAACTTAATAAATTTTACTATTTGTTAAGATTGTAAGTGCTCAAAAACTTATTGTTATCTATTATTCCAAGTTTCAAACACCAATTAACTAGATATGTCAATGACACTTTTGTATCTTATAACGATGATTACAACATTAATAAATTATTTAGCAAAATTTCTAATTTACACCAAAATTTAAAGTTTACTATCAAAAAGAAAAAACATAATTGCATACATTTATGGATAATCATTTATTGTGTACATCTACTGAAATGCTTTCTACTATTTACCAAAAAGCAACTTTTGACTTTCCAACATATTCCTTTTCAATAGTTTAGTTATTTATCCAAAAAATTGGCTTAATTTCTTGTTTTGTATTCAGAGCACACAAGATATGCTCAAAAAAGTTGTTTAAAAAGGAGTGAGATATCATTAAAAGTGTTTTTGGATCTCTTGATTATCCGTTACACATCATCAGTTAAACAACTAACATTAGATCTGTAAACACTTATTTAACCTGTTCAACAAGGACCAAGCAATTGCTTAGTATATTTAAGACTGCCATATTTATGTTAAGACACAATAGCTCTTGAAAAGAACGCCAAAAATATTGTCAATCCTACTTTTACATCTGTCAAATTAAGAATAAACTATTTTACCAGAAAACCTTCAATTGGAATTTTTAAAGATGTTACTGACGATCTAGATATAAGTAAAGTTATTTACAAATTCAAATGCTACTGTGAAGTATGTAAATTGGTAAAACTCCCTAAAGATTATATAAGAAAAGAACAATAGATAGGGTTTTCACAGATCAAGCTAAAAAAAAATTCATAACTTTTTGAACAAGTTCTTAATTAAAACCGATTCAAAAATACATAAACAAAGACTTGAAATTGTGTAAAGCTTTCAATCTTAACTTTATACAGGTTAAATAAAACTGCTAATATTTTGCTGGGTTTAATCATATAACTTCCATTGCAGCATTTGAACAATATGTGTATGATCAATGTATATGCAATAAAAAGCTCTAAAAGAAAAATACTTTTACCTTTATCACATAGTAAATACACACCTGTGAGATCATAGAATATTTTATTACATTTCAAATATTCAATTAGACCCTGAAAAAAAGAGCTGCAAAAGCAAAGCTATTTTTGAAAATAAAATTAGCAAAATGCGTGATATAGTAGTAATTAATTTTCTTATTATCATTAAGAGCATGTTTATATCAAATTTCCTGACTTTTCTTAATCAAATTTCAAAAACCATATTTTATTTACTGTTTGTTTTATTTATTTCTTATTTTGTATGCATGCTTATTTTAGTTAAAATAATAATTGACTTTAAATGTATCATGATGTAATTATAAACTGTTCATTTATCTATTATTAATTTTTGTTAACTTTTCTTATTTTATTAAGTGTGTATTTCTGATATAACTTAAAATTCAGGGGTGCCACAATTTTTTTGCATATTTTCTCCAGGTTTTCTAAATTTCTTCTAGGTTTTTTAGAACTTCTTCCAGGTTTTTGAAAGTACATAATTTTTTGACCATTTTTAGTAGTATATTAATTTTAAGTTAAAAAAAGTGTTTTTGATAGATTTAAACTACTTTAACAATACTCTATTAAAGATTTTTTCTTTGATTAATTTTATTGCAACCTGAACTAACATTTGGAATTTATTTCTTTATTTTTTTTTTCATTTGAACTTTCCAAATACTGTATCATGTTGAAATGTAACATAAATAGCCATACAATCTAGTTAAAATTTGTTGTTACTTTTAAAACTTTATAAATAATTATCAATCTACCTAATTATATAACATTTTATATTTTGCAATAACTAAAATAAGTTAAATAAAAATGATAACAAGATCAAAGTGCAAGAACTAAAATAAACTTCATAAGTCTGAATAGTTAAAATCTAATATGGCTTACAATGTGTCTCGTATATCTAATTACTTCACTCCACACTGGTCTTTTACCATTGTTTTTTTAGTGCAATTAAAGTTTTATCATTAAAAAACTCAATTATATTCAATAAAATACAATGAACTATAACAATAACAGCAAAAGTGATATTGACTTATCTTCTATGTACCTTTTTATTAAAACTTGATGATTAAGGGCATAGGGGGAGGGTAAAACACTTTTTTTTGAAATTTGATTTTATTTTATATAGTTTTTACTAAGAAACAAGATGATTTTTACAGATTATAAAAATTCAAAATAGTTTTTGAGATATAGCTGGTCAAAGTTGGAGGCAACAATAAGTTTCTTATTGAAGGCGCAAACTAAAACGGCAAAAAAATACTATTTCACTAAAAATATATTATCTCCTACGTTTTTTGAGATAACTACCTAAAAGTTTCAGGAAGTGTTCCTTAATGAATTTGAAAAATTCTGTTGGATTTTTTATTCTATTTCAAAATTAAAATTTTATATAAAAAATAAACAAAAAAACAATTTTTTTTTCTGTTTTTTGTAATAAATTTTTACTTTTAAAGTTTTTAAAACTTTCTAAATATTGAAAGGAACATTTCTGAAAATTTGAGGTAATTTGTAGTGATTTCTAGTTATTTGCCGTTTTAGTTTGCGCCTCCCATAAGAATCCTATTGTTGCCTCCGACTTTGGCCGGCTATATCTCAAAATTTATTTAGAATTTTTTTAATCCGTAAAAGTCATCCTGTAGTTCAGTAAAAATTATATAAAATTAGATCAAATTTCAAAAAAAAGTGTTTTACCCCCCCCCCCCCCCTACTCCCCCCCCTTTGCCCTTATATACATACATGATTTATCAACTAAAACTACTTTACAAAAACTTACAAATTAATTCAAAAAAAAAACTTTAGAAATAAAAAAGCAATTTTTACATGTATAATATCAGTCTTGAACCATATTTTTAGATGTTTACAAAAATATTAAATGACTAAAGTTAACAACTTTTCTATTTTAAATCAACTATCTAAGAGACTGATGTTTTAAAAAATGTTTAAACTAAAATTAGAATTACCTACTTGAAAATCAAATCAAAAAACAATTTAAGAAAATTTAAACAAGAACTCTGCACTAGCAAAAACAACAACAATTTTGAATTACTGGAACTACATAATCACACTAAAAATGTCTGCTTGAAGAAGATACCTCAAATATTTTCTCTCTAAATATGATGAGTGTATAATATATTATAACTATGAATTGGGCATAAAAGATTGCATCAGATGTTTTTGATTTTATCTTGCTCTTAATTTTCTTTTAATCTAAACACTATTTAAGTTGCATAAGAAACAGTTTCTTGTTTACAGACTCTGCATACATATATTCAAAACAATTGAAATAAATGTAAAAAAAGTAGTTTAATTTTTTCAATAACAATTTAACTAACTATTTATCAATTACTTATTAAAAACTTGTAATATATTCTATAGAAAGACAAGACACGCTCAAAATATTTGGTCCTAAGACCTGGTGCAAAAAGAAGCTTCAGTTATTTTGTAGTACACCATGGATACCTTTTAACACCTTGCCAGGAATACAATTAATCTAAGTCTAAAAATGCTAAAATTTACTGTTATTATTATAAAGAAATTGATGAAATCTTCTTTTTTTTTAATTCCAGGTTTCCCCATTAACACTTTCCCCATTAACATTACAAAATTTCAGGTTTTGTGACAACCCTGAAAACTATTTACTTTCTCAAAATGTATTTTTAAATTAGATACTAGCAGTAATAATTGAATAATGTTAGCCAAAATAAATCTTAAATGTATATGATCAACAAAACGTTTTTAAAAATGTCCAATACTAAAAGTTATTTATCTATTATTGACTTTTTAGCCAATTAATTAATTATAGGTTATATTGTATCATTTGCATAACTAGTAGCTTGCACTGATATTTACTTAGGGTAATAACCTTGTATAACTAACTTGTTAACAGAACAGTAGTAAAAAATTAGGCTTATCAAATTAAATAAAAAGATTTACTTAACTTAATTTAAGCCATTTAAAGTTCAACCAATTTAAAAACTATGAAAACAAAAAAAAGTAAAAAAATAACAACAAAAGTTTAGTCTTTTTAAGTAATTTTTTGTTTTATACTTATCAATTGACGTTTTTTAATTAATACTGTAATAAATGATTACTACTAATTATAATAACTGTTTTTTTAGTGTATAACAGTTATTATTTATAGTTAGTAAACACACATATTATTCTTTTTTATCGTATTTTTTTTTTGCAGTATTTTTTTCGAGCTCTGTTAAACTGTGTTAATCAGAGAAGTGCACATGATTTGGATAAAGCAAGTTCTTTGCAAATTGTTTTTATTATCATAGAAAACTTTATAGATACCAATGGACAAGAGAAAGTAACTAAAAAAAGATAAAATGTATTTGACATAAGTTGGTTGTTGTTTCAGTTTGTATAAAAAAGAAAAAGGGTACAGTTTATCAAACTTATAAAGATTACATTTTTTTTTTCAAAAATTTAATACACACATTCATATTTAATGTCTTACTAAATAAAATATACATAAAAGTTTTTAAATATTATTTTATGTAATAAACAGTAAAAATACCATTACTGTCTAAAAAGGGTACTATACCAACTTATTTTATATTTTGAAGTTATCTTGATAGTAAGTAAACATCTTAATAAGAGAATAATTAACAAAAAGGTTAACAATTTTTATATAAAGTTTTGTATTTTGTTTTGTACCTTTAGTTTTCATCTTTTTGTTGTTTTTTATACGTTAAAGTCAACTGTCAATTTCATCTCGTTTGTTATTTAATTTAAACTTAACTACTAAATTCAATCTTTAATTTTACTTAAAACTTCTTAATTACCTAATTGCTAAGCTAATTCTTTATAAAGTAATTACGCATTAACACTTATTTGTTTATTTACTTATGTTCATCGTGAAACATTGATAAATAACAAACTCAACAAAACTTTTATTAAAATGATCTTGAAAATGTAAGTAGTGTTACTTTAATAATAAGAAGTAGAGTAAAGTTGATAACTCATTTATAAACTACCAAAGAAAAAAGTTTCAAACTTTTTAAAATCTTAAAAAAATTGTAATTTTAGTGTAATAGTTAATAGATATGTTATTAAACAGAGAGAATGTATGAACCTTTTAGGTATGGTTTTCGGTCACTAGTTGAGATTGAGAACACGTTTTAGGCTTACCGAGAGTTATTTAAGTTGAGGTACATTTTAGATACAAGTAAACTAAAAACAGTGTTCTTTATTATACTTTATCCTAACATGCAGTAACTGTTGTATATCTGCTTGGTGTGGTACTTTAGTCAATTTTTGAATTCAAAAGTTATTTGTTTGATACGTTTGTCGTATGACCCGAAAAAAAACCTTTGCTTAAAAATGTGGTCTGCTGAAATAAAATAAGATGTTTGTAAGTTGATGCAAAACTGTTTGGTTTAATATTATATGACCTACAGTAGGTTTGCAGCTGCTTGCTCTCTTAATTTGTTGACAAAAACATTAAAACAAAAGTTTGTTGTTTGAAACTTAAGACATGATTTGGCCAGGCCAGAATCTTTTTTGGTATTTAGTTTAAGTGTCACAGAGAACTAAAAAAAAGATAATTTTAAATATTCTAACAAGAGTTGTCTGCTAAATGTAAAAGTTTTAAATGCTTCAACTTACCTATTATTTTGGTGTTTTTACTCAGCTACCTATTAAGCTTATCAAATTTTTTTAGACTTATTATCTTATCTTAACGTTGAATTTAACATTTGTATTTTTGTTACTAAATTTTATGCTACCTCGTAGAATCTTGTTCGAATTCACTGTGTACTGTTTATTTTAACAACATGGATCAAGTGGACTATTTTAATAATTTTTCAGCGTAAATTGTCAGAACAACTTTGTTTTGCACTAGTTGATGGGTTGTTCAGTTTGGTAGCAATGGTCACACAACTTGATTGCTTGTAATCTTTTTAGTTGGAAAACATTTGCAAGAAGGTTTGAGTTTCAGGACTTTTAAAAAAGATTAAAGCTTTTTTCTTTATTTGCTTTTAAATAACTATAAGCCAAACATTTAGTGGCAGGTAAAATTACACTTTGTGTAACTGAATTGAGTTTTACAATAAATTGAAATGGGTCGAAGTAGTATTGATGTTTTTTGCTTAAAATATACAAATGAAAAACCTGTAATTATACTACTATAAGGATTTAAGTATTTTTGATAAGAAGATGATCATTAATAATTGTAAGAAAGTTTAAGAAACCAAACATTACACTTGCTTGAAACAAATTCAAGTAAACTTAAAAAAAATTACCAACTGTTTATAACTACTTATATTTTCATATTTTCAATTTACTAATACAAACAGGTAATAAGATTTGAAAGTTGAAAACTATTCCGAAAGTTAAAGACATGAAGAAACTTGTAGTATTTTTGTGTAATTAGTGAGATAAAATATTAATAAGTAGTTTTTATTCGTTATATCTACTAAAAAAATGTAAAAACATACAAAAAGGTATAACTAATTCTAGCACACTGTTATAGACTTTTAATTTTTCAACTTTTTTTTTTTTTTGAACTTATTTCTGTTTACAAAAAATAATTAAACTTTTTTTGCTTAAATAATGTTTGACTAAGTATAAATTTAGCTAATCAATATAAGTGAAGGTGTTTTAAAATCTAAAATAAAAAGAAACTCTTATAGTAACTGTATCTCAAATTTATTTGAAACATTTTATTTTATAGTATAGATGTATGAACATGAGTAAATGTTAATTTATAGATAATTTTTTTGTTATAAAAAAAATCCTGATTTAAAGATTTCATATATTATGGACAGTTGTTTTTGAGCTGTTTTGCACAAAAATTGTATACTCTGAATAAGATTAATTAGTTAAAGCTTGTAAACTAATGCTGCTTATGATTAATCTACATTGTAATTTTTATTAAATAAAATATTCACTATTATTAGTTGATGTTTTATACTCATGATTTATAAAACACACATATAATCTCCTATTTTATCAGCTATTTTTCGTAGTACAACAAATATTTGTAAAATGATTTTTAGAACTCCATGTAGCTGTCTTACTATTTAAAATGTGCGTAAGTTTCAATAAAGCAAATGCTTTTTGATTTGTACTTATTTTACAATACGCTATTTTTTGACGATAAAAAACTATATTTTTGTATGAGAAGTTTTAGTGTAATCTGAAAAAACTCTTTAAGCAAATTAAATTAAAATCTAGTATATGTTTTGTACAAAATAAAAGTTTATATATTATTCATTACTTTTGAAACATACATTTATAAGCTAATTTTAAATTGTTTATCATACTTAAAAGAAATATAGACTATAAAGTAGGTTGTGCAAAAAAGAAAAATAACTGGTTCTAATTTAGTAATAAACGTAAAAGTAATCAATTAGTTAAAATTCTTGAAAATTTGTGTTACTATCAATTTTAATTGATTTTATGAACAGTGTTTCAACCTAAACTTAATGAAATATTTTGTTAACTTTTGAAGAGTTGAAAAACAATTTTGTCGGACGCTTAAAACTTTATACAAAATGTGTTGATGTAAAAGTTTTTTTGTTAAGCTTAATTTAAATAATTGTAAACTACTATACTTTAAAAACTATGACTAAAATGACTGGAATTTTCTTAGATGCTTTATTTTTATAATGTTATTAGTAGAAATTTTTATAAAATAATGAAAAACTTAGAACTATACCTGGTATTTTGTGTTTATCTATACAAATATGATATTTGAAATATCTAACTACTTTTTATTATAATCAGCATATTTCCCACTAGAATGTATATTCTTAAAAATTTAAATAAACAAAACTTTTTTTTAAATAAATACGCTCAATGGTGTATTAAACAAAAGAAGTTGAAACTTATGTGACAAAAAGTTTATAAAACAAGATAAAAATACAAAAACAAACTGTGAAAAAAAAAGTAACATCTAAATAACTAAAAAAAAATTAACATGGGTTGAATAATTTCATTAATCTCAGAGCAATTACAAAACCAAAATTCTTGTAAAAACGCTTCGAATACTTCGATTTGACAGCATAAAACAGTCATGACAAACAGCTTGTCACAACACTGACAAGTGTGCACGAAAAATCTCACCTGCGCTCGTAAAACGCCCAGTCTCGTTTCCTCTTCACCCAATCAACGGTGGGCTGCCGGTTGTGGAAACACGCGCAGAAGCAAATTGCCACCAGGAAGATGCAGAACACCGCGACGGCGATCACCTCCACGGCTCCCATCTTCTCGTCGGCCACCTCGTCGTTGCGGTTCCTCCTCAGCGACGGGAAAGGGTTGACCGGCTCCCGCGCCTTAAACTGACCTGTGCCCTCGCAATAGTGGAATTCGTAGCAGAAAACATCTTCGGGCCAGCAGCACACGTTCTCTCCTTCGTATTCAAACTTCATGCACACCCACGCGTAGTCCTCCTTCTTTCGCTCCGCAAGCTCGTCTGCCCTGTCCTGCCAGCAGCAGACCTCGTCCTGAATGCAGCAGCCTTCGGTGCCGCAGTCGCCCCTGGGCAATTTGTCGAGGAGGAAGGGGTCGAGGCGCGGGTTGGACATTTCTTTCTGGAACTGCTTGATGTAGCAGCTCTGGTAGAATTCCGCCGCGTAGCAGTCGCTCGTCACGTTGATCCACTCCTCCGGTTCGAACTTGTCTTCGACTTTGTGCCAATAACCATCTGGCTCGACATTAAAAATCGTCTTCCTTTGACCGAAGCTGAGCGAGCAGAAAGCGTTGAGTGCGAGCAAGCAAACTAGTATTTGTTTCATCCTAAATCACAATTTTTTCTTGAAACTTAAAATGTTTAGTTGTTAAAATGTTACAAGCCTTGCAAAGTTTTTGTTTTCGTATTTTCATAATGGAAGAAGATAACTTTAAGAAGATAAGGCAAAAGTTTAAGTGACGTAACAATGTTTTTGGATTATTCAAATGAGAAAGAAATTGAACAACTTATAAAAGTAAGCTTAAGTACTGTTAGGATTTACTAAAGCTTGTTATTGAATGAAAATATTCTAAACAGTTGTGTTTTAGTTAGTTAAATCAAGTACAAAAATTGAAAATGTATTGGCCAAAAAGCAAAAACCAACTTTTTTAATAAAGTTAGTATTATATTGATATAGCAAACAAAAAATCAATATATTTATTTCAATGTCGTTTAAATATTTGATGTAAAAAAAGTTAATTTAACTATCTTTTAAAAACAGTAAATCATTATAAAACTTTAATAAACTACTACAAAATTTAAATTCAGCAATAAGTTGTTTTGTTAATAAATTTTGTTTACTATTTTTGACAATCAAGTAATTTAAATCGAATAAAACGCTTGCTGTTAATCTTCTAACCATTAAAAGTTTAGAAAAAAATTAATGACTTTCTTCTTTACTCAAAAACTTGATTTCAAGTTTTATACCCAAACTTTTTTAAGACTTTTTATTGAAGTACAACTGTTTTCGTACTAATTAATATTTACACTCTCAAGTACGACTGACTTTGAAATTCATTTCGAAACCATTATTTTTATAAATAAACATACTAGTAGGTATCTGTTTGTAAATTTATGAGCAATGATCTGATAATTTCTTATATTTTCTGATAATTAGAAAACCTTACTTCAAAAAAAAACTTGTTATTTTTTTACTAAGTCAAAAGGTTTTGTAATATTTTGTGTTTAAAAGTGAGCATTTTCAATACATCAATTCTAATCATTTAAAACACGATAATAAAAAAACAAAGTGTATCTTTTTGATTAAAAAGATTATTTTGAAAATATTCAAAGTAAGCACTTGTTCAGATATTTCTTAGTTGATATAAATAATTCTAAAACTAATTAATTTTTGTACTTTTAGTTTCGGGTAGAACTTTGAAAGTCATATCAAAACCATTACTTATGAAGTTGTATAACTTGATCAACTATATGTTTATTATATAGCTTTTTACGGTAAAACACATCCGTCAAACTTTACCCTTTGCAACGATAAACTTAAAAAAAAAAGATTGTTTATCATTATGTGCCACTTTACCTGCCCGATTAACATATAACTTTTATTTATTCAAAAAAGACTATTTTTAAATAAAAAAAAACCCTTGATTACACGCCATTAAAAAAACACTCACAAGGCAAAAATATCAACAATTAAAACTGCAAAGTGTGGGAAAATCATAAAGCTCAAGCTCCCATCTTCACCGGCGCTACAACAAATATAAATGACATCATCAATCCAAACATGTGATCACTGTCACTTGACTTAAGGCATAATCAGCTATTGACAAGGCATATTAAACTAGTACTGTAACATAAAACAATAATATTTTATTTAGCTTACAAAGAAGTTTTCACAATTACTTTACTGTAATGACATGAATAAAATTCAAAACTGATTAACAAAACTGAAGCTTCTGAATCGTATAATGTTAAATTAAAGTACAATTTAAAACACGATTTCAATAACTTTTTTCTTAATGCCCTTATGCAGAAAAAAATGGCCTCCTTTAATAAGATTTCTCCAAAAACTACCTAAACCTAAGACTTTTTTTCTTTATGCTCTTAATCAGCAACTCCAGAGTATTTAGTATAAATTCAAAATTATGCCCCTCCCCCATTATCAGCTTATAGCCCCCTAAACTTGAAAATCTAAAACTACCCTTTTATGCGCCTAAAAAACCCTTATCTAAAAAAGTTAAAAAGAAGTATATATATAAGCTTTAAATTAAGTTCTGCAAAAATAAAAACTAGTTATAAGACAGGTTATATACAAGTATGCACACTAATAAACTTGTATAAGTTATTTTTTATCAACAAACCAAAACTTGCTAAACATAGAATAATATAAACATGCACAAAAGTAACTAGAAATACATTAAAACACAATCATATACTAGCTAGACACAATTAGCATTTATTATAACCAAACTATTTACTGCTTATGCTTTAAAAAGAAGTTTTGTTAACTTTTACTATACAACTTTTTTGTAATCGATAGAAGAAATATGAGCTTTTGCTCATAAGTAAAACAAATAATTTGCTATAGTCATAGATGTTATGAATAAACTTTTATAGGTAATTTTATTTTATGTAATTTAAAAACTTCACCCACGTTAATTTACTAACTGATTTCATTTTTTAATAGAAAACTAAAAACTATACAGGTCATCGAAGTTATGAGTTGTGTTTGTTAATACAAAAGTTAACTGAAAAAGCTCAATTAATTGAGCTAAAACTTCAGAAAAAAACTACCGTGCTTGAAAATTTTAACATTTGAAAGTTTAACCTGTTTTGATTTATAACCAAAAAACTATCAGAATTATGATAAAAACTTATTACATAAAAATTGGTTTGAGCTTTAATTTTTTTTTAGTTGCTCTATGACCTAGGTAAAGTAAATAGTATGTGTGTAGCTCGATGACCGAAAATCTTTCTATAAAACTATTGTTTATCAAACGATAAGAAAGCGCTTAAAAAGTTTGGTCTAAAGGACATGGTATACAAAGGTACCTTTCGGTTATCGAGTCGTACATTACATGCTTATACAACTTCTTACGAGCTATTACACATACTTTTTTATCATCTAAATGTTTAAATCTTCAGTAATAAAACAATCAATTAAACGAAACAAAAGAAAAATAAACGACAATTAAGAGAATTTTGTGTTTAAAAATAAATTGAAGACTTGTCTAATATTATAAGAACTATTATATATATATATGTATTTATCTAATTATATAAAAACTATAGTTTATTCAGCTGTTTCACAAATGAAATGTAAAATTTCAAGTGCTCCTCAGTAAGCTGTAGTTTATTATAATAGTAAACAGAAATTTAGATTTTGAAAATTTTTATAATAATTGTGACTCAGTAATGGTACAGTTTATTATACGATTAGCTGAATTTGAAATAATACGCTGTAAATGTTAATTTATGCTTTCAGGAAAGTTTAGAAAGGTTATTTTGGAAAAATGTTTTAATCTATTAAACATTTTTTTAGACTGTTGAAAAAATATCATAAAATACTCGTGTTTGCTGCTTCAATTTTATTCTGTTTTAATATTTAGTTGGTTTTATTTTCGTTAAAAAAGTATTTTTGGTAATGGATGCATACGTTTTGTCTTTCGCTTTTCTTGTGTAGTGTTACGTTCTTATCTGATTTTTCGATTTTTATTTTTTCTAAGTTACAAAGTTTGCAGCCGAATTTAGTATTGAATTTTGATTTTGTCCTGTTTAATATTTCCCATTTAGTTTTGTAGTCTGTATTCTTACCTTTTAAGTTCCATATGTAGTTCGCTAGTTCTGTTGTGTGTCTTTTGTTAAATATTGTTGAATGATGATTTGTGGTTTCTGTATCTTTGTTTAAAAATATTTCCTGTGGATCATATATACTGCTTTGTTGTTTTATTTGATGTTACTGTTGCTTTGTATACTATATTTGTCACTAGGCATTCCTTATTTAAAGGGCAAGGTTCTTAACGGCAATTACAAAGTTTATCTTTTATAATGCTTTTATCGTCTATATTGCTTTTGTTTAATATTTTATTGTTGTAAGCTAAAATTTTACTTCTGAAATTATTTGTACAACTGTAAGATATTTTAATTGTGTTTCGGTTGAATTTTTGTGAAATGGGTGGTAATCAGGTTTAAGAATTGTTTGCCTATTTTGGAAGTTATATTAAGACTGAATGGTGGGTTGAAATATATTATGTCTCTTTTTCTTTGTTTTTTATTTCTTTCTGGTAAAGTGGTCTTATCGTATTTTAAGGTGTTTTTATAATTGGCCGAATTTAATGCTTTTTGGTATTCATTTTTTACATTGTTGAAGGATTCTTCGTTATTAGAGAGTTTTAATAATCTTCTGTTTATTGTTTCAGGTACTTGTTTTAGTATTTGTCGGGGGTGATTGGAGTTGTAGTTTACGTATAAAATTTTATCAGTATTTTAAGCTAAAAGTGTAATTTTTCTTTTTTATTTTTAGTTTTACTTGTAAAGTAGAAAGAATTTTACAATTTTAAGCATAAATTAGATTTTGTATAATTTTTAAAAGTTTTATAGAAGTGAATTTTACTATAACCGAAATTAACTTTTATAAATAAAAATATGAAGATGAGTAATATTTGCCTAAGTCTAAAAGTGTAAAAATAGATAGCAAAAAATATTTGCAAACTAAAAAAAGATTTTTTTTCTTTTTCTTAGAAAAAGAGATTTTTTAATATAAGTTTGCTTGAAAAGCGAATCTGAGCTAACTATCTAAATACTTAATTTTCTGTTAAAATATATACATCTACAAACATTTTTTTACATTGACATGCAAAAGAAAAAAAAGTTTTAAGTATTCAGAACTTAATTCAAAATATTAATCTTAAAAAATAATCTTAAGAATAACCAGATAGAAAATAATTCAGTCGAAACTAAACCACTGTTATTGCAACCAAACAAATGAACTTTTGAGCAAAAAATTTTAGTACTAATTGACAAATACCATTAACTCCTAAACAAAAGTAAATAGACGAGTAGCAATGATCACTAATGACCTCGATAATCCTTATCTAATAGATGAATTTTAAGTTCATCCTGGAACTTTCAAAAATGACTTATATTTTTCAAATACAATGGTAGCTTAGTCCATAACTTACTACCATGGTAGAATAGCGATTTATGACTTATTTTGCTAATGAATCTAAGTAGGAAAAAAAAGTTTCTGAAGACCTCTTATATGATAATTATGGACATTTTTCCTTTTTATGATAATATACTGAATGCTCCTTTGACCAAAATGTTTAAGCATTGATTTTTATCGTGTTCAAAAAGATTTACTAATATATTGTTTAGGTAACGATAAAAAAGCGATCAAAAAGTTTGGTCTGAGGACCTGGTGTACAAAAAAACCTTTATCGAGTCGTACACCACATACTTTTACAATTTCTTAATAGCTAAGAAAATAGATTTTTAAATCTAAACTTTTCAACCTTAAGAGATAGAACAATCAACAAAATGAAACAATATATTGTTTGTTGAACAACAAAAAAAAGTACTCAAATTGTTGGGTCCTAGGACCTAGTGCACGAAAAACCTTTCGTTTATGGAGTAGTACACCACTTGGATACTTTTAAAGTAATGTCCTGGAAGATATAAATAAAAACTAAACGAAAGTTAGCTAAGTAATGTGTTTACTTAAAAATGTTTATTCATAATGCACTCAAAAACTTGTATAATAAATAAGATAAAAATGTAAATACAGTCAAAGCATAAAACTAAAACGAATAAAAATAGAAGTAAAGCACATTTTGAACTTAAAAAGACTTTTAGGCTTTGAATTATATTAAAGCCTAACATAAAAATTAGCTTTAGTTTAATTTATAAAACGAGATAAACAATACTAACAGCAGACATGAAAATACTGGAAGTATAGGTCAATTTTTTTTTAAAGAGGGCAAAATTGTAACAAGCTGAAATAATTTTACGTTGAATTTTATCAGTATCTTATGCTATAAGTTTAACTTTTCTATTTTTTTCTTTGTAATTGGTTGAAACACTTTAAGAAGTTTATATTTGAATAAATAAATAAAAAATAAGTTATACAACTTTTATTACTTTGAAAAGAACTGAGTTTAACTATAAACTCAACTTAACTTTTCTAAATAATGATACAAAAATAAAAAGTGTAAAATTTACTTATTATGAATTTTATGAAAAACCGAAAAACAATAAAAATGAACTATAAAAACAAAAAAAAATCTTCTTTAAAAGATTTTTATATTTATTTAAAAACTTTTTTAACACAAAATGTAAATATAAAGAAGAAAATGACATGTGCAAACCTAAAAAAATAATATTTTTAGCTTTTTTCAGAAAAGTATAGTAATTTATTGTATGTTAACTTGAGACATTAATCTCAGCTTACCATTTATTTATACATTTAACTCAGGTAGGAGTTTAATATCCACAAATGGAAATTTTTGCACGAAGATACTTTTGCACGGCGTCAATTTTGCACAAGGGGTGTTTTTTGCACAAAGACACTTTTGCACGGGTTGAGCTTTTTTTTACTGACTCTATTACCCCTAAACCTTCACCCTCAGTCAGTATTTTTTTCTTGTATTTTTTGATTAGTAGTTTTTATAAGTTTTATTTATTTTTTTGTCACTGTTATCCCTAATCCTTACTATCGGTCGGTAACTGTTTTTTATTTACTTTTTTATTATTGTTTCTAACACTTTTTTTCTTATTTTCTATTATTTATTTTTGATATCACTGTTACCCCTAACCCTTACCCTCGGTCGGTAACTTTAAAAAAATTAATTTATCTATTTTTTTCTTATTTTTTTTCTTATATTTTATTTATTTATTTACTCTCGTGCAATAATGACCCTTAATTCAAAAGTAGGTTTGTTTGGTTACAATAACAAAGGTTCTGTCTAAATCGCAGCATTTTTTATCTGGTTATTCTTTAGATTACTTTAGATTATTTATTAAGATTTTTATTTTGAACTAATTTTAGAATATTTACAAACTGTTTTATATATAAATATATATACTTCTCTAGTATGCCCCTATAAAGATTTGGCGATAGTTGTACTTTTTAACAGAGAGTAAATGGTAACGGATCAAATATGCACGAAGAGACACTTTTGCACGAAGGTATTGGGTATTAAATGACAACTATTATTAACTCATTAAACAAAAAAAATAATGATCACTTATGACCTTGATAATCACTATTTAATAAGCAACTTTTAAGGTCATTCTGGAACTTTCAAAAATTATTTATATTTATTAAATATAATGGTAGCTCAGTACATAATTTACTATAATGGTACCCTATGAATTCATGTCCACTCTTGTTGTTGAATCTGGTAGGTGAAAATTTGTTTCTGAAGACCTGGTATGAAAACTGTGGATATTTTTAACACTCTTAAAGTAACCAATAAAGCTAGCTGGTTACAAATTATTGTTATATTTAAACATAACAATACCTAATTCGTATAGATACAGACTTTAAACATTTTTTTCTGTTTTAATTTTCTAACACTATCATCATATTTCTTAGAATGCATGCATCTAAGTGCTAACATAAAAATGGCTATAAAAGTAACTGCTTTTATTTTTGTAATATACGGTCACGAATAAAAAAATCTGTATTGCAACAGATAGTATATCTTCTTTAGTCTTTTTACTTCTAACATGCTGATTAGAAAAAAAAATATAGTTATAACCTACAATAAGTGTTACAGATATTTAAAAATATAATGAGTCTTATCAAAGATAACTTTCAAAGCTCTGCTGCCTTTTTATAAATTTTTTAGGTAAAAGAGTGCAAATAATCATAAAATATTTCGTACAGCTAAAGAATTTTCTTTTGGAAACTTAGTACAAATTTATGAATTTAGCTTAGTATTAAAAGTTTATAAAATACTTAAAAAAACAGAAAACGAAAAAAAAACACACACAAAACAAACATTTTAGATTTATTACCAAACAAGTTATATACTTAACATTTCAAAAATTTTTTTTTACTTATTTAGAATTTTATTTTAATGAATTAACCAGATAAACTAATTTAAAATTAACTACATTAAAAAACAATTTTGTATTCAGAGTACGTTAGGATTCATTAAAATCTATTGACGTAAGTATTATACTTATCAGGTATGCATTTAAACTTTCAGAAAATTGATTGAACAAAACTGTACGAACTAATCTTTTCATCAGCTAGTTCAGATCATTAATTTAGAATTTCAAAACTTTTTTATAACTTTTTAAGCAAATACATCGAAGTCTAATTTTTAAAACCTCGTCTAAGTTCTAGATAAACTGAATAGTCTTAACGTTTTTGCGAGTTTATTTATAAGTATAACATCTTATGTGTACTTTTTCTCTTAAATACATACTTAACGACATATATATTTTTGTTCTGTATTAAGTAACTTAAACATAAAATGATAAAGAAATATAAAACGTTTTCGTTTAAAACACAAGTTTAAATCGATATGTTAAATTTCTTATATATGCGAAAAAATATAATAAGTACTTTTTGAATACTTCTTCACAACAAAATTTCTAAACTAGACAGTTATATTTAATTAATTTTTTGTAGTTTGACGACATTTAAAGTTTTTTCTTTTGCACATAAAGTATATTGACCATGTTTGTAAGCGTAGATACTTTTATAAGATTAAAAAACTACTATTTCTCAGCATTTACTTTTTGTAAACCTTTTATTCGTACATTTTTCATTAAGATATATATAAAACTTAAAACAAACATAAACTTGTAAAACAATGAAATTTTGAAGCACAAGCTTTCTTGAATATAAAAACCGAGATAGTCGCATAAGAAAAACATTTTATAAATCTTACACAAATAGTTTCGGATATGTAATTAGATCAAAACATTCTAAAGATAAAAAAATTTTGTACACAAATTGAATAATTAAACTTTTCTGCAAACAATGTAAACTTGACCACTACTGATAAGTACTCAAACGTAAAAATGAATAAATGAGATGCTTGTTGTCGTTCTGACTCTATTTATAACAAAACTTTTTAACAATGTAAAGCTTAATTGAAAACGGTTTTGAAAGGCTTTCTTTAGAAAAGTTACGCTTGTAAACTTAAGCTCTTATTTTTACTTTGCACAAAAAATAAAAGCTTTTTATTAAAATGTAGTGTACCGTAAATTTAGTATAGTATAGTTTATATTTTTTAGTATAATATAGTTACGTTTTTTTTTGAGTTAATAAATAAATTTGTATGCTAGTAAATACTAGTTAAGTTAAAGCATAAAACATTTTTATTTTAAAATAGTTTAATTAATTTTAAACTCAAAAAATATCAAAACTAAGACTGTCTAGCGTAAAAGATAAAATAATCGACAACCTAAATTATTTTTTTTCATTTTATTATTTCATTTAGCATAATTAACATACAACAAAAAGAGTAAAGCAGTTAATTATTTTTAGAAAAAAGTAAATTAAAAAAATTTATACTCATTTAATTTTTTTTTGTCACTATAATTTTTTTGTTATATATATTAACTCAGCTTTTGACAATTAAACTAATTGAGATAGCTTTATCATGTATAACATCCAGTTTAAAAACATTTTTTAGTGCGTAAGTTTTGTTTTACTAAGATTATAATTGCGTCGGCAATATTTTACTTTTTTATGTTTAGTATCAACAACTTAATTTCTTAAAGTACGAAAAAAAGAGAGAAAAAAAAGGTCTAGATTAAGAAAAAGATAAAGCAACAGATATTTTTACTGTTACTTCTGTAGTGTATTAAAGTACAGTGTGTTATATTAAAAGTTGATTTATAGTATTAGTAAAAATTTTGTATGCTTTGAAATCAAAAATTCTGCTTTTTTATTACAAAATTTTATTTTTGTTCAGCTGTAAAATTAGTGAAAACAGTTAAGATGTAAAAAATTATTTGCTATAAATCATAATGTTTAAAGTTCAATATAGCGTTCAGTCAGTATTTTATTGATTAAGGTAATAATCAGTATTTGAAGAAAATAACATTCAATATCAAATATAGAGTTGAGTTTATTTACAATTTCGTAAGATCTTTGTTCTAAGTTTGAATAAATTTTTCAACTATATGAAAAATTTTGGTTCTAAGAACTTGAAAAGAATAAGTAAAACTAAACTTTATTGTTTTCTTTTTGTTGTAAAACAGGCCATGAAAAGTACTTCTGTCAGCAGTTGTTTTCATTGCCGTAAACATGTAGATTTAACGCTACAAGTAGTGCGATTGCCAATTTGTTGTGATAACTAGACTACATATTGTCACATGGTTCAATTAAACTTTTTTATATTGCTTCAATAAAACAGTCAAAAAACTTTTTAAAACTTTTAGTAAATTCAGGTTATGATTCTTTTGCAGTTGGTGTAAATTATATTTTGTGCAATATGGAACTCGAGCTGTATAAGCAGATAAAAAAATTATCTTCAAAGTATTCAACTCTGAATGTAAGTGTAAATACCTTACCAAAGTAAAAAAACAATAGTTCAGATTCTAATTGTAAACATAGTAACTTTTTTTTAATTAACAATAAATAAAAAATTGTTTTAAAGTACTAATTAAAATTAAAAGATTAGTATAAAATATTTACCCAAGGAACTCGATTTTAATAAATTTAATTTAAATAATTAAAAATCAAAACGAACATTTAATAATTAA
Organism: Thalia democratica; assembly: GCF_965202585.1. NCBI lineage: Eukaryota > Metazoa > Chordata > Thaliacea > Salpida > Salpidae > Thalia > Thalia democratica. Next base: position 9,730,515 of record NC_139173.1, on the reverse strand, counting down.
TTTGATTAAAACTAAAGCAAATTTAGTATCTTAAACATTTTCATTTATTAGGTTTTTTTACAAATTAACTTACTAACTTTGATCAATTAACTAATCAGTAAAGTTAGTATTTCAATTGATGATCTATTAGTCTTTATTTTTGGCTAGTTGACCTCATTGGTAGTTTTTTTAAAATTTATTTTATGGTTTTTGAATTGTGAGGTTAAACTATTCTTGTTTTTAATAAAGTATATCTAATTCGAACTTTTTGAACTTTTTATTAAAACTAACTTTTTTGTTTAATTGTGAGAGATAAAGCAGCAAAAATGCATCATAGATTGTAGTTATCAAAGTTTTTACCTTTTTTAAATCAATCAATACTTTACGTAATTGAAAAAAAGCAGAAATTTTATTCCATATTAAAAAGCTATGTTTAGGTTTAGCTATATTTTTATTTTGTTTAAAATATTTTACTGAAAAGTCAAAGTTAATTCATAGTTTCGATAAACATTATAAATGATATATTTTCATTAAAATGGCTTTTTTAATAAAAACAGATTATTTTTAAAGTTAGTACAAACTTCTTAAAACAACAAAGTTTGAGTAAAAGTCTTCTTAAAAACAGTTAATTTCGAAAATGTGACTTATAATGCTTTGTTTGAAGTATGAAAACTTTTTTTTTTTAATGTTTTATAATTACAAATTTTTCTCACGGTCAATTAACCGTTAAAATTTTAAAGGGCAATTGTAATAAATTCGAAAATTTTCATTTTTCAAAACAAAAACATCTTTTTTTTACAAATTTTTTATTTAAAAAATTAAAAATAAGCTATTTTTGAACTTATACGTAGATAAGCTACACGATTGTATCAAGTTTTAAAGCTATTTATGGTATTTTTACCCTTTTAAACGTTTAAAAATAGAAAACCATCTCTTTAGTTTATATCTTAGTTAGTAAAGTTTTAATTTAAATTTATTTTTAAATAAAAAAAAAATTAATAAAATACACTAATCAAAGACATTGTTTAAACAATGTATAACCATGTACAAAAGACTTATGTGTAAACAATTACAGTCAAGCTAGATACTAACTAAACCGACATGCCTAGTTTTAAATACTTTTAAGACTTTTTTTTATATTAACCATTGTTTTACTATTAGTTTATTTAAATTTTAATACTTTGCTTTGTTTACACTAATAATGCATAGATTAATAAACTTTTAAACTGTAAATACAGAAAAAATTGTAGTAAAGTTTTTTTTGCTGACTAAAACAAAAGCTAAGACATTTTTATGTAGCGAAGCATAAGTTAAAAGAAAAGTAAATCTAATAAAGACAACTTATTATTAGTTTGATAGTAAAACTTTATTTTCATTAAAATAGATTTAGTTTGAAGTTTTAAATTGTCAATCAAGCTGACTTGTTAATTTTTAACAGTAATAAACTGTAAGTAAAAATACATGACTTAAAAGTATAAATTTTATAAAGTTTACTTTGTTATTGGTTTAATACTCCAAAAAAGTTGTTTTAAATAAAAGTTTTGAACAAGTAATGTATTTCTTATCGTAGTTAAGGTTTAGAAATATTAATGTTTTTAATCTTTTAGTTGCAAGTTCTACTTTGATTTTTTTATTTACGGTTTTTTTATCTGATTTTTCCTATATACATAACTGAACAAGTTGTTTAGGTTTTAAAACTTTAGATAGTAACATTTACATTTGACAAGTTTCTATTTTCAAAGCTTTTAAAAGTTAGTAAAAAAAAAGTAAAGAAATTAACAAAATGGCAAGTATTTATTATGACTCTATTTCTACATTGAAGTTTAAACCACCGATATAAAAGTCTTTATTTTTATAATTGTATAACATATTTTTTTAAAGACTAAGTAATGAGTTTGTATACTGATAATTAAACTGTTTTACGTCAAAAAAATATCTTCAAAAAATTAATAGTTACAACAAAATTTAATTTATTAATTTACTTTAAAGTTGGTTAAATTTTTACAAAGTGTTGTTATAAGAAGAGTTATTCATCTAAAGCTATTAAAGTGACAAAGTTGTGGTAAAATAAACATTAATAAAACTCTAGACTTAAAAAAAAACTTTTGAAATTATTTTTTCGATTAACTTATGAGTTTAAATTTTAACACTAATGCTCGAGGTTTCTATCGATATACTAGCTGTTTTAAAATGAGATAAAGCGAGCTTTTTTTTCAAAAGAAGCATTTTAACTTTTGAAAAGCGAATGTTGTTCGTTTTTAATTGCTTCCTCACTATAGCAGCTAAACCTAGATGCAATTTAAAATAGAAAGTAGTAACTAAAACATAGATTTGGATTTACAGTTCAAAGAAATGTTTTAGTATTTTTGCAGTTTAGTTAAATTGCTATGAATAAATTTTATTTTTTAAATGAAGAATTAAAAAAAAAAAGCTTTTAAAGAAAAACTTATAGTTTAAATGATACTAAAAATATTGTTTAATCAGTCAATTTGAGTAAAAAAAAATATCTACCACGATTTCAATACAACTTCAACCTATTGGCAGTTAAATCAATTAAGATATTGGTAAAAATCTGGTTTTAAAGTTTTTGAATAAAATTTTGACCCAATTTCAAAAACAACTAAACAAAAGAATATGCTAATTTTTAAAAATACAAGTTAAAATAAATAGCAGAACTAAAAAAAATTAACTTTATTTTTAACTTTTATAAAAAATTGTTTATACAATTTATAAAACTAATAGAAGAAAGTTATAAGAAAATCAAGGCTAACAGTTTTACAGATTTAGTTTTTAGAGTATCAAATACTTATCTAGAAAATTTTTTTTAATTTAGTCAACTCCTAAACTACTTTACTACTACTAATAACAATTAAGTCATAATTTCGCTTCTTAAGAAAATTATAAGCGGACCTTAAATATTTCAAAATGCTATTTTTAAAAACAAGAAGTTATAAAAAGACTTAGTTGTTTACTTAAAATTTTATTAAAAAAGTAAAGCATCAAAAAAAAAAAGTAACTAGTCTGTTTTAAATTTTTTTAAAGTTCAAACAACTAAGTAAAGTAAAAACAACTGAGCAGGTTAAAGTTATATCTTTCTAAGATCAAAATATTTAATTGAAAATACAAAAATTATAAGTTAATAGACAGTTTTTAACAAAAAGTCAGTGTAAGTATCTATTTTTTATAATGATATATTTTTTTGAGAAATTAAATGCTATTAAAAATATAAAAAGCATTAAGAAGCAAGATAGAACTTAACATATTTTTTAGTAGAATAAAGGTAGTAGAATAAAAAAAAGCATAAAAAACGTTTTCACGTTATGGTAAACGTGTATTTAGAAAATTAACATTATAAACAGGATCTACTTGATAAAACGTTTTTATAAAAATATGTACTTAGATTTAGTGATTAGTTTATAAGTGTGAATTATTTAATATTTAAGTGTATAGCTATCGTTATATATACACGAGTTTTCTAAATACTTTTCTATTTACAACAATCATGATTATATAAATGCATAATTAAGTTTGAAAAGTTTACGAAAAATTAAAAAATGAAAAAAACTTTAACTAGGTTTGTTTACAAAATCGGTTTATACTTTATTAGAAATATATTTTATTATGTATATATATACATATATATATGTTAGTTTTGATATTGATAGTATTGATTAAGATTTATAAACCATTTGAAGTTGCCAGTGAGAATACTTTGTTTGTTGAAGTAGTTTTTGAAGCAATTTTTTAACATGTTTCAAGATTTTTTTCTTAATGCAAACTAAAAGTTTTCCTTTATTTAAATATTTTAACTTTTGAATTTACTCTATAGTAAGGAAACTAATTAAAAACAGAACAATTACCTAATGTTATAAAATAGTAACAGTAGTTAAACGTTTAACCATTACAATAAAACTACTTATTTTCAAAGCTCTAAAAATATTGAGATAAATTATTTAAAAAGATCAAGTTTTTATTTTTTTTTAAATAATACAAAAATCTTATCTAGAATAAAAAAGCAGCACATTTTTTTAAACACTTTATTCATTAAGAATGAAATTGTACATTAGTGTTTGTAATATTGAAAATGTAATAGCATGATATTTTAAAGTAAAGATGTCAAACATTCATTGATGTATGAAAGTTTTAAAACAAAAGACAAGTGGTATTCATTACTTCAAACTACTATCATTAAAATGAGACAAACTCTTTATAAAATTTGTAATTTTTTAATTGTCATGTAATTTTTTGATAATGCTTAACGTTTGTAAATATAATGTTGACTTTTATATTATTTCAATAAAACGCAATTAACAAAGTTAATTTTTAACGTTAGAACAGTTTAAAAAAGTTTTTTGTTAGCTGCATGAATTTTAATCATATACCTCTGTAACTACTATTTTATTTAATTGGTTAAAAATTTTATTTAAAGATCCATATACTAATACTAACAACTTAAAGAAAATCTGATAACTTAACTGATGTTTTTACAGTTATCTTTTGTAATGATAAACATATTGAAAGGGTCACTGTTTAATCTATTTTTCATTGGCATAGGATGGTATTCAACTGAATTTGTTTTGGAACACGCTCAATCTATTCAAAGTAAGTACTTTGTTAGCTCTAAGTTTCAGTGTTCTGATAAAGTTGTAGAACAACTTGCAACAGTTAGTTATAAATACAGAATATTTTTATAAGTACTAAGTGTATATAAAAAGTCTAAAAAGATTTATTACAATTACGAAGCACGGCTTTTAAAACTTGAACCCAGTTTTATTGTATTAGCTGTAAAAAAGGATTTTTATTATAAGCTCAAATAAAATGCTAGATATTAGTGCAAAAAAAATATTTAAGAAGGTTTTTCTTAAGTGTCATTCGTGCTTTATTGGCAAATGTATCTTAAAAAAAAGGATAGCATGTTATTTTTAATAGTTTCAATAAAAATCAGACTTCAAAAATCATACAAATTTGTATCTTAAATAGCCACTTATAATTATAAGCAGTACTTTATTTTCATACGAATATATAAACTAAAAATGTATCAAAAGTATTTATAGTCCGTTTAAAATTCTTTAAACACTTATATATTGCTTAGTAAGCTGCTGTAGACATTTTGATTTGACTCTTTAAAAAAGTAATATATTTAAAGTACTTATTACTTTTAGTCTAAAATAACAAATGGTAATACTAACCGTCTAAGTAAGTCTAATTAAAGTTTTTTATAAATCTAGAGAATTTAAAATAATAGCAGAAGTTTATGCTTAGAAATGAATTATATATTTTTTCTATTATCAAATCTAAGACTTTTTCTTAAATAAGTAGAGTATTACACGTTCAAATATAAAGACAAAACATAGATTTTAACTAAAACTGTGTTTATTTTCTGATAAGTCAGTTTAAATACCACACAAACAAAACATATGAACCGTTTTGAGTGATACATAATAACGGTAGGGTATCACTTTTGCACGGCGTCACTTTGCACGTATTTATCCTTTAATTCGGCCCTTAATTCGACCCTAACTCTAACCTTGACTCTAAACCTAACTCAGACCCTAACCTCGTACAAAAGTGACGCTCGTGCAAAAGGGACCTGTCCCCTACAATAACATATACCATAAACATTAAAAAATAAAGACTTTATTTTATACTAAATCTATTAAAAGTACTTTATACATAATGTACTACATAAATCTTTCAGAATGTATACTATCAAAGTAGAAAGTATCTTTTTTATTACTCATATTTGCTTTACAGATTACATAAGAAGAAACAATTGTACTAAGTAAGTCTCTCATAACTTTCTATTATACTCTTAAAATGAGCTAAAACTTTCAAAAATAAGTTTTAAACTTGCATGCTTGCCTAATTTTTTTACCATTTCTAAGGCAATTTAAATTTAATTTATACTCTTTCTGTACAATTAATTTAAACTAACTTATAATTTTTGAAAAATAAGTACTCTTTTAGTGCAACTACTATTTTACTGTTTATAGTAGAGCAAAACATGTTTTTAAAATATAAATAAGTTACAAAAATGTTTTATCACAGAAAGTTCGAATGCAATGAAAATATATTAAAAAATGGACCTGAAATTGACCAAAAAGTAATGAAAGTTGAAAAAAGTTATTACAGGTCTATAACTAAGTACTTGTTCTTCATTATATTTAAAATATAGAAAGTTAATACTTGACATATACACACACAGTGTGTTTACATACATATTACACACATATATGTAACTTTCTCAACTGTTAGATGTTTTATAAAAACAACATAAAATTACTAATTAATTTTAGATAAACATTAACAACAATTTGCAAAGTACTTAATACAAGGAAAGCTAGCATTGTTTCCCAGCGCTACACTAATAAAACATTCTATTGAGTTGTCATAATGCAGTTGGTAGTGCTAAATTTCATATTAACCTAAATTTATAAATTATTCGACTTTTGCCAATGTTTATTGGTTATACAAAATTATTTTATGCTGTTTTACTTTAAATAATCGAATTAGTTTTCAAGCTTTTGTTATTTTATTTAAAACGCGAAAAATATTAATAACATCTGTATGTTAATTAATACACGGGCAAAGTAGTGAACAACATAGCTTTTAGGGACTTTAATTTAGATTTGTTAATTATGAAAACCTTATTTATTATGTGGTGATTCAAAAGCAAAATATCATTAAAGCTGAATTTTCTCAAAATATTAAATGCTTGTGCTTTATTAAAAACTATAGTATATTGAACTATAAAAAAGCGCTCAAAATATTTGACCCTAAGACCTGGTGCACGAAGAACCTTACACTTATCGAGTGGCACACCACGGACACCTTTTAATTTCTTGTCCAGACAAATTTATACAATTTGGATTTTTACGAAGTGATACTAGTTCCTTTTCGAAAATGATTAGAATTGCAATAAAATAGATTTCTATGCTTACTTTGTTGGTTAACCGCCAAAAAGTTTAATCAAACTTTTTTTTTACTCGACAACTAACCTTCAGTTTTTCTAAAACTAGACCTTAAACTAGCATTACGCTTTTTTACATTTTAGTTATTTTACACATCTTTAATTAAAGTGTTTGTAAATTAAACAAAAACGGTTTAGTTTTGGCAATTAAAATTTTCAAAAAGCTTTACTTATCACAATAACTTTAAGTACATAACTTTTCCAATAAGTTTTTTTTTAAACAAAACCTGATAAATTAGTATATTGCAAATCACATCTAGCTTTACTCTTTTAAATAAACTTACATTAAGTTTAAAAAATCTGATAAAAATTCTTTCGTGTGCCGAACTTATAAAAAAAAAGTTTTTGCGGACTGCGTAACTTTGAAAGCTAGTTGTATAAGAATAAATAAAAAAATTTTAAAGAAAAATAGTTATAAAAAAATCTTACATGATAGTAATTACTTCATCTAAACTAATAAATCTAAGATAAATAATTGTGTTTAATTTAATATATTTCAAACTTAATTTAGATCAAAGTAGGTGTGTGTATATAAATGTATTGAAAATAGAATTTAAAAAAAACATTATTATTTTCTACCACAGATCTTTTATTTACCGACCGAGAAAGCCCGAAGAAGACGTGAGCAGAAGGTGGAGGTATCTGACGGGCAAGCACAACTACGAGATGATAAATCAGGAACCGAGAATCGGGCTGAACGGGATGTGGCGGCACGAGTTGCAACAAGTTGAAAATTTCGCGAAAAGTTTCGTGAAAGATACAGGTCTCGCTTGAAAGCTTTATTGTTGATACTATTTAAATTTTAACAGTAGACACAATAAAGTATAACAAAAAGTATTAAATAAAAGTGAATTTATGCTTGAACCAAAAACTTAATTAAAAATTTGTTTTTTTGTAAGTTTGCCTGAAATTTAACTTTAAAGTTGCAGACGTTGGAAAAAACAAGAATTTAGAGCTTGTAGATGTATTCAAACATGAAGACGCTTATCATGGAATAAGGTACATCGTCACTTTCAAAGTAAAAAATTGATTTATTTTATAAACGTTTGTACTTATTATTTGAAATTAATTACCGAATTAAAATATATATATTTATGTAAAAACTAGTTTGGCATTAGATTATGTAGAGAATACTTATAAATTATTTAAAATTAATAAAAATTAAGTTGATAATGAAAATAATTTACTAGATGTAACGTATTCATTAGAAAAAATCTAAAAGAATTAATTATAAACTTGTAAAGTTTAATTATTTTAATGGTTATAAAATTGTCATATCATGAAGAAAAAACTCTTATGCTTAAAATTAAAGACGAAAAATTCATAACTTTGTATAGTTGAAGTTACTTTGTAACAATTAAAAACAAAAACTAAATTGAGCGTGTATAAAACTTTTTTTTAAACATCAAGGAAAAAGAACACGAAACTTCATTTACTACGGTTGAATTAGAACGAAGTTACAGTGAGGGCAAACCAGCTTTGAAAAGAATTGTTTCTGATGCTAATAGTGACGTCATTAACCTCATAATGCCCATTTCAAAAGTAAAAGCAATTTTATACCATTTGCTTTTCAAAGTATGTACAACTAAAGTCGACTTGAAATATTTAAAACTGTAACGATAATAGTTCCTAATTTTATATTGTCAGGTTTTGAAATAGTATGCATAGCTTAAAAATATTTAGTAAAAATTTTTGTAGGCTTAAATATAAAGAATAAAACTTAAATCATATTTAAAGTATTTTAGGTAAATTGATATTCTCTAATAAGTAACCCAATTTTTTTTCTAAAGTTTTAGATAATAAAAAATTAATAATCATAACAAATCTATTTGTTTTTCACTTTCGAGGTAGCTGACCGGTTTTTGCGCTTTCTAAAAAACATCGAGGAGAGAGTACTGGTGAAAAACGCGCGCGGAATCCGGCTGGTCTTCGTCATATTTCAAAGCGACGATCAAGCTGCCGACGACGCGACAGTGAGCACGATAAAGAAGTTCCGCAAGAGAAACGCGAAAGTCGACATCAGGTACAAGAAGTTGGGAGGGAAGTTCAACAGGGCACGAGGGTTGCACGCCGGTATTGAGCTGGTGAGCTTTTAATTTTCTAATTTGAACAAACAAATAGAAAGGTGATTGTATACGAGCTGCATCAATCACGTAAATTTAAAACATGGCTTTGTGCTACTTGAAGCAGAAAAATTGCATATTCTTAACACACCGCGTTTATGTTGATTTTTTTGAATACAAGTTTTTTTTGTTATACAAATGGTTTTATTGTGTTAAGTAAAAAAAAAATTTTTTATGAAAAATTTTTTTTAAAACACTTCAACTAAAATAAAGATTTTTTAACTAGGTGTAAGTAAAAGAGTGACTTTACACTAAGTTTATATAACCCGTAAACATTTTGGCAGAAGTTCGGCGGTTTAAAAAAAAAAAAAGATTATATTTTTAAACGGTAAATGCAAAAAAAAAAAGCTAACGGAGCATTTTACAGGTGGTATATTAAACAACAAAAGTAGCGCTCGAAAATTATGGGACGTGTTAAAAAGACTTTCGGTTATCATTCTTATTAAACTTTAAAACACGACTTAATTTCATTTGAAACCATGTTTTTTTTTTAAAAACAAACACCTAAGAAATATAACTAAAACAAAACCGATTTACTGATATTAATTCTGTTATTCTGAGTCTTTTTACACCAAAATTATACAATTTTTAATGATAGATGTAAAAAAATATAAAACAACTGGAGCATGTAAAGTTAAAATAAATGATAATTAATATTAATTGTCATAGATATAAAACTTTATTAGCTTTTAATGACTTAAAATAGGTTATAATTTTTTTTTTCGAAAGTAGGTTTAATAAATCTTTAGTATTGAACTATTGATTTTTGTTATGGTGCCTTTGCTTATCTTTTTTCTTTTTATTTTTGATTAAAAGTTTGTTGTTACGTAGTCTAACGAAAGCATTTTATCTATTTTTAGAGATAATAAGCGAAACTTATTTTTTGCAATTTATGTTAAAAAACGTTCATTTTTCATTTAAGAAAAAAAAAGAGTTTTTTGTTTAAGTTTTGTAATGTTTTTATTTTGATGTACTTTTAAAAATCGTTGTGTAGTAGTAATCTTTACCTTATAGATATTTTTAACTTTATGAAAACTTTAATCATATTAATGTTAACTAATTTTCAAAATGGTAAATGTTTTCAAAGTTGCTTTATACGTAGTTAAGTCCGCAAAAAATTTCTGCTCTAGTATATTTATTTTCGTTCTTAAATTCAACTTTTAAGTATTTCATTGCAGTAGTTTACAAGTTTAAAACCTGTTGTTCACTCTAGATTTTACAGAATATCTTACTCTTGATAAAAAACACTTATGTTTGTAAACTGTCTTTATGAAAAAAGGTTAAAAAAATTGTAAATAAAGTTAAACTTAAAGAAATATACGGAACAATACAAAAGTATTTACAAAATACTCAGTTTTAGTTTTCTGTGCGCAAGAAGAAAGTTTTGTTCATGCGTATTTAAAAAAACACTACTTTATTGTGTTTATTTTTAGATATTTTAAACCAATTTGTGTTGCCTGAGTACTATCATATTCTTTATTCTTTTGTTAACAACTTTTTAGTGGGTATTATATTGCTCTTTTGATGTTAAAGTTTTAAATTTATACAGTATGTTTCATTGTTTAGTTTTTTGGCATGAATAAAACTTTTGATTTCTTGTACTTAAGTTCAAAAAAAAAATTTAAAGAGTTTGCTGAACTTTCATTTTTTATGTTTGTGCTGCTTTTTATTTAATAATCGACTTTAGTTGTGTTTGTGCTCATGTAATTTATTAGAGCAACTTTGTATATTTCATTCAAAGAAAGAAAATTCTTATGCCTTATGTTATGTATTGTATAGTTATTTTTAACTTACATACTAATTTAAACATTTTGTGATATAATAAGGTTTGTGCTACTGTGTTTTTAAGCTAAATCTTGATTTGTTTTTGGTTTTATAGAGTAGCGGAACGGGTCAAATATGCACGAAGAGACACTTTTGCACGAAGACCTTTTTGCACAGAGGTTCACTTTTGCACAAAAGGTCATTTTTGCACGAGAGTGAAAAAATAAGAAAAAATTAAAAGAAAATAGATATAAACATTACAAAAAAAAACAAGAAAATAAAATGTACCGGCTAAGGGTAACAGTGACAGTAGAAACAAATAACAAAAAAAAAAAAAAAAAAGTTACCAACCGAGGGTAAGGTTTATGGGTAACAGTGATAAAAAAAACCTAATAAAAACTATTAATCAAAAAAAACAAGAAAATAAAAAGATAAAATCAAAATTTATAGAAAAGCAAAAAGACAAAACCAAAAAGAATTACCGACCGAGGGTAATAGTAATAGAAAAAATAAAATAATTAATTAAGGTAAAAAAAAACTTTTTTTTTCATCCCGTGCAAAAGTGTCTTCGTGCAAAAGTGTCTCTTTATGCATATTAGACTACTACCCACAGTATAGATTTATTAAAACGATAAATTAATCTATTCTTTTACAAGAAAGAAATCAATTAATAGTTTAGGCTCTTACATTTGTAATTAAACTTTATTATATTGTTAAAAGCTAAGAACTACATATAGTTAAATTTTAAGTAAAGCTAGTGTAAATAATTTCAATAAAAGGTGAGCAGAGATGAGATTGTGATGTTTTTGGACGTGGACATCGCGCCAACACTGGAATTTTTGCGACGCGTCAGACTCAACGTGGTGAGGGGCGAACGTGCCATGTTTCCTGTTATATTTTCACAAGTAGGTTTCCACTAGCTACACAAATATGCTTAACTATAATGAACTGTTTAAAAGAATTTAATTGTTTAAGTACTTATTAGCATTTAGTTTAATTAATATAAAGTGATAAATAATGAATACAAAAATAGTGTACTTAAACAGTAATTAAATTAAAACAAATTATTTTAAACGAGCTTAGCCTAAAAATAAATAAATACTTCGCTAATGAATACAAAAATAAAAGTAAAGTATTTGTTCAGATGTTTTTAGATACGAAAACAATAAAAACTACACAAACAAATTAAAACAAAACTCGATAAACAGTTTGCAATTATTTTAATGCGTCAAGCTCAATTAACATTATTCTCTTCACCTAAAAATTTTCGCTACACAAAAGCTTTCATCATTAAAGATTTTTTTTTAGGATAAAATTTTAGCTAACAATAGACTAATTGTAAATTTTCTTGAATTTTTTTTTTGCATATACACAGTTTAAATACATTTAAGTACGACCCACAAAATGACTACTCGTCTTAAACGTACAAACTATGTACTAAGTAAAGTGTTTTGTTAAGATGCTTCTACTTGCAATTAAAAGTTACCAACAAACTGAAGCAATGACTATGACAAGGGATCGGCAAATTTTGACCCACAAAGAAATAATCAGTGTGATGTACCTATCAGCTAATAAGTATACTTTCTATAAACATTAAGGCAACCCTTTTTGGTGGTAACTTAGATTAAAGCTGTAAATTACTGATTAATAGTGCTTAGTTGTTGAATTTTTCATAACAATTTAAAAAAAACGGTATTTTATATTTACTACTACAATTTTTTATAATAACTGCACCCCGCAAGTAAGTTTTTCTATAAAAGTTGGTCCGCTACTTATAAAAAGTTACCGATTGAAATCAATTTGAAATTGCTTTGATATATTTAGAATTCATTTTTTAATTAAAAAAGTTTTTCTTAGCGTTAGTTGTCATGATCAAAGTTACTTTATTAGCTAGATAAGATTTTAATTACCAAAGAAGGCCTAATATTGTCAATGTTATAACTTTTTTACAAGTATAATTTTTTTAGTACGACCCTGAAATACTGAAAAAGTCTTCTTTACTGTACGAACCTTTGAAAAACGAGGTGAAAAAAGGCAGTGAAATCAGCAAAAACAACGGATTTTGGTTGTACTACGGCTATGGAATTGCTGCAATTTACAAAAGTGATTATAAAAAGTCAGGTGGTTTCAAGTAAGTTACAGTGCTCGTTAATAAAATAAGAATAACAATTATAATTAGCATATTTAGTAAAACGAAATGAGTAATTAATATTAAATTAAATTCAAACAATTCAACATTCACTGAACTATATGTAGCTAGAGTTAATATGCTTACTATACATCACATATAATATATGCAATGTCTATTTAAATTTTAAGCTTGAGCTTTTTTTTCTTTTAAACACTCTTAATTTTTGATCTGTAATATAAAAATAATATGTATATCAAAAATTTCAGAATAAACAACTAAGTTTTTTGTTTTATTTAAAATAAACTTGAAAAAGTTTATAATAAAGTACGTCTAAATTAAAATTTAAGTTTTTGCTTTCCTAAAAACTTATAGAATTAAAAAATAAAATAAAAATCAGAATTGACATCGAAGGATGGGGCGGCGAGGACGTTGATTTGTACAAGAAGGTCATAACAGGGGTTTCCCCCGAATTCGAAGTCATGTCTACGGTGGACAGGGACATGGTGCACGTTTACCACGGGCGCAACTGCGACCCCAATCTCCCTGACGACCAGCACCACATGTGCATCGGGGCGTGGTCGGAAACTCTCGCGAGCCATCTGGTGGCCGGAACCCTGTACTTGAACGAGAGTCGCGCCGTTGTGACGTAAAAATGACAAACTGTTTCTCATACATGCGTATAATCATATCTGTTTAGTTCTTCACACACGCGTTGCTGTTCAATATACTTGAAAAAGCTGCATTTTTGTACAAATAGCAGGATAGCTGCACTTTTTCTTCAAAAGGATTCAGAGTACCTTGTCGAAACGCTTTAAATGTTTAATTACTTTTAGATAACTTGTAATTAAAAGCAATTTTTTTTTGATGATGAAATACAAAAATGTTATTCATTATATGCTTGATATTATTATACTTTATTATAAATTAATAAAATAGTTTCAAAATATTGTTGCCAAATTACAAAAAAATTGTTTAAAGTCATTAATGTTTTAGTTTATTTAGGTCGTTTTTTTACAATTTTCATACAAACTAGGATGAAGTTAATTTTTGTTGGTCTTATCTATATATATTCTGCTGCATCTCTTTTCTTAAAATTTACTTTTTATGTTAAAAACCAAGGTATTTGATTCTTCAAAACTACTTGAGAAAATACAGAGAATGTTAATAGTTTCTTTTAAAATTAAAGAATTTCAAAACACCTATTAAATAAACTAATAATACTAGTATTATTGACTTTACTTTTATCAAAATTTTTATAGTTATCTCTTACTACGAATAAAAAAGTGTCGCTATTCTTAGTTGCAGTATATTATTCTTGAAATTATATTGTGCAAAAAAAAACTTATACTAGCATAAATATCGGACTACTAAATTGATCCTTGAAATAATTAAAAAACTAATCAGTTGTAGACAAATAAATTTTTTAGAACGCAAATAAGTTTATCAATAAAAAAATCACGTTTAACAATTAGACCGTACTTATACAAAATACTTTATAACATAAACCTTGATATCCAAAACCGTTTAACAACTACTACATAGTTTTAGTATTAAAAGACACTAAAATATTTCTAAAATGTGAAATTTACCACTATCATTTGTAAAAACACTAACCAAACATTCTACCTTGTTTAAAAGTAAACTACCTGCTTTTTAAATACTTAAATATTAGTATCGAAACTATGTCATCTTGATGACTTAAGTAAACTTACATTATTAAAATCAGTGTAGTTATAAAAAGTTGTATTGTAAGTTTTTGATTGCAAAATATTATTTAACAGTTTTACGTCTTTTTTTATTTAAAGGCTCAGTAAATTAGGTAAATCCTATAGTTTAAGTTAAGTTGGTTAAGATTTTGGTCAGTTGATTGTTTTACAACGTTTTAATTGTTTAAAAGAACAAAAACAAACCAATTTTTTATTTTGTTATTTTTCAAATACCATACAATTTTCAGAGTTATATTCAACAGATTCTCAAAACAAAACAGTTGTTCATTTAGTTTCTCTAAATATTGTCAGTTGCTAATTATATCAAACTTTGTAGAAACAAAATAGAACTTCTAGTGAATAAGACTTGACTAATAACTGAAGACCTCTAGCTAGATAACCTAGAGCGAAGCATTGTTCTGTTTTTAGAATCTGTTAAATAAAGTTTTGATAATTTGTCACCTTATATGTTAAAAACTTAGATTTTTTTTTTCAATTTAGAAGTAAGTTATAACAATTTATAAGTAAGAAAAAAAAAGCTTAAATAATTAATAAATAACTAAAATGTGCTTATAGCTTAGTTTAAAAATTCTATTGTATTCAAAATCAATCATTTGTATGTTTTTGAGAAAAGCTTTTTTAAAAGCAAATTTACATAAATCAATGGAATGTATAAAAATAAAATATCACAAGTTGAGGCAAAAGACCTAAAAGATCCAGATAATCTAAATACGTTACAAAATGACTAAAGCCTTAACACGAAAAACCACTTATGATATCTGAGCTGCGCTTTTTATCAAAACTTTTAAAGCCGAAACACTAAACTTTATCATTTTCAAAGCATGCTTCAACTTCAAAACAATTCGAATTAAAATTAAGAACTAGTTTAGCGACTTAACCCCTGAGCTTAACTACCTTGTTGGTTTAAAAAATTTAACTTATCTAACCTACTCTTGTTTGTGCAGATCTAGCTAAAAATTTTACTTAAAGATAAAAAGTAGTACTCCAGTAAAGCTTAAACACTCAAGATCAAATAAAAACTGTGTTACTCTTCTACGGAGTTTTATTTTTGCACTTTTCTTATTGAACTACATTAAGATGACCAAAGTAGACGGGTTAGTTTAGGCAGGAGACATCGGTACACAAGTAAGGTAAAAATTTTGAGAGTTGACATTAAGAGTCATGATTTGAAAGGTAGGAGTATAAAAGTTAAAGTAAGAAGCTATTGAAAAAAAACGAAGAGTAAAAACTTAGATTTATGCTTAAAGGTTTTGTTTTAATGTGTCAACTATTGGTTGAAGGATTAAGGTTATATGTTTAAGATTATAGTTAAAGTGTGATTTTAATGTTGCATTTTAAGGATTTTCCGTCAAAAACTTGAGTTAAAACTATTTGTTTAACAGTGACGCTTCATTTAATACATGTCTGATAATTATCTAACAAATGTTAAAAATTTGTTTAAAAAGGTAACGATTTAGTACTTAATTGGACTACAGTTTTTTACAGTTGTGTTATATAGTTAAGTAAAAAATATATAAGTTTTAAGTTAATTTCACGTGTTAGGAGTCTTTACTTAAATTTTTTTATTATTTGATCAAAGATAGGTTTTAAAGCTGAAGTTATCTTAATACTTGTAAGAGAGTCATCCCATTCGAATCGAACATTAAAATTAAAAGGATTTGCTTAAAGTACATAAGTTTTTTATATGAACCATTTAATTAAATAATAGTCTATCATCACACAAAACAATCTGATTACATGAACCAATTGAAATATTTTACTGAAAAATGGGTAATTTTAAGAATGATATTTTCATATAATAATATTTTTGACCACGAGAAAAACGTCAGTATTAAACTTCGATGACTATTTTCAATCTTAATGATTAAGTCTTTTTTATGAAAGGCATTTCAAAGAGCTGAACAATTGTATCACTTTACAATTATATTTTGCTAGAAATTTTACACTATTGCTTAAATAAACTTTTTAACAGCATGATATTCATGCTAATATTATTAATAATCTTAGAAGACTGACGTTACAGCTTACATAAGTGCTGTTAATTATATTTATTGCATCAGTAGATTTTCAGAAACTATTTTAATGAAATTCAACAAAAACTTAAACTAAATGAAAACACTTAACATTGTAAAAAACATTTCTTAAGACTAGTTTCTAAGATAGGGGTGGTCAAAGTACGGCTTCGACCCGATGATTTTCAGCAAAAAGTAGCGTTGGGTAATCGTTTTAATCCTAAAAAGTTTTATTATTGTTCTAACCTTTTGAAAGTTACGCATACCGCAAGGATTTTTTTGATAGTCCTAGGTTTAAAATAAGTCGGAGCCAAAAATATTTTTTCTAGTAATCTGGCAAACCGAATAGAAAAGTAAGCCGCTCCTTTTCTAAACATTTGAAAATAGTTGTTTTCAAGTGTTTAGAAAAAGGTGATGGTGTTTTCTTAATCGCTTAATATTTAAAAAATAGATCTTTTCTGTAGATTTCTTTTTTGGTAACTAATCATTTTGAAATATTTGAGAAATTAGTGTTACGTTTTAAAAACAACTAAATTCTTTTTAAATTTTAATAAAGTCAATAAATAAAGAGTACAAAAAAGGTAGCCAAAATAAATTACAAAATAAAGACACTTTTATTATCTAACATGGCTGCAACTTTTGAGGTAAAAAAGATAGCCTGGGTTTAAAAAATAATAATATTAGCAAAAATGTAAATAAAAATTTACTAAGCTGAAGTATCTAAAATTATTAAAAAAACTTAATGAAAAAAAACTAGCCAGAAATTTAGGAAAAGCTATAAACTAGACTAACTAACGAAAAAGGTTAAACTAAACGGAGTTCTTATGTGGCAATAACTCTGATCTTTATTACAGGTATTTTTTTTTCTTAACACAAATTTTTTAAATGGCTTTCAGTTTAGTTACACCTGAAACTTATTTCTGCCGTTATGTATAACTTTTTATTGTATGCTAGGTACCCTAAAGCTGTAAATGTTTTAAAATATGTTTTCATTCAATTTATACCAAGAGTAACGGATGGCTTGCTTAATAATATTTTAGAATCAAAAATTTTAAAAGAAAATCAGTAGTTGGAGTTAGGTAGTCAAAATTATTAACCGTAATAAGGTATTTAAAATTGATGGTTAGAACGAATAACGACTTTTGATTACAAATGTACTTTTGAAAGTTTTTGAATTTGAATAACTTTAAAACAGATTTATAAAAATTTTCCACTTAGTTGTGCACAAGATGTTTTCAGAATAAAAAAGTACATATCGGAAGCCGAAAATTTGTGATGGGCGATCTGTGTTGTAGTTTCAAAACAAAAAGTTTAATAGCAATCAGTAAATTTTATTAATTATGTTTTGAAGAATTTTATTAGAAAAATTTAAGATTTATTTTAGAAAACTACTATTTGTATCTAAGAAGTTATATGAGGCCTAATAGGTATCATAAATAAAAACAAAACCAGAGTTTTCAATAGTAATTGTATGTATACATATTTTAGTAAATGGAAATATGTGAGTTAATAAGTAGTTTATAGGTAATTTTTAAAAAGGGTCGAATCAGTTATCAGGTAAACTGATATCTAACTGCAGTTTTGAAATTTTAATTCTAAAACATAAATCAAACATGAAGGAAACAAAATAAGTCTCATAAATAATCATAACTACTTTTGTTAGTCAAAACTTAATAGACATGTATTTCACATAAAAATATTTCATGGTATAATAATTAAAACAAAAAAGCACACTTACAAATTAAGCAACCAAAGTTATCAATTTTAATGTCATTTAGGCTTTAAAACTATTCTAACATATCATAAGAATTTTTAAAATAAAGTAGTGTGAAATACTTGTTTTTTTTATTAGTACTACTAAACAAGAAAAAGTCAAACAAATGAGCTTATTTTGGAAAAAAAATCAATAAATAATTTCATATATTGAAACATAATTAAACGACTTAAAGTATTTTTTTTCAAATCCAATAAAATAAAACTAGAATGAAAAAAAACTAAGAACTAACAAGGATAAAAAGTTGCTCTGTTTTATGAACGCTTAAATTTTTTATTTTATTTAGTAAAAATTATAAAAAGTTACCAAATTTTTTAGTTTAAAATACTTGAAACTCATTCATTTATTAAAAGCGCAAAAGCAAAAAATTACCTAAAAGCTAAAACCGTTATCTAGCATTTAAGCACAAATAATTATAATCATGCTTATAGTTCTAAACACTAAAAAGAATATATCTTAAGTTTTTCATAGTACATAAAACTTTAATACTGTTTTCATAAAACAATTAATTAGCTCAGAAAAATAAAATCAAAACATTATTAACCAGTAGATTAAAACTGTACTTAGAGCATTATCAAGTAAAAATTTTAATTATTCTATTGCATACAATTTCCCTAAAATTTTCTACAACACCACAACATCAAACTCTCAAATCCAGTCTGGACTTGAAGTATTGTGGCGCGGCCTCCTGCAGCCAGAACGGGTCGACCACACAAACGTTCCTCATGTAGCATTCGTTCGTCTCCACCAGCTCTCCGTAGACGATGTGGGCCGGCTTGCAGAACTTCAGGCAGGATGAAGGGTGGATCCTGACCTTCTGACCGGTGGCCAGGGTCTTGTAGCTGCCGTCCGATTGAAACTCTGCTGATTGGGCAAACATCCCGCTTGCCACGCATTTTCGAACAGTCATGAAATCACGGCTGGAACTCATTTTGATGCCGTTTTTCATGCACAACCCGCGCAGCTGTTTTCTTATGTCCTTCGCCTGGTTCAGGAACCTTTCACTAACATAGTTCTCCTGACACCAACTCCTGCTTCCCTCCTTGTTGAACGCACGATACACTTTTATCAGCGTTATGAAGTCTCCGACGCTTGATTCAAAGCGGTTGTGACACCTCCTTGCTTCTTCCACAGCATTTGTTGGAGTGATGAACACACTGTCGACGGACAGCATTGAAACCAAAGTTAGAAGCTCCTCAACACAATCAAATTTTTCAGATGTGAGCAGCGCCTTGGACAATTTTGGCTCGAGGGGAAACCTTGCCATTTTCTTGCCCAATGGAGTTAATTCAAAGCTGCCTTCTTCGTTCAAGTCCTTTTCAATAGCATCAAGCAATGTAAGCTCTTCCACTGCTTTTTTGATGGTTTTATCATCTGGTTTGTCAAAGAAATCAAAGCTAGTCACATTGTTTATCCCTATGGCAATAAGTTGCAAAAGTGTGTTACTGGCGCTACACCTTTTTATTTCTGGTACCGTGTCTTCTTTGAATTTTAAATACATTTCTTGTGTGTACATTCGTTTCACAATCCCATCTCTCTGCCTACCAGCTCTACCTTCTCTCTGAGTAGCTTCTGCCTGTGAAACCCACTCAACTTTCAATGTGTCAATGCCTCTTACTGGATCAAAGCTTTTTCTTTTAACTCTTCCACTGTCAACAACAAATTTGATACCGTGAATGGTCACTGATGTTTCAGCAATGTTGGTGGCAAGAACAACTTTTCTTGAATTTTTAGGTACTGGCATGAAAGCTTTTCTCTGCTGATTTGCCTGCAAAGAAGCATACAAAGGAAATACTTTTAAAGGTGGTGTTTTTCCTAAAAATACCTTGTTGGTCTCTCTTAGAAATTTTGCCAGGTGTTTAATTTCATCTTGTCCAGTTAAAAACACAAGGATGCCATCATCGACTGGCTCAGACTCGTTAATTTTCAAGACAGCTGCAGTAACCAACTGTATGTAATCATCATAGTTCATATTAGGAGTTTTGATGTAATAAGTTTCTATGTTGAACTGGCGACCTTCTATATAATGTGCACGCGCATTAAAATAATCTTTGAACTTATCAGGATCCATGGTGGCAGACATGACTATCAATTTCAACTTGTTATCGCTTCCATCGTGGTTTCGCTTCTGCTGTGCTTGCTTGACAATGCCAAACAAAATATCAGTTTGAACAGTGCGCTCGTGAGCTTCATCTAATATTATGAAACTGTACCTGCTCAGGTTTCTGTCGCCTATTGCCTCCCTCAACAGCATACCATCCGTCATGAACTTGATCTTTGTTCTGGAGCTTGTTTTGTCGTCAAACCTCACAGAGTACCCAACTCTTTCCCCAACGACCGTATTCTGCTCCAAAGCCACACGCTCTGCCACAGTCATTGCAGCCACCCTCCTGGGCTGAGTGCAGGCAATCATGCCTTTCTTCGCATAACCTGCCTTGTAAAGGAACTGTGGTATCTGAGTGGTTTTTCCGCAAGCAGTCTCACCAATTACTATGTGAGAGTCTTCTCTGGCAAAGGCTGCTACTAATTCTTTTTCAATTGGAGCAATGGGGAGGGCCATTCTTTCTTGCCTGACCTTCTGCATCACTGCAACGCTGTTTCCACTGAAGTCTCTTTTCATTATCTTTTTAATATTATAAATACTGAAAAAATTGTTCAACTTATAAGTGTTATTGAAATAAACACTTTTAATTACAGTTTTTCACTTTACTGATTTTTCTTCATAAGTTTTATATAGAACAATTTAATTGTTTAAAATAACAGAATGTTCAGCATGTTATTTAATTATGGTTACCTTTTAAATTTTAAAACTATCCCAAAAGACTTTAAAACTATATTTAGTAACCTAAAACTAGCCTGAGTTATTCTGATTTTTAATATCCTAACAAAACATTCCTCTTTCTACATGCTTATATAACTTATAAACTTTTTTCTTTAAAAAATTAACAAAAAATATGAAAATTCTGCTAAACTTATGTTGTGATAATTTGTCAAAGTATCAAAAGAGATAGCTGCAGGATAAAAGAAAATTAAATTAACTTTTATAACCAAGTCTTTCAATAAAGTTGGTTATTAAATACAAAATAAGTAATGACAAAGTATTGTTACTGGTTCATTTTATTTTCATTTAAATCTATATAAAAAAACTTTGAACCACTTCAAGTTTTTTATAAAAACTAGGTTAGCATTAATTTTTTAAATTGTTTGATTAAGCATTGTGTCTTGAGTTACATAAAAAAAATTATAAATTTAAAAAGAGTGTACTTAGTACACTGAGTTTGTGGATGTTATTCTTTTTTAATGTAAAAATTATCCATAAGAAAACACTTTATAAGTACATATATAAAATAAAGTATTTAAAATACAAGGTTACTATAACTTTAAGAGGCAGCAGTTGTTTAACAAAACTTTAAACTTTTCACAGAGGTATTTTATACTACTAACATTATTTTTCATCTAAACCAGGGCTTAAAAGAAATTTATTTTGTAAAATCAAAAACAAAAAAAATGTTGAACGATTGCTGCCTAAAAGTTTTAGTAACCAAATATTAATTGAGCTGTATTAAAAGAGTTTTAACATTATTTAATATAATTAAATGAGAATCAAATAGTTAAATTAAAGCTGTAAAAACTATAAACAAATTGAAGACATCAAAATTTTAATATGTTGAACATTAAGAAAAGAAAATATTATAAATTTATAAACAGATTTAAATTATAAAGTCAGTAGAAGACTCTATTCTGATATAAACTTTAAATTAACAATTCACTATTTTTACTCTAATTGATGCATTTTCTGTATGTTTATAACAAATGAGTGAAAAAACTAAACTTTAATTAGTCTGTTTGGTTTGACTAATTATATATATAACAAATATACAAAACAGAATAACTTAAGTATAAAAAACTATGAGAAGCTAATTGCAAAAAACAAAATCTTTCTAAATTAACTGGATTCAGATTTGGCCAAACATCAGCTAGGATCCGGCCAGATCCTGATCTTTATTAAAAGTAAGGAACTAGCCTATTCCAGATCCAAGCAAAAAATGGCCGGATTGGGATCTTCTAAGTTTTAGAAAATGTTCCTTGCAAAAATTAGAAAATTCTGTTGCATGGAATTTAAAAAAATAAAAAAACTAAATATCTATATAAAAATTAACAAAAAAAGAAAATTTTTTGTTTTTTGTTACAAAATTTTTAATTTTTTTAAATTTTGTTTCTACAGAGTTTTTTAAATATTTCAAGGAACATTTTCTGAAAATTTGAAGTAGTTATCTCAAAAGATGTAGGAGAATATAGATTTTTAGTCATTTATAGTTATTAGCTGTTTTAGTTTACACCTCCTAAAAGGAACCTATTGTTGCCTCCGACTTTGACCGGCTATATCTCAAAAATTATTTTGAACTTTTAAAATCTGTAAAAAGCATCTTCTGGCTTAGTAAAAACTGTACAAAATAAAATCAAATTGTGAAAAAAGTGTTTTACCCCCACTTGACCGAAGAAAAATTAAATGTATTTAGCTATCATAAGTTTTCAGTATTGCAAAACACTGTTGCATCAATCAATTACAGTTTTGAAATAGTTGGTAAAATATATCTTAGGATTGTCACATAGTACTGAACTGTCAATTTGTTAAAAACTAAATAAATAACAAACTATAAGATTCTGCAAAATATGGTGTTTTTTGTAACAAGAACTTTTTCATTGGTTTATTACTTGAAAGTTTTAAATTTTGTAATATTTACAGTTTACTGTTTACAGCGATGCTAAATTTTTTTGAGGCATTTCTTCAAGGTTTTAAAAAGAACACTCATTTGGGTCTTTTTTTAGTTAAAACCTAAGTTTAAGGTTAAAACTGTGCTAACTAGTATTACAAAATTAAAAAGATACTGTTTAACTTCTTTATATGTATATTTTAATTAAAAAAATTGGGGATAACAAATTTTTATATGTATGGTAGATTATTTGTGTCAAATTAAAATACTACCTTACATGTAAAACTTGTTTAAATAATCTGGTTTTTCCAGGTTTTTTAATGATTTTTGTTCAAAATTTCTTAAATTCCAGGTTGTTCCAGGATCTTTTAGCTTGTATTGTCAAATTCTAGGTTTTTTCACAGTTAAATGTTTTTTTTGCAACCCTGTGTTTAATACATATATACTTTTTAGCATTATTTTATGTTCTTTAATAAATTGTTAATTAAAATTTTAAAGAAGATAAATAAGTATCATTTATAACTGAATCTTCAAGAGCTAATGAAAAAGTTAAGGTATTTGATAATTTTGTTATACACAATGAAATCTTATACTTTGAGAAGTGACTGAAATTAATCTCATTGGTAAGGGAACTAATTTCCTACAAGAACAAAAAACCTCAACAAATGATAGTACTAAAAGGAGATTATCTTTTTTTCAAACTACAGTAGTTAAAATGAATAACTTACAAAAAAAAAAGTATTTATATCCAGTTATTAAGAAGAGCTGAAGTACTAAACTGAAAAGTAAGGTAGATTAAGATTTTTGTAATCCTTCTAGTTTAGTTGATCACACAACTTAATTTAATAGATTATTTTCACAGAAGCTTTATGATTTTATTTTTGTTTTTATTTACATAACAAGAGCTAGATTTTTTAAAATTTACAATAACACTTAATTAATTGAAAATTTCAACTGTTATTGTTGATGGTATTATCACTGAACAAAATTTGTATATCACTTAAATAATGTCATTTCAATAGAATTGGTACATAGGGTTGCAACACTTTGAGATAAAAAATAGCCTGAGTAACTTTAAGCTAGAATGAGTTAGCCAGATTTTAAAAGAAAGAAAACCTGAAAACAAAACATTGCAATTGTATACTGATATTTTTCTACTTTTGTTGGTTGGCTACCAATAGGGCATTTAACTACAAACAAGATTACCAAATGTATTTGAAGAATTTCTTCAAGGTTTTCTGAATTTCATCCAGGGTTTTAAAGCTAAAATTAAGTTTAAAGAGTAAAATTGTACTAAATAGTATAATAACATTAAAAGATACTGATAATCTTAGATGTGTTTTTAAATAATTAAATAAAATTAGATAATCATAAACTTTTAAGAATATTTGTCTCAAATTTAAATTTCAATATGTACATATAAAAATTATTATAAAATTCTGAGATTTTTAGTATTTTTTGTTCAAAAATTCAGTTTTTTATTTTCAAATTTTCTCAAACCCCAGGTTTATTTAGCCTAAATTGTCAAATTACAGGTCTTTCCAGGATTCCAGGTCTTTTTTTGCAATCCTGCAAAAGATTATTACTTTACTTGTAATGGCATAGCCTATAAATATTTAGGCTTTTTGGTACATTTTATCTTCAATTTTTTATTTTAATTAGATATTACTCCTGGAAAATATTATAAAAACTTGATTTGTCTGATCTAGAGTTTTCATGAGATGATTACAGACATAATTAATATTAACTACTCTTCTAGGTCACACAGTGCTAGGCTACAAAAACCAAACTGCTTTTAGAAAAAAAAATCACATTTGAAACTCTAATTAAAACAAAATATTCTGATTCTCAATTTTTTTTTAATTCAGAGTTTTTTTTAAGCATTTGTAAAGAAAAAATCCAAAATGTTAAAATAAAATCATGATTTTAGTGAATTATTTAAAAATTTTTAACTACATGGTAAATTTTATGTGTCAAATCAAAATTTTACTACTAACAATGTATAAAAATTTTTTAATTCCAGGTTTTTTAGTGATTTTTGTTCAAAATTCCAGGTTTTTTTTTGCTTAAATTGTCAAATTCCAGGTTTCCTCAGGTGAAGTAGCAACCCTGTAACTTAGTTTATAATCCTGTTTTTATTTCAATAATAAAAATGTTCATAAAATGGCTTAACCCGCTTGGCTACAATTTTTACCTGAAAATTTATGACTATAAACTAACATAACATTAAGATTAAAAGCAAATAAATTTTATTACCTCTTTTATAATTTATCCAGTTAATGTATTATAAGGCTACATATTTTTTGTCTTAATTTTTCATTAAGAACTAGTTTCTCTTAAATAAGTTTTTAAATTTCAAGGTAACAATTGAGAAGTAACAATAATATATTAAACTGTAAAAGTTTATAAACTAAGATATAGAAAAATACTTTAATTTATAAAATTTTCAAGGTTAAGAAAAGAGTGAAATAACTAAATATTTATAAAACTAGCCGGAGTAGTCTTAAAAGGTTGTCACTCTTTGAAACAAAAAATTTAGCTAGTGTGTATGATAAAATATTAGTAAAATATATCTTTTTTTTTCCTGTTATCAAGCTAAAATACAAAAAAAAATGACTTGATATCTAAGGAAAGTAATTTAGAAAAAAAAAACTATGAAAACTACCTTAGAGCTGCAAATTTTAGACTCGTTTAAGGGTCTACTTTAGTTTATTCAGATACCATTTATTTGAATAAGATTTTTTGTATATGCACTGACAAGGTCTTTGACCAAAACTGAATTTGCATTAATAAGTCTTAAAAGAATAATATTTATTATTTCTCCTTTATAAATTGAGATCTTTTTATTTGTTTCTAAAAAATCAAAACATATAATAAATTTTTAGTGTCAAATTAAAATTTTCAATTTAACATGTAAAAGTTGTTTAAAATTCATTTCTCATCCAGTTTTTTTTTTAATTTTTAACTAGCATGCAGTTTTTGTGAATTTGATATTAAAATAATTAGATATTCTATTAAATAAAACCTTATACAAAACATTCAATTCTAAATTTAAAAAAAGTCAATACTTATACTTTTCTGACAACATTGAAACTTTGTATTTAAGTTCTTAAAAGTTTTATTTAAAATAAGTATTTTTTAATTTTTGCTGTTTGGCCGTTTTTTATCAACAGTGACATTTCTAATACAGTGATTTTTCATTGTATGTTAAAACGTTTATACACAGCTTCATACATTAAAACTTAAAAAAATTGATAATTAAACTTTTCTGACAACATTTAAACTTTATATTAAAGTTCTTAAAGGTATTATTTTAGTTTTCCATTTTTTAATTTATGTCATTTGACTGATATTTATGAGCAGTTATATTTCTAATACAATACATTTTAACTAAAACTTTCTTTGTTGGATTAAAACTTTTTATTTTAGTATACTAAGTTCGACACGTTTTTAGCTAATTTTCAGCAGTTTAGATGTCATAATTTAATGAAGCTACTTAAATTACATCTACTATAATATTTATTCTTAAGAAAATTAGAAGGTCTAATTAAGCTATTTAACTTATTAAAGCAGTTTATGTTGCTTTACACTGCATACTGCACCCCATGACTTCACTGATAACATCTATCAAAATTTAGACTAAATATAAGTAAACTGAAAAGTAAGTAAACTAGGTTTAACAAACATTGTTGTTAAACTTTAACAAAGTTTTTTATTTTACCATACAAAAGATACAAGTAATTTACTATTTTATTGCTAAATTAAAGAAAAAAAAGAAATTTGAAAATATTTGGTTAATAAAAATGAATTTTTGTAATTCACGATATGTTTGGCAAAACTAGTGTTTATTGGAAAAATAAAAAGTTTTACCTAATTCAAAAATTTTATTGTTTAACAAACAAAAAGCATATAAATTAATTAAAATTATGTTTATAGCAACTTTGGTTATACACATCTTTAAACTAAATAAAAAAATCAAACAAAGAAATTAAAGTTGTTCATAATAACTATTCATAGAAATTAAAACAATAAATAATGAAAAAATATGATGATTTTTTTAAACTAAGCTTAAAACTCTTCACAACTTTCTAACAAAACTTTAACTCTAAAAACGTTTTTAAAAATGGCTTTTTATTTTTAAACTACTTATTAAACCCCCTTTTGTTGTAGTTTTGTTTCAAGTCAATTTGAATAATCCTATGCTAAGTTATCCAAAAACAATTTGTATACTTAACTAATTTTGATGATCTTACTTACCACAATGGTTTTTAGAAACAGTAGACGTGTCTTTCCGAGATAAGTAGTTGTTATTATAAGTGTTAAAAAAAGTTAAATAAATCTTTTTAACTTATTTTAACTAGTTTAAAAAAATAATTGAAATTAGTTCATACATAAAATACTTCAAGTTGATACTACAGTTATTACAGTACAGACTGAAAAATCATCATATTTTTTCATTATTTATTGTTTTAATTTCTATGAATAGTTATTATGAACAAATTTAATTTCTTTGTTTGATTTTTTTATTTAGTTTAAAGATGTGTATAACCAAAATTGCTATAAACATAATTTTAATTACTTTATATGCTTTTTGTTTGTTTAACAATATATTTATGAATTAGGTAATACTTTTTATTTTTCCAATAAACACTAGTTTTGCCGAACATATTGTGAATTCATTTTTATTAACCAAATATTTTCAAACTTCATTATTAATTTTTTATTTTTTTTTCTTTTATTTAGCAATAAAATAGTAAAATACTTGTATCTTTTGTATGGTAAAATAAAAAACTTTGTTAAAGTTTAACAACAATGATTTTTAAACCTAGTTTACTTACTTTTCAATTTATTTATATTTAGTCTAAATTTTGATAGATGTTATCAGTGAAGTCACGGGGTGTAGTATGCAGTGCAAAGCAACATAAACTGCTTTAATAAGTTAAATAGCTTAATTAGACCTTCTAATTTTCTTAAGAATAAATATTATAGTAGATGTAATTTAAGTAGCTTCATTAAATTATGACATCTAAACTGCTGAAAATTAGCTAAAAACGTGTCAAACTTAGTATACTAAAATAAAAAGTCTTAATCCAACAAAGAAAGTTTTAGTTAAAATTTATTGTATTAGAAATATAACTGCTCATAAATATCAGTCAAATGGCAAAAATTAAGAAATGGAAAACTAAAATAATACCTTTAAGAACTTAATTATAAAGTTTGAATGTTGTCAGAAAAGTATAAGTATCGGCTTTTTTTAAATTTAATGTATGAATCTGTGTATAAACATTTTAACATACAATGAAAAATCACTGTATTAGAAATGTCACTGTTGATAATAAACGGCCGAATAGCAAACATTAAAAAATACTCAATTTAAATAAGACCTTTAAGAAATTAAATACAAAGTTTCAATGTTGTCAGAAAAGTATAAGTATTGACTTTTTTTAAATTTAATGTATGAAGCTGTGTATAAACATTTTAACATACAATTAAAAATCACTGTATTAGAAATGTCACTGCTGATAAAAAACGGCCAAATAGCAAAAATTTAAAAATGCTCATTTCAAATAAAACCTTTAAGAACTTAAATACAAAGTTTCAATTTTGTCAGAAAAGTATAAATTTTGACTTTTTTAAATTTAGAATTGAATGTTTTGTATAAGGTTTTATTAAGTAGAATATCTAATTATTTTAATATCAAATATCATGAAAACTTCATACTAGTAAATTTTTAAACTCTAGGTTTTTCATTAACAAGAAGTTAGCAGTATATATAAAAGTATACATATGCGTATTACATAATTTTTTAAAGCAATTTTCTTGCAAACGTTTAAGTACTTTTTATTTATTTTAAGATCTAAAAATTTACTTGTGGCTTCTTCAGAGTCTAAACTTGTTGGTTAGATGTATTTTTGACAATTTAAAGATTTTTAGTAATAATAAAAACACTTAAAAAACAACAACTCATACAACTGATTTGCGTAGGCTAATTGAATGAATTTTGGTTTTTGCAATTTTCTTGCAAACGTTCAAGTACTTTTTATTTATTTTTAAGATCTAAAAACTTACTTATGGCTTCTTCAGAGTCTAAACTTGTTGGTTAGATGTATTTTTGACGATTTAAAGATTTTTAGTAATAATAAAAACACTTAAAAAAAAAACAACTATACAACTGATTTGCGTAGGCTAATAAGTGAATTTTGGTTTTTGCAATTTTCTTGCAAATGTTTAAGTACTTTTTATTTATTTTTAAGATCTAAAAATTTACTTATGGCTTCTTCAGAGTCTAAACTTGTTGGTTAGATGTATTTTTGACGATTTGAAGATTTTTAGTAATAATAAAAAGACTTAAAAAAAAAACAACTCATACAACTGATTTGCGTAGGCTAATAAGTGAATTTTGGTTTTTGCAATTTTCTTGCAAACGTTTAAGTACTTTTTATTTAATTTTAAGATCTAAAAATTTACTTATGGCTTCTTCAGAGTCTAAACTTGTTGGTTAGATGTATTTTTGACGATTTAAAGATTTTTAGTAATAATAAAAAAACTTAAAAAACAACTCATACAACTGATTTGCGTAGGCTAATCGAATGAATTTTGGTTTTTGCAATTTTCTTGCAAACGTTCAAGTACTTTATATTTATTTTTAAGATCTAAAAATTTACTTATGGCTTCTTCAGAGTCAAAACTTGTTGGTTAGATGTATTTTTGACGATTTAAAGATTTTTAGTAATAATAAAAACACTTAAAAAAAAAACAACTCATACAACTGATTTACGTAGGCTAATAGAACAAATTTTGGTTTTTGCAATTTTCTTGCAAACGTTTAAGTACTTTATATTTATTTTTTTTATTTTTATAAAGGTCTCAAACTTTCTTAGTCATCTGGACATATGTACAAAAACGTAGCTCTCAACGACCAAAATCCTTTTAATGGTGAAAAAATACTCAATCATTACATTTTAAGTAAGTTCTTATCAAGTAATAAACTTTGTGTAAAACTTTGCTGTAATTACACTAACATCATTATAATAATCACTGGTGCTTAAAACTTATAATAAAACATACGATTGTTATAAAATTTACGGAATCGTAACAGGATTTCACGTTGCACTCGATTACTGTTTAGATCTGATGAAAAGTTTTGAGCTAAAATCATAGTTCATTCTAGCGTTTCAGAGAAAGCTCTCATGGTCACGTGTTTTACTGATGCAACATTATTACAGTTAAGATAAGGAGAAAATTAAGTGCAGACTATAAATTACTGATGTAAGGTTGCAATCTTTTTGATGTAATTACAGTTGCAATTACTGATGTAACGTTACAATTTGTTTAATTAGGTATTTGTCCTCTATATATTGTATATGCATTTAGCATAAGAGAAGCATTGATATAAAGCAAAAAAAAATTATGACTGTCAAATATGCCCTTAATAAATTCGGAAACACTGAGATATTAAAATAAATAAACAACTTTTAATAACTTTAATTTTAGGAGAACAAAGTATAGATAAGATAACTACTGTTACTTTATAATAATGTTTTCATTTTTACAGGCTAGTTAGTAATTATTTCTTAAATCTCAGGCTAGATTTATTGACTTTATTAAATAGTTAAATCTTTTTAGGTTGTTAGTAATGTTAGTTCTAAAATGTCTTTGTATTTAGAATGCACGTTAGAAAAAACGAAGAGTTGTTAAAAAAAGTGAACACTTTCAAAGCCGTATCGATAAAACATAACAAGCAAACAGACGGAATAAGCTGTGGAGTTTATGTCATTGAGGTATTACTGATAAAATTATTAAAATACTAGTAAAGAGATAAGTTTATGACTGCGTTTGATATATTTTAGTGAATTAATAAGCTTTGTGTAGTAATAACTAATCTTTTTAGGCTGGTGAAGAAATAATTGAATCTCCGTGGCTTCCCAAATCGATACAGCTAACAACTAATTGTACCGAATGTTATGAAAAAACATTAAAAGTGGCAGCTAAGTTGATAAATGATGGAGGTAAATATATTCTTTACTACGACCGTTAAATGTATAAAACTGTCAACTTAGTTTTAATTATTAGCCCAACTAAGGTACTTTAATCGTCAAAAACAAAACTTATATGAGTTAATCTGGTTAAATTTTCAGTTATAAAAACGACTATCTGCTACATATGCATGCTCAAGACTCCACAACATAAGAATTTAAAAGAAGATGATTATATATGGGTTAGTTCATTGTTTTATTTATAATATAGATTTTCGCTGTAATATACAAACTAATATAAAAACCTAATTGTTTAACGTATCCTATCTTAGGTACAATGCGATAATTGCCAAAAGTGGTATCATAGTTGCTGTATTGACAATTTGACTAAAGATATAGAAAATGTTAATTGGAATTGCGCATCATGTTCTTACTTGGGGTAAATTGATAATTCATACGAGGAAAGTATGTAGCCATTGCATTTACTTTTCAGTTTCTATTTTTTGTTCATTTATTTTAAGCTAAGTTTTAATATAATTCTTTTTTTTTTCAATGTAAACAGGTTCATTTTTAAGTCTAAATATTTTTAGATAATTTTTCTTATTATTAGTTTAATAAATATCTAATTCAAGTGAAACTAAAAACAAAATCAATAAATAAAACAATAAAATTGAACTTTATATATTACAAAAAATTACTTAAGTTTAAAAGTAATTATATCGTCGTATATTTTTATCTAAACGTTTCTTTTATTTAGATATTTCTGTTTTCTGTACACAAAGTTCGATCTTCTTTTAAGCTTTATGTCTAAGCTGTTTTCTTCCATTCTTTTTAAAAAACTTCAACAAATTAATCTTTAATATAACATTATATTCTTTTTACAAAACTATATTAATTCCAACTCGAAGCAAACTTGAATATGTTTTCTCAAGTGATTAACTCTATATAAGCGTTCATTTAAATTTGATTTCACCGAAATAAAAATTCAATCGATTATCCTCAGTTGTTTGAGTAGTTTTATTTTTAAGTGTTTTTATTATTACTAAAAATCTTCCAATCGTCAAAAATACATCTAACCAACAAGTTTAGACTCTGAAAAAGCCATAAGTAAATTTTTAGATCTTAAAAATAAATAAAAAATACTTAAACGTTTGCAAGAAAATTGCAAAAACCAAAATTCATTCGATTAGCCTACGCAAATCAGTTGTATGAGTTGTTTTTTTTTTAAGTGTTTTTATTATTACTAAAAATCTTTAAATCGTCAAAAATACATCTAACTAACAAGTTTAGA
The DNA here is from genome assembly GCF_965202585.1 of Thalia democratica. Taxonomy (NCBI): domain Eukaryota; kingdom Metazoa; phylum Chordata; class Thaliacea; order Salpida; family Salpidae; genus Thalia; species Thalia democratica. The sequence goes on along the minus strand of NC_139173.1, from coordinate 9,698,053 downwards.
CTCTGAAGAAGCCATAAATAAATTTTTAGATCTTAAAAATAAATAAAAAGTACTTAAACATTTGCAAGAAAATTGCAAAAACCAAAATTCATTCTATTAGCCTACGCAAATCAGTTGTATAGTTGTTTTTTTTTAAGTGTTTTTATTATTACTAAAAATCTTTAAATCGTCAAAAATACATCTAACCAACAAGTTTAGACTCTGAAGAAGCCATAAGTAAATTTTTAGATCTTAAAATTAGATAAAAAGTACTTAAACGTTTGCAAGAAAATTGCAAAAACCAAAATTCATTTGATTAGCCTACGCAAATCAGTTGTATGAGTTGTTTTTTTTTTAAGTCTTTTTATTATTACTAAAAATCTGCAAATCGTCAAAAATACATCTAACCAACAAGTTTAGACTCTGAAGAAGCCATAAGAAAATTTTTAGATCTTAAAAATAAATAAAAAGTACTTAAACGTTTGCAAGAAAATTGCTTTAAAAATTATGTAATACGCATATGTATACTTTTATATATACTGCTAACTTCTTGTTAATAGGTTTTTCCATGTTTTTTAGCCTAAAAATTTAAAATATTCTAAATTCAAAATTTTTACAAATTCCAGGTTTTTGGCAACCCTGCAACCCTCAGTTTGAGAAAAAAACATTTTTTGTAACAGCATGATTATTATTTTTTTAATTTTTTTTTATTATGGTATCATTTTTTGATTTTTTAAGTTATCGATATGTTAGTTTTTTTGACATTTTGTCACTATATTTTAACTTTAAACTAGCCAAGTTAGGCTGAGTGTTTTGAATCCCTACCAAATAAAAAATGGCAACCTTCACAATTAAATTGTTGTCAAAACTTTAGAAAAAACAAAAGATGAGGTTTAAAAAAACTCTGAATTGTTAAAACTGTACTCATCACAAAATTAATGTACATTTATGTTTTAGAATAAAATAAACAAAAAAAATTTGTGACAGACTCTAGTTAAGTATTTTAATAGTTTTAAAATTGTTTAAAAAAATTTTTTTAAAGGTGGGCTTTAGGCTTATCAAGTGTTAAATACTAAAGGGTTTGCAAAATAGGATGTAAGATACTCACCTGACCCTGAATAGTTTGTTGTTGTAAGAAGAGACTTTGAGACAGATATTTTCTACATTAAACTACTATTTAAGTGATCTTATTTGTTTCCAAATAGAACTACTTCAGAGATATTGTTTATTCTAATTTTAGAAAAAAGCATAACTTGAGAAATATTTAACATTCAAAAAAAAACTATCTTTTAGCTAAAGAAAGAAAAATGTGACGTGAGATACAGTACAAGGTGGTGTGATGATAATAATAATACTAATAATAAAATTTCATTTAAAGTTAAACTTATTTATTATTTACTATATAAAATAATTATATTAAAAAAACATATCAAAAAAATGCAAAAGCATATTTAACTAAATCATCTGACTTAGCTAAAAAAAAGTTTTTTATTTGAAAGGTAATGTAAGAGTATTGATTAATATTTTTTACTGTCATTTAAAATATATAATGTTTAGAACATAATCATTAACAAAAAATAATTTGATATATTTTTGTTTTAATTTTAAAAGAATGGTACAAAGGTGGGTAGGGTAGGGTAGGGTAAAGTACGTCCTGCGGGCTAGATCCGCCCTACTAATATAAACAACTGTCCAGTCCCGCGACAAAAAGTATTTCTTAACTTAAAGACTTATTAACCAAACAAAATAAGTTTATTGAAACTAATATCTAAAAAATTGCTCATAATACTTTTCATCGATGTCATTACTTTTTGCGAAGATAGTTAATTAAAGCTAAAATTTCAAAGAAGTTTTCTTAACTTTTATACTAAACATTTCAAAAGTTCTCGTCACTAAAAGACCGTTTAAAACAACTCCAGCCCGCAAAATATTTTTTGTTAAGTCTTCTTAAGCAACAAAATAAAAAAAATAAATTGATAAGTAATTCTAAAAATCTGTTTTTGTTTGGTTTCCAAATTAAAAAAAAGTTTTCATTTGCTTGGTAAAAGTAGTTTTTTTTTAATTTTAATGTAGTTGTAAAATATTTATATAATTTGTTGTTTTATACAGTCGTTGTTATAATTGAAAATAAAGTGTCATAGTGTTATGTAGTAGGTTCTTGTTACTATCACGAATCATACAAATATAAATAGTTTAAAGCGTTCTATACCAAGATTTTTAATAATAGTATTTTTTTTAAACTTGTTTATCACTTAAAAATTAATTTTTTGCTGTGTTTTACTTTTGTCCGTTATTTTTTTAAAACCTTTTTTTTTGAAAAATTTTAAATTTTGTTTATAACAACTATTTTAAAATAAATGCAGCCCTCAAATATAAGGCTTTTCAAATACTGTGTTGTTTTATGTTTTACTGTGTGGCCCACGGAATATCAAAGTAATTAGATTGTTTACACATAGTTTATTTGAACTCTAAAAAAATCTAGTTGTTAACTAATTGTCTTTTTTTATGAACTTAAATTTGATAACATTGCAATGTTAAACCTTTAATAAAACCCACAGTTTTATATAAAAAAAACAAAAAGCTTCAAGTTTTATTCACACACTCAACAATCAAACATTTTGATTTCGCACAGTCCGTGTATGTTTTTCCCGCAATCCAAATCGTTCATCTTGGTGTTCTCTCTCACTTCCACGCAATCCTCGTTCTCGCTGTTGTTCGGCTCACCCACGTCCCATTCGAACAACGATCCGTCTTTGTTGGGATCAAACCTTCAACAACGTATCAATTGAAACGTGTTAAAAGTGAATGTATATATTCGTGTATTAACAAATTAAAAAGTATTCTTTCTTTGTTACACTAGCACATGTTTCTGTGTGTTAAAGGGTTAACACACTTCAACGGAAGTCTGTAAAATTATGATTTATCATTTTATTTTACTTTATCTTAGACTTAATAATTACAAGTTTTATATAGTTTTACAACTACAATAATCTATAGTGTTTATTTTTAATAAACACACATATGTACCTATAGCTTCTATTCTTTCTTTACAGTATTTATTTTTAACAGAGTTCTGTTGAAGAGAGTTAACCAATTAACACACAGAAACATATGTTAGTGTAATAAACAATGAACTTTACCGCAAGATCAACAACAACAGCATCCGAGACAATCCTACGACCGGTTTCGTCCTTATTGGGACTCATCAGGCAGGAATAGTCGCGAGAAACCGCTATTGTGATCTTAAACAAGCGGGCTTAAGTACGAAGTACTGAAGCGATCGTTTGTGGGTAAAGTTGAAAAAATGACACAGCTAAATCATTCACGGCCCAACGTCTCAGACATTGTCAGCTTGTTGTGAGATTGTAGTCTGCGCTCGTTTGATCAGTTTTAGCCAGTATTTATTTCGGCCATCATCAACGAAGTTGAGATGTTTTATGCAATCGATAATAAACAATGAACTTTACCGCAAGATCAACAACAACAGCATCCGAGACAATCCTACGACCGGTTTCGTCCTTATTGGGACTCATCAGGCAGGAATAGTCATATTTTTATATGTAATAAAGAAATTATACTGTTTAATTTGTTTTTATTATACATTCCAGTGAACTTGTTTCGCTAGGATCTTTGTCAGCAAACGCTTAAACTTATGTTTTAGAATAGTTATGCATATATATCTGTGTAGTGTGTACCATTTCATTGATAATTTTTCTAATTAAAAAACTTAATATTTTTTTAGATTTTATTGTTATTGCCTAAAATGCTTTTGGTTCGTTGCAAAATTTAAAACTGTTATCAAGATAATATAGTTTGTGATACCTGGTGGTGTCGGTGGGGAACCTATACACCCCTTCCTCGCTCTTGTCGTTCAAACCGATCCACAGGCTTTTACCGTACTGCGTGATCAGGTTTCTGATGACACTGTTGAAATTTTTACGTCACAAACAAATGTGTTGGCCAGTGAATTGTTAAAACAATTAGTGTTTGTCAACACTTATTACAAATTTTTAGTTACAACTTCATCTTTAGTGATTTTAAGTACTTCAAGTTTGTACAATGGTTTTGTTTTATACAAAATTTTAACATTGAACGGATAAAACAACTTTAAAATTGTATAAGCAAAAGTAGAATGATATTTTTTTTTTCTTAAGTGATTAAAGATATTTTTTTTAGTAACTAAGTTTAAAGTTGTTTTTATAAATAATAATGCTTTGAATGCGTTCAAAACTGCTTGTATACAAAAAATTCCATTCAGTTAAAATCAAATAAATCATAAAACATAAACCGATACCGGATACTTCTGTATCAACAGTAAGTTTAATTTATATATTTATACATTTAATTTTGCTGTTATAGAAAAAATAACTAAACAAAAAATTTGAACATCTTATGAACTGTTGAACTTCAAATTGGAAGACTGTTATAAGCAGTTTAGAGTTTAACAAAAAAATAAACAAATAGTACTTTTCTATAAATATAAATTTGATTGAAACATTCGAAAACTAAACATAATTTCCAAATGCTTTTAAACTATTAGTTAAATTACATACTTAAAGTAATTAAAAAATAAACTGTATTTAGTTTGATATAATTACTAATATAGTCATATGCTAACGATATTAACTATTCTCATCTTCCTAAGATAAAAACGTGTTTATTTTGGGCAAAATTATTTTGACTTTGTTTACAACATTTACTTTTGCACATAGAAACTTTAGCAAAAACAATTGTCAAGTATTCAATTCATATATTTAATAAAATAATCAAAACAAACACTTACTCATGATACTTTGAACCTTGTGGGCCCATGTTGACGGTTATCAAATCTCCCCCCAAATCAGCGCATTGGGCACGGGCGTTGTCATAGTTACCGGAACTTGAAGTGATTCTGAACTCATATCTAACTGTTTGTAGTAAATTCAACTTTTATAATAAACTATGATAATAACTAAGTACTTTTTGTTAAGTAAACTTGTAAGTTTTGTTGATTATACGTATACATTAACTATACGTATATACAGCAGGGCATCTTCAACCTTTTCTAAACTTTTAAAATTTAGTTCTGTGAACACCAGACAATAATTGTATAAAATATTATCAAAAAAACAAGTTTTTTATGTTTTGAGCGTCTTAGAGTACAACTAAAGTGCTAAAAACTGTTAATTTATGTCATATTTATTTATTTTTGATAGAAAAAGATACAACTAATGGTCATAAAAAATATTTTTTACCTCACTTGTTTTTATTTGCGCCGTAGGTTTAGTTATGTGCACACTAGCGTGCACATGTACACAACGTTAAGACCACTGCAGTAGTGACATTGATAAGGCACCTTGAACTTAGGTGACCTTAACGATTTGAAACAATGTATTGAAATATTGCCAATGTTAACTTATAGAAAAAATCGGTCTATTCAAGTTTATTTTAGAATTAAATTTTTTAAATACATTTATATGATTAAAAATAATAAAATAGTTTTTCGTTTACTTAGCTTCAATCGTTAAAATCTAATTCTACTTATTTTTCAGACTAAGTTCGTACTTTATCGATGTCAATACTGTACTTTTTACCTATAAGTAAATAAGAAAGTAGTAAAGCAATCAACAAAAAATTTTTGTATTCAATCTCAGCTAACTGTAAGTTTTATATATTTTTAACACTAATACTGCGTCATATTGTCTTTAAAATTTGTAAAGTTATAAAATTATTTTAAACTTTTAAATAAACAAATGTTTTTCTGAGGATTATGTGCAACAGCAAATGTAAAACATATGGATAATACTGGGTTTTATTGTATAACTAAATAGAAAAATTATATATATATGATATAAAACTACATTTATTATTAAAAGTTTTACATGTGTAGGAACTGTATATTTTAAATAATTTTTTTAATACACAATTGGTCACTGAAATCAATTAATTATCACAACTCATTCAACAAACCATTGTAAGAATTTTCAAGCTCATCAATTTTTTGCTGGAGAGCCGGACAAGTTGCTTGAATGAAAGTTGAAGCGTCTGACTTCAAACTAAACACTGCAGTGCTCAAGCCGATTGCAACACATAAGGTTATTAACAGTTTCATTTTATACTTGCCCTAAAAATTATGTGTATTGATATATGTTGATTAAAGTAGAACTAAGTCAAAAGAAACACAATAAAAATATAAGAAAATCGTCATTGAAGCTTATACTATAAAGTTTAAATATTTTTAAACATATGTATTTCTACTTTTAGATGAAGCTTACTTGTACTAACAGACAAATATTATGATGCTTTATATACTTTTACTGTCTTTTTAAGACATAAGGCTATTTTCGCATCAAATAAACAGAGGGTTGCAAAACTTCACGTCATTGTTTGTTCATAAACATACTTGTTTCTATTTTTGAGAATATATTAATAAAAAAATACAGTGTTTATTTATTTAATTGTTATTGAGAAAAATAAAACGGACAACAAAGCTTGTGTTTTCTTATTTGTAACTAAAAAACAAACAAACGTTCCGTAAAATGGTTACGTACCAAAATATCCATTGAAAATATGAACAACACTTTATTTTGATGATAAAAAATAATGACCAACTGGATTCGGTTGTTTTTTAAATTTAAATCTGACTGGGTCCGATAACAGGATCAAAAAAAAAAAAAAATTTTTTTTTTTAATTCAAATGTGTAGTTTTGATAATAATTTAAAAGTTTAGATAAAATTCTTAATGTAATGCATATAATAAATACTTTTATTTTAGAAAATAAACTTTCACTAATTTAATTACTTTGGTAAACCTTAATAAAACTCTCTCAGTTTAAAACTAATTAAAAGCAATTAGAAACCTACTAAAAAACATTTTTATCAGTTGAAAGCATTAAAGTATATATAAATCGAAATAACTTAAGCATAGAATAAATTTTATTTTTATATATATATTGTTAACCATAAAATATTTTTTGAGTTTGTTTAACAGTATGTTTGTAACAACTTAAACAATCATCAAAAATTTGTAATAATAAAACAATTGATATGATTTAGATTTGTAACAAAAAGTTATATTTATTGATAATATTTTAGTAATTAGAAATTAATCTTATAATGTATATACTTAAGTTATGATATTTTTTGTAACCGTTGCTTATAATGACTTTTACTTTTTGATAAAAAATACTATGGACAAAAAAAAAACTGTAACATTTGAATCAAAATAAAATTAATAGTAACAAAACTAAAGTTAAAAGCAAATAAATATTTATTTGTAAACTCAAATGTTATTTTTTCTATTACTTAGCGTCTAAGTTTTTAAAAATATACGGTTAAAGTTTATATCTTAGCATACTTTCTGTACAAAAGTTAATGAACAGAACTTTCAATGTTTACATGCTCATATAAAGTGTTATCAATGTATTATATATTGCACGTTTTTATTTAGTTGTTACAAAATTTCGTTTTAGTTTTTTAACAATTTTTTCGTTTCGTCCTGGACAAAACGTTAAAAGGTATCTGTGGTGTTCGACCTAATAAATTCATTTTATAAAGTTTTTGATGAAATAAAAAAAGACACAAACTTGTAGTCATATTCTTAATTTTTAAAAACTTTTATAAAATCAAGATTGTTAAAATACTTTTTACTAAACCTTTATTGCACTACTAATATGCTATTAGATACAAACCTAAAAAAAGAAATCGCTTGATTTATTTTTTACTTAAACACTTGTTTAACAAAAAAGCTACAGTCAGTTCAAAATATTAACTAAGAGAAATAAGTGAGTTTATGTCTTTGTGTAAAAAGTATTGAAACCTTGTTTATGTAAATAAAATTTACTAAAACAAAATAAATTTTTAGTTTATGCTGCATTATTAGAGTCAAAATCATTTACGTGTAATGTCCATACTATTAACAATTAAAGAAAATTTTATCTTCTTCTAGAAAACAAATCAGTATTGTCAAGTAGTTTTACAATTTATCAAACTGCGTAAATCAATACTAGTACGAAAATTACGATAGTGATTGTATTTGAAGAATGCAGAAAAATCTGAAGATTGTAAGAGTTTGCCAAATGCGATACAACTATTAACAAAGCATGTCTCCTTATGAAAAAAATCTCTGAATAACTTGTAAATGAAAAACGGTCTGAGAGAAAAACATTGTTAAATAGTTAATTAGAAATAATGAAGTATTTAAACCTTCCACCGTTGACCCAAATGACAAGTATCTCTGTCCTACTGATGGCAATCCCGTTAAAAGCAGATAAAATTCTGAGATTACAAACATAAACAACAATACCATTATGAAAATCTCTGCTGTGAGTTTGTTTTTGGCAAACGCAAGGTCGGCCTAATAAGTTAAAGAAAAATATGAAAGCGCGATTTGAATACTTGATATTGATAAATCGAAAGAGTTTTTACGCAACAAGTTTTATTCTCTTATCAGTTAGAGTAAAAGATTTTTTTTGCATACTATATAAAAAGGATGAGAGGTCAGAACAAAGCGTTATCATGCATGTTTAGCAAACATCAAGCAGGCCGATGTTGACTGATCTGTTATAAGAATTCATATTGAAAGTAAAATATATGGTTTTTAATTCATTTTTAAATAAAAAAACAGTTTATATTAAATTAAAAAAAAAGAAAATCGATAAAAAAATGACAATCGAAATCAAATTCAATAAAATAAGTTTTGATTATTTTTGTTTAATAATACCTTCCATGTATTTGTTCAAGACTTTTTCAGAATTATTTTAACAACTGAAGATCTCTTAAAAATTGATATAAGAGTGAAACATTGTATTGTTTAAATCAGTGAAAATATCATCTTCTTAAAGATACTTAAGATGAGAACTTTCTATTGTTAATTTAAAGCAAAACAAAATATAAAGTAAGTACAACAATAAATTTAGTTTTCAAATAAATAAGTTCTAACAATTAATAATTTCATAACTGCTTAAAGAATAATAAAAAAAATTCCATAAAAAAGCTAAACTTCTATATAGACCAAAACGATGGTTTATACATACATTTGTGAATACAAATAAACTACTTTGTGAGGTAATTTTAATAAACTGAAATGCAACGAATAAAAATAATAGGTCTCCATTTACAAGTTGACTGAACAAAGAATTCAGTAAAACGAAAAATCTAAGATAAAGTAAACAGATACAACGTTCTAAACCAAAGCATCATTGCAGAAATGTCAGTTTCTAGCTCCAAACTCGAGAATGCCTGCAGTTAAAAGCAACAACAGTAAGGAAGTTTTGGTCATAAAAAAAAAGTAAAATTTCAAGTCTGAAAACGTTCTAAAACGTGCTTTTTGACGAATTGCACATTATTAATTAAATTAAAAAAAAACGAATTGCACACCAATTACAATTGTAAATACAAATAAATTTATTCGTGTAATAGTTTAGAAAAACTGAAATGCCATACAAAAAAAAAAGAATACGGCTACAATTGCAAGTGGACTGAACAAAGACTTCAGCAAAAACGCTACTGAATAATCAAAAAATCGTAGATGAATCGAACAGATATGACGTTCAAAGCATTATTGCAGAAATGTTTGATTCTAAACTCGAAACTGAATGAAGTTAAAAGCAAGAACAATGAGGAAATATTGGGCTTAGAAAGAAAAGTAAAATGTGTCAATAAGTTAGTAAAAACGTTGACTATAAAAGTAGAAGAGCTCACTAACAAAAACAACTATCTTTTTACAAAGGTTGCAGAAGAAGATGTCCACAACAAAGAAGCAATTATTAACCTTAAAAGGGAACACAAAGATAAAACAAAATTTCTTCAAGATAAAATAGAGAGCATAAACTCTCATAATACTGTTGTACACTATTTTAAACAACAATATAGTTGCGTCATAAATCTAAGTTAAAAATTTTGAGCTTTAAATTTCAATGTCTGTTAATAACATTACCAGTTGCAAATGCTGTGTTTATTATTCTACTTCTATTTTTTTTGGCAATTAATCTCAATATGAGTCATATTTTAATACTATTTAACGTATATAATATATAAACTTTATTCGTAGTCTATATTACCAAAAAAATTCTTAAAAGCGTAACATAAGCATTAACTTTTTACTCGAGTTTAGTATCTTTAAGTTTTATTTTTGCTGTTAAACCATTAGTTTAATAATGTGTTTTACTTCCATTTATTTTGTTCAAAATGTTTTTTAAAGATTTGTTTACAACAACTGAGGATCTCCTATATGCTAATACAGGAGTGAAACATTGTTTTGTTAGTAATAAACTGTTAAAATAAATAAAAGATAATATTGTATTGACTAAAAGGTTTCAAAAAGATGCTTTAGCAAGCAAAAATCCTTAACAGCAGAGAAAAATGTCTTGAACTAGCCAAGGAAGGGACTAAAAACCTTACGGATAAGATGAATAACAGTTCAGAAGAAGTTAAGAACTCAAAGCAGTTATGGTGGAAAAAAATGTATTACAAGATTTAGTCGAAGTGATAAAAGTAAAACTTATCGAGTTTTCAAACTGAATAAAAGAGCTAATAGATGAAAACAAAAGCTGCCACAAGAAAATTGTAGTCTTTAAAAATTCCAAAGATAACAGTCTTAAATCAGCAAGGGAAGGTAATAAAAAGCTCACTATCACTAGTTAAAACATTGATAGTTTATAAAAAAAAGTCGTACCTTATAGTTAAACTATTAAGCTAAATTTTATTAGTAAAAGTTTTACATACACTTTTCATAAGCTATCTACTAAAATTTTTTTACTGTAGTTTATTTTTAGGTAGAAAAAGACTACACTAATAAATAGGTTTACTATAAGTTAATTTAATAAACAGAGTAATCAACAAGTACAAAGATAAAGGATCTTTGAAATAGAAGAGCTGAATGGTCATTTAGGGTTCTGGTTGCTAATAGTAAACAGAACGAGATGGTTAAAATAGTAAATAATTTTTTTTTATTTTAAATGTCTTGAATAAAACATAACGTTCAAATGTATTAAAGCTTGCTTCAACCAGGTTTAAACGAGAGCTATCATAATAAATTGATAGCTCTCGTTGCAGTAAAGATGACCTGAAGTGCAAGATTGAAGATTACCGCATAGAAACAGCACACGAAGAAAAAACTAGAAGGGAGAAATATGAAAAGATTTAGATCGTCCGGCATAAGGTTTAGATCATTACAGAGAAGATGACTTAGCAAAATTGGAAGAAACTAGAAATAAAACTCTCTTGATGCTGGTTTAAAATTCACTGCAAGTACCAGGAGGATCTCTTTATGATGTTTGTTGATACGAAGAGTAGAAGCAACAATTTGAACCTACTTTAGCTTCTATTTTTTCGTTACAGTATTTTTTTCACAGAGCTCCGTTGACGTGTGTTAATCCCTTAACTCACAGAAACATGTGTTAGTGTAATAAAAGAAGGATACTGTATAGTTTGTTATTATTATATCTTCTATATCCCAATATAGGATTGAAATAATGTTTTGTTGATAATAAACTGTAAAAATAAATAAAAATCTCCTTGAAGCTAATTAAGTCGAGAACTTTGAATTGTTTGATTTAGAACAAATTACAATAATATAAAGAAACGACTAAACGTTCAGTAAATTGGAACTTTACAAACTGCTTGCGTTATATTTAAACGAGCTTGTTTCGTTCGGATCTCTATCAGCAGACATTAAAACAACTAACAGTTTCTAAATGTGAACATTTGACTAACTTTAAATTATAAAGCTACAACAGTTGTTTTGATTCTTTGCTCTTGTTGAGAAAAATATGCTTATAAAAGTTACAGAATGCTGTTAGGTTTTAGATTCTTCCATTGGAGAATACGAACTTATCTGTCAATTAGATAGTCCTTAGATTGTATTGATGCTAACACAGTCTAGATGACTTTTTCAATTTTAAGATGGAAGTTTAAATAGTTTGCATTTAACCATTTTACTTAAAAACTAAATTATTATTAGCTTGCAGTTGTAACAAAAACGACTTTCAATTTACAAGATCATTATAAAAGAGACTATTAGTTTTCTTTAACCAGTCAACTATCTAAAGGCTACCATTAGTTTTAAAGTTTTTATCTTTATAATTCTTTTTCTTTGCAAGTCTTAAAAGATATATTCAAGAAAAAAACTGCATTGAAAGATTTCAAATTAAACATCAGTTTAATTTTCAATGATATATTATCACAAGCTGTTTTTTTAAAGCCTATAGAGTGCTTGAAGAATCTATTTCTTTAAAATTCAGTTTAATTTTTTAACTACTTTCTTGAAGTGAAAAAAAGGAAAATAAATACAAAACAAAACATTATATCTTAAATAAAGCTGTGTCTGTTTACTAGAATTTATAGCAAAATGAATACTATCTTCGAAACTGAAATAACTTAAGCTATTTTATTTTATTACGTCACTATAAATTTGCAAAATTAAATCAAAAGTTAAGCACTGTTTAAATATTATTGAACTTGAAATAGTTTGCTATAATGAATTAATTCTATATACAAAAAAAAAAGGTAAGAACCATAAAAAAAAAATCAGTCACAATCTTATACAAGCACTTTGAAGAGATCTTTAGTTTTTTTAATAAACGAAAGATCTCTTCAAAGTGCTTGTATAAGACTGTGACTGATTTTTTTTAATGGTTCTTACCATTTTTTATTTTTGTTTATCTAAAATTCAATCCTGTCCGGTTTTTAAAATCAAAAGAGGAAGACTACCTTCATCCCATTTTAATTGAAATAATTCTAGTGAAGAAGTTTGAAGTACTGCAACTAATCCGCCGGCCTCAATTATTTAAAATTATCTGTAGTAAACAACAGAAAACCATATTCGAAACCAAAAATGTAACAGAATAAGCGCTCTAAAGATAATTTTTAATTTAAGAGCATAGTTTTAAGCTTTTACTACAAAAACTCTTCTTAATACTATCTTTTTGAATATATTTTGAGCTAAAAAGTACCTTGCGGTCGCAGATTTTGGATTTAAGGGTTGCATTTGACCCAAGGACCGCAGTTTTTCGACTTTTATTCTAATTACTTATACTAATTCTCATATAAAACCAAAGTAGAAATGCAAATACGGCAGGTTCAAAGAAACAGGGTGAAATTTAAAATAAAATGATATTATTTGTTACTTTTAGCATATACATACATGTTTAGAATTAAGATAAATAATTTTAATCATTTTAAAAACTATTAATAGTTGTAAAAACAATTTTTTATTAATATTTATTTCTATTTTCTTAGAAAATATTATTTTGAAACATACTTTAACATGCCACAGAATTAAGAGAAATTGTAACACATTTAAGAAAAGTGTTTTTACTAACTTCAGTTAAAATTCCACCATACAATAAGATATACTCTGTACTTTAAAGTTAATCAACGAAAACATCGGCAACAGGCATCATAGACCTCATATGACATGATACAAGCTCAAGTTGACATAAGTTCTTGATTATACCACTTAGTCTACCATAAGCTTGTGGTATGATGATTAAAGTGTTATGATGAAAATTTTACGTTAATAATAAAGTTAATGAGACAAACTTACAACAAAAAATTCAGTTTTTAGTGTTATATAGCAAAAATAATTACATTTTTTAACTTGCATATTTCTAATGAGGTGTTTTATATTTTTAGCTTGGGAACAAAAAGTACGTAGTTTTGATACAGAGCTTTTTGTAACGCAAGAACTGTTTTATTTTATTTTTTAATTTCAATATTAGTAATACATTGGCTTATTGTTTTTAATATTTTAACTAAATTTTAAACAAACTCGCTGGTTTTTAAATCATACAGTTTTAAATTTATTTTATTTGTAAATTTAGTTTATTTCTGAACGTGTTTAAATATTTCAGATTGATCAAACTATTTTATAATATTTTATTTATAATAAACTTTGTAAATTTTTAGCAAAGAGCGCGTCTTGATAATATTTTTCATTATTTACTCCAACTATATGATAAAATACAAATCTTTATATTACACATACTATAAACACATTATAATTCTAAATAAGCTATAAGATATCTTAATTTCATACTTTCAAAAGAAACAAAAACATTATATAAGAACTAAAATGTTTCTAAGATTTTTAAGGTGTAATTAAAATCGTAAAACTAACACAAAAAAAACTATAGTGATTCCATCTATTTTTAATGCATGTATTTAATGTTGGTGAAATAAGTAAGTATAGTTTTATTTATAAAAATCAGTTGTATACAATTTAATCTTAAACTTTAACAAAAAATACGTAAAAAACAATGTTATGTTAGACTAGAGTCATAACAAGAATGAACAAGACCTAACTTTTTAAATGATATTTTATTTATTTAAGTTATACTGTTTTTTTTTCCTTTTTAGACATTAGTTTGGTTTTATCATCTTTATATTTTACTTTTCCGAGAAGATCCGAACGATTTAAGATCATTCAAATTAGTTGCTGGCGAGATTAATAGTCATTGTAAGTCCATTATTCAGTATTGCTTTCAAAGTTTCGTCGTTAAGAACGAAGTTGATGTTGAAACACATCGGATTTTTGGCAACATCACCGCAAGCAGTAGACCTCATTTCACTTTTCAATGTTGTGTTTTGAGCATCAGCTAGCAATATTTTGAAGTTTGAAGGTTCAAGACTCTTCAGAGCGATTTTGTTCGTCAGTTGTGGGGGAGCTTTTGAGACGCATTTTTCTGAATTATCTTTTTCAGCTTCACTCCTAATGAATAAAAACTTAACAATATACAAGTTTATAATTTTTTTAGTAATTTTAAATAAAAATATTAGATTGAATCCAAAAAAACTTATTTGTGGTACAATATATTAACATGTAATCAACATAACATTGAAAAGTTGAAGTTAATTGTTGAAAGTTGTTTTAGTTATAGGAAATAGAACTTATAATTGATTCATACACTTCATCTTTTATATGAACATTTCTTTATCATGAGTAGCAACACATTATAGTAGATGATTAGAAAATTTACAGTATATAAAACGTTAAAAATACGACAAAGTCATTGTATTAAATCAGGGGTCGGCAAACAGCGGCTTGCGGGCCAAATGTGACCATTAAAACCAAAATCTGCGGCCCGCAAGCTACTTTTTAGCCATAAAAGTACTTTTAAAAAAACATAAAAATAAACGGTTTTGCAATAGAAACTTTCAATTAGGTTCTTAATTTTATAAATACTATTTAAACGTGTTATTTTACTGCTTATTTTGTTTTTTTTTTTTTAAATAGTATTTTTTACGATTTACTATAAATCTTTTTCAAATAACTGCGGCCCTTGACGACTTTTTTCTAAAAAGTGCGGCCCGCGAGCAATTTTTCTGAGAAAATTGGCACGCGAGTTACAAAAGGCTGCCGACCCCTGTATTAAATTATAATTTTTAGTTCTAATTAATGCTAAATATTTTTTTGTTAGCAACGAATAAAATATGTTTTTTGTCCTAACAAAAGTTTAAAATAAAAAAGTTTTAATTTTAATTTCTTACTTTTTTGTTGAAGCAGGTAAGTTATTGGTAGCAGCATTTACATCATTTCCAAAAAATACAGGCATCTTTTTAGAACTAGTATTAAGACTTTCCAAATGATTTTTCTTAGATTTTTGGGAAACATTTTTAGCTGAAGTCCTTAAAAAAGATTTTTTTTAATGATAAATGTTTCAACATAATTTTTCCTAGAGTATTTTTGAGCTTTATTTTTAAAATTCAAAAATAGCATGAGATCAATACAAAGTCTTAAAGTAATTTCTCATAAAACAAAAAAAAGCAGTAGAAGTTTAATTAAATACTTAAACCTGTAATTTTTACTACTGTATTTTTTGTACAACTAAAATTTGTCTTAAAAACTAAATATTTTAAACGATGAAAAATTAACAAATACTTAGTTAGAATTACAAAATAGGCTTAATTATAAAAATGTTATATTTTAAAACTATCAAAAAAAAGATTTTAAAGAAACATATCAGTTTATTAATTCAAAATATTGGCTGAATTTTAAAAGGTCAAAACTACATCTTGTAATTTCTTACTTAGTTTTTAATGGTGGCAATGTTTTTGGAGTAGCTATGGTGACTTCAGGTTCAGTTTTCTTTTTTGTCATTTTCGGCTTGGAAGTATTGCTCTCACTGGTTGATCTTCAAGATTTATTTATTTAAATATCTAGCTACTTAATAATACTTTATTACTACTATATAACTTTTTTTGAATCACCAAGACAGTAAATTCTAGTTGTTGAAACATTTAAAGTTTTGTTATTTAAAGTATCTGTATAACTATATGTTTTTACTTTTCTTATGTTGAGAAACGCTAAAAAAGTGCCTTAGAAAATAAAAACTTATTGTTAGAATGTTTTAATCATACTTGGTTTGTGTGGCTGGTAAGTTTTTACATTCGACTTTTGTATCTTCTTTTGTATGTTTTTCATAGTCTTTTTTTTTGTTTGAAGAACAAGTTTCAGCTTCGTTGTCTAACCTTCAGATTAATAATATTTTTTTTTAAGTTAAAAAAATGCTTTACTTTATTATTGAGATTATTTTTCAATTAAACAAGCAATAAAATTATCTTAAGATCATTTAATAAATTAGTAAAAACTATAAGAAGTGTTATCTTTTCCTTAAACTAAGAAGAATTATAATAACAAGTTTTATGTTTTTTTTGTCTTATGAAACAAATATAATCTAATAAAAACATCCTAACATATTTATGTCTAAGTATATACAAAACAAACTCTTCATTTCTAATCTTTTCAAGGTTGATGCGTCTTTTTTCTCTTCTGGTTTTTCCTTCGCTTGCTTTTTTTACGCGGTAATCCTCAAGTTCGCTTTCCAGATCATCATAATTGTAACTGATGCTGTTAAGAAGGAACTTCAACCCCTTTCTTATGCTGGACGGTCTAAATTTTCTAAAGCTAGTAGCTCTCGTTTCAACCTGGTTGAAGCAAGTTTTAGTAAATTTGAATGCTCAGATCTATATTTAAAATTAAAAATCAAGTTTAATTATTTACTAATTTGACCGTCCCGTTCCATTTATTCTTTAGTGACCTGAATCCTATTAATCCTTTAAGCTCTCCCTTCTTGAAAGATCCTTTCTTATCAAACTTATTGTGAACTCTGAGAGTTAAATTTACTATTGTATAAGTTATTTGTACCTCAAGATAGTTTATAGAATAATGCGTATTAAAGAGATTATGTAGATTGTTTTTTAAAGTTTACTAATAAAAATGTTAACAAATTTTTATTATTTATTCATCTTACATCTTAACTGGTAATAAAACTGTCTATAATCGAAAGAAACTCACATCAATAGTGGTCTTTGTTTAATTCCTTCCAATTTGGCCAGGTTCAAAAGGTTTTCTCTGTCCTTTTCGAAATCGGAAGTCTCTTTTGAGCCAACCACGTAAATTAATCCGTGTGACTCTTGGACAAAATTGCCCCAGTTTAATTTACGGTCCTTATTTCCGAACTCAGTAAGATTTAGCTTGTAGCGTCCTGCAATTGATTTAGTATAATTGCTTTTTAAGGTTTAAAAAGTTTTTGTAAAATGTTTATTGAAATCTATTTTATACATACAAGATTAAGTTATCAGATTATTTTAACTATCATTTTAATAATTTTCTGTGTGTAATGTGTACGTACTATACTCTCAAGACATAAGCTTAACCCTTTCTACCAAAAAAAAAACAAAGTGCAATTTTGTTTTAGATAAGAAATATCAACGTAAGATGAGCCTAGTAAAACCGAATAGTTTTTTCGTACACCATGTCCTTTTACCAAACTTTTTGAGAGTTTTTTTTTGTTTCAATCAACAATAGTAGTTTAAACATACTTTAATTTTAATCAGTTGTTTTTTTTTTTCAACACTTACTTACACTTGATTAGTAAAAAAGAGCCCCTAAAAATTAAAACAATAAAACTTTTATGTTTATCGACATAAGACTGCTTTTATAAAAAAAATACTATTTATTTACGTATTTATAAGTACTAAAATAATCGGAAAAAGCTAAGTTAGTTCTAAAAATAAATTGTTTTTTTTTTAAATTAACACTCTTACTATTATTTACTTGATAACAAACCTTTTTCAAAGAACCAGTTTTGAATTCCATTTGTTGGAATTGGGTCAGAATCAGGTTTAATTCCAGCGACGGTTGAAGCCACCGATGAGACCCCTGATCCTTTTTGACCACTGATGAATATATCAACATTTCTTTGTTCTTTTATTCTGCGAAATAAATTAATGAACTTATTCATTTTACAATAGTAATCCTTGTGATACTACTCAGATTTATAAAGAAATTAAAACTTAAAAAATCAATACTTTGCAACGAAATTACGTAATAGATATCTTAATTTTAGTTGGCTAGCAATTTATCATATAAAAAATATAACTAAAAAAATTCTTTTTTAGAAATGTGGAAAACAGGAATATAATAAATATAACCATATATTATCAAACACATGAATAACTCATACCAAAAGTTATTCATTAAAATTTGTTTGAAAAGGTTCATAAAAATTTGCAATAAAACATATAAACTTCTTATAACTTATTACACAACATTACTTGTGTTTGATATGAATAACCTGATAATTTAATTACACACTAGTGTAATTTATTATTGAATTTTACTTTTATAACAAATTAATTACAGCTAGACAAAAATTAAAACTATAACTCTAACAAATATTTAACAAGCTTTAGTTATAATTCAATTATCAGAATAGTGAAGAATTAAAACTCTTAAATGTATGATCAGTCTAATATATTTTAACCAGTTTTTATAGATAATACAAAACAGAACAGAAAAAAGTTAAATATAATCTTTACAAAACAAAAAAAAGTTAAAGTGTGAGTAATAAATAAAGAAAAAATCAATGTATTATTCAAGTAGTAATTAATAATAATCAAACAAACAAAATACACTTACCTTATACACTTAAGCTTGAAAAATAACGTTTTGATTAAGTAAAGATGCTTTATGATCTGACTAATTTTGTTTGTACAATACAGTATTAATTTGTGTTTATAAATTATCATTTTAAGTTTTTCATCTTACAATTTGAAAAACGAAATTAAAAAACTACAGAATCCTCGTACAATGCACTGGTTAGTCCAAACGCCAAGTTAGTCTCAAACTTGTATTAAAACCAAAAATAAAGGACTCCATATCTACTTTTGACACAAGTTTTGTAATATCCTAAATTAAATGCTTCGGTTACAAAAAGTTATCAGTCATCTGCCAGCTATAGGCGCATCTGATTGGCTAAAACTTTTTTTTTTGTTACAATAAATAAACATGTTTTTTTTTTAATTGTTAGTTATATGGTTTGGTTAGGTGGCTAGGGTTAAGTGTATAGGTTAAAAATTGATGTAAAATTGTTAGCAAATATAGTTTAGATTAGTGATCTACCGGATCTGTTATCCGAACCTAGATCCAGCTGGACCTTAGCTTGAAAAAAATACCAGTATTTGGTAATTAGTTTTGATAATTATTGTACAAAACTTTGGTTTTATGTTTTACTATAATTTATCGTGCATTATTGGTAGTATCAAAATTTTTCTCAAGCTTGTAAATACCAAAACTAAAATATTAAGCTAAAACAACTCAAGTTTTAAATAAAACTTTATAGACGTTAAAGTAGTGTATAAAATAATTTCACATTCATGATGAAATTTTGATGCGTAACAACAAGTAATTTCAATATGTTTAATGAGTTTATTGACAGGAGACATAAATTACTATGTTTTATTGTTTACTGACCAACAAAAAAAACGCTCACATCAACTGGTACTAGGCAAAACATTTTTGCAGAGATTTGTGGGTAAGTGTCAGAAAAGCACAGCGTCACTTTAGCACGGGGTGACACTTTAGCACGGTGTGACACTTTAGCACGGGGTGACACTTTAGCACGGTGTGACACTTAAGCACAGGGTGACACTTTAGCACGGAGTGACACTTTAGCACGGGGTGACACTTTAGCACGGAGTGAAACTTTAGCACGGCGTCACTTTAGCACGGAGTGTCACTTTAGCACGGGGTGACACTTTAGCACGGAGTGTCACTTTAGCACGGGATGACACTTTAGCACGGCGTCACTTTAGCACGGAGTGTCACTTTAGCACGAGTTGAAACTTTGGCACGGTGTCACTTTAGCACGGGGTGACACTTTAACACGGCGTCACTTTAGCACGGAGTGTCACTTTAGCACGGTGTGACACTTTAGCACGGAGTGTCACTTTAGCACGGCTTCACTTTAGCACGGGTAGATACTTTAACACGGAGTGTAACTTTATCACTGATTGATTCTTTTGCACAAAATGATCCTAAGCACGGAGTGACACTTAAGCGCCATCGATATTTTTAAGTAATTTAATTAAATACGTGTAAAATTTGTATTTAATAAAACGTTTAAAATTAAATTTTTATAACCAGCATGCTGTTGATTATGCAATTTAGGTACTTTAAAGTGTGATTTCAAGAAAAAGTGTGTCTTCCAAAATTATTTTTGATAAAAGTATTATCTAAGTAAGGAGTAAATTTTAAGACAAAGTTTGGCAGTCTTTTCGAATTATATTTAGAAAAATCATTTGTAGGTAGCAAAACGTTAGAAAACATCTTTAGTGGCCTGTATTTTTTAAGAAAAACTATACTTAATAACAAAAATAAGTACTGAAAAACAAGAAGTTGGTAAATTAAATGGTAACTAGTTTTGAAAACCCTTAATTAATTAAATGTTCTTATACTGTATTCTTCTTTACTTCTGTTAATAAAATAATAATACTTTACTTACATTTTATTTAATTACTTTGCTTGGCTGACATGGTTAAAATAACTTTATTTATGCAAAACAATAATAAAAAGTTTATGCATAGCACTAAATTTTATTATAAAAACGAACACAAACGAAATTTACAAATATATACATTTAATCTATATCAGAATTGTATTGAATACCGCGTAGGTATTCGAGTATATTATTATTTTCATTAAAATTTGACACCAGATAAAACAGACGCTCATCTGCTTGTCTGAACCTTATTCTTTTGGGATCTGGTTTTATCCCTGCCAGAAGGTGTTCTAGTTCCATATCCCGAGAATTCTGAGTCGTTTTCAGAATATTTATAAAACTCCACAGATTGGGATGGTTTCCATTAAATACTGCGTACAAAGCTCGATGCGCTGCTTCCGCAATATTGTTCGTTCGATCACTTTTTGTAAGTACTCGTTCGTACTGACTCCACAAAGGAATTGGAAACAATGGCTCACCTCTAACAGGTTCTTTTGTGTTCTGTTTCTTTGATTCGTTATTTCGATTAGTTGGCATTCATGTTCTTTAGTTTTTTATCATCTTTATGTTTCGCAGTTTGTTAATTGTAAATACACCATTTCCTTGACTCGATTTTATTACAACTAGTCTAAATTTAAATAATTAACTGTTTTTTAAATCCTTTTTAATAAACAATTGTTCGTTTAGCACCTATAAAATATTAAGTTAATAGTAAAAGTGTAATTCGGATCTGATACATCGACTTTATTAACATGTCAATTTAATACAAAAGTAACTTAAGAAACTATCTACGACCTATCTTATAATAACGCGTTATGTCAGTTAAACGCTAAACTCGCATATATAAAAGTAACAATATCGGCAGATGGTAAAATGCAAACATGAGTACAAACACTTTTGAAACAATCGGCTTAAAATAATCAAATAAAAATTTTACTGATCAAACTTCAAATTATGCTATTTCTTAAAATTTAAAAGAATAGAAAACCTAAATAGACAGAGAAAAATGTAAAGTAGTTCTATTTACTTTTGTTGCAGTCTATATATAAATCTTACACATTTACACATTTATTTAACGTATTTACTAATATACTAGTACTTATTGATATTTATACTTTACTCACTGAAGTTAAAATAAGCTATAATCTTATTAAATAACGTTATAAAAAACCTTGAGCTCGTATATGTTGCTAGGTTTAAACAAGTAGTTTTACGTTTAAAATATAATAGTAAATATTTAAATACGTTAATTAAAATATCTTAATAAAATGATTTGATAGAATTCTTAAAATTACTTGTATATTGTTATTATTAAGTTGAGGTTTGCCATAGAGTAACTAGTGAAATTTTATATTAAATACGAAGTTTTAGTTGAAGCTTTAACTTGAAACATATTAAAAGCTTGTAGTATTATGTTGCATAGCTTATTTTTATATTTTTCAACATAACATATAAGCATAAACAAATAAGTCATTCCATGCTAAAGTGACGCCGTGCTAAAGTTTCACCCCGTGCTAAAGTGTCACCCCGTTCTAAAATGTCACCCGTGCTAAAGTGTCACCCCGTGCTAAAGTGTCACCCCGTTCTAAAGTGTCACCCCGTGCTTAAGTGAGGCTGGGCTAAAGTGTCACCCCGTGCTAAAGTGACTCCGTGCTAAATTGTCACTCCGTGCTAAAGAGTCGCCCCGTGCTAAAGTGTCACCCGTGCTAAAATGTCACCCGTGCTAAAGTGTCACCCCGTGCTAAAGTGTCAAACCGTGCTAAAGTGTCACACCGTGGTAAAGTGTCACCCCGTGTTTAAGTTTCACACCGTGCTAAAGTGTCACCCGTGCTTTTCTGACCCGTTCCCGAGATTTGTAGAGATTGTAAACTTAAAAGTTCTAGGTTGTTTGTTAAAGTTAATCAAAAATATTAAACGTTTATGTTGGCTAAGCTGCTAAATTTGGCTGTCGTGCGGTATATCTATTAAGAATTTTACTGGACCAACTTTTGGAAATTTTTAAAACTAACTTTAAAAATTTTTCTAATAACAATTTTTAGTTCAACTAGGATAAAATGTAATTACTGAATTTTTTCATACCTTTGTTTAGTACAAATTAATATATTTAAAAATATAAACACAAGCCGGATTTCACTTGCAGGTCGCGTATTGTCCACTGTTAACAAAGTTAAACTGAAATTCAAAATTAATTTTTAAGATTGAATACGAAGTTTACATCCTTTTGATCAGTTTTTATCCCTTTGCGGCATAATTTGGTTTTATAACGACATCAATACATCATTTTACAACGAATGTAGTTCGAACGTAAGAATGGTTTTAAAAACATATAAATTTTAAATATAAAATTTTCTCAACAAATACTATCATGGC
Source organism: Thalia democratica (assembly GCF_965202585.1). NCBI lineage: Eukaryota > Metazoa > Chordata > Thaliacea > Salpida > Salpidae > Thalia > Thalia democratica. The sequence continues at coordinate 9,674,942 of NC_139173.1, read as the reverse complement.
AAACTTAGTCCTTTCTTAAACTTTGCAATCCTGTATGAACATTCAATCGAATCCATTTACTCAAAACTAAAAGAATATCACTTTTTTTTTTCATTTTTTAGCCTAAAGTACATATAATAGAGAGTGTTCAAAAATATTTTTTAACGTTTTTAGTTTTAGACACAAAACTATTTTCAAGATTTTTGTATTCGAAATTTTTAAGAATATTTATTTTTTGTTTTTTAATGCAGTTTGATAAAAAAGTATGTAAAAAGTATTTACTTTTGGAAAAAAATTATAAATTATCTACCACAAGTTCTATTTGTAACGTATACATACAAACTCTCGGTAGCCTCAGACAACCGAGAGCTTGTGGTCTGATGATCCAAGTTGTATAAACTTAATATTAACTTGGGCTTCACAGTAAATTTAAGTACAAGCTCTAGCACTGATGACTTTTGCCTTTCTTTGATTTTTTGTTTTCAATTTACATATGTATTTTTTAGTTGGTTTATTTTTTGTTGGTTTAAACTAAAAGAGTTTGATATAGAAAAATAAACTAAATTAAACAACTAAGTGAAGTTTTTTTTTTGAAAATGAAAGCCTTTATTAATTGCATAATTTTAAGAATTTTATATAAACTTTACAATAAAAGTTATTGATAAAAATCGAAACTAATCGTTTGAACTGAAACGTTTTACTTATCTGCGTTTTTTCTAATTTTAGATCTAGTATCCGGATCTGGCCGGATTTTAGTTTGGAAAGATAATCTGGATCCGTTAGATTACAGAATAGTTTCGTACTTATAGGGAGCTAGCCAAATTTAACAGTTGAAATAAAATAAAGTTATGCTTTAGTTTTTTAAAGTTGTTATTATACTTATAAGGTATCTTTTTTAATAAGTTCAATTTATCATAACTTCTATATACAACATTTTCATTTATTTTCTAAAATATCATGATACTAAGCTTTAATTAGATCAAATTAGTGTTGTAAAATATGTATAAAATGTTCAGCACTAGTTGAGGTGTAAGGCTATTTTAAAGTATACTTTTCAGGGTCTTTTTGAAACATAAAATAATAAAGGGTACAAAATGAGTTACCAAATTGATTTGCTAAAAACTAATTGACATTTGTTGTAATTTAAACAATGTTAAATATAATAAATATATTGAAATTTCACTTAATGCTACGTTACCTAACAACTTGATACACCATCAAAAACTACACCATCAAAATTGATTACACCATCAAAAACCATTAGTGATATCACAACTGAACTTTAGGGTTTTAAAAGTTATTTGTTCTAAACAATGTTTAGCTTTTTATGAGGTGAATGTCTATTAAACTAGTCCAAATTAAACTTAAGATAGTATATTATTTTTACAGTTGTTTTCTTTACTTAATTTTTTATCTTAACAAAGTAGAGTAGAATTTACAATTAAACATTTTATCAAAGTTTAAATAATTAACTTAAGAATTTTTTAAATGAATGCATATTAAGAACAATTTTTACATAACTAACCAAATATTACAAAACTTAATTAGGTTTTTAAACATTAGTTTATAAAACTAGAGCTTAAGGAAAAATGTTTGCAACAAGTCTTTAAATTTAGTCTTTTAAATGTTTATACAAACTAGTTCGTACAATATGATAAGTTTTAATTTATTTCGTATTTGTTTAAAAATAGTTAACAAAAAGTGAAACACGTTTTGACGTAGAAGATAAGTAGTAATATACAATATACACAAAACAAAAAGTTGTTGTAAAAATATACAGATAACAAATTTTTTTTTTAAACTACTATTTTTACTTCGTATATGTAACATAAAACATAACTATGCTTGGTTAAACTTAAATAAAACAAAAGAAAAGTTCAAGTTTAATGTTCGTTATTCTTTTAAATCAAAAACTTAAACTTAAAAGATAAATTTTTAGAATTAAAACAATAAATGCGAACAGGTAATACGATAGTATGCAATTAAGTATTTTATTAAAATTAAGTGAGTTCGCCGCACAAAACTATAAAAGTATTTAAGTTCAAATAGTAAAATAGTTTCTAAAAAAAGTAATTATAGCTTCGAAATTTATGCTGGACAAATTTTTAGCTAACTCACAAAACTTTTAATTAAAAAAACCACAATTCTAAAACTCTTGCGCCCAAATTGATAACAGACCTGAGCATTATAAACGCAACGATAACAGAGAATACTTTCATCACTTTTCTGTATTTTGAATTATATTCCAAACTGTTTTCCCGTTCAACATTTGCATCGTCATTTTTCTTAGTATCTTCGTTTTTTCTTTAAACAATATAAGTTTTTGTTAGAATAGATCAAAGTATTAAGCGAAAACTAACTGTATTTCTTCAAACATATTTCAAATACACAAAGAATGTTCTAAATGTAAAAGCTTTCAAGTGAGTATTAACTAACATTTCTTTAGATTGTTTCGAGTAAATAAACAAATTTATTGCTTTCTTGTAAAAAAAATGATTAGTTTCTTTTTAAATACAGTTTGATAAAAAATGATTTGTGATATTAAATTGTTTATGGTTAAAAAACAAACTTTTTATTATTACTAGTTTATATGCTGAAAATGCTTATAACCAAATTGTTTAAATTTTAGGCATCTTTTTATATATTTTCAAACTTATTTTAGTTTAGTATGCTTTTTATTACTAGAAAAGATTAAACTTTTAGTATTCTAAACTTTTATACTAAAGATTTTTAATTATAAGCAGTTAATAAGAAATAACATGTTAATTAGCTATTGTAAAAACTTATTTTATTTCGAACATTAAAATATTTTTAATATTCACTTATATGTGTGCAAATCAGTTAAAATTAAAGAATTTAAAACTACATTTATATAGTTCAGTAATGTAAATGAAAATTAAGATTTTTTATAAGCTTAACTACCTTAAATTTCTAAAGTAGAAACCTAACAATTTTTCGAAACAAATTTGTGCACATTGTTTTTACTTATGTAATTTAATAATGAAAACCTTAGAATTTCACAAAATAAAGCTTGCTAAACATGTTGCTAGTTCATACAAGTACTTATAAAAGTTTATAAAATCACTTAAAAAAAAAAGTATAAATATAATTGCTTTCATTAAACTATTTAAAAATTTTATAAATATGATAAGATAAAATCTATTTAAATTTGGTACTTGTATAAATAACATTAGCAAAATTTTATCAACAAAATCCTTGTTTTGAAAACACCAGTGAACCCATTTTAATGCCTTTAGATCGAAGCATAGAAAATAGACAATTAATTTTTTTTTAAACTAACACAAGTAAAAATAAATATAATAAATCATTTAATTGTCATGCAAATTGGTAAAAATGAGTTTATAAAATATACTTACTCCTTGTTGAAATAGCTGTACATCTGAAATAAGATGTCCAAAAGAGTAATAACGGGAGTGGTCCAAATAAATAACTTCAAATAGATGGACGCTTCTTTCTTCTCACCTGAATAAAAAACATAATTGTCAATAAAAACACAGTTTCTCAAACATATTCGTTGAATATCAAACTGTGTCTCAGTGTACTGAATTGTAACAACAAATTTAAATAAAATTATTTCTTTGTTACGCTAACACATTTTTCTGTTTGTTAAACCTTCAACAGAGCTATGAAGTTAAAGAAATGAATACTAGGGGAGTATTTCTTCAACCTTAGGGCTCCGTTGAAGGGTTAACACACAGAAACATGTGTTAGTGTGATTAAGAAATAATACTGTTTAAATTCGTTATCATTGTATATGGTGAACTTGTTTAGCAAGGACCTTTATTAGCAAATGCTTAAATTTATATTTTGAATACTTGTACTGAATTGTAATTGTTTTGATTATGTTTTTAGTTTAAAAAATCCCTTAGTTTAAAATCTCTAGTTTTCTTACCTAAGGCCGTAGTTATAAACTTAAACAATGTTCGAAGAAAAAAAAATTGTAGAACTTTCTGCTTCTTTCTACGTTAACAAATTATATTTGGCGCTATCTCATCAGTAGTAAAAAGAATATTTTATTAAATTACTAACCAGTGACAGATTCAGTTTTTTCAGTTGTAGGTTCTTTCCACTGCTCCCATGACACTAAAACAAAAATATAAATTTTCTACTATTTAATTTTTTTAATACTTTAATGAGTATCAACTGTTAATATTATTAATTGATAAAATTTTATTTGCCATGGCAAGTTTTAACAACAAATGTTGCTCAAAATACTTTTTTGGTTGCTGATTATTAGTGTTTCGTTTAATGTTATGATAAACTTTTATATTGAGTTAGAGTTTGTTTGAATTTCTTGACTCAATAGTGGCATAACTTTATTTTAAAATATTGCAATATAAATAATAAAATATAAATACATAAAGAGAAGCTTACCGACAGCAGTTAGACCTAGTCTGTTAAATATTAATTAACAATTATATTTTATATAGGTATAAAATTTTAAAAGTTATAAATGATTAAAAAGTGTGTACTGGTTTAACTGGTTACTCAAAATTATTTAAAAGTAATTTATTTTTTTAAAAATACAAGGTTTGAAAACTTACGTCCAAAGCATAACTACGACCATCAAACTTGTATAGTACTTGTTTTTGTGCAAATCCATATTTTTGTATAAAAACTTCATAACCTTAAAATATTTATCATTGATTTACTATTTTAAATGTTTCATTTAGGACTTAGGCTAGTTCTTTTTTCTTTTTAATTTGTTTTTTACTGTGGTAATAAAAAACAACTGTACTTAATGTATAATTACAAACATCAAAACATTAATTGTACTTTGATGTCTAATATTTGACTTAACAACTAATATTGCTTTTATTTTGTAAAAGTATCAACATGTAAACTGTTGTATTAAAAACTTAACGACATTTAAGTTTACTGTAAATACAAAATTAAAAAGTAAATTACATCAAAACAAGTCATTGAAAAATTTAAAACAAGCTAAACTATTACTTTTAAGCAAAACAACTTAACTAAAAAATAGTTTTTAACATCATACCGATTTCAAGCCGAACTAAATATGAATAATCAAACTTGCTCTTACTTATTTATAATGTAGTACTAATGCGTGGCAATTTTGCGCAAATTTAATATAATTACAAAGTTAATTTAGTGCTTTTTCGTTTGTTCTTTATGGAGATATTTGAGCTAAGTTTACATAATGAAGTCTAATTATGCCTAATTTCAAGCATTTGTTATATTCCTTATTCAAACGATAATGTAGATTTAAGCTTAAGGAAACTTTAAATGAAGCTAATTTTATAGCAGTAATTTTTCTAATATGTTTTATTAATTCAAAACTGTTTACAAGACAAATTACAAAATGTATATAATTTTGCTTAACGCTAACTTTTTCAATTCTATTTTTCTTAACTAAATCAAAACTTATAATACGGCTTGTGAAAAAAACAAAAACTTTTTATTCAATTTTATTTTAAAACGTTTTAAGTTTCTAAACAACTAGTTCGCTGACAAAAAATACTCGCCCTTAAATCATAATGCTGACAACATAAAAGTAACTTAATTTTTTTAATAAAACTACTAAGCCCTACATAATTAGTTTTAATTTAAAGAAAAGTTAATAAAGATGCTACTAACTCTGAACACTACTGCTTCTAAATAAGCATTATTTTTTTACAATATACAGTATAATTCAATTTAGCCTTAAGCGTACTAAAACTTTTTATTTTTCTTTGTTAGGCTGAAGAATAGTACGTACGTAAGCTTTTTTAACATGGGTTCTTTTGTTAAAGGTTTTTATAAAGAACACTGACTATCTTTTACCTTTTAAGTAAATAAAAGTCGATTATTTTGAATTGAGTTTCTATATTTGGTCAATGTAAAGCTACTTTTAGTTTGAACTCGTCTCTCAAAAAAAAAAAAAACTATTGCTAGTTTAAACTGACAAATTTAAACTACTAACCAAAACAAGGTAACTAACAAAAATAGTTGTTGAAAACTTGTGTTTTTTTTGTCAGTGTTTTAGTTGAAACATTCTTTATACAGAAAGTTTATTGAGTATGTACTTTTTTCTGTGAAAGCAAAGAATTGTTTCGTATCTAATTAAAATTCTTTTTTGTATTGATAACGAAATAGGGAAAATTATTTTGTATCCTGAAAACAATATTGTGCTGGTGAGCTCAAACATACACCATGTAGCAATAAAGCAGCAAAAATAAATTTTTGAAGCAACTTTTTTTTATTTTAAGTTAGCCGAAAAACTTTAATTTTTATATTATGCTAACTAAGTTGCAGCTTTTATTTTAAGTTAATAATAAGGTTTGATTTATTGTAGATTGTTTTAAGTATTTACAGTGAAAATGTATGTTTTTGTTATAGATATTTAATACTAACTAAAATACTAACTCATATATCTATAAAACTATACTTTTTAATAAATTTAAAAGATTTAATGTTTGCAAACTATTTAAATTGTTACCCAACTTTTTACAAGCACTTCTAAGTTTAAATAATTTAGTCACAAAACTGTATTTTTGTATAATAACTCGAATATTAAAAACTTATTTTCAGTATATGCATTTCATTTATTTTAACAAGATGTTAAAAGTATTTAAACTTCAAAATGTCAAAGGGTTTGAAAAATAAATTAACGGCGATTATAAATTAAAATAACATTTATTGAACGTTAAAGTATATCTATTAAATAATGATTTATGATAAGAGTTTGAATTATTTGAAATATGTGTTTAGAGCTATTTAATTTGTTTTTACTGATCTATAAGGAGGAATAAACTTATAAAGTTATTTAGTCATACACCTGATTTAAAAGGTTTTTAGTCCTTTTATATTTATACTTCTTTATTTATACACTTATAATCAGAATTCAAAGTTACTGCTTAAGTAGTTGAAAAAGTTTATATAAGTATGACTACATTTATAACTGAGATTTTTCTTACATATTGACCAATTCAATGGTTATGACGTCACAACAAAAATTATCCATGGCAACACTCTAACTGCACTTCGGTAAGAAATGTGTTTGTTACATTTATAACTTCTTACCTTATTACTCCTTTATTATAACTTCTTACACATTTATAAGCTTGATTCCACTTTTATAGTCAAAATGTATTTAGTAGGCTTCCTGAACGTTATCAATCAAAATAATTAAACTGAATAATTATTTTAAGTTTTAGTTTATCCGTTTTGATTATGATTGCCAATCTTGAAAGCTTTAAATTTGCATGAAGTCTTTCCGAAGTTTAAGGTTTTTTGGTTATCATAATTTGTTGTCTAACTTCAACTTAACCTTTAACAATAACTTTTCTTCATTGTAAAATTTCAACATTTTAACATAGACTGCAATAATAAAACTAAATCAAGTTGTTAAAGAAACAGCAGAAGTAAAATTCTAAATAACTATAACCTGAGGGTATACTCACAATTACCACCCTCGCACAAAACTCACCCGATATTTTTGTTTTCCTTAATTATTATTTTTTCTTTTATTTTGGCTTTTTTTTTCTATCTTTGTTACCCTTATCCCTTACGCTTGGTCTGTAGGAGTTTCTCAGATTTGATAAGGTTTTTATCAGGTTTAATCAGGTGGATATTAAAGGTTCTACAATCTAAGGCAGTGTAAAGGTTGCCCCTATGCCACCGCTAAGTAAAATTTTTATCCGCAAACTTTCTTTTCAGCTAAGAAACAACTTATGCGAACAAAGTTGATTTAGGTACTTCATGATTATATAGTTATTTGTCTTAAGTAAAAAAGATTGGTATTTGACGACAAAAATTTTTAACTGTGCTCTTTTGTACTTGTTAGTAAACTGTGGTTCATATGTTCTATGTCTTACAAAGGAATTATTTTTGAGTAGGCTTGACCTGTTCCTCTTAAAAGGCTTCAAATGTTGAATATGGGAAGCTTTTATTGCCATGGGTGATTAAGCAGAAAAGAGTTTTTTGCAGGCCGTATTTGTTAAAAAATAGTCTTGGTGGGCATATATTAAAAAAACTCACAAAAAGTAGTCTCTTTAAAATAAATAGTAAATAAAACTATATTTTAATTAATACTCTTAATTTTAAACTTAGTAAAAAAAATAATGAAATAAATAATTTTGTATAACAAAAAAAGGAATTCAATTTCTTACAGTTCATTTTTTATGTTTACTAATAGGCATTTTACCTGCTTTCTTTAGCTATAGACACTTATGACTGATAATTATTAAAATAATATTTTTAAACTTTTAATGCAATCCAAAGAATATTAAGTTACATAGCTAAGAAGTCCTTAAAGTCTTTTTGAAAACTTTTTTTTTTGCCTTATAATATTTTTATTCAAACTGAATTTTTAGTTACAATGTGGTAAACATCAAAAAATATTTTAAATGAAACTAAGTTCTTATACAGAGTGACACAAGGTATAAGTCATTAACAAAACTAAATTAATTTCAAAATTTTTCATTGTATTGACACAAAATATTAACTACAAAAGTTACTTCCTGTGTAGCAGATAACTTGAAAACTTTAAATTGTGTTACAAAAACTCTTGCTCTATTTGACCTCAAAATAAAAATCAATTCTGAAAACGAACTCCTAGGTGCTACGGATACCTTTAGTAAGCTGACTATTAAATTCTTCTACATTCCTCTATTGAGATCTTTTTTTAATAATTTTTGGGTAACTGGTATTTTGGGGTTTGTTAGTACTTTATCTTCTTTTTTTTTTACTGATAAAAATCAGTAGGGATCAGCAATAGCTGCAACTCCGCATGTCCGGTTTGACACTGACCTGCTTCAGTGCTCTTTAAAACTCATTGCTCGTCTTTGACAAATACTGATCAATTTAGTCCTTAAACTAGAAAGGACAATGTCGAATATTTAAACCAATCATTGAATTTTGGAAAGTCTTTCAGCTTTTGTAGCCAGTTTTCAGGGTATCTATTGATCATTAGGATGCTGGTTTCAAAGTTTCGGTGTAACCTATCAACAGTAGACGTACTTTGTCTGATAACTAGGCAGGCAAAGTTCATCCTAAGTGCAAAAGAGTTAAAAATCCTTAAGAATACTGAGCTTGTTTTTACTAAAGTTTACCAATATGTTTAAATTTTCAGTAAGTCATTTTTGTAATATTAGTCAAATTTAATATTTCAGATAGCTGAAAACTTGAAAGTCTTATTTTTATGCGCAGTCAACAGATGTATATTTCCCAGAAGATGGTTGATTTATAAAAAAATTCATAGGTTGCTATTTATTAGTGTTCATCGACTTTTCCGGAAATAAATCTCATCTACACCGTTTTCTCAATAGTTCATATAAAGAAGAATGAGTTAAATAAACGTTTATAACACTAAATCTTATTGGTAAATCTGAACAATGGAAAGGGTTTCAACTTAATTCAGTTTAAGGTGTTAATTTAGTTTTCTGTGTGTTAATGTGAATTTTTTAATACAGATTTAAATTTTATTTCAAGGATGTTTGAAATAATACAATTAAAAAAAAAACAGTCTTTTATTTAGTACTAGGTACCCTAAACCAGAGCTGGGCAATCTTTTATAAGTCTCCGGCCAATTTTCTTAGAAAAAGCCGCAGTTATTTCAAAATATTTGCAGTAATCGACATTTAAATACAGTTATATGCAAAAAATGTGATAAAATAAACAATAGTTGAGAATTAGTAATGAACAAATATTGTTTTATTAGCCTAACTTTAAGTTGAAAAAGTAGGTTTTAAGAAAAAATCGTTGTAATTAAACATTAACTTAAATGTTATCAAATAGTTTAAATGTTGCTTGTTTTTTTAACTATTAAATATTTTGGTTTAAAACAATTTTTTTAAGTTTAAAAGTAATATAAGTAGATTACAGGTTATAAAACTTATATTTAATTCACGCCTGTATAAAGTTGGTCGTATAAAGTTTTCTAAGTATTTAAAAAAAATTCTTAGTTTCAATTAAAAGGTTCTTGTTTAATAAATTTGTTATATTTCAAAACTTAACATTATATTTTTAGGACTTGAACACTTTAAATCATATTAAACTTCAGCTTTTTAAAGTTTTGTGACTAATCTGTTCATAGTTGGTAAAAATTTGTGCATACTTAAAAAAAGAAAATTTTTAAAACTTAAAATTTGTTTTATGTAAGGTTTTATTTATATTAGAAACATAAACTTTACTAACAACTATTCAACGCATATTTTTTATTTATCTGTAAAAAACTATTAAGTGCTAGTTTTTGTTTTTACTTAGATTTTAGCAATTTTCTATGCTTATTATAAATCAATATGTTTAAAATAGTTTTTAATTATTTTAATTCAAATTAGTTATACCTATAAGCATTTTCAAAAGCTAACAGTATTTTCTCCGTAGTAGACCACTGTCTAATAGTATCAAAAATAGACATAAAAACTTAAAGTAGTATTTTCCTTTCTTCCATTTTGGTAATTTAATAGATATATAAAAAAGCGTATTGAAAAAGTCTAATATGTAAATATTGTTCTACAACTCATTTAAAATTTGTATATTATAATATGAACAATATTTATTCAAGCTTGAAAAAATAATTGTTATGTTTTGGATATTAAGCACTGATATTGATATAGAAGCCGTTTGTAAACAACATTTGTGTGCAGTTATGTTTCTAATTCAAACTTTAAACATATTTACTCAATAAAGGGCCTTTCACAGCCGAAGGCCTGTCTTTTTTAAACAGTTTCTCGTAGAAAATCTTGTCTAAGACTATATAGAAATAACTTCAGCGGACAGCATTGTTTTAAGTATTTAAAGTAATTTATATAAAAATACTTACAAAACAAAATATTAAAAAAATAAAAAAAATTAAAGCATAATTATATAGAAACTATTATATAAGACCTTAATTGTAAGTTGTGACCAGTAAGTTTTATTATTTACTAAGTTATTTTTTTTTGTTCTAGTTGACAAGTACCTCATGGGCTTAAATACAGAATTTTTCTTTATGGGCCGCCAAGTTAATACAACAAAATATCAGTCGATCAAAGTTATTGTTTTAAGATCAATTTTATACTACACTATCAAATTTATATTACCAATTATTTTTTACAACTTAATTGTTGGTAAAACTGTTTGAATTTTCTTTGGTATATTTTAATCCGTATAATGCTGTTTGTACGTTTATTTTAAGGAAAGTTAATTAATGACCTAATTTTGTTTGGGTTTTTTATAAATATTTTTTATGTTTTTTAAATAATCAAAAATATGTTATTTTTTTCGATTCTAATAAGTTGTATAACACGTATTTGTATAGAAATAAAATTGTATTATTTCATTTGATTCTATTAAGTTATATGATAAGTATTTGTATAGAAGTACTGTATGGTTATAACAAACATGTTTTTTTATTTGAAAATTTATTTTATTTAATTTCTATTTTTAGAATTATATAGTGACAACATTCATCTAAAACTTGATTAATAAGCGAATTCATAAATGCACTTTCCTGAACTTTTAGCATACTTTATTGAATCTTTGATTCTAGAATAATATAACCATAATAATTATATTAATTACTTATTTTTTGTCACACAGCTAAATTTTCAGTAAACTGTACATGTTTCAAAAACAGTCAAATGTATTCTCAAAAAGTATTTTATTTTATTATTTAGTAGAAAAAATTAAATAACTTTTGGTTCATACTAAAGTTTTTAGTTGTCAGTTTTGTTTTGACTTTGTTCAATGGTAATACGGATAACTTCTTATCTATTTTAGCAATTATTAAAAAAAAAATATTATTTATTCGCTGTACTAACAAGTACAGGAAATGTCTATAGGTTTTATTTTAACATAAATTGTCAAATTTGCATGTATACAATGTATTGCTAATTTTTCTGGAGGTGTAACTTTGCTCAGTATTTCTTGACAGAATATTCACAGGAACTTTTTTTACAAAATTTCAAACTAGTTAAAACAAGAAAAACTATAGAAAATTAAACAGTTTTGGATTTATTGTTATCAAAGCTGTTCAGTTTTTCTGCTACAAGTATAATAGATTTCAAGTAAGTTGAAGTGTAGTAAATGTTTGCATTTTTCATTTTAAAGTTATCTAAAAGTGTTGGAGTTAGTTTCCTTAAAATTAAGATCTAATTCAACTACATCAGAGTTTCCCATTTTTTGTTCAAATTGCCCCCTTTAAAAAGATTTAAAAAGCTATGGTCTTCTGTACTAAGATTACAAAAAAACTGCCATAAAAATCATCTAAGACCTTTTTTTTGCTCATCTTCAGCAACTCTAGAATATCTACTATAAGTATAAAGTTACTGAACTACACAAGTGTACTATAAAAATCTACATAGTTTTTTTTTAACATTTTCTTGAATGTAGTATGAAATTGCTAAAAAATAAGATAACTTATACAAAATTTTAAACTTTTGATATTTTATCTAAAAAAATTAATGTAGTTCAGTTTTTGTGAATAACCTAACCTTATTTTTCAGACTTTTTTTTACTTTACAGACGAATAAAAAGTTTACAAAACAAGTTGTTTTATAGATATAAATTATTTTTAAGGTTTTAAAAGCAATCTTTTGGAGCCTATTAATAAAAAATTTTAATTTAAAATAATATTTTTTACTAACTGAAACTATTTAAAATTTTGGCTTTCAAAAAATTTTACTTATTTTCTGATAAACACTGTATATTTAAAGTGACATAAATAAATAGTATTTAAAAATGAGTGTTTTAGATATTTCATGAAGTATTTTTACAAAAGGATAAAAATTTTTCGAGTAATTTTTGAACAGAAAAATAGCAAAAACTAGCTAGATTTTTTCATAAAATCTCGTTAAATATTTGAGGCACAAAAAATGTTTTTAAAACAGATAATTCACCTCCACCAACCATATACCTTGTACAACACTTTGTTTTGTTTTAGTTATAAAAAAATTAATGTCTGCTAGACCGCTCCTTTTCAGGTAAACAGTCAAGCAAATCAGTTTTTGGTGGCATAGTTTCTTTTTGTTAAAAAAAACTAATAATATACTTGAAGGAAGTTATTTATACTGTCCTAAACAAGATGTTAAAAGGTATCCTAGTGGTGTGCGACTCGATAACCGAAAGGTTTTTTTGTGCACCACATCAAATATTTTGAGCGCTTTTATTTGTTGTTATACATAATTGAAAACCTTGAATATTTTTAAAGTTGACTGTTTGGAACATATTTGACGTCAATTTACCACATTTGTTTTCTAAACAAACATCTCAACATTAAAAATTATAACTTTCCCAAATAAACTAAAATGTTCTTAAAATTATTAAAAGTTTCAATAAATTTTGCTGTTAATACTGCAGAAAAATCAATAGCAATTATTATCACCCACTCGTATTTGGCTTAGTATAAAGGTCATCACAGTTTACACCGAAAGCTTATAAAAACTGAAACTTATTTTGTTGTTTTAGCTTTAGTTTGACAATGTTTGAGACTTCGTTGTATGGCCGCTTTGATTGAAAATTAGTTGGTTTAAGCATTTGTTACAGTGAAAACGTGCATTATGTTTTGTATTCAAATATTTAATTATATTAATAAAAAGCTGCAATGCCAGTAAGAAAATAAGTTACTAAAAAATATTCTGTATTTTTGTGTTTAGTTTAGATTTGTTTTTACAACAAGGATAATATTTACTCTTTGTTTTGTGATATTTTTTTGGTTTGTGAGTTAAAAAAGAATATTATTTTGGATAGATCAGTTAATTATTCAATCTTTTAGTTTATAAAATATAGGAGCAGGCGTAAAAGTATTGGCTTAGAAATGTATAAGAGCAGTATATGTATATACCTATATATTAGTATATATAAGTAGTTATATATACTAAAAAAATTGTTTTTCGTTTTTAGAAAATTTTGTCATTGTTAATTTGTAAATTAACTTTAATCAAGGAAAAGATATGTAAAATTAAAAAATTTCAACCTCCTGCCTAAACTTATAGACAGCTTAGAAAAAAATTATAACTAAAGTCCAATTGTTACACTTTTCTGTCAGTACTAGCTGTATTTACTGCTTTACAAGATAAATAAAAATTAATGTAAAATTTTGTTTCAAGTATTGAAATGATCTTATTTAAAATATTAACATTATTTTTTATCTAAAACATAAATGTATTTAAAACTATATTTGTAGCTTACAATAATACTTGATACAAAGCTAACTTTGATGCGGTTTTAAAGTTAAACACAAGAAGAAATATCGGATATAAAACATGTTTATACTCATTTTTTTATAATATTTTGCTAAGATTTTTCCAAGACTAACTAAAACCAAGCAGTTTGATTTTCATCTTTTTTTTTTCTTAAAAATAAATATTTTTTACAAGTAGACTTTAGTTTTTATAGAAAGACTTGTATCATATATTGATTATCTAATTGATTCATAAAAGACATAGATATGTTTATTTTGACTCAAAACATCAATTCTTTTTTTTTTACATTTACTTTACAATGTTACTAACTTGTGGTTTTTTAATACAACTGTATTTAAATATTATCAGAATACTTGTATTCTTTATTTAAATATTTGTAAATATAACTTAAAAAAAAAATAAAAATCTGTAATTTTTATAGCTTAATTACACAGTTTTTTATTTAAAACTAATAAATCTAAAACAATTGTTCAGCATTATATAGAATATTTTAAATAAAAGATGACCAGCTCGTTATTACACATATCCACATCTTTGATGAAGTTTCTAAAATTAACTAACTATTGAATGAATACAGACTTGAAAGAATTGTGGTAAGCTGAATTATTTTTTGTTTTATTTTTTTTCATAAGATATTTGACCTAACTAAAAACAAAGTAAACACTTATTTGTACATTTTTTACAAAAATGTAAATATTTTTATAAATATGTTTTACTGAATACTTATCAAGTTATTGGTTTTATAAAATTAAAAGTGAGCGTAACTGATCTTTTCGAGTTCTTTATTTGTATGTGAAAGATTTGCTAGACACTTAAGTAATTTCAAACTTTTATTTTAAAGATGACGACTCAAAAGCGGACGAATTTGAAGAATGACTTGAAACTGTCTCAGATATAAATGAAGAAGTTTTTTGAAGACAAAGTAGCCAGAATGCGCCAACAAAGCAAATGAGTAAATAATTTTTTTATGTGATCTAGTGCTTTTTTTTGCTGTTAAAATTCATAAATGAAATCGATAATTTTTTATACGATTAATACTTTTGTAGTTGTTGGTTTATATAAAAGTAAAAAAAATTACATTTTGATTTAAATAATAACACTCTTAGCGTAATGAATTTAGTTAAACTTTATTTGTATCATGGGTCTCCTTACATAAAATTCATAAATCTGAAGAAGCACTTGCTCTTTCTTCAAATTAATGTTTTAATTCACAGGCTTTTCAAAATTTGGTGCCTGTAATATGTCAATGTGATTTCACTGTCTTCAGTTTATCAAAATAATCACGCTTTAAGTTTGGAGTATTTTCGTTTTGTTTTTGTTTTTTAATTCGTAATTTTTGTTTACAGACTTCAGCGCCACCAAGCGACCAAGAAATTTCAAATTTTAGGATTCCACAACATGAAAAGAAGCGCGTACTTTCCCAGAAAGAGGTTTTGGAACTCGCTGAAGGTTGGGACAAACTCTCGTAATTCTTCATTCATAAAATACTTGAAATAGAGATCTCCTCCAAGGAGGAAGAGATCGATCGCCAGTGTCGTTGATGGAGGTGTTTGATTTAAAGCCTGTTTTGGATCCGGAAAATCCTAAAGACATCGAAGTGATAAAAGCGAAGATCGTGCAGATGTGGTTTTGGAGTGGCAGAAATATAAATAGATTTTTTTAAGAACAAAAATTCTGCTTCATTAATATTGTGTTGAATTTTATGCACTTTACTGTTGATTTATTTGTTAAAGTTGTATTAGAAATATTGAGCTAACCTGTGTACTAGTTTTAAATACCTGCTAGTTTTCTATAAATTTAACTTTTAAAACGATAAGTGTTGCATATAAGTGTTTTTATCTCACTTTGAGTTTTTATATGAAACTTTGGTTTAATCTTTTTATCTATAAGTCTTTTTTTAAGAAAATTTCATGCTAATGTTTTTGTTCACATCAAACTTTAGTTTAAATCTTTATACATATCAACTGTTTTTTAAAGAACAATTTCAACAATTTTTATAATCATACACAAGTTTTCTTGGACTTAATACTAGAAAACTGTTATAGAAAACTAAATTGAGTGAAAAAACATATTTTTTAAGTTTTCATCACAAGTTATTGAATTTTTAATTAAGTTATTCAAATCTGTCTTGTCTTAGAACTAAATTATTGTCTTAGCAAAATATGTTTAGATTATGTAACACTATGCTTTTTCATGATAACTTATTGCAATGACTTCTTATGAGCTGTTGCGTATAACTTGGACATTTTATTGAAGTTACGACAAACTGGATCCACTTTTTATGGAATCTTAAGACAAAAAATTAAGCACTTTGTTCATCTAGTTAAAATTTTTCTTATGTTTTTGCAAAAAATCTTAATTTTTTTTTCTCATAGCTTTAACCTGTGTGAAATAATGTTTGGTACACGGTTGCCACACACTCAGTATAACAGAGGAAAAGATATTCTTAGCTTTTGTTCAAAAAGCAAATTGTGTGCTGATTTTTAACAGTTGCTAACTAATTAGTTAACTTTTAAAAAGTAGTTTTTTTAAAAGCTTTCATCTTACTAAGAGTTTTTTTTTAATTTTGGATAAAATCTTTTCTATCCATCATATAGCAAAGTATTATTACTTGTTTTCTTTTCAAGTTGAAGTTTGAATTTTACTAAGTATTAATTTAAAAAAAGGCAATTACATTTATTTATTTTAATAAAAAGCCTGCCTGCACTTAATATTAGAAATTTTTTTAGAAAAATAAATTCAAATGTTGCAATTATACATCATAAGTTAAAATTGTTTAAGCAGTTGTTAAAATTAAGACGTTTATTGTTGCAATGATTTATCTTTTTTTAGTATACTTTTACCTTAACCTTAAAAACTTTATCGTTTAATGAATTATTATTAATGTTGCTACAAACTAGATTAATTTTGTCTTAAATTTTTAAATCAATATTTTATTTTCTGCTACAAAATTTTATAATGTTTTCGCAAAAATATCTTCAAAGTGTTACCTTCTACATTTTAAGTTGTACGAATGTAATAGTTGGTCATGCTAAATAAAAGTTTTATTTATTCAAAATTGTACATTTACTATAGTTTAAATCAGGGTTTCCCAAAGTGGGCGATATCGCCCCCCTGGGGGCGATTTTAGTAAGTCGGGGGGCGATAATTAGTAAGGGGGCGAAAGGGTGGGCGATAACTAGTAAGGGGGCGAAAAGGGGGCGATTTAAAAATTTTGGGCTGTCATAAAATTTTTACTTTTTATATTGCTATTTTACTAATTTTAGCTTGCTATTAAATATTTGACCCTGATGTAAAAATAAAATAAAAAAGTCTATTTTGTTTTTGTAAAATATAGAGAGAAAAATCAAGTACTTATGACTCCTACTTTCAAGTAAATTACATATTTTCATTCATATATTTTCTTATTTTACAATTACATATATCATAGACGATTGGAATCCCTCTCACCATTTTATAACCTGACATATATGTTATTTGGGATCATAAATGGTTTGTAAAAATCTATATTATATATTATTAAATTTCTAGGTAAACTGGCAACCCTGTATACTTTTATTTTTATAGGAAATATCATGAGGTGATAGTAATACAATCTCATGATATTTTCATTTGTTTTTTGAAAAGTCACTAAGTTAGACTAAGAAAGAAAACTATACGGGTTGCCAATTTACCTAGAAACCTGGAAAAACCTCGAATTTGACAATTTAGGCAAAAAAATCTTGAATTTTTAACAGATTAAGTATAAAAACTTCGATTTGACTCAAAAAAGCTATCATAAAGATAAAAATATGGATCCCTTCGAGGCAGATCTTTTTGAAGTAAACGACTTACAGGAAACCTTCTAAGACTTACAAACTGACCTCGAACCTAAAGTAAATTTTTCCAAACAAGAATATGAAAGCTTTTAAACTCAACAAAAACTAAGGCAAAAGTACCCAATCATTTGAGAGGAATTTAGATTGTTGTTTTTAGTTTTTCCTTCTAGCTATGTTGTTGAGAAAACTTTCAGTTCAGTTATCAACATCTTAAGCAAAAGATCTAATCTAGACATTTGTAAAGGAGGCTTTATTTTACTGATTAAGAATCAGATTAGAAAAACTTGCAAGCAGTCATGAACCTCATCTTTCACATTATATTATTTTATGAAAGTTTTTTTTATTTGATTTGATCTTTTGAAATAATTTCTTATTTAACCCGGTTTGTATTGTATTTAAGTAGTCTTTTTATAATAAGAAATTTATTAAGTTGTTTATTCTACAACAGGTTTGCATAATGCCTAATAAATATTAATTACGGTAGACTTCCTCTTGAGTTCGCACTTTTAACCCAAAAAAAAGTGCAAAATTATATTTTCTAAAATTTAACTTAAATAAAGTCTATTACTAACTAATTATTAATAAAACAAAAATTAAATAATATTTAATAGCTTATATAGATCTATTTTTTTAATGAATATTTGTTTTATTTTTTAGTTGATTTCATGTTTATGCATAACATTTTGCATATAACGTATTTAAATTTATCATTTTGTAAAAAAAATGGTAATAATTTTTGAGTTTGCACTTTTTGATTTTGTTCAAAGTGCGAACTCAAACGGAAGTCTACTGTTTTTATTAAATGGTTTATGTTTTAAATCTGTTAATAGTTTTGTTTTGACATGGTAATTTTGTTGTTTACATTTGTCGTTTTACATTACACTAAAAGCTTTTTTAGCATAGTGATTAAAGTATTTGTTTAAAAGAAATTTATTTGATATACTTTTGTTATTACTTGTTTAATCTGTATAAATAAAAAAATCTTGATAACCATTAAAGTTTTTATTTCAAAATTTTTATTTTTGGTTTTAAAAGAGTATAGATTTGTGGTCACTATTTAAAATGACTTCATATTTTTCATTAAAAAATTCTTAAACTCAATTTTATTTTCTATTATTGTTAAAAAATCTATATATTAAGGAATTTTAGATTATTAATACAACTGTTTTTTGTTTTATCTTAGTTTTTAATATATTAGCAACAAGAATGTGTTGTTTATTTTAATAGTTCAAAACTAGCTTTTAGTTTTTCACTATTTTCTTCTGGTAAATTATTATAGGCTAATAACTAGAGAAAAATTAAATTTAAACATTATTAGACTGCTACAGTTACAAAACAAAATTTTAACCTAATTAAAAACTTTTAATCGATTACTTTCTGTTCACAGAGTTAACTATAAAAATTTTGATTTTTTGAATTTAAACTAAGAAAAAAGAAAATATTAAAATTAAGGTTTAGTTTCCTAAAGGTTATTCCAAGTCAAATACTATTTTATGGTATTCTACTACAAAACATATATTTTAAAAAGTTTAGATTAAGTTTTTAACTTTACAACAACTTGCTTATAATATATCTTAGCATTGAAATTAATAATTTTACTGCATTAACTGAGCTGTTGATGAAACCACTTTTCATTTGAGATAATCAACCAGTCGGTCGAACTTCCTCAAGCTAGATCAGAAATTATGTTTTAATATTTATTTTATTATGTGTAAAATAAGCTGATCATTCTTTTATAGTTTTTTAACCTATGGTAGGGGTAATTTTAGAATATGCCTATTTATAAAATAATTTAAGTATTTTGTTCGGCTTAAATAAGTTACTTAGTATTAACTTCTAAATGTCCGAAATTCGTTATACGAGATATTATTATAATGTCAGGTTTAAGTTAAGATTTCAGATGGGTAACGTACGGTTAAGATCCAGTCAAATTTCGACCCGCTAAGTACTTGAAAACTACTTGTGCAAAAAAAACGAAATTTAGTTTTTTGATACTTAATATTTTGAAATACACTTCCAATTTGGTTTTCAGTTCACAATAGTATTTCCTAGATCACAATAATACTTAATCATTTATTACAATTTTGCTCGAGTTTTTCAATTTTTATATACGTTATTTTTTTAAATTATGCAGCCCGCAATTACTTTTTTTTAACAAGTTGAAACTAATAAAGATTCTTTAGTAAATATGAATTTCTGAATACAAAAGTTGTCCACCACTACCCTAAAAGTTTCATTAGTTTCAAAACAATTCACATTTAAACAGGATTGATACAGATTACACAAGGCTTTTTAATAGTTAACTATTTTAATAATTTTTACTGGGCTTATAAGAAAACAACTGTAAATTATTTTCTCAAGCCCTGTAAACTAATTTGAACACAGCCCAAAAGTGCGTGCATAAAAAGTACCTAACTAAATTACATTTCGAACACAACTTTTTCGGCTCAAAAGTTTGTACTCAAGAGAAAAACTACTTAGTAAAATCGTGGGGGGCGATTATTTTTCAAATTTCTGAAAAGGGGGCGATTTAGAAAATGTGTTTGGGAAACCCTGGTTTAAATAGTAAACAACTTTTTGAAGGTACCTTTAAATGTAATAATTTTAGTAACTAATTAAGATCTACGGCAGTTTAAAAAAGTTAAAAAACATTTAATATTATTTTTTCAATTGTTTTAAACATTTATAGTCAAACAATGGTTAACTTTTTTTCTTGCTAAGTTAAATTTTTCTACTCTATTTTGCGTTTTATTATTTCATTTCATTGCGCTTTAGAAATAGTAACTAAGTTAGTTTATCTTACGCAATGTTTGTGAAATAGCTATATCTTTAAACTAAGTTAATAGTTTTTGCATGCATTGTTTCTTAAAAACTTAAACAAACAATTTTTTAAATTAATTCAGTTCTTTTTAAGAGTACAAAAATAATAGATATTTAGGTAACAGTTCAAAAACGTATGGAAAACTTTATTGAGACGTATTCTTAAATAAACTAAATTTGTTTTTTTTTGAATGTAAAAGAGAGTTTTTTATAAGTTCGTAATAATCTCATATATTTAATAATATATGAGATTTCAAATATATTCATTTGAACCTCATAAACTTTGTTTAAATACAAATATGTACTTCCATAATTACTTTGATTGAATTTTTGTTTAAACACCGAGTTTTAAACGCAAGATAGCACGCTTTTTAAACTGTTTACTCTATCGGCATTTAAGCAAAAAGTATAAGTGTTTTATTGCTTTCTTGTTTTCTACTTTATAATTTTTTTCTTATGCCTTACGTATAAGGAAACTGTAATTAACTTTAATATCAGATTTATTTTGCTGTAACTTTTTTTTAATATCTCAGACAAGATATTAAACTGTATCCGAGGTGTAGGAACCGATAATCAAGTCTTTTTCGTGCACCAGGTCCTTAAACAAATTTTTTCAAGTAGTTTTTTTGTCGTTAAATAAGTTGTAAATTGATAAAAGTTCACAAGATATAAATCTAGTTATTTAGCAAATGTATATCAAGTTCGTATTTTGTTTGCCCACAAAGTATTTAAACTAGTTAAGACGATATTATGTGTATTAACTTTGTTTTTAACAAAAGCCATTTTGAGACTCCGTTATCTGTTCTTAAACTTATTTGAGAGCAGTGAAACGCCGTTAGTCGGAAAAAGTATTAATACAAAAACATCTGTGGTATGTATTCCGATAAGCTTATCTTATCAGAATCTCTAGGATTTAACGCCTTTTAGTGTTACATTTGAAATAAGTTTAATATAATTTTCATTAATGATACCTTCCATGTATTTGTTCGAAATCTTTTTTCAGAATTATTTTAACAAGTGATGATCTTATATAGTTTGGTACAAGAGTGAAACATTGTATTTGTTGAATCTTTGACAATAAATGGTTATTTAACTTCTTAAAGATACTTAAAATGAGAAATTTCTATAGTTGATTAAAGCAAATCACAATCTAAAAATAGTGCGAGAAACACAATTAATGAAATTTACAAAATAAACGTAAATAATTTTATAACTGTTTTAAAAAGCTAAATCTCCATACTAAAAAAAGCTAAACTTCTATATAGACCAAAACGATGGTTTATACATACATTTGTGAACACAAATAAACTACTTTGTGTTATAATGTAGATAAACTGAAATGCAACGAATAAAAAGAATAGGGCTCCATTACAAGTTGACTGAACAAAGAGTTCATTAAAACGAAAAATTTAAAATAAAGTAAACAGATACAACGTTCTAAACCAAAGCATCATTGCAGAAATGTCAGTTTCTAGCTCCAAACTCGAGACTGCCAGCAGTTAAAAGCAACAACAATAAGAAAGTTTTGGTCATAAAAAAAAAGTAAAATTTAAAGTCCAAAAACTTTCTAAAAAAAAACGAATTGCACACCCATTACAATTGTAAGTACACATAAATTTCTTTGTGTGATTATTCAACGAAGAAAAAAGAATAGGGATCCAATTGCAAGTGGACTGAACAAAAAAATCAGTAAAAACAAAAGATGAAGCTAAAAGATACGACGTTTAAAACCAAAGTATCATTGCGGAAATTTAAATTTCTAAACTTAAACTAAATGCAGTTAAAAGCAACATGAATTAGGAAGTTTTGGGTGTAGAAAGAAAAGTTAAAGATGTCAATAAATTAGTAAAAACGATGACTATTGGAGTAGAAAAGCTCACCAATAAAAACAACTATCTTTTTACAAAGGTTGCAGAAGAAGATGTCCACTCCATAGAAGCAATTATTAACCTTAAAAGGGAACACAAAGCTTAAACCAAATTTCTTCAAGAAAAAATAGAGAGCTTAAACTTTCATAATATTGTATTGACTAAAAGGTTTCAAAAAGCACTTCCGATGCTTTAGCAAGCAAAAATCCTAAACGGCAGAGAAAAATGTCTTGAACCAGCCAAAGAAGGTACTAAAAACCTCAAGGATGAAATGAATAACAGTTCAGAAGAAGTTAAGAACTCAAAGCAGTTATGGTGGAAAAAAATGTAAAACAAGATTTAGTCGAAGTGATAAAAGTAAAATTTAGCGGGTTTTCAAACTAAACAAAAAGAGCTAATAGATGAAAACAAAACCTGCCACAAAAAAATTGTAGTCTTAAAAATTCCAAAGAAAAAATATTAAATCAGATAGAAAAGGTAATAAAAAGCTCACTATCACTAGTTAAAACATTGATAGTTTATAAAAAATGTCTTACGTTATAGTTAAACTGTTAAGCTAAATTTTATTAGTAAAAGTTTTACATACACTTTTCATAAGCTATCTACAAAAAACTTTCTAATGAAGTTCATTTTTAGGTAGAAAAATACTTCACTAATAAAAAGGTTTACTATTACTTAACTTAATAAACAGAGTATTCAACAAGTACAAAGAGAAAGGATCTTTGAAATAGAAGAGCTGAAAGGTCATTTAGGGTTCAGGTTGCTAAGAGTAAACAGAACGAGGTAGTTAAAAAAGTAAACAACAATTTATATTTTAAATGTCTTAAATAAAACATAGCATTCAAATGTACTAAAACTTGCTTCAACCAGGTTGAAACGAGAGCTATGAGCTTTAGAAAATTTAGACCGTCAGCATAAAGAAGGGACTGAAGTTCCTTTTTAGCAGCATCCATTACAGTTAGATAATTACAGAGAAGATGACATAGCAAAATTTTAAGAAATTAGAACTCTTTTGATGGTTGTTTAAACTTCACTGCAAGTACCTGGAGGATCTCTTTATGATGTTTATTGATACGAAAAGTAAAAGCAACACTCCAGAACCTACTTTAGCTTCTATCCTTTCCTTACAGTATTTATTTTTTACAGAGCTCCGTTGAAGTCTGTCAATCCGTTAACACACAGAAACATGTTTTAGTGTAATAAAAGAAGGATACTTACAATTTGTTATTATTCGATCTCCTATACCCCAATATATGAGTTAAACATTGTTTTGTTGATAATTAACTGTAAAAATAAATAACAGATAAAAATCTCCTTAAAGCTAATAAAGTCGAGAACTTTAAATTGTTTGATTTAAAACAAATTACAATATTGTAGAGCCAGTATTTATTTCGGCCATCGTCAACAAGTTGAGCTGTTTTATGCCATCGAATATAAACAATGAACTTCACCGCACGATCTACAACAACATGAACAAGCATGTTTAATTGTTTATAATATTGTAGAGAAACGACGTAAGTTTTCAATAAATTGGAACTTTACAAAATGCTGGCGTTATATTTAAACGAACTTGTTTCGTTCGGATCTCTATCAGCAGACATTGAAAACAACTAACAGTTTCTAAATGTGAACATTTGACTAACTTTAAATTATAAAGCTACAACAGTTGTTTTAGTGAAATATGCTTTTAATAGATAGTTACAGAATTCCATTAGGATTTAGATACTTCCATTAAAAACTAGGTACTTATCTGACAACTAGATAATCCTTAGATTGATTGATGAAAACACAATCTAGATGACTTTTTCAATTTCTAAAAAAAAAAAAAAGATGGAAGTTTAAATACTTTGCATTTAAACATTTTACTTAAGAATTTTTAGAATTATAATTAGCTTGCAGTTGTCAAAAAATGACTTTTAACTTACAAGATCATTATCAAAGAGATTATTAGTTTTCTTTTAACAGTCAACTATCTAAAGGCTACCATTAACTTTAAAAGTTTTTCTCTTTATAAATCTTTTTCTTTGCAAGTCTTAAAAGATTCAAGAAACAACTGCAGTGAAATATTTCAAATTAAACATCAGTTAAATTTTCTATGATATATTATTAAAAGCTGTTTTATTTTTTAGAAAAACCATTAGAGTGCTTTAAGAATGGTTTTTCTTTAAAAATCAGTTCGATTTTTTAACTACTTTCTTGAAGTGAAAAAAAGGAAAATAAATACAAAACAAAACAGAACATCTTAAATAAAGCTGTGTCTGTTAACTAGAATTTATAGCAAAATGAATACTATCTTCGAAACTGAAATAAATTAAGGTATTTTATTTTATTACGTCACTATAAATTTGCAAAATAAAAATCAAAAATTAAGCACTGTTAAAATATTATATAACTTGAAATAGTTTGTTATAATGAAATAATTCTAGTGAAGAAGTTTGCAGTACTGTATAAAAAACTAATCCGCCGGCCTCAATTATTTAAAAGTATCTGTTAAAAACTAAATACCGTATTTAAAACCAAAAATGTAATAGAATAAGCGCTATTAATGAGTATTAATTAAATTAAGAGCATAGTTTTAAGCTTGTCTGGTACTAACTTCGCATATCAAACCAAAGTAGAAATGCAAATACGGCAGGTTCAAAGAAACTGGGTGAAAAAGGGGTGTGAAACAATGAAGTGTGGCGTGTTTTAACTTAGGATTTAAAATAAAATGATATTATTTATTACTTTTTGCATATACATACAGGATTAGA
Source organism: Thalia democratica (assembly GCF_965202585.1). Lineage (NCBI taxonomy): Eukaryota > Metazoa > Chordata > Thaliacea > Salpida > Salpidae > Thalia > Thalia democratica. Next base: position 9,649,557 of record NC_139173.1, on the reverse strand, counting down.
ATAAAGATAAAAAACTTAAATCATTTTAAAAACTATAATTATCTGTAAAAACAATTTTTTACTAATATTTATTTCTTTTTTCTAAGAAAATATATTTTTGAACATGTTTTAACATGCCAGAGAGTCAAAAGAAATTGTAAAACATTTAATAAAAGTGTTATTACTAACTTCAGTTAAAATTTTACAATACAGTAAGATATACTCTGTACATTAAAGTTAATCAAAGAAAACACTGGCAAAAGGCATCATAGACCTCATATGACATGATACAAGCTCAAGTTGACATAAATTCTTGATTATACTACTTTGTCTACCATAAGCTTGTGGTATGATGATTAAAGTGTTATGATGAAAATTTTACGTTAATAATAAAGTTAATGATACAAACTTGCAACAAAAAATTCAGTTTTTACATAAAATAATTACATTTTTAAACTTGCATATTTTTAATGAAGTGTTTTATCTTTTTAGCTTGGGAAGAAAAAGTACGTAGTTTTGATACAAAGCTTTTTGTAACGCAAGAACTGTTTTGTTTTATTTTTTAATTTCAATATTAGTAATACATTGGCTTATTGTTTTTTATATTTTAACTAAATTTAAAACAAACTTGCTGGTTTTTAAATAAAAAAGTTTTAAATTTATTTTATCTTTAAATTTAGTTTATTTCTGAACGTGTTTGAAAATTCAGATTGATCAAATGATTTTCTTATTTTGATATAATATTTATAACAAACTTTGTAATTTTTTAGCAAAGAGCGCGTCCTGATAATACTTTTCATTATTTAATCCAACTATATGATAAAATACAAATCTTTATATTACACATACTATATACACACTATACTTCTAAATAAACTATAAAGTATCTTAATTTAATACTTTTGAAAGAAACAAAAACCTTATAAAAGAACTAAAATGTTTCTAAGATTTTTAAGGTGTATTTAAAATCGTAAAACTAACACAAAAAAATTATAGTGATTCCATCTATTTTTAATGCATGTATTTAATGTTGGTGAAATAAGTAAGTATAGTTTTATTTATAAAAATCAGTTGTATACAATTTAATCTTAAACTTTAACAAAAAATAAGTAAAAAACAATGTTATGTTTGACTAGAGTCATAACAAGAATGAACAAGACCGAACTTTTTAAATGATATTTTACTTATTTTAGTGATACTGTATTTTTTTTTTCCTTTTTTAACATTTGTTTCGTTTTATCATCTTTATATTTTACTTTTCCGAGAAGATCCGAACGATTTAAGATCATTTAAATTAGTTGCTGGCGAGATTGATAGTCATAGTAAGTCCATTACTCAGTATTGCTTTCAAAGTTTCATCGTTAAGAACGAAGTTGATGTTGAAACACATCGGATTTTTGGCAACATCACCGCAAGCAGTCGAGCTCACTTCACTTTTCAATGTTGTGTTTTGATCATCAGCTAGCAATATTTTGAAGTTTGAAGGTTCAAGAGTCTTCAGAGCGATTTTATTCGTCAGTTGTGGAGGAGCTTTTGAGACGCAATTTTCTGAATTGTTTTCTTCAGCTTCACTCCTAATGAATAAAAGCTTAACAATATACCAGTTTATAATTTTTTTTAGTAATTTTAAATAAAAATATTAGATTGAATCCAACAAAAACTTATTTGTGGTACAATATATTAACATGTAAGCAACATAACATTGAAAAGTTGAAGTTAATTGTTGAAAGTTGTTTTAGTTATAGGAAATAGCTAACTTATAATTGATTCATACACTTTATCTTTTATATGAACATTTTTTTTATCATGAGTAGCAACACATTAAAGTAGATGATTAGAAATTTTACAGTATATAAAACGTTAAAAATACGACAAAGTCATTGTATTAAATCAGGGGTCGGCAAACAGCGGCTTGCGGGCCAAATGTGACCATTAAAACCAAAATCTGCGGCCCGCAAGCTACTTTTTAGCCATAAGTACTTTTCAAAAAACATAAAATTAAACGGTTTTGCAATAGAAACTTTCAATTAGGTTCTTAATTTTATAAATACTCTTTAAACGTGTTATTTTACTGCTTATTTTGTTATATTTTTGTTTTAAAATAGTATTTTTTACGATTTACTATAAATCTTTTTCAAATAACTGCGGCCCTTGACGACTTTTTTCTAAAAAGTGCGGCCCGCGTGCAATTTTCTCTGAGAAAATTGGCCCGCGAGTTACAAAAGGCTGCCGACCCCTGTATTAAATTATAATTTTTAGTTCTAATTAATGCTAAATATTTTTTTGTTAGCAACGAATAAAATATGTTTTTTGTCCTAACAAAAGTTTAAAATAAAGAAGTTTTAATTTCAATTTCTTACTTTTTTGTTGAAGCAGGTAAGTTATTGGGAGCAGCATTTACATCATTTCCAAAAAATACAGGCAGCTTTTTAGAACTAGTATTAAGACTTTCCAAATGATTTTTCTTAGATTTTTGGGAAAAATTTTTAGCTGAAGTCCTTAAAAAAATTTTTTTTTAATGATAAATGGTTTAACATAATTTTTCCTAGAGTATTTTCGAGCTTTATTTTTAAAATTCAAAAATAGCATGAGATCAATACAAAGTCTTAAAGTAATTTCTCATAAAACAAAAAACAAAAAAAAAAGCAGTAGAAATTTGATTAAATACTTAAACCTGTAATTTTTACTACTGTATTTTTTGTACAACTAAAATTTGTCTTAAAAACTAAATATTTTAAACGATGAAAAATTAACAAATACTTAGTAAGAATTACAAAATAGGCTAAATTATAAAAATGTTATATTTTAAAACTATCAAAAAAAGATTTTAAAGAAAGATATCAGTTTATTAATTCAAAATATTGGCTGAATTTTAAAAGGTCAAAACTACATCTTGTAATTTCTTACTTAGTTATTAATGGTGGCAATGTTTTTGGAGTAGCTATGGTGACTTCAGGTTCAGTTTTCTTTTTTGTCATTTTCGGCTTGGAAGTATTGCTCTCACTGGTTGATCTTCAAGATTCATTTATTTAAATATCTAGCTACTTAATAATACTTTATTACTACTATATAACTTTTTTTGAATCAGCAAGACAGTAAATTCTAGTTGTTGAAACATTTAAAGTTTTGTTATTTAAAAGTATCTGTATAACTATATGTTTTTACTTTTCTTATGTTGAGAAACGCTAAAAAAGTGCCTTAGAAAATAAAAACTTATTGTTAAAATGTTTTAATCATACTTGGTCTGTGTGACTGGTAAGTTTTTACATTCGACTTTTGTATCTGCTTTTGTATGTTTTTCATAGTCTTTTTTTTTGTCTGAAGAACAAGTTTCAGCTTCGTTGTCTAACCTTCAGATTAATAATATTTTTTTTAAAGTTATAAAAATGCTTTACTTTATTATTGAGATTATTTCTCAATTAAACAAGCAATAAAATTATCTTAAGATCATTTAATAAATTAGTAAATACTATAAGAAATGTTATCTTTTCCTTAAACTAAGAAGAATTATAATAACAAGTTTTATGTTTTTTTTGTCTTATGAAACAAATATAACCTAATAAAAACATCCTAACATATTTATGTATAAGTATATACAAAACAAACTCTTCACTTCTAATCTTTTCAAGGTTGATGCGTCTTTTCTCTCTTCTAGTTTTTCCTTCGCTTGCTTTTTTTACGCGGTAATCCTCAAGTTCGCTTTCCAGATCATCATAATTGTAACTGATGCTGTTAAGAAGGAACTTCAACCCCTTTCTTATGCTGGACGGTCTAAATTTTTTAAAGCTAGTAGCTCTCGTTTCAACCTGGTTGAAGCAAGTTTTAGTAAATTTGAATGCTCAGATCTATATTTAAAATTAAAAATCAAGTTTAATTATTTACTATTTTGACCGTCCCGTTCCATTTATTCTTTAGTGACCTGAATCCTATTAACCCTTTAAGCTCTCCCTTCTTGAAAGATCCTTTCTTGTCAAACTTATTGTGAACTCTGAGAGTTAAATTTACTATTGTATAAGTTATTTGTACCTCAAGATAGTTTATAGAATAATGCGTATTAAAGAGATTATGTAGATTGTTTTTTAAAGTTTACTAATAAAAATGTTAACAAATTTTTATTGTTTATTCATCTTACATCTTAACTAGTAATAAAACTGTCTATAATCGAAAGAAACTCACATCAATAGTGGTCTATGTTTAATTCCTTCCAATTTGGCCAGGTTCGAAAGGTTTTCTCTGTCCTTTTCGAAATCGGAAGTCTCTTTTGAGCCAACCACGTAAATTAATCCGTGTGACTCTTGGACAAAATTGGCCCAGTTTAATTTACGGTCCTTATTTCCGAACTCAGTAAGATTTAGCTTGTAGCGTCCTGCAATTGATTTAGTATAATTGCTTTTTAAGGTTTAAAAAGTTTTTGTAAAATGTTTATTGAAATCTATTTTATACATACAAAATTAAGTTATCTGATTATTAAAAACTATCATTTTAATAATTGTCTGTGTGTGATGTTTACGTACTATACTCTCAAGACATAAGCTTAACCCTTTCTACCAAAAAAAAAAAAAAGTGCAATTTTGTTTTAGATAAGAAATATCAACGTAAGATGAGCCTAGTAAAACCGAATAGTTTTTTCGTACACCATGTCCTTTTACCAAACTTTTTGAGAGTTTTTTTTTGTTTCAATCAACAATAGTAGTTTAAACATACTTTAATTTTAATCAGTTGTTTTTTTTTTTTCAACACTTACTTACACTTGATTAGTAAAAAAGAGCCCCTAAAAATTAAAACAATAAAACTTTTATGTTTATCGACATAAGACTGCTTTTATAAAAAAATTACTATTTATTTACGTATTTATAAGTACTTAAGTAATCGGAAAAAGCTAAGTTAGTTCTAAAAATAAATTGTTTTTTTTTTAAATTAACACTCTTACTATTATTTACTTGATAACAAACCTTTTTCAAAGAACCAGTTTTGAATTCCATTTGTTGGAATTGGGTCAGAATCAGGTTTAATTCCAGCGACGGTTGAAGCCACCGATGAGACCCCTGATCCTTTTTGACCACTGATGAATATATCAACATTTCTTTGTTCTTTTATTCTGCGAAATAAATTAATGAACTTATTCATTTTACAATAGTAATCCTTGTGATACTACTCAGATTTATAAAGAAATTAAAACTTAAAAATTCAATACTTTGTAACGAAATTACGTAATAGATATCTTAATTTTAGTTGGCTAGCAATTTATCATATAAAAAATATAACTAAAAAAATTCTTTTCATAGAAATGTGGAAAACAGGAATATAATAAATATAACCATATATTATCAAACACATGAATAACTCATACCAAAAGTTATTCATTAAAACTTGTTTGAAAAGGTTCATAAAAATTTGCAATAAAACATAAAAACTTCTTATAACTTATTACACAACATTACTTGTGTTTGATATGAATAACCTGATAATTTAATTACACACTAGTGTAATTTATTATTGAATTTTACTTTTATAACAAATTAATTACAGCTAGACAAAAATTAAAACTATAACGCTAACAAATATTTAACAAGCTTTAGTTATAATTCAATTATCAGAATAGTGAAGAATTAAAACTCTTAAATGTATGATCAGTCTAATATATTTTAACCAGTTTTCATAGATAATACAAAACAGAACAGAAAAAATTTAAATATAATCTTTACAAAACAAAAAAAAGTTAAAGTGTGAGTAATAAATGAAGAAAAAATCAAAGTATTAATCAAATAGTAATAAATAATAATCAAACAAACAAAATACACTTAAGCTTGAAAAAATAACGTTTTGATTAAGTAAAGATGATTTATAATCTGATTAATTTTGTTTGCACAATACAGTATTAATTTTATTTCTAAATTGTCATTTTAAGTGTTTCATCTTACAATTTGAATAAAGAAATTAAAAAACTACAGAATACTCGTACAATGCAGTGGTTAGTCCAAAAGCTAATTTAGTCTCAAACTTGTATTAAAACCAAAAATAAAGGACTTTATATCTACTTTTGACACAAGTTTTGTAGTATCATCTGCCAGCTATAGGCGCTTCTGATTGGCTAAAACTTTGTTTATCTTTTTTTATGTTAAAATTAATAAATCTGTTTTTTTTTTTTGAATTGTTAGTTATATGGTTTGGTTAGGTGGCTAGGGTTAAGTGTATAGGTTGAAATAAATGATGTATAATTGTTAGCAAATATAGTTTAGATTAGTGAACTTCCGGATCTGTTATCCAGCTGGATCTTAGCTTGAAAAAAAAATACCCGGATTCGGTAATTAGTTTTAATAATTATTGTACAAAACTTTGGTTATATGTTTTACTATTATTTATCGTACATTATTTGTAGTATCAAAATTTTTCTAAAGCTTGTAAATACCAAAACTAAAAAACTAAAAAACAACTCAAGTTTTAAATAAAACTTTATAGACATTAAAGTAGTGTATAAAATAATTTCACATTCATGATGAAATTTTGATGCGTAACAACAAGTAATTTTAATATGTTTAATGAGTTTATTGACTGGAGACATAAGTTTCTATGTTTTATTGTTTACTGACCGACAAAAAAAAACGCTCACATCAACTGGTCCTAAGACAAAATATTTATGCAGAAATTTGTAGAGATTGTAAACTTTAAAGTTTTAAATTGTTAATCAAAAATATTAAACTTTTATGTTGGCTAAGCTGCTAAATTTGGCTGTCGTTCGGTATTTCTATTAAGAATTTTACTGGACCAACTTTTGGAAATTTGAAAACTAGCTTTGAAAGTTTTTCTAATAACAGTTTTTATTTCAACTAGAAAAACATGTGATTACTGAATTTTTTTCATACCTTTGTTTAGTACAAATTAATATACTTAAAAATATAAACACCAGCCGGATTTCACTTGCAGGCCGCGTATTGTCCACTGTTAACAAAGTTAAACTGAAGTTCAAAATTAATTTTTAAGATTGAATACGTAGTTTACATTCTATTGATCAGTTTTCAGCCCTTTACGGCATAATTTGGTTTTATAACGACAGCAATACATCATTTTACAACGAATGTACTTCGAACGTAAGAATAGTTTTAAAGAACCATAAATTTTAAATATAAAATTTTCTCAACAAATACTATCATGGCAAACTTAGTCCTTTCTTAAACTTTGCAATCCTGTATGAACATTTAATCGAATCCATATACTCAAAACTATTAGAATATCACTTTTTTTTTTTTTTTTTAGCCTTAAGTACATATGTTAGAGAGTGTTAAAAAATATTTTTTAACGTTTTTAGTATTAGATACAAAACTATTTTCAAGGTTTTTTTATTCGAAATTTTTTAAGAATATTTATTTTTTGTTTTTCAATGCATTTTGAAAAAAAAAATATGTAAAAAATTTTTACTTTTGGAAAAACTTTCTAAATTATCCACCACAAGTTCTATTTGTAACGTATACATACAAGCTCTCGGTAGTCTCAGACAATCGAGAGCTTGTGGTCTGATGATCCAAGTTGTATAGACTAAATGTTAACTTGGGCTTCACAGCACATTTAAGTACAAGCTCTAGCACTAATGACTTTTGGCCTTTCTTTGATTTTTCTTTGTTTTCAATTTACATATACATTTTTTAGTTGGTTTATTTTTTGTTGGTTTAAACTAAAAGAGTTTTATATAGAAAAATAAACTAAATTAAACAACTAAGTGAAAGTTTTTTTTTTCGAAAATTAAAGCTTTTATTAGTTGCACAATTTTAAGAATTTTATATAAACTTTACAATAAAAGTGATTGACAAAAATCGAAACTAATCGTTTGAATTGAATTTAACGTTTTACTTATCTGCGTTTTTCTAATTTTAGATCTAGTATCCGGATCCGGCCGGATTTTAGTTTGGAAAGGTAATCTGGATCAGTTAGATTACAAAATAGTTTCGTATTTATAGGGAGCTAGCCGAATTAATAATTTAACAGTTTAAATAAAATAAAGTTATGCTTTAGTTTTTTAAAGTTGTTATTATACTTATAAGGTATCTTTTTTTAATAAGTTAAATTTATCATAATTTTCTATATACAACATTTTCATTTATTTTCTAAAATATCATGATACTAAACTTTAGTTAATTCAAATTATTATTGAAAAATTTTATGTATAAAATTTTCAGTACTAATTTAGCTGTAAGGCTATTTCAAAGAATACTTTTCAGGGTCTTCTTGAAACATAAAGTAATAAAGGGTACAAAAAGAGTTACCAAATTGATTTGCTAAAAACTAATTGACTTTTGTTGTAATTTAAACAATGTTAAATATAAAAAATATATTAAAATTTCACCCAATGCTACGTTACCTAACAACTTGATACACCATCAAAAACTTTTCCTTTATTAGTTACATCACGACTAAATTTTAGGGTTTTAAAAATTATCTTTTCTAGACAATGTTTAGCTTTTTATGAGGTGAATGTCTATTGAACTATGCCAAAATAAACTTAAGATAGTATATTATTTTTACAATTGTTTTCTTTACTTAATTTTTTATCTTAACAAAGTAGAGTAGAATTTACAATTAAACATTTTATCAAAGTTTAAATAATTAATTTAAGAATTTTTTAAATGAAAAGTTTGTAAAGCATGTTAAGAATAACTTTTACGTAACTAACTAAATATTATAAAACTTAATTAGGTTTTTAAATATTAGTTCATAAAACTAGAGCTTAAGGAAACGTGTTAGCAACAAGTCTTTAAAATTAGTCTTTTAAATATTTTTACAAACTAGTTCGTACAATATGATAAATGTTAATTTATTTCGTATTTGTTTAAAAATATTTATTAAAAGTGTAACACGTTTTGACGTAGAAGATAAGTAGTAGTATACAATATATACAAAAAAAAAAGTTATTGTAAAAATATACAGATTACAAATTTACAAAAAAAATACTAATTTACTTGGTATATGTAAAATAAATCATAATTATCTCTGGTTAAACTAAGATAAAACAAAAAAAAGTTCAAGTTTAAACTTCATTATTCTTTTAAATCAAAAACTTAAACTTAAAAGATAAACTACTAGAACTAGAACAATAAATGCGAACAGGTAATACGATAGTATACAATTAAGTGTTTTATTTAAATTAAGTGAGTTCGCCGCACAAAACTATAAAAGTATTTAAGTTCAAATAATAAAATAGTTTCTAGAAAAACTAATTAGTAGCTTCGAAATTTATACTGGACTATTTTTAAGATAACTCACAAAACTTTTAATTGAAAAACCACAATTTTAAAACTCTTGCGCCCAAATTGATAACAGACCTGAGCATTATGAACGCAACGATAATAGAAAATACTTTCACCACTTTTCTGTATTTGGAATTACTTTCCAAACTGTTTTCCCGTACAACATTTGCATCGTCATTTTTCTTAGTATCTTCGTTTTTTCTTTAAACAATGTAAATTTTTGTTAGAATAGATCAAAGTATTAAGCGAATACTAAATGTAATACTTCAAATATGTTTAAAATACACAAGGAATGTTCTAAATGTAAAAGCTTTCAAGTGTGTATTAACTTACAATTTTTTTAGGTTGTTTCAAGTAAATAAACACATTTATTGTTTTCTTGTAAAATAAATGAATAGTTTCTTTTTAAACACAGTTTGATAAAAAATGATTTGTGATATTAAATTATTTATGGTTAAAAAACAAACTTTTTATTATTACTAGTTTATATGCTGAAAATGCTTATAAACTAAATTGTTTAAATATTTAGGCATCTTTTTATACATTTTCTAACCTATTTTAGTTCAGTATGCTTTTTATTACTAGAAAAGATTAAACTTTTAGTATCATAAACTTTTATACTAAAGATAACTAATTTAAAGCAGTTAGTAAGAAAAAATATGTTAATTAGCTATTGTAAAAACTTATTTTATTTCAAAAATTAAAATATTTTTGTTATGCACTTATATGTGTGCAAATCAGTTAAAATTAAGGGATTTAAAACTACATTTATATAGTTCAATAAAGTAAATGAAAATTAAGATTTTTTATAAGCTTAACTACCTTAATTTTCTAAAGTAGAAACCTAACAATTTTTCGAAACAAATTTGTGCACATTGTTTTTACTTATGTAATTTAATAATGAAAACCTTAGAATTTCACAAAATAAAACTTGCTAAACATGTTGCTAGTTCATACAAGTACTTATAAAAGTTTATAAAATCACTTAAAAAAAAGTATAAATATAATTGCTTTCATTAAACTTTTTAAAAATTTTACAAGTATGATAAGATAAAGTATATTTAAATTTGGTATTTGTATAAATAACATTAGCAAAATTTTATCAACAAAATCCTTGTTTTGAAAACACCAGTGAACCCATTTTAATGCCTTTAGATCGAAGCATAGAAAATAGACAATTAATTTTTTTTAAACTAACACAAGTCAAAATAAATATAATAAATCATTTAATTGTCATGCAAATTGGTAAAAATGAGTGTATAAAATATACTTACTCCTTGTTGAAATAGCTGTACATCTGAAATATGATGTCCAAAAGAGTAATAACGGGAATGGTCCAAATAAATAACTTCAAATAGATGGACGCTTCTTTCTTCTCGCCTGAATAAGAAACATAATTGTGAATAAAAACACAGTTTCTCAAACATATTCGTTGAATATCAAACTGTGTCTCAGTGTACTGAATTGTAACAACAAATTTAAAAAAAATTATTTCTTTGTTACGCTAACACATTTTTCTGTGTGTTAACCCTTCAACAGAGCTATAAAATTAAAGAAAATTATATTAGAGGAGTATTTCTTAAACCTTAGGGCTCCGTTAAAGGGTTAACACACAGAAACATGTGTTAGTGTGATAAAGAAATAATACTGTTTAAATTTGTTATCATTATACATGGTGAACTTGTTTAGCTAGGATTTTTATTAGCAAAAGCTTAAATTTATATTTTAAATAGTTGTATTGAATTGTAGTGGTTTTGATTATGTTTTTAGTTGAAAAAAATCCCTTAGTTTAAAATCTCTAGTTTTCTTACCCAAGGCCGTAGTTATAAATTTAAACAATGTTCGAAAAAAAAAATCATTGTAGAACTCTCTGCTTCTTTCTACGTTAACAAATTATATTTAGCGCTATCTCATCAGTAGTAAAAAGAATATTTTATTTAATTACTAACCAGTGACAGATTCAGTTTTTTCAGTTGCAGGTTCGTTCCACTGCTCCCATGACACTAAAACAAAAATAAAAACTTTCTACTATATAAACATTAAGGAGTATTTACTGTTGATATTATTAATTGATAACATTTTATTTGCCATGGCAAGTTTTAACAACAGTTGTTGCTCAAAATATTTGTTTGATTGTTGATTATTTGTGTTTCGTTTAATGTTATCATAAACCTTTATATTAAGTTAGATTTTTTTTGAATTTCTTGACTCAATAGTAGCATAACTTTATTTTAAAATGTTGCAGTACAAATAATAAAATATAAATACATAAAGAGAAGCTTACCGACAGCAGTTAGACCTAATCTGTAAAGTAATAATTAGCAATTATTATTTACATAGGTATAAAATTTTAAAATTATAAGTGATTAAAAAGTGTGTACTGTTTTAACTGGTTACTCAAAAATATTTAAAAGTAAATTATTTTTTTAAAACTAAAAAGGTTTAAAAACTTACGTCCAAACCATAACTACGACCATCAAACTTGTATAGTACTTGTTTTTGTGCAAATCCATATTTTTGTATAAAAACTTCATAACCTGAAAATATTTATCATTGATTTACTATTTTAAATGTTTTATTTAGGACTAAGACTAGTTGTTTTTTCTTTTTAGTTTGTTTTTTACTGTGGTAATAAAACACCACTTTACTTAATGTATAATTACAATCATCAAAACATAAATTGTACTTTAATGTCTAATATTTAACTTAACAACTGATATTACTTTTATTTTGTAAAAGTATCAACATGTAAACTGCTGTATTAAAAACTTAATGATATTTAAGTTCACTGTAAACACAAAGTTAAAAAGTAAATTACATCAAAACAAGTTATTGAAAAATTTAAAACAAGCTAAACTATTACTTTTAAGCAAAACAACTTAACTAAAAAAGAGTTTTCAACATCATACCGATTTCAAGCCGAACTAAATATGAATAATCAAACTTGCTCTTACTTATTTATAAGCAGTACTAATGCGTGGCAATTTTGCGCAGACTGAATATAATTACAAAGTTAATTTAGTGCTTTTTCGTTGTTCTTTATGGAGATGTTTGAGCTAAATTTACATAATGAAGCTTAATTGTGCCTAATTTCAAGCTTTTGTTTTATTCCTTATTCAGACCATAAAGTAGATTTAAGCTTAAGGAAACTTTAAATGAAGCTAATTTTATAGCAGTAATTTTTCTTATATATTTTTTAATTCAAAACTGTTTACAAGGCAAATTACAAAATGTATATAATTTTGCTTAACGCTAACTTTTTTAATTCTTTTTTTTTTTTAACTAAATCAAAACTTATAATTCGGCTTGTGAAAAAAAACAAACACCTTTCACTCAATTTTATTATAAAACGTTTTAAGTTTCTAAACAACTAGTTCGCTGACAAAAAATACTCGCCCTTAAATCATAATGCTGACAACATAAAAATTATCTAAACTTTTTAACAAAACTATTAGCCCTACATAATTAGTTTTAATGTAAAGAAAAGATGCTACTAACTCTGAATACTACTGCTTCTAAATAAACATTTTTTTCTACAAAAAACAGTATAATTCAATTTAGCCTTAAGCGTACTAAAAACTTTTTATTTTTCTTTGTTAGGCTTAAGAACAGTACGTACATAAGCTTTTTTAATTTGAATTCTTTTGTTAAAGATTTTTATAAAAAACACTGACTATCGTTTACCTTATAAGTACATATAAGTCGATTATTTTGAATTGAGTTTCTATATTTGGTCAATGTAAAGCTACTTTTAGTTTGAACTCGTCTCTCAAAAAACAAATATGATTGCTAGTTTAAACTGACAATTTTAAACTACTAACCAAAACAAGGTACCTGACAAAAACAGTTGTTGAAAACTTGTGTTTTTTTATCAGTGTTTTAGTTGAAACAGTCTTTATACAGAAAGTTTGTTGAGTATGTACTTTTTTCCGTGAAAGCAAAGAAGTGTTTCGTATCTGATAAAAGCTTTTTCACGTTACTATAACGACAGGAGTCGAATATTAAACTTTACGAGTATAGATAACGAAATAGGGAAATTCTTTAGTATCCTGACAACAATATTGTGCTGGTGAGCTCAAACACACCATATGTAGCAATTAGGTAGCAAAAATCAAATTTTAAAAACCTTTTTTTTATTTTAAGTCAGCAGAAAAACTTTAACATCTATATTAAGTTAACTGAGTTGCCACTTTTATTTTATTTAATAAGGTTTGATTTACTGTAGATTGTTCTAAATATTTACAGTGAAAATGTATGTTTTTGTTTTAGATAAGTAATACTAACTTAAATACTAATTCATGTATCTATAACATTTTACTTTTTATTTAAACGATTAAATGTTGCAAACTATTTAAATTGTTACCCAACTTTCTAAAAGCACTTCTAAGTTTAAGTAATTCAGTCACAAAACTATATGCTTGTATAATAAATAGACTATTAAAGTTCTATGTTTTTGTATTTATGCATGGTTTTAAACTTGAATAAGATATCAAAAGTATTTAAACATCAAAATTTCAAAGTGTTTGAAAAATAAATTAGCGGCAATTTAAATTAATACCACATCTAGTGAACATTTGAATTTACCTATTAGATACTGACTTTTTGTTTAAGTTTGAATTGTTTAAATTATGTATTTATAGTTGTTTAACTTGTTGTAACTGATCTACAATGAAGAATAATTTTTATAAGGTATTTAATCATATACCTAAATAATAAAGTTTTTAGTCCTTTATGACTATACTTCTATACTTTTACACTTATAATAAGAGTTCAAAGTTACTTCATAAGTATTTGTAAAGTTTGTATAAGTAAGATCGACTACATTTATAATTACAACTTTTATTTACATACTGACCGATTCAGTGCTTATGACGTCACAACAAAAATTACTCATGGCTACACTTTAACTGAACTTGTATAAGAAATGTGTTTGTTACATTTATAACTTCTTACCTAATTACTTCTTTATTATAACTTCTTAAACATTTATAAGTTTGATTGGTCTTTTATAGTCAAAATGTATTTAATTAGCTTCATGAATGTTATCAATTAAATTGAATAATTCTTCTAAGTTTTAGTTTGTCAATTTTGATGTTTGTTGCCAATCTTGAAAGCTTTAAATTTGCATGAAGTCTTTCCAAAGGTGAAGGTTTTTTGGCATTCATATCTTTTTTGTCTAACTTCAACTTAGCCTTTAACAATAACTTTTCTTCACTATTAAATTTCAAAATTTTAACATAGACTGCAATAATAAAACTAAATTAAGTTGTTAAAGAAACAGCACAAGTAATATTCTAAACAACTATAACCTAAGAGTATACTTACAATTTCCACCTTCGTACAATCAGGAATTTTCCTTGATTAATCAATTACTATTGTTATTTTTATTTTTTTTGCATTATTTTACTTATCATTTACTATCACTGTTACCCCTGACCCTCAAGCTTGGACTGTAGGCTTTTCTCGGTTTTGATTGGGTGGGAGTTGTGCGCGGGTTGGAACTGAACGTGTCCCAACCTAAGGCAGTGTACAGGTGGCCCCTATGCAGCCGGCAAGTAAAATTTTTATCCGCAAACTTTCTTTTCAGCTAAGAAACAACTTATGCGAAAGAAACTAATTTAGTTATTTGATAACAAAACTTTTTAACTGTGCTCTTTTGTGCTTGTTAGTTAACTGTGGTTCATGTGTATTTACTTACACAATTGTATGTTCTTTAAATGTTCTAGGACTTACGAAGGACTTTTTTTTTGAGAAGGTTTGACCCATTCCTCATAAAAGGCTTCAAATTTTAGATCTAAGGTAGGAATATGGAAACTGTTATTGTTATGGGTGTGATTAAGCAGAAAAAAGTCTTTTTCAGGTAGTAATTGTTTAAAAATAGTCTTGGTGGGCATATATTAAAAAAACTCACAAAAAGTAGTCTCTTTAAAATAAATAGTAAATAAAACTATACTTTTTTTTTAATTCTCTTAATTTTAAGCTTAGTAAAAAAAATAATGAAATAAATAATTTAGTATAACAAAAAAAGGAATTCAATTTCTTACAGTTTATTTTTTATGTTTACTAATAGGCATTTTACCTGCTTTCTTTAGCTATAGACACTTATGACTGATAATTATTAGAATAATATTTTTAAACTTTCAATGCAATCCAAAAAATATTAAGTTACATAGCTAAGAAGTCCTCAAAGTCTTTTTGAAAACTTTTTTTTTGCCTTATAATATTTTTATTCAAACTGAATTTTTAGTTACAAAGTGGTAAACATCAAAAAATATTTTATATGAAACTAAGTTCTTATACAGAGTAACACAATGTATAAGTCATTAACAAAACTAAATTAATTTCAAAATCTGTCATTGTATTGACACAAAATATCAACTACAAAAGTTACTTCCTGTGTAGCAGATAACTTGAAAACTTTAAATTGTGTTACAAAAACTCTTGCTCTACTGATCTCAAAATAAAAACCAATTCTGAAAACGAACTTCTAGGTGCTACGGATACCTTTAGTAAGCTAACTATTAAGTTCTTCTACATTCCTCTATTGAGATCGTTTTTTAATACTTTTTGGGTAATTGGTATTTTGGAGTTTGTTAGTACTTTATCTTCTTTTTTTTCACTGATAAAAATCAGTAGGGATTAGCAATAGCTGCAACTCCGCATGTCCGGTTTGACACTGACCTGCTGCAGTGCTCTTTAAAACTCATTGCTCGTCTTTGACAAATACTGATCAATTTAGTCCTTGAACCAGAAAGGACAACGTTGAAGATGTAAATCCAAACAGTAAGTTTTTAAAAGTCTAAAAACTTTTTTAGCCAGTTTTCAGGGGATCTATGTGTCATTATGAGGCTGGTTTAAAAGTTTCGGTGTAACCTACTAACAGTAGACGTACCTAGTCTAAAAACTAGGCAGGCAAGTTCATCCTAAGTGCAAAAGAGTTAAACATTTTTAGAATATTGAGCATGTCTCAATTTAAGTTTTTTCAAGTTGTTGAAATTTCAACAAGTCGTTTTTGTAATTTTGGTCAAATGTACTATTTCAGATAGCTTTAAACTAAAACTTTTTATCCGGAATCAACAGACTTGTACTTCACAGAAGATGATTGATTAATAAAAAGTGTTATAGGTCGCAATTTAGCGCTGTTAATAGACTTTTGCGGAAATAAATTTCAACTATACTGTAGGAATTGATTAGAGTAAGAATTGTGCGGTTTGGAGTTGATTTGGGTGGTAGTTGTGCCTAAGTTGGAATTTAGCGCTTCGCACTTGATAGTTGCTAGAAATTAACGTAAGAAGAATATTTACTTGAAATGTAAACTATTGTAATTTTATAAAATTGAAAAGTCAAATGCAATTAAAACTTAGCAAGTATTAAACAAAAAGTATTTAAAATTTTTTAATAAATGTAAAGCTATTTTACTTTTTGTAATCTTTTACAATTGAAGTTTTATAAACAAACTAATTATATCGTTTTATATAAAACTATTTGCAGTTAAAGAAAATTTGTCACCAAAAAAAAAAGTACAGTAATTAAACATTAACTGGAATACTATCAAATAATTTAAGTATTATTTGATTTTAAGTTATTGAATATTGTGGTGATTAAAATAAAAATAAAGTGTCAAAATAGTAGATTACAAATGAGTATAGTAGATTAAAAAAAAGTAGGTTACAAATTATATAAATTAAATTCAATTTACGTTTGTGTTAAGATAAACGTTTAATTTTTTCAAATTATAAAAAAAAGTTCTTAGTTTTATTTATAAGTTTCTCGTTAAACAAATTTGTTGTATATCAAGTTTGTATTATTTTTATTTTTTAGGACTTAAACACTTTAAATCATGTTAAACTTTAGCTTTGTTTAAAGTTTTTAAAACAATCTGTTCATAGATGGTAAAAATTTTTGCATACTAAAAAATGAAAGTTTTTTAAAGTTAAAACTTTTTTTTGTAATGCTTTATTTTTATTAGAAACATAAACTTTACTAACAACTAATCAACGCATATTCATTTTTAAATATATATGTGAAAAACTATTAAGTGCAAGTTTTTGTTTTTATTTAGATTATAGAAGATTTTAATGCCTATTTTAAATAATCCTGTTCTAAATAGATTTTAGTTGGTTTGATTACAACTTAGTTATACCTATAAACATTTTCAAAAGCTAACAGTACTTTCTACTGTAGTAGACCTCTACCTAAAAGCATCAAACATAACATAAAAACTTAAAGTGGTATTTTCCAAAATTAAAATTCAGTATTTTAGGAGATATACAAATAGGCGAATATAGTGACAGCGAAAATGTTAATTTACACTAAAAAAATAATTTTTATATTCTTAAAAGTAAACACTGGTATTGATATAGAAACAAAGCTTGTGAGCAGTTATGATTCTAATTCAAAACTTAGATATTTTTTAATGAATAAAGGGCCTTTTACAGATTGAAGGCCAGTCTTTTTTAAACAGTTGCTCGTAGAACACCTTATATAAGACTATACAGAAAAATTTCCAGCGGACAGCATTGTTTAAAGTTCTAAAAGTAATTAATATAAAAATACTTATAAATCAAAATATTAAAAAGTATACAAAATTAAAGCTTAAATATAAAGAAATTATAAAATTAAAAGCTTAATTGTAAGTTCTTACCACTAAGTTTATTTATTATGTAAAATTGTTTTTTTTTCTGGCTGACAAGTACCTCATGGGCTTAAGTACATTAAAATAAAGTATTAAGTTCATTATTGGCCGCCAAGTTAATACAAAAAGTATTAGTCGATCAAAGTTATTGTTTAAAGGTATTTTTTAGACTACACAATTAAATGTAAATCACCAATTCATTTTTACAACTTAATTGTTTGTAAAACTGTTTGAATTTTTTTTGGTATATTTTAATCCGTATAATGCTGTTTGTACGTTTATTTTAAGCAAAGTTAATTTATGACCTAATGTTTGTTTGGGTTTTTTATAAATATTCTTTTATGTTCTGTAATAATCAAAATATGTTATTTCTTGGGATTCTAATAAGTTATATAACACGTATTTGTATAGAAATAAAACTGTATTATTTTTTTTGATTCTGTTGAGTTATATGATAAACACTTGTATAGAAATATTCTATGGTTATAAAAACATGTTTTTTACTTGAAAACTAGTTTTAATTTAATTTTTACTTGTAGAGTTATATAATGACAACATTTATCTAAAACTTGATTATTAAGTGAGTTCATAAATTCAGTTTCCTGAACTTTTAGCATACTTTATTGAATCTTTTATTTTAGAAAAAATAAGCATAATAAATATTTTAATTACTTATTTTCGTCACACAACTAAATTTTCAGTAAACTATACATGTTTCAAAAACAGTCAAATTGATTCTCTAAAAGTATATTATTTCATTATTAAGTAGAAAAAATTAACAAACTTCCTATTCATATTAAAGTTATCAGTTTTGTTTTGACTTTGTTCAATGGTGATACGGAAAACTTATTATCTATTTTAACAATTATTTCAATCATTTTATTATTTATTAGCTGTATTAACAAGTACCGCTAATATTTTATAGGTTTTACATTGACATTGTCAAATTTGCATGTATGCAAGGTATTGCTAATTTTACTGGATCTGTAACTTTGCACAGTATTTCTTGACAGAATATTCACAGGAACTTAAAGATAACGATAATTCTATATACTTTGTAGGAGATAAAAGCTTATGTTTAACTATTAGTGGTGTAACTAGAAGTAACGATTTTTGAACTAGGGTATTACTAAGGGTTGTGCGAAACAGTGGGTTTTTAAGCAGACATTTTTTTTTACTCAAACTAGTTAAAACAGGAAAAGCTAAAGAAAATTAAATAGTTTTGGATTTATTGTTATCAAAGCTTTTCAGTTTTTCTACTACAAGTATAATAGATTTTAAGTAAGTTGAAGTGTAGTAAATGTTTGCTTTTTTCAATTTAAAACTATCCACAAGTATTGGAGTTTGTTACCTTAAGATTAAGATCTAATTTAACTACAGCAGGGTTTCCCTTTTTTTTTTCAAACTGCCCTCTTTAAAGAGATTAAAAAAGCTATGGCCCCCTGTACTAAGATTACACAAACACTACCATAAAAATCATCTAAGACCTTTTTTTGCTCATCTTCAGCAACTCTAGAATATCTACTGTAATTTTTAGATTATGACCTCATGGCCCCTCTTTGGCCCCTTTGCTGCTCATGGCCCCAAGGGAGCCTTTTAGCCCACTTTGGGTAAACCTGAACTACACAAATATACTTTAAAAATCTACATAGATTTTTTTATACATTTTTCTTGAATGTAGTATAAAATTGTTAAAAAATAAGATAACTTATACAGAACTTTAAACTTTTGATACTTTATCTAAAAAATTAATGTAATTCAGTTTTTGTGAATAACCTAACCTTATATTTTTAGACTTTTTTTACTTTTTAAACTAACAAAAATTTTACAAAATAAGTTATTTTATAGACATATAATATTTTTAAGGTTTTAAAAGCGCTCTTTTGAGGCCTATTTATAAAGAATTTTAAATTGAAGTAATAATTTTTACTTACTGAAACTATTTAAAATTTTGGCTTTCAAAAAGTTTTACTTATTTTCTGATAAACACTGCATTTTTAAAGGATTAAAAATAAATGTTATTTATAAATAAGTGTTTCAGATATTTCATGTAGTATTTAAAAAAAAAAAAAAAATATTTCGAGTAATTTTTTAACAGAAAACTAGCAAAATTTAGTTAGATTTTTTATAAAATATTGTTAAATACTTGAGGCACAAAAATTGTTTTCAAAACAGATAATTCAGCTCTATCCAACCATGTACCTTGTACAACACTTTGTTTTATTTTAGTTATAAACAAGTTAATGTCTGCTAGACAGCCCCTTTTAGGCTTAACAGCCAAGCAACTCAATTTTTAGTGGCATAGTTGCTTTTCATTAAAAAAAACTAATAATATACTTGAAGGAAGTTACTTATACTGTCCTGGATAAGACGTTAAAAGGTATCCTAGTGGTATGCGACTCGATAACCGAAAGGATTTTTTGTGCACCAGGTCCTGGGACCAAATATTTTGAGCGCTTTTTTTTGTCGTTATACATAATTAAAAATTATGAATATATTTTAAGTTGATTGTTTGGAACAAATTTGACGTTATTTTACCACATTTGTTTTCAAAACAAATATTTCAACATTAAAAATTATAACTTTCCCGAACAAACTAAAAAGTTCTAAAAATAATTTGAAATTTCAACAAATTCTGTCTTTTAACTGTAGAAAACTCAACAGCAATTATTATCACTAACTCGTATTTGGCCTAGCATAAAGGTCATAACAATTTGTACCATAATCTTGTTAAAACTGAAACTTATTTTGTTTTTTTAGCTTTAGTTTGATAATTTTTGAGACTTTGTTGTATGGCCGCTTTGATTGTAAACTAGTTGGTTTAAGCATTTGTTACAGTGAAAACGTGCATTGTGTTTTGTATTCAAATGTTTAATTATATTTTAAAAAATCTACTATGCCAGTAAGGAGCTAAGTTACTAGAAAATATTCTGTATTTTTGTGTTTTGTTTTGATTATTTTTTAGAACGCAGATATTTTAATATTTACTCCTTGTTTTGTGAAACTTTTTTTCGTCTGTAAATTAAAAAAAAATATTTTGGATAGATTAGTGAGTTGTCCAATCTTCCTTGTTTATAAAATATAGAAGCAGGCGTAAAAGTATTGGCTTAGAAATGTATAAGAGCAGTATATATATATACCTATACATTAGTCTATTCAAATAAATATATATACTTTAAAATCGGTTTTTGTCTTTTAGAAACTTTTGTCATTGTTAATTTGTTAATGAGCTAAAATCAAGGAAAAATATATAAAATAAAAAAATTTCAACCTCCTGCCTAAACTTATAGACAGCATAAAAAAATAATAACTAAAGTCCAATTGTTATACTTTTCTGTTAGTACTAGCTGTATCCACTGTTTTACAAGATTAATAAAAATTAATGTAAAATTTTGTTTTAAGTATTGAAATGATCTTTTTTTAAAATATTTACAGTATTTTTTATCTAAATAAAGCTGTATTTAAAACTATATTTGTTGCCTACAATCATACTTTATACAAAGCTAACTTTGATGCGGTTTTAAAGTTAAAGACAAGAAGAAATATTGGAAATGAAAAGTGTTTATACATACTTTTTTGTAATATTTTGCTAAGACTTTTCTAAGACTAGCTAATACCAAACAGTTTTTTTTTTCATCTTTACTTTTTCCTAAAAAAATATTTTTTATAAAGTTTACCTTAGATATTCTAGAAAGACTTCTATTATATACTGATTATTTAATTGATTGATAAAAAACATAGACAAGTTTATTTTGACTCAAAATATTAGTTATTTTTTTAAATTTACTTAACAATGTTATCAACTTGTGATTTTTTATTATAACTGTACTTAAACATTATCAGAATACTTGTCTATCTTTATTTAAAAATTTGTTAACATAACATACTTAAAAAAAAAGAGTTAAATATCTCAAATTTTTTATCGCTAAATTAAACAGTTTTTCATTAAAAACTAACCAATCTAAAAAAAATTGCAGCTTTAAAAAGCATTTTTAAATAAAAGATGACCAGCTCTTATTAGACATATCCTCATCTTCGATGAAGTTTCTAAAATTAACTAACGTCCGAATGAATACAGACTTCATAGAGTTGTGGTAAGCTGAATTTTTTTATTTGATTTTTTGTTTTTTTGTACGATATTTGACCTAACTAAAAACAAAGTAAACAATTAATTGTACAATTTTTTACGAAAATTTAAATACTTTTATAAATTTGTTTTACTGAATACTTATCAAGTTATTGGTTTTATATAATTAAACATGAGCGCAACTAATCTTTTCGATAGTAGTTCTTTATATGTATATGCAAGATCTGCTAGACACTTAATTAATTTCAAACTTTTTTTAAGGATGACGACTCAAAAGCTGATGAACTTGTAGAACGACTTATAATTGCCTCTGATATAAATGAAGAAGTTTTTTGAAGAAAAAGAAGCCAGAATGCGCCAACAAAGCAGAACAGTAAATATTTTTTTTTATATGGTCTAGTGTTTTTATTGGCTGTTAAAATTCATAAATGAAATCGATAACTTTTTAAATAATCAATACTTTTGTAGTTGTTGGTTTATATAATCAGGGTTGCCACACACTCAGGGAATCTCAGGGAATTTTCAAACTGTAGAAAATCTCAGGGAAACTCAGGGAATTTTGGCATTTTTCTTTTAACTCAGGGAAGTTTTGATTTTTTCTCTAAATTTCAGGGAAGTTTTTGAAAATCTCAGGGAAATTTTTTTCTAGATCTAGAATGAGGTTTAGTTAATCCAGTTTCAACATTTTGTTCAAAAGTAGTAATTTTTATTATTTAAGTGGTTATTTAGAATTTTTTTAGCCTTGCGGCTAGTTCTTCAATATTCTTAGTATTAACATTGTAGTTTTTTTTAAATTTTAAATTTATATTTACTTAAGTAAAATCAAACAGTTTAAAGAAATCAAAGTTGTTGTTAACTATTCATTGAAAAGTTCTAATAAACTTTTTATTTTTAGTTACTTATGTAGTTTTAAAAACACTATGTTGTACTATTAGTTCTTATTTTTTAAATAATAAAGTTATTTGTTATTTGTTTACAACTACTTGTTTTCAGTAAAAAAATTAAAATGAATACAGATTAGTGTTGTATTACTTTTGTTAAAAAAATAGAGGTTAAATTTTTGTTTATAAATAGTAACAATTTCAAAAGTAGTAGCAGTAATGATAATTAATTTTTTAGTGTGAATGTTTAAATATACTTTACAACTTTTTTGCAGATTTAATTTAAAAGCTTTTTTAAGTATTATGAGTAAAGTACAGTTTAAAACCTTGTTTAAAAAAAGTTAGCTTAACCATGAAGACTTCAAAGATTGGTTACTTGAGGATGTAGACAAAGAGAAGTTTAAATGTAAGTGGTGTGGTGATGATACACCAATGGCCTTATCCAACATGGGTATAAGGGCATTGAAATCGCACAGTATGTCGAAAAAACATCTTAAATTGAAAGCCTCTAAGAGTAAAAATAATGCAATTACTTCTTATTTTGGTGGGGCTAATAGTTCAACTAGTATATCAGCTGCAACTTCTTCAACAGCTGCTGAAATTTATTGGGCTCTCAAGTGTACCAAAGAAAACTGGTCAGGAAACTCTTGCGATAATAATAACACTTTATTCACTACCATGTTTCCTGATAGTGAAATTGCAAAAAAGTTCTGCATGAATAGAACCAAATATTCATATATAACAAACTTTGGTATAGCCCCTTTTTTTAAAGATGTCTTAAAATAAAACAGTTTTAATTGGTTTAAACCTTTTAAGATTGAGTTTTTGAAAACAGTTTTTTTCATAAATTTAATGCAGAAGCATACACATACAACCTTCCTTTTATTGTTAAAGAAGAAAAATGAGAATGAGGTACTAATAATTTGTGTTAGAAGAGAAATTTTTTTTTTAAGATTTGAAAAATACTCAGGGAAACTTAAGGTTACTCAGGGAAATTTTTGGTCACTCATGGAAGATTTTTTGGCTCAAAGAGCGGCAACCCTGATATAAAAATAAAAAAAATACATTTTGCTTTAAATTACAACACTCTTAGCGAAATAAATTTATTCAAACATTATTTGTATCATGTATCTCCTTGCGTAAAATTCATAAATCTGAAGAAACACTTGCTTTTTCTTCAAATTAATGTTTTAATTCACAGACTTTTCAAACTTTGGCGCCTGTAATATATCAATGTGATTTTACTGTCTTCAGTTTATGTAAATAATTAAGATTACTTTTGTTTTATTTTTTTTTTTAATTCATAATATTTTATTTCAGTCTTTGGCGCAACCCAGCATCAATAAAACTTTCAAATTTGGTAATTCCCCAACATGGAAAGAAGCGCGTGCTTTCCCAGAAGGAGGTTTTGGAACTTGCTGAAGGTTGGGATTGGGACAATCTTTCGAAATTGTCTATTCGAAAATAGAGATTGTTTCTTCCAAAGAGGAAGAGATCGATCGCTAGTGTCGTTGATGGAGGTGTTTGATTTAAATCTGTTTTGGACCCGGAAAACCCTAAGTACATCGAAGTGATAAAAGCGAAGATCGTATAGATGTGGTTTTGGAGTGGCAGAAGTACAAATAGATTTTTTTATAAACAAAAATACTGCTTAATTAATATTGTGTTGAATTTTTTGCACTTTACTGTTGATTTATTTGTTAAAGTTGTATTATAAAATTGAGTTAACCTGTGTACTAATTTTAAATACCTGCTAGTTTTATATAAATTTGATTTTTAAAACGATAAGTGTTGCATATAAGTGTTTTTTTCTCACTTTGAGTTTTTATATGAAATCTTGGTTTAATCTTTTTATCTATAAGTTTTTTTTAAAGAAAATTTTCATATTAATGTTTTTATTCACATCAAATTTTAGATTAAATCTTTATACATATCAACTGTTTTTAAAAAAGCAATTTCAAAAGATTTTATATTCATATGTACACAAGTTTTCTTGAACTTAATAATAGAAAACTAAATTGAGCTGAAAAAACATATTTTTCAAGTTTTCATCACAAGTTATTGAATTTTTAAATAAGTTATTCAAATCTGTCTTGTTTTAGAACTAAAATATTGTCTTAGCAAAATATGTTCAGATTATGTAACACTATGCTTTTTCATTACAACTTATTGCAATGACTTCTTATGAGCTGTTGCTTATAAGCTTATAATTTGGACATTTTAAAAAGTTACTACAAACTGGATCCACTTTTTATGGAATCTTAAAACAAAAAATCAAGCACTTTGTTCATCTAGTTCAAATTTTTCTTATGTATTTGCAAAAGATCTTAAAAAAAAATCTCTCATAGCTTTAAGCTGTGTGAAATAATGTTTGGTACACGGTTGCCACTTACTCAGTATAACAGAGGAAAAGATATTCTTAGCTTTTGTTCAAAAAGCAAATTGTGAGCTGATTTTTAACAGTTGCTAACTAACTAGTTACCTTTTAAAAACTAGGTTTTATAAAAACTTTAATCCTACTAATATTTTTTTTTTTTTTGGATAAAATCTTTTCTATCTATCATATAGCAAAATATTATTACTTGTTTTCTTTTCAAGTTAAAGTTTGAATTTTTCTATGTATCAATTTAAAAAAAAGGCAATTACAATTATTTATTTTAATTTAAAGCCTGCCTGCACTTAATATTAGAAAATTGTTTTAAAAAAATATTTTCAGATGTTGCAATTGTACATCATAAGTTATTTCATTGAATTTTCTGTTTTTTAGCTGTTTATGCAGTTTTTAAAATTAAGACGTTTATTGTTGCAAAAATTTATCTTTTTTTAGAATACTTTTAGTTAAACCTTAAAAACTTTATCGTTTAATGAATTATTATTAATGTTGCTACAAACTAGATTAATTTTGTCTTAAATTTTTAAATCAATATTTTATTTTATGCTACAAAATTTAATAATGTTTTCGCAAAAATATCTTCAAAGTGTCTGTTTAAATGTTACCTTCTACATTTTAAATTGTACGAATGTAATAGTTGGTCATGCTAAATAAAAGTTTTATTTATTCAAAATTGTACATTTACTAAGGTTTAATTAGTAAACAACTTTTTGAAGGTTTTTTTAAATGTAATAATTTAAGTAACTAATTAAGATCTATGGCAGTTTAATAAAGTTAAAAACATTTAATATTATTTTTTACAATAGTTTTAAACATTTTTAGTCAAACAATGGTTAACTTTTTTTCTTGTTAAAATAAACTTTTCTACTCTATTTTGCGTTTTAATATTTCATTTCATTGCGCCTTAGAAATAGTAACTAAATTAGTTTATCTTACGCAAAGTTTGTGAAATAGCTAGTAGGTCTTTAAATTAAGTTAATAGTTTTTGCATGCATTGTTTCTTAAAAACTTCAACAAATAATTTTTTAAATTAATTCAGTTCTTTTTAAAAGTACAAAAATAATAGATATTCAGGTAACAGTTCAAAATCGTATTGAAAACTTTATTGAGACGTATTCTTTAATAAACTAAATTTGTTATTTTTTTATATAAAAGAGAGTTTTTTATAAGTTCGTAAAAATCTCATATATTTAATAATACAATGTTCATTTGAACCTCATAAATTTTGTTTAAATACAAATATGTTTTTCCATAATTACTTTGATTGAATTTTTGTTTAAACACCGAGTTTTAAACGCAAGATAGCACGCTTTTTAAACTGTTTACTCTATCGGCATTTAAGCAAAAAGTATAAGTGTTTTATTGCTTTCTTATTTTCTACTTTATAATATTTTCTTATGCCTTACGTGTAAGGAAACTGTAATTAACTTTAATATCAGATTTATTTTGCTGTAACTTTTTTTAATATCCCAGACAAGATATTAAACTGTATCCGCGGTGTAGGAACCGATAATCAAAAGTCTTTTTCGTGCACCAAGTCCTTAAACAAATTTTTTCAAGCAGTTTTTCTGCCGTTAAATAAATTGTAAATTAATAAAAGTTCAAAGTTCACAAGATACAAATCTAATTGTTTTGCAAATGTGTATCAAGTTCGTATTTTGTTTGCCCACAAAGTATTTAAACTAGTTAAGACGATATTATGTGTACTAAATACGAATATTTATTAATTTTGTTTTTCAGAAGAGACTCCGTTATCTGTTCTTAAACTTATTTGAGAGCAGTGAAACGCCGTTAGTCGGAAAAAGTTTTAATACAAAAACATCTGTGGTATGTATTCCGATAAGCTTATCTTATCAGAATCTCTAGGATTTAACGCCTTTTAGTGTTACATTTGAAATAAGTTTAATATAATTTTCATTAATGATACCTTCCATGTATTTGTTCGAAATCTTTTTTCAGAATTATTTTAACAAGTGCGATCTTATATAGTTTGGTACAAGAGTGAAACATTGTATTTGTTGAATCTTTGACAATAAATGGTTATCTAACTTCTTAAAGATACTTAAAATGAGAAATTTCTATAGTTGATTAAAGCAAATCACAATCTAAAAATAGTGCGAGAAACACAATTAATGAAATTTACAAAATAAACGTAAATAGTTTTATAACTGTTTTAAAAAGCTAAATCTCCATACTAAAAAAAGCTAAACTTCTATATAGACCAAAACGATGGTTTATACATACATTTGTGAACACAAATAAACTACTTTGTGTTATAATGTAGATAAACTGAAATGCAACGAATAAAAAGAATAGGGCTCCATTACAAGTTGACTGAACAAAGAATTCATTAAAACGAAAAATTTAAAATAAAGTGAACAGATACAACGTTCAAAACCAAAGCATCATTGCAGAAATGTCAGTTTCTAGCTCCAAACTCGAGAATGCCTGCAGTTAAAAGCAACAACAGTAAGGAAGTTTTGGTCATAAAAAAAAAGTAAAATTTAAAGTCCAAAAACTTTCTAAAAAAAAAACGAATTGCACACCCATTACAATTGTAAGTACACATAAATTTCTTTGTGTGATTATTCAACGAAGAAAAAAGAATAGGGATCCAATTGCAAGTGGACTGAACAAAAAAACCAGTAAAAACAAAAGATGAAGCTAAAAGATACGACGTTTAAAACCAAAGTATCATGGCGGAAATTTCAATTTCTAAACTCAAAACTAAATGCAGTTAAAAGCAACATGAATTAGGAAGTTTTGGGCGTAGAAAGAAAAGTTAAAGATGTCAATAATTTAGTAAAAACGATGACTATTGGAGTAGAAAAGCTCACCAATAAAAACAACTATCTTTTTACAAAGGTTGCAGAAGAAGATGTCCACAACAAAGAAGCAATTCCTTAAAAGGGAACACAAAGCTAAAACCAAATTTCTCCAAGAAAAAATAGAGAGCTTAAACTTTCATAATATTGTATTGACTAAAAGGTTTCAATAAGCACTTCCGATGCTTTAGCAAGCAAAAATCCTAAACGGCAGAGAAAAATGTCTTGAACCAGCCAAAGAAGGTACTAAAAACCTGAAGGAGGAAATAAATAACAGTTTAGAAGAAGTTAAGAACTCAAAGCAGTTATGGTGGAAAAAATTGTAAAACAAGATTTAGTCGAAGTGACAAAAGTAAAATTTAGCGGGTTTTCAAACTAAACAAAAAGAGCTAATAGATGAAAACAAAACCTGCCACAAAAAAACTCTAGTCTTAAAAATTCCAAAGAAAAAAATATTAAATCAGATAGAAAAGGTAATAAAAATCTCACTATCACTGGTTAAAACATTGATAGTTTATAAAAAATGTCTTACGTTATAGTTAAACTGTTAAGCTAAATTTTATTAGTAAAAGTTTTACATACACTTTTCATAAGCTATCTACAAAAAACTTTCTAATGAAGTTCATTTTTAGGTAGAAAAATACTTCACTAATAAAACGGTTTACTATTACTTAATTTAATAAACAGAGTATTCAACAAGTACAAAGAGAAAGGATCTTTGAAATAGAAGAGCTGAAAGGTCATTTAGGGTTCAGGTTGCTAAGAGTAAATAGAACAAGGTAGTTAAAATAGTAAACAACAATTTATATTTTAAATGTCTTAAATAAAACATAGCATTCAAATTAACTAAAACTTGCTTCAACCAGGTTGAAACGAGAGCTATGAGCTTTAGAAAATTTAGACCGTCCAGCATAAAGAAGGGACTGAAGTTCCCTTTTAGCAGCATCCATTACAGTTAGATAATTACAGAGAAGATGACATAGCAAAATTTTAAGAAATTAGAACTCTTTTGATGGCTGTTTAAACTTCACTGCAAGTACCTGGAGGATCTCTTTATGATGTTTATTGATACGAAAAGTAAAAGCAACATTCCAGAACCTATTTTAGCTTCTATCCTTTCCTTACAGTATTTATTTTTTACAGAGCTCCGTTGAAGTCTGTTAATCCGTTAACACACAGAAACATTTTTTAGTGTAATAAAAGAAGGATACTGTTCAATTTGTTATTATTCGATCTCCTATACCCCAATATATGAGTGAAACATTGTTTTGTTGATAATTAACTGTAAAAATAAATAACAGATAAAAATCTCCTTAAAGCTAATAAAGTCGAGAACTTTAAGCTGTTTGATTTAGAACAAATTACAATATTGTAGAGAAACGACGTAAGTTTTCAATAAATTGGAACTTTACAAAATGCTGGCGTTATATTTAAACAAACTTGTTTCGTTCGGATCTCTATCAGCAGACATTGAAAACAACTAACAGTTTCTAAATAGGAACATTTGACTACTTTTAAGTTATAAAGCTACAACAGTTGTTTAGTGAAATATGCTTTTAATAGTTACAGAATTCCATTATGATTTAGATACTTCAATTAAAAATTAGGTACTTATCTGACAACTAGATAATTCTTAGATTTCATTGATGAAAACACAATCTAGATGGCTTTTTGAATTTCTAAGAAAAAAAAAAAGATGGAAGTTTAAATACTTTGCATTTAACCATTTTACTTAAGAACTTCTAGAATTATAATTAGCTTGCAGTTGTCAAAAAATGACTTTTAACTTACAAGATCATTATCAAAGAGATTATTAGTTTTCTTTTACAGTCAACTATCTAAAGGTTACCATTAACTTTAAAAGTTTTTCTCTTTATAATTCTTTTTCTTTGCAAGTCTTAAAAGATTCAAGAAACAACTGCAGTGAAATATTTCAAATTAAACATCAGTAAAATTTTTTATGATATATTATTAAAAGCTGTTTTATTTTTTAGAAAAACCATTAGAGTGCTTTAAGAATGGTTTTTCTTTAAAAATCAGTTCGATTTTTTAACTACTTTCTTGAAGTGAAAAAAAGGAAAATAAATACAAAACAAAACAGAACATCTTAAATAAAGCTGTGTCTGTTAACTAGAATTTTTAGCAAAATGAATACTATCTTCGAAACTGAAATAACTTAAGGTATTTTATTTTATTACGTCACTATAAATTTGCAAAATAAAAATCAAAAATTAAGCACTGTTTAAATAATATTTAACTTGAAATAGTTTGATATAATGAAATAATTCTAGTGAAGAAGTTTGCAGTACTGTATAAAAAACTAATCCGCCGGCCTCAATCATTTAAAAATATCTGTAGTAAACAACAAAAACTATATTTAAAACCAAAAATGTAATAGAATAAGCGCTATTAATGAGTATTAATTAAATTAAGAGCATAGTTTTAAGCTTGTCTGGTACTAACTTCGCATATCAAACCAAAGTAGAAATGCAAATACGGCAGGTTCAAAGAAACTGGGTGAAAAAGGGGTGTGAAACAATGAAGTGTGGAGTGTTTTAACTTAGTATTTAAAATAAAATAATATTATTTGTTACTTTTTGCATACACATACAGGTTTAGAAAAAAGATAAAAAACTTAAATCAATTTAAAAACTATAATTATCTGTAAAAACAATTTTTTACTAATACTTATTTCTTTTTTCTAAGAAAATATTATTTTGAAACATGTTTTAACATGCCAGAGAATCAAAAGAAATTGTAAAACATTTAATAAAAGTGTTTTGACTAACTTCAGTTAAAATTTTACAATACAGTAAGATATACTCCGTACTTTAAAGTTAATCAAAGAAAACATCGGCAAAAGGCATCATAGACCTCATATAACATGATACAAGCTCAAGTTGATATAAATTCTTGATTATACCACTTAGTCTACCATAAGCTTGTTGTATGATGATTAAAGTGTTATGATGAAAATTTTACGTTAATAATAAAGTTAATGATACAAACTTGCAACAAAAAATTCAGTTTTTACATAAAATAATTACATTTTTAAACTTGCATATTTTAAATGAGGTGTTTTATCTTTTTAGCTTGGGAAGAAAAAGTACGTAGTTTTGATACAATGCTTTTTGTAACGCAAGAACTGTTTTGTTTCATTTTTTAATTTTAATATTAGTAATACATTAGCTTATTGTTTTTTATATTTTAACTAAATTTAAAACAAACTCGCTGGTTTTTAAATACAAAAGTTTTAAATTTATTTTATCTTTAAATTTAGTTTATTTCTGAACGTGTTTGAAAATTCAGATTGATCAAACGATTTTCTTATTTTGATATAATATTTATAACAAACTTTGTAATTTTTTAGCAAAGATTGCGTCCTGATAATATTTTTCATTATTTAATCCAACTATATGATAAAATACAAATCTTTATATTACACATACTATAAACACATTATACTTCTAAATAAGCTATAAGATATCTTAATTTAATACTTTTGAAAGAAACAAAAACCTTATAAAAGAACTAAAATGTTTCTAAGATTTTTAAGGTGTATTTAAAATCGTAAAACTAACACAAAAAAACTATAGTGATTCCATCTATTTTTAATGCATGTATTTAATGTTGGTGAAATAAGTAAGTATGGTTTAATTTATAAAAATAAGTTGTATGAATTTAATCTTAAACTTCAACAAAAAATAAGTAAAAAACAATGTTATGTTTGACTAGAGTCATAACAAGAATGAACAAGACCGAATTTTTTATATGATATTTTATTTATTTAAGTTATAATTATAGTTATTTTTTTCCTTTTTAGACATTAGCTTCGTTTTGTCATCTTTATATTTTACTTTTCCGGGAAGATCCGAACGATTTAAGATCATTTAAGATTAGTTGCTGGCGAGATTGATAGTCATAGTAAGTCCATTATTCAGTATTGCTTTCAAAGTTTCGTCGTTAAGAACGAAGTTGATGTTGAAACACATCGGATTTTTGGCAACATCACCGCAAGCAGTAGAGCTCATTTCACTTTTCAATGTTGTGTTTTGAGCATCAGCTAGCAATATTTTAAAGTTCGAAGGTTCTAGACTCTTCAGAGCGATTTTATTCGTCAGTTGTGGAGGAGCTTTTGAGACGCATTTTTCTGAATCATCTTCTTCAGCTTCACTCCTAATGAATAAAAGCTTAACAATATACAAGTTTATAATTTTTTTTAGTAATTTTAAATAAAAATATTAGATTGAATCCAAAACAAACTTATTTGTGGTACAATATATTAACATATAATCAACGTAACATTGAAAAGTTGAAGTTAATTGTTGAAAGTTGTTTTAGTTATAGGAAATAGCCAACTTATAATTGATTCATACACTTTATCTTTTATATGAACACTTCTTTATCATGAGTAGCAACACATTATAGTAGATGATTAGAAAATTTACAGTATATAAAACGTTAAAAATACGACAAAGTCATTGTATTAAATCAGGGGTCGGCAAACAGCGGCTTGCGGGCCAAATGTGAACATTAAAACCAAAATCTGCGGCCTGCAAGCTACTTTTTAGCCATAAAAGTACTTTTCAAAAAACATAAAAATAAACGGTTTTGCAATAGAAACTTTCAATTAGGTTCTTAATTTTAAAAATACTCTTTAAACGTGTTATTTTACTGCTTATTTTGTTATATTTTTGTTTTAAAATAGTATTTTTTACGATTTTCTATAAATCTTTTTCAAATAACTGCGGCCCTTGACGACTTTTTTCTAAAAAGTGCGGCCCGCGAGAAATTTTCTCTGAGAAAATTGGCCCGCAAGTTACAAAAGGCTGCCGACCCCTGTATTAAATTATAATTTTTAGTTCTAATTAATGCTAAATATTTTTTTGTTAGCAACGAATAAAATATGTTTTTTGTCCTAACAAAGGTTTAAAATAAAGAAGTTTTAATTTTAATTTCTTACTTTTTTGTTGAAGCAGGTAAGTTATTGGGAGCAGCATTTACATCATTTCTAAAAAATACAGGCAGCTTTTTAGAACTAGTATTAAGACTTTCCAAATGATTTTTCTTAGATTTTTGGGAAACATTTTTAGCTGAAGTCCTTAAAAAAAATTGTTTTTAATGATAAATGGTTTAACATATTTTTTCCTAGAGTATTTTCGAGCTTTATTTTTAAAATTCAAAAATAGCAGAGATCAATACAAAGTCTTAAAGTAATTTCTCATAAAACAAAAAACAAAAAAAGCAGTAGAAATTTGATTAAATACTTAAACCTGTAATTATTACTACTGTATTATTTGTACAACTAAAATTTGTCTTAAAAACTAAATATTTTAAACGATGAAAAATTAACAAATACTTAGTTAGAATTACAAAATAGGCTAAATTATAAATATGTTATATTTTAAAACTATCAAAAAAAAGATTTTAAAGAAAGATATCAGTTTATTAATTCAAAATATTGGCTGAATTTTAAAAGGTCAAAACTACATCTTGTAATTTCTTACTTAGTTATTAATGGTGGCAATTTTTTTTGAGTAGCTATGGTGACTTCAGGTTCAGTTTTCTTTTTTGTCATTTTCGGCTTGGAAGTATTGCTCTCACTGGTTGATCTTCAAGATTTATTTATTTAAATATCTAGCTACTTAATAATACTTTATTACTACTATATAACTTTTTTTGAACCAGCAAGACAGTAAATTCTAGTTAATGAAACATTTAAAGTTTTGTTATTTAAAAGTATCTGAATAACTATATGTTTTTACTTTTCTTATGTTGAGAAACGCTAAAAAAGTGCCTTAGAAAATAAAAGCTTATTGTTAAAATGTTTTAATCATACTTGGTTTGTGTGGCTGGTAAGTTTTTACATTCGACTTTTGTATCTTCTTTTGTATGTATTTCATAGTCTTTTTTTTTTGTTTGAAGAACAAGTTTCAGCTTCGTTGTCTAACCTTCAGATTAATAATATTTTTTTTTAAGTTAAAAAAATGCTTTACTTTATTATTGAGATTATTTCTCAATTAAACAAGCAATAAAATTATCTTAAGATCATTTAATAAATTAGTAAAAACTATAAGAAATGTTATCTTTTCTTTAAACTAAGAAGAATTATAATAACAAGTTTTATGTTTTTTTTGTCTTATGAAAAAAATATAATATAATAAAAACATCCTAACATATTTATGTATAAGTATATACAAAACAAACTCTTCATTTCTAATCTTTTCAAGGTTGATGCGTCTTTTCTCTCTTCTAGTTTTTCCTTCGCTTGCTTTTTTTACGCGGTAATCCTCTCGTTTCAACCTGGTTGAAGCAAGTTTTAGTAAATTTGAATGCTCAGTTCTATATTAAAAATTAAAAATTGAGTTTAATTATTTACTAATTTGACCGTCCCGTTCCATTTATTCTTTAGTGACCTGAATCCTATTAACCCTTTAAGCTCTCCTTTTTTGAAATATTCTTTCTTGTCAAACTTATTGTGAACTCTGAATGTTAAATTTATTATTATAAAAGTTATTTGTACTTCAAGATAGTTTATAGAATAATGCGTATTAAATAGATTATGTAGATTGTTTTTTAAAGTTTACTAATAAAAATGTTAACCAACTTTTATTGTTTAGTCATCTTACATCGTAATTGGTAATAAAACTGTCTATAATCGAAAGAAACTCACATCAATAGTGGTCTATGTTTAATTCCTTCCAATTTTGCCAGGTTCGAAAGGTTTTCTCTGTCTTTTTCGAAATCGGAAGTGTCTTTTGAGCCAACCACGTAAATCAATCCGTGTGACTCTTGGACAAAATTGCCCCAGTTTAATTTACGGTCCTTATTTCCGAACTCAGTAAGATTTAGCTTGTAGCGTCCTGCAATTTATTTAGGATAATTACTTTTTAAGGTTTAAAAAAGTTGTTGTAAAATGTTTATTGAAATCTATTTTATATAAATAAGATTAAGTTATCTGATTATGTAAACTATCATTTTAATACTTGTGTATATGTGATGTTTACGTACTATACTCTCAAGACATAAGCTTAATCCTTTCTACTAAAAAAAAATTAAGTGCAATTTTGTTTTAGATAAGAAATATCAACGTAAGATGAGCCTAGTAAAACCGAATAGTTTTTCGTACACCATGTCCTTAAACCAAACTTTTTGAGCGTTTTTTTTTAATTTCTATAAATAATAATAGTTTAAACATACTTTAATTTTAATTAGTTGAATTATTTTTTTCAACACTTAGTTACATTTGATTAGTGAAAAAGAGCCCCTAAAAATTAGAATAACAAAACTTTTATATTTATTGACATAAGACGGTTTTTAAAAAGAAGAACTATTTATTTACGTATTTATAAGTACTTAAGTAATCGGAAAAAGCTAAGTTAGTTCTAATTATAAACTTGTTTTAAATAGCACTCTTACTATTATTTACTTGATTACCTTTTTCAAAGAACCAGTTTTGAATTCCATTTGTGGAAATTGGGTCAGAATCAGGTTTAATTCCAGCGAGGGTTGAAGCCACCGATGAGACCCCTGATCCTTTTTGACCACTGATGAATATATCAACATTTCTCTGTTCTTTTATTCTGCGAAAAATATTAATGAACTTATTCATTTTACAATAGTAATCCTTGTGATATACTCAGATTTATAAAAAAAATAAAACTTTAAAAATCAGAACTTTGTTACGAAATTACGTAATAAAAATCTTAATTTTAGTTGGCTAGCAATTTATCGTATAAAAAAATATAACTAAAAAATTTACTTTTTTGAAATGTGGAAAACAGGAATATAATAAATATAACCATATATTATCAAACACATGAATAACTCATACCAAAACTTATTCATTAACATTTGTTTTAAAAGGTTCATAAAAATTTGCAATAAAACATAAAGACTTCTTATAACTTATTACACAACATTACTTGTGTTTGATATGAATAACCTGATAATTTAATTGCATACCAGTGTAATTTATTATTGAATTTTACTTTTATAACGAATTAATTACAGCTAGACAAAAATTAAAATTATAACTCTAACAAATATTTAACTAGATTTAGTTATAATTGAATTATCAGAATAGTGAAGAATTAAAACTTTTAAATGTATGATCAGTCTAATATATTTTAACCAGTTTTCATAGATAATACAAAACAGAACAGAAAAAATTTAAATATAATATTTACAAAACAAAAAAAAGTTAAAGTGTGAGTAATAAATGAAGAAAAAATTAAAGTATTAATCAAATAGAAATAAATAATAATCAAACAAACAAAATACACTTAAGCTTGAAAAAATAACGTTTTGATTAAGTAAAGATGCTTTATAATCTGATTAATTTTGTTTGCACAATACAGTATTAATTTGTGTTTCTAAATTGTCATTTTAAGTGTTTCATCTTACAATTTGAAAAAAGAAATTAAAAATCTACAGAATCCTTGTACAATGCAGTGGTTAGTCCAAAAACTAATTTAGTCTCAAACTTGTATTAAAACCAAAAATAAAGGACTCTAAATCTACTCTTGACACAAGTTTTGTAATATCCTAAATCATAGGCTTCGGTTACAAAAATTTATCAGTCATTTGCCAGCTATAGGCGCATATGATTGGCTAAAACTTTGTTTATCTTTTTTTATGTTAAAATTAATAAACATGTTCTTTTTTTGAATTGTGAGTTATATGGTTTGGTTAGGTGGCTAGGGTTAAGTATATAGGTTAAAATATGATGTAAAATTGTTAGCAAATATAGTTTAGATTAGTGATCTACCGGATCTATTATCCGGATCTAGATCCAGCTGGATCTTAGCTTGAAAAAAATACCCGGATTCGGTAATTAGTTTTGATAGTTATTGTACAAAACTTTAGTTTTATGTTTTTCTATAGTTTATCTTGCATTATTTGTAGTATCAAAATTTTTCTAAAGCTTGTAAATACCAAAACTAAAATATTAAGCTTAAACAACTCAAGTTTTAAATAAAACTTTATAGACGTTAAAGTAGTGTATAAAATAATTTCACATTCATGATGATACTTTGATGCGTAACAACAAGTAATTTCAATATGTTTAATGAGTTTATTGACAGGAGACATAAATTACTATGTTTTATTGTTTACTGACCGACAAAAAAAAAAACAACGCTTACATCAACTGGTCCTAGGACAAAATATTTTTGCAGAGATCTGTAGAGATTGTAAACTTTAAAGTTTTAAATTGTTAATCAAAAATATTAAACTTTTATGTTGGCTAAACTGCTAAATTTGGCTGTCGTGCGGTATTTCTATTAAGAATTTTACTAAAGCAACTTTTGGAAATTTGAAAACTATCTTTGAAAATTTTTCTTAAAACAATTTTTAGTTCAACTAGGAAAACATGTAATTATTTAATTTTTTCATACCTTTGTTTAGTACAAAATAATATATTAAAAAATATAAACACCAGCCGGATTTCACTTGCAGGCCGTGTATCGTCCACTGTTAACAAAGTTAGACTGAAATTCAAAATTAATTTTTAAGATTGAATACGAAGTTTACATTATTTTCATTAGTTTTCATCCCTTTGCGGCATAATTTGGTTTTATAACGACAGCAATACACCATTTTGCAACGAATGTAGTTCGAACGTAAGAATAGTTTTAAAAAAGTATAAATTTATAATACAAAATTTTCTCAACAAATACTATCATGGCAAACTTAGTCCTTTCTTAAACTTTGCAATCCTGTATGAACATTGAATCGAATCCATATACTCAAAACTAAAAGATTATCACTTTTTTTTCATTTTTTAGCCTAAAGTACACATAATAGAAAGTGTTCAAAAAAATTTTTTAACGTTTATAGTTTTAGACACAAAACTATTTTCAAGGTTTATGTATTCGAAATTTCTAAGAATATTTATTTTTTGTTTTTTAATGCATTTTGAATAAGAATATGTAAAAAGCTTTTACTTTTGAAACAACTTTCTAAATCATCGACCACAAGTTCTACTTGTAACGTATACATACAAACTCTCGGTAGCCTCAGACAACCGAGAGCTTGTGGTCTGATGATCCAAGTTGTATAAACTTAATATTAACTTGGGCTTCACAGTAAATTTAAGTACAAGCTCTAGCACTGATGACTTTTGCCTTTCTTTGATTTTTTGTTTTCAATTTACATATGTATTTTTTAGTTGGTTTATTTTTTGTTGGTTTAAACTAAAAGAGTTTGATATAGAAAAATAAACTAAATTAAACAACTAATAAAAGTTTTTTTTTTTGAAATTGAAAGCCTTTATTAATTGCACAATTATATAAACTTTACAATAAAAGTGATTGATAAAAATCGAAACTAATCGTTTGAATTGAATTTAACGTTTTACTTGTCTGCGTTTTTTCTAATTTTAGATCTAGTATCCGGATCCGGCCGGATTTTAGTTTGGAAAGATTATCTGGATCCGTTAGATTAGAAAATATTTTCGTATTTATAGAGAGCTAGCCGAATTATTAATTTAACAGTCAAAATAAAATAAAATTATGCTTTAGTTTTTTAAAGTTGTTATTATATTTATAAGGTATCTTTTTTAATAAGTTCAATTTATCATAATTTTCTATATACAACATTTTCATTTATTTTCTAAAATATCATGATACTAAACTTTAGTTAATTCAAATTAATGTTGAAAAATTTTATGTTAGTAATTTTCAGTACTAATTTAGCTGTAAGGCTATTTTAAAGTATACTTTTCAGGGTCTTTTTGAAACGTTAAGTAATAAATAGTATATTAGGAATCTCTAAAATGATTTGCTAAAACTAATTGAAATTTGTTGTAATTTAAACAATGTTAAATATAAAAAATATATTGAAATTTCACTTAATGCTACGTTACCTAACAACTTGATTCACCATCAAAAACTTTTCCTTTATTAGTGATATCACAACTAAATTTAAGGGTTTTAAAAGTTATTTTTTCTAAACAATGTTTAGCTTTTTATGAGGTGAATGTCTATTAAACTAGTCCAAAATAAACTTAAGATAGTATATTTTTTTTACAATTGTTTTCTTTACTTAATTTTTTATCTTAACAAAGTAGAGTAGAATTTACAATTAAACAGTTTATCAAAGTTTAAATAATTAACTTAAGAATTTTTTAAATGAAAACTTTGTAAAAGCATGTTAAGAATAACTTTTACGTAACTAACCAAACTACAAAACTTAATTAGGTTTTTAAACATTAGCTCATAAAACTAGAACTTAAGGAAACGTGTTAGCAACAAGTCTTTAAATTTAGTCTTTTAAATGTTTATACAAATTAATTCGTACAATATGATAAGTGTTAATTTATTTCGTATTTGTTTAAAAATAGTTACAAAAAGAGAAACACGTTTTGACGTAGAAGGTAAGTAGTAATATACAATATATAAAAAAAAAGTTATTGTAAAAATATACAGTTTACTTTTTTTTTTTTTAAACTACTATTTTTACTTGGTATATGTGAAATAAATCATAATTATCTCTTTTAAACTAAGATAAAACAAAAAAATTCAAGTTTAAAGTTCATTATTCTTTTAAATCAAAAACTTAAACTTAAAAGATAAACTTAGAATTAAACAATAAATGCGAACAGGTAAACGATAGTATGCAATTAAGTGTTTTATTAAAATTAAGTGAGTTCGCCGCACAAAACTATAAAAGTGTTTAAGTTCAAATAATAAAATAGTTTCTAAAAAAACTAATTAGTAGCTTCGAAATTTATGCTGGACAAATTTTAAGCTAACTCACAAAACTTTTAATTGAAAAACCACAATTTTAAAACTGTTGCGCCTAAATTGATAACAGTCCTGAGCATTATGAACGCAACGATAACAGAAAATACTTTCACCACTTTTCTGTATTTGGAATTATTTTCCAAACTGTTTTCTCGTTCAATATTTGCATCGTCATTTTTTTTAGTATCTTCGTTTTTTCTTTAAACAATATAAATTTTTGTTAGAATAGATCAAAGTATTAAGCGAAAACTAATTGTAATAATTCAAACATATTTCAAATACACAATGAATGTTCTAAATGTAAAAGCTTTCAAGTGTGTATTAACTTACATTTTTTTAGACTGTTTCGAGTATATAAACACATTTATTGTTTTCTTGTAAAATCAATGATTAGTTTCTTTTTAAAAACAGTTTGATAAAAAATGATTTGTGATATTGAAATATTTATAGTTAAAAAACAATTTTTTTATTATTACTAGTTTATACGCTGAAAATGCTTATAAACTAAATTGTTTAAATATTTTGGCATCTTTTTATATATTTTCCAACTTATTTTAGTTCAGTATGCTTTTTATTACTAGAAAAGATTAAACTTTCCAAAAAGATTATTCCAAAAAAATTATTTTCAGTATTCTAAAACTTTTATACTAAAGATAACTACTTATAAGCAGTTAATAGGAAATAATATGTTAATTAGCTATTGTAAAAACTTGTTTTACTTAAAACATTAGAATATTTTATTATGGATTTATATGTGTGCAAATCAGTAAAAATTAAAGAATTTAAAACTACATTTATATAGTTCAACAAAGTAAATGAACATTTTTTTTTTTTAAACTTAACTACCTTAAATTTCTATAGTAGAAACCTAACAATTTTTCAAAACAATGTGTCCATATTGTTTTTACTAATGTAATTTTTATAATAAAAAAATATACTTAATAAAATTTGCTAAACATATTGCTAGTGCATAAAAGTACTTATATAAGTTTATAAAATGAATTAAATAAAAAAATAATAAAAGTAATTGCT
Source organism: Thalia democratica (assembly GCF_965202585.1). Classification (NCBI taxonomy): domain Eukaryota; kingdom Metazoa; phylum Chordata; class Thaliacea; order Salpida; family Salpidae; genus Thalia; species Thalia democratica. The sequence goes on along the minus strand of NC_139173.1, from coordinate 9,608,740 downwards.
TTTATTAAACTATTTCAAAGTTTTATAATATTAAAAAAAATAATATTAATTTAAATTTGGTACTTGTATAAATGACATTAGCATAATTTTATCAACAAAATCCTTGTTTTGAAAACACCAGTGAACCCATTTTAATGCCTTTAGATCGAAGCATAGAAAATAGACAAATAATTTTCTTAAACTAACACAAGTATAAATAAATATAAGAAATCAATTAATTTTCATGCAAATTGGTTAAAATGAATGTATAAAAAATACTTACTCCTTGCTGAAATAGCTGTACATCTGAAATATGATGTCCAAAAGAGTAATAACGGGAATGGTCCAAATAAATAACTTCAAATAAATGGACGCTTCTTTCTTCTCGCCTGAACAAAAAACATAATTTTAAATAAAAACACAGTTTCTCATACATATTCGTTGAATATCAAACTGTGTCTCAGTGTACTGAATTGTAACAACAAATTTAAATAAAACTATTTATTTGTTACGCTAACACATTTTTCTGTGTGTTAACTCTTCAACAGAGCTATAAAATTAAAGAAAATTATTTTGGAGGAATATTTCTTCAACCTTAGGGCTCCGTTGAAGGGTTAACACACAGAAACATGAGTTAGTGTAATAAAGAATACTGTTTAAATTTGTTATCATTATTCATGGTGAAATTGTTTAGCTAGGATGTTTATTAGCAAATGCTTAAATTTATATTTTGAATACTTGTACTGAATTGTAATTGTTTTGATTATGCTTTTAGTTGAAAAAAATCCTTTAGTTTAAAATCTCTAGTTTTCTTACCCAAGGCCGTAGTTATAAACTTTAACAACGATCGAAGAAAAAAAAAAGTAGAACTTTTTGCTTCTTTCTACGTTAACAAATTATATTTAGCGCTATCTCATCAGTAGAAAAAAAAAATTTATTAAATTACTAACCAGTGACAGGTTCAGTTTTTTCAGTTGCAGGTTCTTTCCACTGCTCCCATGACACTAAAACAAAAATAAAAACTTTCTACTATTTAAACATTAAGGAGTATTAACTGTTAATATTATTAATTGATAACATTTTATTTGCCATGGCAAATTTTAACAACAGTTGTTGCTCAAAATACTTTTTTGGTTGCTGATTATTTGTGTTTCGTTTAATGTTATGATAAACATTTATATTGAGTTAGAGTTTGTTTGAATTTCTTGACTCAACAGTAGCATAATTTTATTTTAAAATATTGCAGTATAAATAATAAAAAATATAAATACATAAAGAGAAGCTTACCGACAGCAGTTAGACCTAGTCTGTAAAATATTAATTAACAATTATATTTTATATAAGTATAAAATTTTAAAAGTTATAAATGATTAAAAAGTGTGTACTGTTTTAACTGGTTACTCAAAAATATTTAAAAGTAAATTATTTTTTAAAAAATACAAGGTTTGAAAACTTACGTCCAAACCATAACTACGACCATCAAACTTGTATAGTACTTGTTTTTGTGCAAATCCATATTTTTGTATAAAAACTTCATATCCTGAAAGTATTTATCATTGATTTACTATTTTAAATGTTTCATTTAGGACTTAGGCTAATTCTTTTTTCTTTTTAATTTGTTTTTTACTGTGGTAATAAAAAACAACTCTACTTAATGTATAATTACAATCATCAAAACATAAATTGTACTTTGATGTCTAATATTTGACTTAACAACTGATATTGCTATTATTTTGTAAAAAGTATCAACATGTAAACTGTTGTAATAAAAACTTAACGGTATTTAAGTTCACTGTAAACACATAGTTAAAAAGTAAATTACATCAAAACAAGTTATTGAAAAATTTAAAACAAGCTAAACTATTACTTTTAAGCAAAACAACTTAACTAAAAAATAGTTTTTAACATCATACCGATTTCAAGCCGAACTAAATATGAATAATCAAACTTGCTCTTACTTATTTATAATGCAGTACTAATGCGTGGCAATTTTGCGCAAATTGAATATAATTACAAAGTTAATTTAGTGCTTTTTCGTTGTTCTTTATGGAGATATTTGAGCTAAATTTACATAATGAAGCTTAATTGTGCCTAATGTCAAGCTTTTGTTTTATTCGTTATTCAGACCATAAAGTAGATTTAAGCTTAAGGAAACTTTAAATGAAGCTAATTTTATAGCAGTAATTTTTCTAATATATTTTTTTAATTCAAAACTGTTTACAAGGCAAATTACAAAATGTATATAATTTTGCTTAACGCTAACTTTTTCAATTCTATTTTTTTTAACTAAATCAAAACTTATAATTCGGCTTGTAAAAAAAAAACAAACACCTTTTACTCAATTTTATTATAAAACGTTTTAAGTTTCTAAACAACTAGTTCGCTGACAAAAAATACTCGCCCTTAAATCATAATGCTGACAACATTAAAATTATCTAAACTTTTTAACAAAATTATTAAGCCCTACATAACTAGTTTTAATGTAAAGAAAAGATGCTACTAACTCTGAATCTGCTTCTAAATAAACATTTTTTTTTTACAAAATACAGTATAATTCAATTTAGCCTTAAGCGTACTAAAAACTTTTTATTTTTCTTTGTTAGGCTTAAGAACAGTACGTACATAAGCTTTTTTAATTTGAATTCTTTTGTTAAAGATTTTTATAAAAAACACTGACTATCGTTTACCTTATAAGTACATAAAAGTCGATTATTTTGAATTGAGTTTCTATATTTGGTCAATGTAAAGCTACTTTTAGTTTGAACTAGTCTCTCAAAAAACAAATATTATTGCTAGTTTAAACTGAAAATTTTGAACTACTAACCAAAACAAGGTATCTGACAAAAACAGTTGTTGAAAACTTGTGTTTTTTTTGTCAGTGTTTTAGTTGAAACAGTCTTTATACAGAAAGTTTGTTGAGTATGTACTTTTTCCGTGAAAGCAAAGAAGTGTTTCGTATCTGATAAAAGCTTTTTAACGTTACTATAACAACAGGAGTCGAATATTAAACTTTACGAGTATAGATAACGAAATAGGGAAATTCTTTAGTATCCTGACAACAATATTGTGCTGGTGAGCTCAAACACACCATATGTAGCAATTAAGTAGCAAAAATCAAATTTTAAAAAACTTTTTTTTATTTTAAGTTAGCAGAAAAACTTTTTGTTCTATATTAAGTTAACTGAGTTGCCACTTTTATTTTATTTAATAAGGTTTGACTTACTGTAGATTGTTTTAAATATTTACAGTGAAAATGTATGTTTTTGTTTTAGATAAGTAATACTAACTTAAATACTAATTCATGTATCTATAACATTTTACTTTTTAATACATTTAAACGATTAAATGTTGCAAACTATTTAAATTGTTACCCAACTTTCTAAAAGCACTTATAAGTTTAAATAATTCAGTCACAAAACTATATGCTTGTATAATAAATAGACTATTAAAGTTCTATGTTTTTGTATTTATGCATGTTTTTAAACTTGAATAAGATATCAAAAGTATTTAAACATCAAAATTTCAAAGTGTTTGAAAAATAAATTAGCGGCAGCTTAAATTAATACCACATCTAGTGAACATTTGAATTTACCTATTAGATACTGCCTTCTAATTGGATTTTGAATTGTTTAGATTATGTATTTATAGTTGTTTAACTTGTTGTAACTGATCTACAATGAAGAATAATTTTTATAAAGTATTTAATCATATACCTAAATAATAAAGTTTTTAGTCCTTTATGACTATACTTCTATACTTTTACACTTATAATAAGAGTTCAAAGTTACTTCATAAGTATTTGTAAAGTTTGTATAAGTAAGATCGACTACATTTATAATTACAACTTTTATTTACATACTGATCGATTCAATGCTTATGACGTCACAACAAAAACTACTCATGGCTACACTTTTACTTAACTTTTATAAGAAATGTGTTTGTTACATTTATAACTTCTTACCTTATTACTTCTTTATTATAACTTCTTACACATTTATAAGTTTAATTGGTCTTTTATAGTCAAAATGTATTTAATTGGCTTCATGAATGTTATCAATTAAAATGAATAATTCTTTTAAGTTTTAGTTTGTCAATTTTGATGTTTGTTGCCAATCTTGAAAGCTTTAAATTTGCATGAAGTCTTTCTGAAGGTGAAGGTTTTTTGGTATTCATATCTTTTTTGTCTAACTTCAACTTAGCCTTTAACAATAACTTTTCTTCACTATTAAATTTCAAAATTTTAAAATAGACTGCAATAATAAAACTAAATTAAGTTGTTAAAGAAACAGCACAAGTAATATTAAAAACAACTATAACCTAAGAGTATACTTACAATTTCCACCTTCGTACAATCAGGAATTTTCCATGATTAATTAATTATTATTGTTTTTTTTTTTTTTGCATTATTTTACTTATCATTTACTATCACTGTTACCCCTGACCCTCAAGCTTGGACTGTAGGCTTTTCTCGGTTTTGATTGGGTGGGAGTTGTGCGCGGGTTGGAACTGAACGTGTCCCAACCTAAGGCAGTGTACAGGTGGCCCCTATGCAGCCGGCAAGTAAAATTTTTATCCGCAAACTTTCTTTTCAGCTAAGAAACAACTTATGCGAAAGAACCTAATTGAGTTATTTGATAACAAAACTTTTTAACTGTGCTCTTTTGTGATGTTAGTTAACTGTGGTTCATGTGTATTTACTTACACAATTGTATGTTCTTTAAATGTTCTAGGACTTACGAAGGACTTTTTTTTGAGAAGGTTTGACCCATTCCTCATAAAAGGCTTCAAATTTTGATCTAAGGTAGGAATATGGAAACTGTTATTGTTATGGGTGTGATTAAGCAGAAAAAAGTCTTTTTCAGGCAGTAATTTTTTAAAAATAGTCTTGGTGGGCATATATTAAAAAAACTCACAAAAAGTAGTCTCTTTAAAATAAATAGTAAATAAAACTATATTTTTTATTTAATTCTCTTAATCTTAAGCTTAGTAAAAAAAAATAATGAAATAAATAATTATGTATAACAAAAAAAGGAATTCAATTGCTTACAGTTTATTTTTTATGTTTACTAATAGGCATTTTACCTGCCTTCTTTAGCTATAGACACTTATGACTGATAATTATTAGAATAATATTTTTAAACTTTTAATGCAATCCAAAAAATATTAAGTTACATAGCTAAGAAGTCCTTAAAGTCTTTTTGAAAACTTTTTTTTGACTTATAGTATTTCTATTCAAACTGAATTTTTAGTTACAAAGTGGTAAACATCAAAAAATATTTTATATGAAACTAAGTTCTTATACAGAGTGACACAATGTATAAGTCATTAAGAAAACTAAATTAATTTCAAAATCTGTCATTGTATTGACACAAAATATCAACTACAAAAGTTACTTCCTGTGTAGCAGATAACTTGAAAACTTTAAATTGTGTTACAATAACTCTTGCTCTATTTGATCTCAAAATAAAAACCAATTCTGAAAACGAACTTCTAGGTGCTACGGATACCTTTAGTAAGCTAACTATTAAGTTCTTCTACATTCCTCTATTGAGATCGTTTTTTAAAACTTTTTGGGTAATTGGTATTTTGGAGTTTGTTAGTACTTTATCTTCTTTTTTTTCACTCATAAAAATCAGTAGGGATCAGCAATAGCTGCAACTCCGCATGTCCGGTTTGACACTGACCTGCTGCAGTGCTCTTTAAAACTCATTGCTCGTCTTTGACAAATACTGATCAATTTAGTCCTTGAACCAGAAAGGACAACGTTGAAGATGTAAATCCAATCAGTAAGTTTTTAAAAGTCTAAAAACTTTTTTAGCCAGTTTTCAGGGGATCTATGTGTTTTATGATGCTGGTTTTAAAGTTTCGGTGTAACCTACTAACAGTAGACGTACCTAGTCTAAAAACTAGGCAGGCAAGTTCATCCTAAGTGCAAAAGAGTTAAACATTTTTAGAATATTGAGCATGTCTCAATTTAAGTTTTTTCAAGTTGTTGAAATTTCAACAAGTCGTTTTTGTAATTTTGGTCAAATGTACTATTTCAGATAGCTTTAAACTTAAACTTTTTATCCGGAATCAACAGACTTGTACTTCACAGAAGATGATTGATTAATAAAAAGTGTTATAGGTCGCAATTTAGCGCTGTTAATAGACTTTTGCGGAAATAAATTTCAACTATACTGTAGGAATTGATTAGAGTAAGAATTGTGCGGTTTGGAGTTGATTTGGGTGGTAGTTGTGCCTAAGTTGGAATTTAGCGCTTCGCACTTGATAGTTGCTAGAAATTAACGTAAGAAGAATATTTACTTGAAATGTAAACTATTGTAATTTTATAAAATTGAAAAGTCAAATGCAATTAAAACTTAGCAAGTATTAAACAAAAAGTATTTAAAATTTTTTAATAAATGTAAAGCTGTTTTACTTTTTGTAATCTTTTACAATTGAAGTTTTATAAACAAACTAATTATATCGTTTTATATAAAACTATTTGCAGTTAAAGAAAATTTGTCACCAAAAAAAAAAGTACAGTAATTAAACATTAACTGGAATACTATCAAATAATTTAAGTATTATTTGATTTTAAGTTATTGAATATTGTGGTGATTAAAATAAAAATAAAGTGTCAAAATAGTAGATTACAAATGAGTATAGTAGATTAAAAAAAAGTAGGTTACAAATTATATAAATTAAATTCAATTTACGTTTGTGTTAAGATAAACGTTTAATTTTTTCAAATTATAAAAAAAAGTTCTTAGTTTTATTTATAAGTTTCTCGTTAAACAAATTTGTTGTATATCAAGTTTGTATTATTTTTATTTTTTAGGACTTAAACACTTTAAATCATGTTAAACTTTAGCTTTGTTTAAAGTTTTTAAAACAATCTGTTCATAGATGGTAAAAATTTTTGCATACTAAAAAATGAAAGTTTTTTAAAGTTAAAACTTTTTTTTGTAATGCTTTATTTTTATTAGAAACATAAACTTTACTAACAACTAATCAACGCATATTCATTTTTAAATATATATGTGAAAAACTATTAAGTGCAAGTTTTTGTTTTTATTTAGATTATAGCAGATTTTAATGCCTATTTTAAATAATCCTGTTCTAAATAGATTTTAGTTGGTTTGATTACAACTTAGTTATACCTATAAACATTTTCAAAAGCTAACAGTACTTTCTACTGTAGTAGACCTCTACCTAAAAGCATCAAACATAACATAAAAACTTAAAGTGGTATTTTCCAAAATTAAAATTCAGTATTTTAGGAGATATACAAATAGGCGAATATAGTGACAGCGAAAATGTTAATTTACACTAAAAAAATAATTTTTATATTCTTAAAAGTAAACACTGGTATTGATATAGAAACAAAGCTTGTGAGCAGTTATGATTCTTATTCAAAACTTAGATATTTTTTAATGAATAAAGGGCCTTTTACAGATTGAAGGCCAGTCTTTTTTAAACAGTTGCTCGTAGAACACCTTATATAAGACTATACAGAAAAATTTCCAGCGGTCAGCATTGTTTAAAGTTCTAAAAGTAATTAATATAAAAATACTTATAAATCAAAATATTAAAAAGTATACAAAATTAAAGCTTAAATATAAAGAAATTATAAAATTAAAAGCTTAATTGTAAGTTCTTACCACTAAGTTTATTTATTATGTAAAATTGTTTTTTTTTCTGGCTGACAAGTACCTCATGGGCTTAAGTACACTAAAATAAAGTATTAAGTTCATTATTGGCCGCCAAGTTAATACAAAAAGTATTAGTCGATCAAAGTTATTGTTTAAAGGTATTTTTTAGACTACACAATTAAATGTAAATCACCAATTCATTTTTACAACTTAATTGTTTGTAAAACTGTTTGAATTTTTTTTGGTATATTTTAATCCGTATAATGCTGTTTGTACGTTTATTTTAAGCAAAGTTAATTTATGACCTAATGTTTGTTTGGGTTTTTTATAAATATTCTTTTATGTTCTGTAATAATCAAAATATGTTATTTCGTGGGATTCTAATAAGTTATATAACACGTATTTGTATAGAAATAAAACTGTATTATTTTTTTTGATTCTGTTGAGTTATATGATAAACACTTGTATAGAAATATTCTATGGTTATAAAAACATGTTTTTTACTTGAAAACTAGTTTTAATTTAATTTTTACTTGTAGAGTTATATAATGACAACATTTATCTAAAACTTGATTATTAAGTGAGTTCATAAATTCAGTTTCCTGAACTTTTAGCATACTTTATTGAATCTTTTATTTTAGAAAAAATAAGCATAATAAATATTTTAATTACTTATTTTCGTCACACAACTAAATTTTCAGTAAACTATACATGTTTCAAAAACAGTCAAATTGATTCTCTAAAAGTATATTATTTCATTATTAAGTAGAAAAAATTAACAAACTTCCTATTCATATTAAAGTTATCAGTTTTGTTTTGACTTTGTTCAATGGTGATACGGAAAACTTATTATCTATTTTAACAATTATTTCAATCATTTTATTATTTATTAGCTGTATTAACAAGTACCGCTAATATTTTATAGGTTTTACATTGACATTGTCAAATTTGCATGTATGCAAGGTATTGCTAATTTTACTGGATCTGTAACTTTGCACAGTATTTCTTGACAGAATATTCACAGGAACTTAAAGATAACGATAATTCTATATACTTTGTAGGAGATAAAAGCTTATGTTTAACTATTAGTGGTGTAACTAGAAGTAACGATTTTTGAACTAGGGTATTACTAAGGGTTGTGCGAAACAGTGGGTTTTTAAGCAGACATTTTTTTTTACTCAAACTAGTTAAAACAGGAAAAGCTAAAGAAAATTAAATAGTTTTGGATTTATTGTTATCAAAGCTTTTCAGTTTTTCTACTACAAGTATAATAGATTTTAAGTAAGTTGAAGTGTAGTAAATGTTTGCTTTTTTCAATTTAAAACTATCCACAAGTATTGGAGTTTGTTACCTTAAGATTAAGATCTAATTTAACTACAGCAGGGTTTCCCTTTTTTTTTTCAAACTGCCCTCTTTAAAGAGATTAAAAAAGCTATGGCCCCCTGTACTAAGATTACACAAACACTACCATAAAAATCATCTAAGACCTTTTTTTGCTAATCTTCAGCAACTCTAGAATATCTACTGTAATTTTTAGATTATGACCTCATGGCCCCTCTTTGGCCCCTTTGCTGCTCATGGCCCCAAGGGAGCCTTTTAGCCCACTTTGGGTAAACCTGAACTACACAAATATACTTTAAAAATCTACATAGATTTTTTTATACATTTTTCTTGAATGTAGTATAAAATTGTTAAAAAATAAGATAACTTATACAGAACTTTAAACTTTTGATACTTTATCTAAAAAATTAATGTAATTCAGTTTTTGTGAATAACCTAACCTTATATTTTTAGACTTTTTTTACTTTTTAAACTAACAAAAATTTTACAAAATAAGTTATTTTATAGATATATAATATTTTTAAGGTTTTAAAAGCGCTCTTTTGAGGCCTATTTATAAAGAATTTTAAATTGAAGTAATAATTTTTACTTACTGAAACTATTTAAAACTTTGGCTTTCAAAAAGTTTTACTTATTTTCTGATAAACACTGCATTTTTAAAGGATTAAAAATAAATGTTATTTATAAATAAGTGTTTCAGATATTTCATGTAGTATTTTTAAAAAAAATAAAAAATATTTCGAGTAATTTTTTAACAGAAAACTAGCAAAATTTAGTTAGATTTTTTATAAAATATTGTTAAATACTTGAGGCACAAAAATTGTTTTCAAAACAGATAATTCAGCTCTATCCAACCATGTACCTTGTACAACACTTTGTTTTATTTTAGTTATAAACAAGTTAATGTCTGCTAGACAGCCCCTTTTAGGCTTAACAGCCAAGCAACTCAATTTTTAGTGGCATAGTTGCTTTTCATTAAAAAAAACTAATAATATACTTGAAGGAAGTTACTTATACTGTCCTGGATAAGACGTTAAAAGGTATCCTAGTGGTATGCGACTCGATAACCGAAAGGATTTTTTGTGCACCAGGTCCTGGGACCAAATATTTTGAGCGCTTTTTTTTGTCGTTATACATAATTAAAAATTATGAATATATTTTAAGTTGATTGTTTGGAACAAATTTGACGTTATTTTACCACATTTGTTTTCAAAACAAATATTTCAACATTAAAAATTATAACTTTCCCGAACAAACTAAAAAGTTCTAAAAATAATTTGAAATTTCAACAAATTCTGTCTTTTAACTGTAGAAAACTCAACAGCAATTATTATCACTAACTCGTATTTGGCCTAGCATAAAGGTCATAACAATTTGTACCATAATCTTGTTAAAACTGAAACTTATTTTGTTTTTTTAGCTTTAGTTTGATAATTTTTGAGACTTTGTTGTATGGCCGCTTTGATTGTAAACTAGTTGGTTTAAGCATTTGTTACAGTGAAAACGTGCATTGTGTTTTGTATTCAAATGTTTAATTATATTTTAAAAAATCTACTATGCCAGTAAGGAGCTAAGTTACTAGAAAATATTCTGTATTTTTGTGTTTTGTTTTGATTATTTTTTAGAACGCAGATATTTTAATATTTACTCCTTGTTTTGTGAAACTTTTTTTCGTCTGTAAATTAAAAAAAAATATTTTGGATAGATTAGTGAGTTGTCCAATCTTCCTTGTTTATAAAATATAGAAGCAGGCGTAAAAGTATTGGCTTAGAAATGTATAAGAGCAGTATATATATATACCTATACATTAGTCTATTCAAATAAATATATATACTTTAAAATCGGTTTTTGTCTTTTAGAAACTTTTGTCATTGTTAATTTGTTAATGAACTAAAATCAAGGAAAAATATATAAAATAAAAAAATTTCAACCTCCTGCCTAAACTTATAGACAGCATAAAAAAATAATAACTAAAGTCCAATTGTTATACTTTTCTGTTAGTACTAGCTGTATCCACTGTTTTACAAGATTAATAAAAATTAATGTAAAATTTTGTTTTAAGTATTGAAATGATCTTTTTTTAAAATATTTACAGTATTTTTTATCTAAATAAAGCTGTATTTAAAACTATATTTGTTGCCTACAATCATACTTTATACAAAGCTAACTTTGATGCGGTTTTAAAGTTAAAGACAAGAAGAAATATTGGAAATGAAAAGTGTTTATACATACTTTTTTGTAATATTTTGCTAAGACTTTTCTAAGACTAGCTAATACCAAACAGTTTTTTTTTTCATCTTTACTTTTTCCTAAAAAAATATTTTTTATAAAGTTTACCTTAGATATTCTAGAAAGACTTCTATTATATACTGATTATTTAATTGATTGATAAAAAACATAGACAAGTTTATTTTGACTCAAAATATTAGTTATGTTTTTAAATTTACTTAACAATGTTATCAACTTGTGATTTTTTATTATAACTGTACTTAAACATTATCAGAATACTTGTCTATCTTTATTTAAAAATTTGTTAACATAACATACTTAAAAAAAAAGAGTTAAATATCTCAAATTTTTTATCGCTAAATTAAACAGTTTTTCATTAAAAACTAACCAATCTAAAAAAAATTGCAGCTTTAAAAAGCATTTTTAAATAAAAGATGACCAGCTCTTATTAGACATATCCTCATCTTCGATGAAGTTTCTAAAATTAACTAACGTCCGAATGAATACAGACTTCATAGAGTTGTGGTAAGCTGAATTTTTTTATTTGATTTTTTGTTTTTTTGTACGATATTTGACCTAACTAAAAACAAAGTAAACAATTAATTGTACAATTTTTTACGAAAATTTAAATACTTTTATAAATTTGTTTTACTGAATACTTATCAAGTTATTGGTTTTATATAATTAAACATGAGCGCAACTAATCTTTTCGATAGTAGTTCTTTATATGTATATGCAAGATCTGCTAGACACTTAATTAATTTCAAACTTTTTTTAAGGATGACGACTCAAAAGCTGATGAACTTGTAGAACGACTTATAATTGCCTCTGATATAAATGAAGAAGTTTTTTGAAGAAAAAGAAGCCAGAATGCGCCAACAAAGCAGAACAGTAAATATTTTTTTTTATATGGTCTAGTGTTTTTATTGGCTGTTAAAATTCATAAATGAAATCGATAACTTTTTAAATAATCAATACTTTTGTAGTTGTTGGTTTATATAATCAGGGTTGCCACACACTCAGGGAACTCAGGGAATCTCAGGGAATTTTCAAACTGTAGAAAATCTCAGGGAAACTCAGGGAATTTTGGCATTTTTCTTTTAACTCAGGGAAACTCAGGGAAGTTTTGATTTTTTCTCTAAATTTCAGGGAAGTTTTTGAAAATCTCAGGGAAATTTTTTTCTAGATCTAGAATGAGGTTTAGTTAATCCAGTTTCAACATTTTGTTCAAAAGTAGTAATTTTTATTATTTAAGTGGTTATTTAGAATTTTTTTAGCCTTGCGGCTAGTTCTTCAATATTCTTAGTATTAACATTGTAGTTTTTTAAAATTTTAAATTTATATTTACTTAAGTAAAATCAAACAGTTTAAAGATATCAAAGTTGTTGTTAACTATTCATTGAAAAGTTCTAATAAACTTTTTATTTTTAGTTACTTATGTAGTTTTAAAAACACTATGTTGTACTATTAGTTCTTATTTTTTAAATAATAAAGTTATTTGTTATTTGTTTACAACTACTTGTTTTCAGTAAAAAAATTAAAATGAATACAGATTAGTGTTGTATTACTTTTGTTAAAAAAATAGAGGTTAAATTTTTGTTTATAAATAGTAACAATTTCAAAAGTAGTAGCAGTAATGGTAATTAATTTTTAGTGTGAATGTTTAAATATACTTTACAACTTTTTTGCAGATTTAATTTAAAAGCTTTTTTAAGTATAAGAGTAAAGTACAGTTTAAAACCTTGTTTAAAAAAAGTTAGCTTAACCATGAAGACTTCAAAGATTGGTTACTTGAGGATGTAGACAAAGAGAAGTTTAAATGTAAGTGGTGTGGTGATGATACACCAATGGCCTTATCCAACATGGGTATAAGGGCATTGAAATCGCACAGTATGTCGAAAAAACATCTTAAATTGAAAGCCTCTAAGAGTAAAAATAATGCAATTACTTCTTATTTTGGTGGGGCTAATAGTTCAACTAGTATATCAGCTGCAACTTCTTCAACAGCTGCTGAAATTTATTGGGCTCTCAAGTGTACCAAAGAAAACTGGTCAGGAAACTCTTGCGATAATAATAACACTTTATTCACTACCATGTTTCCTGATAGTGAAATTGCAAAAAAGTTCTGCATGAATAGAACCAAATATTCATATATAACAAACTTTGGTATAGCCCCTTTTTTTAAAGATGTCTTAAAATAAAACAGTTTTAATTGGTTTAAACCTTTTAAGATTGAGTTTTTGAAAACAGTTTTTTTCATAAATTTAATGCAGAAGCATACACATACAACCTTCCTTTTATTGTTAAAGAAGAAAAATGAGAATGAGGTATTAATAATTTGTGTTAGAAGAGAAATTTTTTTTTTTAAGATTTGAAAAATACTCAGGGAAACTTAAGGTTACTCAGGGAAATTTTTGGTCACTCATGGAAGATTTTTTGGCTCAAAGAGCGGCAACCCTGATATAAAAATAAAAAAAATACATTTTGCTTTAAATTACAACACTCTTAGCGAAATAAATTTATTCAAACATTATTTGTATCATGTATCTCCTTGCGTAAAATTCATAAATCTGAAGAAACACTTGCTTTTTCTTCAAATTAATGTTTTAATTCACAGACTTTTCAAACTTTGGCGCCTGTAATATATCAATGTGATTTCACTGTCTTCAGTTTATGTAAATAATTAAGATTACTTTTGTTTTATTTTTTTTTTTAATTCATAATATTTTATTTCAGTCTTTGGCGCAACCCAGCATCAATAAAACTTTCAAATTTGGTAATTCCCCAACATGGAAAGAAGCGCGTGCTTTCCCAGAAGGAGGTTTTGGAACTTGCTGAAGGTTGGGACAATCTTTCGAAATTGTCTATTCGAAAATAGAGATTGTTTCTTCCAAAGAGGAAGAGATCGATCGCTAGTGTCGTTGATGGAGGTGTTTGATTTAAATCTGTTTTGGACCCGGAAAACCCTAAGTACATCGAAGTGATAAAAGCGAAGATCGTATAGATGTGGTTTTGGAGTGGCAGAAGTACAAATAGATTTTTTTATAAACAAAAATACTGCTTAATTAATATTGTGTTGAATTTTTTGCACTTTACTGTTGATTTATTTGTTAAAGTTGTATTATAAAATTGAGTTAACCTGTGTACTAATTTTAAATACCTGCTAGTTTTCTATAAATTTGATTTTTAAAACGATAAGTGTTGCATATAAGTGTTTTTTTCTCACTTTGAGTTTTTATATGAAATCTTGGTTTAATCTTTTTATCTATAAGTTTTTTTTAAAGAAAATTTTCATATTAATGTTTTTATTCACATCAAATTTTAGATTAAATCTTTATACATATCAACTGTTTTTTAAAAAGCAATTTCAAAAGATTTTATATTCATATGTACACAAGTTTTCTTGAACTTAATAATAGAAAACTAAATTGAGCTGAAAAAACATATTTTTCAAGTTTTCATCACAAGTTATTGAATTTTTAAATAAAATATTCAAATCTGTCTTGTTTTAGAACTAAAATATTGTCTTAGCAAAATATGTTCAGATTATGTAACACTATGCTTTTTCATTACAACTTATTGCAATGACTTCTTATGAGCTGTTGCTTATAAGCTTATAATTTGGACATTTTAATAAAGTTACTACAAACTGGATCCACTTTTTATGGAATCTTAAAACAAAAAATCAAGCACTTTGTTCATCTAGTTCAAATTTTTCTTATGTATTTGCAAAAGATCTTAAAAAAAAATCTCTCATAGCTTTAAGCTGTGTGAAATAATGTTTGGTACACGGTTGCCACTTACTCAGTATAACAGAGGAAAAGATATTCTTAGCTTTTGTTCAAAAAGCAAATTGTGAGCTGATTTTTAACAGTTGCTAACTAACTAGTTACCTTTTAAAAACTAGGTTTTATAAAAACTTTAATCCTACTAAAATTTTTTTTTTTTTTTGGATAAAATCTTTTCTATGTATCATATAGCAAAATATTATTACTTGTTTTCTTTTCAAGTTAAAGTTTGAATTTTTCTATGTATCAATTTAAAAAAAAGGCAATTACAATTATTTATTTTAATTTAAAGCCTGCCTGCACTTAATATTAGAAAATTGTTTTAAAAAAATATTTTCAGATGTTGCAATTGTACATCATAAGTTATTTCATTGAATTTTCTGTTTTTTAGCTGTTTATGCAGTTTTTAAAATTAAGACGTTTATTGTTGCAAAAATTTATCTTTTTTTAGAATACTTTTAGTTAAACCTTAAAAACTTTATCGTTTAATGAATTATTATTAATGTTGCTACAAACTAGATTAATTTTGTCTTAAATTTTTAAATCAATATTTTATTTTATGCTACAAAATTTAATAATGTTTTCGCAAAAATATCTTCAAAGTGTCTGTTTAAATGTTACCTTCTACATTTTAAATTGTACGAATGTAATAGTTGGTCATGCTAAATAAAAGTTTTATTTATTCAAAATTGTACATTTACTAAGGTTTAATTAGTAAACAACTTTTTGAAGGTTTTTTTAAATGTAATAATTTAAGTAACTAATTAAGATCTATGGCAGTTTAATAAAGTTAAAAACATTTAATATTATTTTTTACAATAGTTTTAAACATTTTTAGTCAAACAATGGTTAACTTTTTTTCTTGTTAAAATAAACTTTTCTACTCTATTTTGCGTTTTAATATTTCATTTCATTGCGCCTTAGAAATAGTAACTAAATTAGTTTATCTTACGCAAAGTTTGTGAAATAGCTAGTAGGTCTTTAAATTAAGTTAATAGTTTTTGCATGCATTGTTTCTTAAAAACTTCAACAAATAATTTTTCAAATTAATTCAGTTCTTTTTAAAAGTACAAAAATAATAGATATTCAGGTAACAGTTCAAAATCGTATTGAAAACTTTATTGAGACGTATTCTTTAATAAACTAAATTTGTTATTTTTTTATAAAAAAGAGAGTTTTTTATAAGTTCGTAAAAATCTCATATATTTAATAATACAATGTTCATTTGAACCTCATAAATTTTGTTTAAATACAAATATGTTTTTCCATAATTACTTTGATTGAATTTTTGTTTAAATACCGAGTTTTAAACGCAAGATAGCACGCTTTTTAAACTGTTTACTCTATCGGCATTTAAGCAAAAAGTATAAGTGTTTTATTGCTTTCTTATTTTCTACTTTATAATATTTTCTTATGCCTTACGTGTAAGGAAACTGTAATTAACTTTAATATCAGATTTATTTTGCTGTAACTTTTTTTAATATCCCAGACAAGATATTAAACTGTATCCGCGGTGTAGGAACCGATAATCAAAAGTCTTTTTCGTGCACCAAGTCCTTAAACAAATTTTTTCAAGCAGTTTTTCTGCCGTTAAATAAATTGTAAATTAATAAAAGTTCAAAGTTCACAAGATACAAATCTAATTGTTTTGCAAATGTGTATCAAGTTCGTATTTTGTTTGCCCACAAAGTATTTAAACTAGTTAAGACGATATTATGTGTACTAAATACGAATATTTATTAATTTTGTTTTTCAGAAGAGACTCCGTTATCTGTTCTTAAACTTATTTGAGAGCAGTGAAACGCCGTTAGTCGGAAAAAGTTTTAATACAAAAACATCTGTGGTATGTATTCCGATAAGCTTATCTTATCAGGATCTCTAGGATCTAACGCCTTTTTGTGTTACATTTAAAATAAGTTTAATAAATTTTCACTAATGATACCTTCCATGTATTTGTTCGAAAACTTTTTTCAGAATTATTTTAACAAGTGATGATCTTATATAGTTTGGTACAAGAGTGAAACATTGTATTTGTTGAATCTTTGACAATAAATGGTTATTTAAGTTCTTAAAGATACTTAAAATGAGAAATTTCTATTGTTGATTAAAGCAAATCACAATCTAAAAATAGTGCAAGAAACATAATTATCGAAATTTTTAAAATAAAGGTAAATATAACAATTAATAATTTTATAACTCTTAAAGACTTAAAAAAGCTAAATCTCCATACTAAAAAAAGCTAAACTTCTAAATAGACCAAAACGATGGTTTATACATACATTTGTGAATACAAATAAACTACTTTGTGTTATAATGTAGATAAACTGAAATGCAACGAATAAAAAGAATATTGCTCCATTTACAAGTTGACTGAACAAAGAATTCAGTAAAACGAAAAATTCAAAATAAAGTGAACAAATACAACGTTCAAAACCAAAGCATCATTGCAGAAATGTCAGTTTCTAGCTCAAAACTCGAGACTGCCAGCAGTTAAAAGCAACATTAATAAGAAAGTTTTGGTCGTAAAAAAAAAGTAAAATTTAAAGTCCAAAAACTTTCTAAAAAAAAAACGAATTGCACACCCATTACAATTGTAAGTACACATAAATTTCTTTGTGAGATTATTCCACGAAGAAAAAAGAATAGGGATCCAATTGCAAGTGGTCTGAACAAAAAAATCAGTAAAAACAAAAGATGAAGCTAAAAAATACGACGTTTAAAACCAAAGTATCATTGCGGAAATTTCAATTTCTAAACTCAAAACTAAATGCAGTTAAAAGCAACATGAATTAAGAAGTTTTGGGCGTAGAAAGAAAAGTTAAAGAGGTCAATAAATTAGTAAAAACGATGACTATTGGAGTAGAAAAGCTCACCAATAAAAACAACTATCTTTTTACAAACGTTGCAGAAGAAGATGTCCACAACAAAGAAGCAGTTATTAACCTTAAAAGGGAACACAAAGCTAAAACCAAATTTCTCCAAGAAAAAATAGAGAGCTTAAACTTTCATAATATTGTATTGACTAAAAGGTTTCAAAAAGGACTTCCGATGCTTTAGCAAGCAAAAATCCTAAACGGCAGAGAAAAATGTTTTGAACCAGCCAAAGAAGGTACTAAAAACCTGAAGGAGGAAATAAATAACAGTTTAGAAGAAGTTAAGAACTCAAAGCAGTTATGGTGGAAAAAATTGTAAAACAAGATTTAGTCGAAGTGACAAAAGTAAAATTTAGCGGGTTTTCAAACTAAACAAAAAGAGCTAATAGATGAAAACAAAACCTGCCACAAAAAAATTCTAGTCTTAAAAATTCCAAAGAAAAAAATATTAAATCAGATAGAAAAGGTAATAAAAATCTCACTATCACTGGTTAAAACATTGATAGTTTATAAAAAATGTCTTACGTTATAGTTAAACTGTTAAGCTAAATTTTATTAGTAAAAGTTTTACATACACTTTTCATAAGCTATCTACAAAAAACTTTCTAATAAAGTTCATTTTTAGGTAGAAAAATACTTCACTAATAAAATGGTTTACTATTACTTAATTTAATAAACAGAGTATTCATCAAGTACAAAGAGAAAGGATCTTTATATATTTTAACTAAATTTAAAACAAACTCGCTGGTTTTTACATAAAAAAGTTTTAAATTTATTTTATCTTTAAATTTAGTTTATTTCTGAACGTGTTTAAAAGTTCAGATTGATCAAACGATTTTTTTATTTTGATATAATATTTATAATAAACTTTGTAAATTTTTAGCAAAGAGCGCGTCTTGATAATATTTTTCATTATTTAATCCAACTATATAATAAAATACAAATCTTTATATTACACATACTATAAACACATTATATTTCTAAATAAGCTATAAGATATCTTAATTTCATACTTTCAAAAGAAACAAAAACATTATATAAGAACTAAAATGTTTCTAAGATTTTTAAGGTGTAATTAAAATCGTAAAACTAACACAAAAAACTATAGTGATTGCATTTATTTTTAATGCATGTATTTAATGTTGGTGAAATAAGTAAGTGTAGTTTTATTTATAAAAATCAGTTGTATAAAATTTAATCTTAAACTTTAACAAAAAATACGTAAAAAACAATGTTATGTTTGACTAGAGTCATAACAAGAATGAACAAGACCGAACTTTTTAAATGATATTTTATTTATTTAAGTTTTACTGTATTTTTTTCCTTTTTAGACACTAGTTTTGTTTTATCATCTTTATATTTTACTTTTCCGAGAAGATACGAACGATTTAAGATCATTCAAATTAGTTGCTGGCGAGATTGATAGTCATAGTAAGTCCATTATTCAGTATTGCTTTCAAAGTTTCGTCGTTAAGAACGACGTTGATGTTGAAACACATCGGATTTTTGGCAACATCACCGCAAGCAGTCGAGCTCATTTCACTTTTCAATGTTGTGTTTTGATCATCAGTTAGCAATATTTTGAAGTTTGAAGGTTCAAGACTCTTCAGAGCGATTTTATTCGTCAGTTGTGGAGGAGCTTTTGAGACGCATTTTTCTGAATTATCTTCTTTAGCTTCACTCCTGTTGAATAAAAGCTTAGCAATATAAAAATTTAGTTTTTAATTATTTTTAGCTATTTTAAATGAAAAAATTCGATTGATTCCAAAAATACTTAATAGTGGTACAATTTATTAACATATAATCAACATAACATTGAAAAATTGAAATTAATTGTTGAAAGTTGTTTTAGTTATAGGAAATAGCTAACTTATAATTGATTCATACATTTCATCTTTTATATGAAATTTTTTTATCATGAGTAGCCACACATTATAGTAGATGATTAGAAAATTTACAGTTTATAAAACATTAAAAATACGACAAAGTCATTGTATTAAATTAAAATTTTTAGTTCTAATAATGCTAAATCTTTTTTTGTTAGCAACGAATAAAACATGTTTTTTGTCCTGACAAAGTTTAAAATAAAGAAGTTTTAATTTTAATTTCTTACTTTTTTGTTGAAGCAGGTAAGTTATTGGGAGCAGCATTTACATCATTTCCAGAAAAGTCTGGCAGCTTTTCAGAACTAGTATTAAGACTTTCCAAATGATTTTTCTTAGGTTTTTGGGATAACTTTTTAGCTGAAGTCCTTTAAAATATTTATTTTTAAGGATAGTTGGTATAACATAAATTTTCCTAGAGTACTTTCGAAACTTTATTTTTAAAATTCAAAAATAGCATGAGATCATTACAAAGTCTTAAAGTAAATTCTCATAAAAAAAAACAAAAAAAAGCAGTAAAGTTTTGATTAAATACTTAAACTTGTAATTTTTACTACTGTACTTTTTGTACAACTAAAATTAACAAAAACTGAGTTACAGAATTACAAAATAGATTATTTTATAAAAATGTTATATTTCAAAATTATCAATAAGATATTTTAAAGAAAGATATCAGTTTATTAATTTAAAAACATCAGCTGAACTTTTAAAAGTCAAAACTTTATCTTTTAATTTCTTACTTAGTTATCAATGGTGGCAATGTTTTTGGAGTAGCTATTGTGAGTTCAGGTTCAGTTTTCTTTGCTGCCATTTTCGACTTGGAAGTATTGCTCTCACTGGTTGATCTTCAAGATTTATTTATTTAAATATCAAGCTACTTAATAATACTTTATTACTACTATATAGCTTTTTTTGAATCAGCAAGACAGTAAATTCTAGTTGTTGAAACATTTAAAGTTTTGTTATTTAAAAGTATCTGTATAACTATATGTGTTTACTTTTCTTATGTTGAGAAACGCTAAAAAAGTGCCTTAGAAAATAAAAACTTATTGTTAAAATGTTTTAATCATACTTGGTTTGTGTGGCTGGTAAGTTTTTACATTCGACTTTTGTATCTTCTTTTGTATGTTTTTCATAGTCTTTTTTTTTGTTTGAAGAACAAGTTTTAGCTTCGTTGTCTAACCTTCAGATTAATAATATTTTTTTTAAAGTTAAAAAAATGCTTTACTCTATTATTGAGATTATTTCTCAATTAAACAAGCAATAAAATTATCTTAAGATCATTTAATAAATTAGTAAAAACTATAAGAAATGTTATCTTTTCCTTAAACTAAGAAGAATTATAATAACAAGTTTTATGTTTTTTTTGTCTTATGAAACAAATATAATCTAATAAAAACATCCTAACATATTTATGTATAAGTATATACAAAACAAACTCTTCATTTCTAATCTTTTCAAGGTTGATGCGTCTTTTCTCTCTTCTAGTTTTTCCTTCGCTTGCTTTTTTTACGCGGTAATCCTCAAGTTCGCTTTCCAGATCATCATAATTGTAACTGATGCTGTTAAGAAGGAACTTCAACCCCTTTCTTATGCTGGACGGTCTAAAATTTCTAAAGCTAGTAGCTCTCGTTTCAACCTGGTTGAAGCAAGTTTTAGTAAATTTGAATGCTCAGATCTATATTTAAAATTAAAAATCAAGTTTAATTATTTACTAATTTGACCGTCCCGTTCCATTTATTCTTTATTGACCTGAATCCAATTAATCCTTTAAGCTCTCCCTTCTTGAAAGATCCTTTCTTGTCAAACTTATTGTGAACTCTGAGTGTTAAATTTACTATTGTATAAGTTTTTTGTACCTCAAGATAGTTTATAGAATAAAGCGTATTAAAGAGATTATGTAGATTGTTTTTTGAAGTTTACTAATAAAAATATTAACAAATTTTTATTGTTTATTCATCTTACATCTTAACTGGTAATAAAACTATTTATAATCGAAAAGAAACTTACATCAATAGTGGTCTATGTTTAATTCCTTCCAATTTGGCCAGGTTCGAAAGGTTTTCTCTGTCCTTTTCGAAATCGGAAGTGTCTTTTGAGCCAACCACGTAAATTAATCCGTGTGACTCTTGGACAAAATTGCCCCAGTTTAATTTACGGTCCTTATTTCCGAACTCAGTAAGATTTAGCTTGTAGCCTCCTGCAATTGATTTAGTATAATTGTTTTTTAAGGTTTAAAAAAGTTGTTGTAAAATGTTTATTGAAATCTATTTTATATAAATAAGATTAAGTTATCTGATTATTTAAACTATCATCTTAATAACTGTCTGTGTGTGATGTTTACGTACTATACTCTCAGACATAAGCTTAACCCTTTCTACCAAAAAAAAAAAAGTGCAATTTTGTTTTAGATAAGAAATATCAACGTAAGATGAGCCCAGTAAAACCGAATAGTTTTTTCGTACACCATGTCCTTAAACCAAACTTTTTGAGAGTTTTTTTTTTGTTTCAATCCACAATAGTAGTTTAAACATACTTTAATTTTAATCAGTTGTTTTTTTTTCAACACTTACTTACACTTGATTAGTAAAAAAGAGCTCCTAAAAATCAAAATAATAAAACTTTTATGTTTATCGACATAAGACTGCTATTATAAAAAAATTACTATTTATTTACGTATTTATAAGTACTTAAGTAATCGGAAAAAGCTAAGTTAGTTCTAAAAATATTTTTTTTTTTTTTAAATTAAAACTCTTACTATTATTTACTTGATAACAAACCTTTTTCAAAGAACCAGTTTTGAATTCCATTTGTTGGAATTGGGTCAGAATCAGGTTTAATTCCAGCGACGGCTGAAGCCACCGATGAGACCCCTGATCCTTTTTGACCACTGATAAATATGTCAACATTTCTCTGTTCTTTTATTCTGCGAAAAAGATTAATCAACTTATCCATTTTGCAATAGTAATCCTTGAGATACTACTCAGATTTATAAAGAAATTAAAACTTAAAAAATCAATACTTTGTAACGAAATTACGTAATAGATATCTTAATTTTAGTTGGCTAGCAATTTATCATATAAAATATAACTAAAAAAAATCTTTTTTAGAAATGTGGAAAACAGGAATATAATAAATATAACCATATATTATCAAACACATGAATAACTCATACCAAAAGTTATTCATTAAAATTTGTTTGAAAAGGTTCATAAAAATTTGCAATAAAACATAAAGACTTCTTATAACTTATTACACAACATTACTTGTGTTTGATGTGAATAACCTGATAATTTAATTACACACTAGTGTAATTTATTATTGAATTTTACTTTTATAACAAATTAATTACAGCTAGACAAAAATTAAAACTATAACTCTAACAAATATTTAACAAGCTTTGGTTATAATTCAATTATCAGAATAGTGAAGAATTAAAACTCTTAAATGTATGATCAGTCTAATATATTTTAACCAGTTTTCATAGATAATACAAAACAGAACAGAAAAAATTTAAATATAATCTTTACAAAACAAAAAAAAAGTTAAAGTGTGAGTAATAAATGAAGAAAAAATCAAAGTATTAATCAAATAGTAATAAATAATAATCAAACAAACAAAATACACTTAACTTAATACACTTAAGCTGGAAAAAATAACGTTTTGATTAAGTAAAGATGCTTTATGATCTGACTAATTTTGTTTGCACAATACAGTATTAATTTGTGTTCCTAAATTGTCATTTTAAGTGTTTCATCTTACCATTTGAATACAGAAATTAAAAAACCACAGAATCCTCGTACAATGCAGTGGTTAGTCCAAAAGCTAATTTAGTCTCAAACTTGTATTAAAACCAAAAATAAAGGACTATATATCTACTTTTGACACAAGTTTTGCAATATCCTAAATTAAATGCTTCGGTTACAAAAAGTTATCAGTCATCTGCCAGCTATAGGCGCATCTGATTGGCTAAAACTTTGTTTATTTTTTTTTTTATGTTAAAATTAATAAACATGTTTTTTTTTTGAATTGTTAGTTATATGGTTTCGTTAGGTGGCTAGGGTTAAGTGTATATGTTAAAAAATGATGTAAAATTGTTAGCAAATATAGTTTAGATTAGTGATCTACCGGATCTGTTATCCGGATCTAGATCCAGCTGGATCTTAGCATGAAAAAAAAAACCTTATTCGGTAATTAGTTTTAATAATTATTGTACAAAACTTTGGTTTTATGTTTTACTATAATTTATCGTGCATTATTTGTAGTATCAAAATTTCTCTAAAGCTTGTAAATACCAAAACTAAAATATTAATCTAAAACAACTAAAGTTTGAAACAAAACTTTATAGACGTTAAAGTAGTGTATAAAACAATTTCACATTCATGATGAAATTTTGATGCGTAACAACAAGTAATTTCAATATGTTTAATGAGTTTATTGACTGGAGACATAAATTACTGTGTTTTATTGTTTACTGACCAACAAAAAAAAAAACGCTCACATCAACTGGTCCTAGAACAAAATATTTTTGAAGAGATTTGTAGAGATTGTAAACTTTAAAGTTCTAAGTTGTTTGTTGAAGTTAATCAAAAATATTAAACGTTTATTTTGGCTAAACTGCTAAATTTGGCTGTCGTGCGGTATTTCTATTAAGAATTTTACTAAACCAACTTTTGGAAATTTTGAAAACTAGCTTTGAAATTTTTTCTTATAACAGTTTTTAGTTCAACTAGGAAAACATGTAATTACTGATTTTTTTTCATACCTTTGTTTAGTACAAATTAATATAATTAAAAATATAAGCACAAGCCGGATTTCACTTGCAGGCCGCATATTGTTCACTGTTAACAAAGTTAAACTAAAATTCAAAATTAATTTTTAAGACTGAATACGAAGTTTACATTCTTTTGATTAGTTTTCATCCCTTTGCGGCATAATTTGGTTTTATAACGACAGCAATACACCATTTTACAACGAATGTAGTTCGAACGTAAGAATAGTTTTAAAGAACTATAAATTTTAAATATAAAATTTTCTCAACAAAAACTATCATGGCAAACTTAGTCCTTTCTTAAACTTTGCAATCCTGTATGAACATTGAATCGAATCCATATATTCAAAACTAAAAGAATATCACTTTTTTTTCTTTTTCTAGCCTAAAGTACATATAATAGAGAGTGTTCAAAAATATTTTTTAACGTTTTTAGTTTTAGACACAAAACTATTTTCAAGATTTTTGTATTCGAAATTTTTAAGAATATTTATTTTTTGTTTTTTAATGCAGTTTGATAAAAAAGTATGTAAAAAGTATTTACTTTTGGAAAAAAATTATAAATTATCTACCACAAGTTCTATTTGTAACGTATACATACAAACTCTCGGTAGCCTCAGACAACCGAGAGCTTGTGGTCTGATGATCCAAGTTGTATAAACTAAATGTTAACTTGGGCTTCACAGTAAATTTAAGTACAAGCTCTAGCACTGATGACTTTTGCCTTTCTTTGATTTTTTGTTTTCAATTTACATATGTATTTTTTAGTTGGTTTATTTTTTGTTGGTTTAAACTAAAAGAGTTTGATATAGAAAAATAAACTAAATTAAACAACTAAGTGAAGTTTTTTTTTTGAAAATGAAAGCCTTTATTAATTGCATAATTTTAAGAATTTTATATAAACTTTACAATAAAAGTTATTGATAAAAATCGAAACTAATCGTTTGAACTGAAACGTTTTACTTATCTGCGTTTTTTCTAATTTTAGATCTAGTATCCGGATCTGGCCGGATTTTAGTTTGGAAAGATAATCTGGATCCGTTAGATTACAGAATAGTTTCGTATTTATAGGGAGCTAGCCAAATTTAACAGTTGAAATAAAATAAAGTTATGCTTTAGTTTTTTAAAGTTGTTATTATACTTATAAGGTATCTTTTTTAATAAGTTAAATTTATCATAACTTCTATATACAACATTTTCATTTATTTTCTAAAATATCATGATACTAAGCTTTAATTAGATCAAATTAGTGTTGTAAAATATGTATAAAATGTTCAGCACTAGTTGAGGTGTAAGGCTATTTTAAAGTATACTTTTCAGGGTCTTTTTGAAACATAAAATAATAAAGGGTACAAAATGAGTTACCAAATTGATTTGCTAAAAACTAATTGACATTTGTTGTAATTTAAACAATGTTAAATATAATAAATATATTGAAATTTCACTTAATGCTACGTTACCTAACAACTTGATACACCATCAAAAACTACACCATCAAAATTGATTACACCATCAAAAACCATTAGTGATATCACAACTGAACTTTAGGGTTTTAAAAGTTATTTGTTCTAAACAATGTTTAGCTTTTTATGAGGTGAATGTCTATTAAACTAGTCCAAATTAAACTTAAGATAGTATATTATTTTTACAGTTGTTTTCTTTACTTAATTTTTTATCTTAACAAAGTAGAGTAGAATTTACAATTAAACATTTTATCAAAGTTTAAATAATTAACTTAAGAATTTTTTAAATGAATGCATATTAAGAACAATTTTTACATAACTAACCAAATATTACAAAACTTAATTAGGTTTTTAAACATTAGTTTATAAAACTAGAGCTTAAGGAAAAATGTTTGCAACAAGTCTTTAAATTTAGTCTTTTAAATGTTTATACAAACTAGTTCGTACAATATGATAAGTTTTAATTTATTTCGTATTTGTTTAAAAATAGTTAACAAAAAGTGAAACACGTTTTGACGTAGAAGATAAGTAGTAATATACAATATAGACAAAACAAAAAGTTGTTGTAAAAATATACAGATAACAATTTTTTTTTTTAAACTACTATTTTTACTTGGTATATGTAACATAAAACATAACTATGCTTGGTTAAACTTAAATAAAACAAAAGAAAAGTTCAAGTTTAATGTTCGTTATTCTTTTAAATCAAAAACTTAAACTTAAAAGATAAACTACTAGAACTAGAACAATAAATGCGAACAGGTAATACGATAGTATGCAATTAAGTGTTTTATTAAAATTAAGTGAGTTCGCCGCACAAAACTATAAAAGTATTTAAGTTCAAATAGTAAAATAGTTTCTAAAAAAACTAATTAGTAGCTTCGAAATTTATGCTGGACAAATTTTTAGCTAGCTCACAAAACTTTTAATTGAAAAACCACAATTTTAAAACTGTTGCGCCCAAATTGATAACAGACCTGAGCATTATGAACGCAACGATAACAGAAAATACTTTCACCACTTTTCTGTATTTGGAATTACTTTCCAAACTGTTTTCCCGTACAACATTTGCATCGTCATTTTTCTTAGTATCTTCGTTTTTTCTTTAAACAATGTAAATTTTTGTTAGAATAGATCAAAGTATTAAGTGAAAACTAATTGTATTACTTCAAATATGTTTCAAATACACAAGGAATGTTCTAAATGTAAAAGCTTTCAAGTGAGTATTAACTAACATTTTTTTAGATTGTTTCCAGTAAATAAACACATTTATTGTTTTCTTGTAAAATAAATGAATAGATTCTTTTTAAACACAGTTTGATAAAAAATTATTTGTGATATTAAATTGTTTATGGTTAAAAAACAAACTTTTTATTATTACTAGTTTATATGCTGAAAATGCTTATAAACTAAATTGTTTAAATATTTAGGCATTTTTTTTATATTTTTATTATCTTATTTTAGTTCAGTATGCTTTTTATAACTAGAAAAGATTAAACGTTCCAAAAAGATTATTCCAAAAAGATTATTTTCAGTATTCTAAAACTTTTATACTAAAGATAACTACTTATAAGCAGTTAATAAGAAGTAATATGTTAATTAGCTATTGTAAAAACTTTTTTTACTTAAAACACTAAAATATTTTTGTTATGAATTTATATGTGTGCAAATTAGTAATAATTAAAGGATTTAAAACTTTATTTATATAGTTCAATAAAGTAAATGAACATTTTAAACTTTTTTAAACTTAACTACCTTAAATTTCTAAAGTAAAAACCTAACAATTTTTCGAAACAATGTGTCCATATTGTTTTTACTAATGTAATTTTCATAATAAAAGCTTTAAAATTTTACTTAATAAAATTTGCTAAACATATTGCTAGTGCATAAAAGTACTTATAAAAGTTTATAAAATGAATTAAATAAAAAAGTATAAAAAAGTTGCTTTCATTAAACTATTTCAAAGTTTTATAATATTAAAAAAATAATATTAATTTAAATTTGGCACTTGTATAAATAACATTAGCATAATTTTATCAACAAAATCCTTGTTTTGAAAACACCAGTGAACCCATTTTAATGCCTTTACATCGAAGCATAGAAAATAGACAATTATTTTTTTTAAACTAACACAAGTAAAAATAATTATAATAAATCAATTAGTTGTCTTGCAAATCGGTAAAAATTAATGTATAAAAAAATACTTACTCGTTGTTGAAATAGCTGTACATCTGAAATAAGATGTCCAAAAGAGTAATAACAGGAATAGTCCAAATAAATAACTTCAAATAGATGGACGCTTCCTTCTTCTCACCTGAATAAAAAACATAATTGTGAATAAAAACACAGTTTCTCATACATATTCGTTGAATATTAAACTGTGTCTCAATGTACTGAACTGTAATAACAAATTTAAACAGTATTATTTCTTCATTACACTAAAATATTTTTCTGTGTGTTAACCCTTCAAAAGAGCTATAAAAATAAAGAAAATAATATTATAGGAGTATTTCTTAAACCTTAGGGCTCTATTGAAGGGTTAACACACAGAAACATGTGTTAGTGTGATAAAGAAATAATACTGTTTAAATTTGTTATCATTATACATGGTGAACTTGTTTAGCTAGGATCGTTATTAGCAAACGCTTTAATTTATATTTTGAATAGTTGTATTGTATTGTAGGGGTTTTGATTATGTTTTTAATTGAAAAACATTCCTTAGTTTAAAATTTCTAGTTTTCTTACCTAAGGCCGTAGTTATAAATTTAAACAATGATCGAAGAAAAAAAAATTGTAGAACTTTCTGCTTCTTTCTACGTTAACAAATTATATATGGCGCTATCTCATCAGTAGTAAAAATAATATTTTATCAAATTACTAACCAGTGACAGATTCAGTTTTTTCAGTTGCAGGTTCTTTCCACTGCTCCCATGACACTAAAACAAAAATTAAAACTTTCTACTATATAAACATTAAGGAGTATTTACTGTTAATATTATTAATTGATAACATTTTATTTGCCATGGCAAGTTTTAACAACAGTTGTTGCTCAAAATACTTGTTTGATTGCTGATTATTTGTGTTTCGTGTAATGTTATGATAAAACTATGTATTGAGTTAGAGTTTGTTTGAATTTCTTGACTCAATAGTAGCATAACTTTATTTTAAAATATTGCAGTACAAATAATAAAATATAAATACATAAAGAGAAGCTTACCGACAGTAGTTAGACCTAATCTGTAAAATATTAAATAAAAATTATATTTTATATAGGTATAAAATTTTAAAATTACAAGTGATTAAAAAGTGTGTACTGTTTTAACTGGTTACTCAAAATATTTTAAAGTAAATTATTTTTTAAAAATAAAAAGGTTTGAAAACTTACGTCCAAAGCCAAACCATAACTACGACTATCAAACTTGTATAGTACTTGTTTTTGTGCAAATCCATATTTTTGTATAAAAACTTCATAACCTGAAAATATTTATCATTGATTTACTATTTTAAATGTTTCATTTAGGACTTTGGCTAGTTCTTTTTTCTTTTTAATTTGTTTTTTACTGTGGTAATTACAAACATCAAAACATAAATTGTAGTTTAATATCTAATATTTAAGTAAACAACTGATATTACTTTTATTTTGTAAAAGTATCAACATGTAAACTGTTCGATTAACGATATTTAAGTTCACTGTAAACACAAAGTTAAAAAGTTAATTACATTAAAACAATCCATTGAAAAATTTAAAACAAGCAAATTTATTGTTTTTAAGCAAAACAACTTAACTAAAAAATAGTTTTCAACATCATACCGTTTTCAAGCCGAACTGAATATGAGTATTCAAACTTGCTCTTACTTATTTATAATGCAGTACTAATGCGTGGCAATTTTGCGCAGATTGAATAAAATTACAAAGTTAATTTATTGCTTTTTCGTTGTTCTTTATGGAGATATTTGAGCTAAATTTACATAATGAAGCTTAATTGTGGCTAATTTCAAGCTTTTGTTTTATTCCTTATTCAAACGATAATGTAGATTTAAGCTTAAGGAAACTTTAAATGAAGCTAATTTCATAGTAGTAATTTTTCTAATTTATTATTTTAATTCAAAACTGTTTACAAGGCAAATTACAAAATATATATAATTTTGCTTAACGCTAACTTTTTCAATTCTATTTTTCTTAACTAAATCAAAACTTATAATACGGCTTGTGAAAATAACAAAAACTTTTTACTTAATTTTATTTTAAAACGTTTTAAGTTTATAAATAACTATTTCGCTGACAAAAAATACTCGCCCTTAAATCATAATGATGACAACATAAAAGTAACTTAATTTTTTTAATAAAACTACTAAGCCCTACATAATTAGTTTTAATTTAAAGAAAAGCTAATAAAGATGCTTCTAACTCTGAATACTACTGCTTCTAAATAAGCATTATTTTTTTACAAAATACAGTATAATTCAATTTAGCCTTAAGCGTACTAAAACTTTTTATTTTTCTTTGTTAGGCTTAATAATAGTACGTACGTAAGCTTTTTTAATTTATTCTTTTGTTAAAGGTTTTTATAAAGAACACTAACTATCGTTTACCTTATAAGTACATAGAAGTCGATTATTTTGAATTGAGTTTCTATATTTGGTCAATGTAAAGCTACTTTTAGTTTAAACTCGTCCTTCAAAAAAAAAAACAATGATTGCTAGTTTAAACTGACAAATTTAAACTACTAACGAAAACAAGGTAACTAATAAAAAAGTTATTGAAAACTTGTTTTTTTTTGTCAGTGTTTTAGTTGAAACAGTCTTTATACAGAAAGTTTGTTGAGTATGTACTTTTTTCCGTGAAAGCAAAGAAGTGTTTCGTACCTGATTAAAATGCTTTTTTGTATAGATAACGAAATAGGGAAAATTATTTTGTATCCTGACAACAATATTGTGCTGGTGAGCTCAAACATACCACATGTAGCAATTAAGTAGCAAAAATGAAGTTTTGAAACAACTTTTTTTTATTTTAAGTTAGCAGAAAAACTTTAATTTCTATATTAAGTTAACTGAGTTGTAGCTTTTATTCTAACTTGATAATAAGGTTTGACTTACTGTAGATTGTTTTAAGTATTTGCAGTGAAATATATGTTTTTGTTCTACATATTTAATACTAGCGAAAATACTAACACATATAACTATAACATTTAATACATTTAAATTTAAACGACTTAAATGTATGCAAACAATTTGAATTGTTAGCCAACTTTCTTAAATAGTTTAGTAGTTAAAATGCCTTAGACACAAAACTATATTTTTGAATAATAACTAAACTATTTAAATTCTATATTTTTGTATTTATGCATTTTTTTAAACTTTATATAAATATAATAAAAGTTTAAATTTAAATTTTAATGTGTTTGAAAAATAAATTAGCGGCAACTATAAATTAAAGTAACATATATTAATCATCAGATTGTATCTATTAGATACTGACTTATGATTAGAGTTTAAATTATTTGAACTATTTGTTTAGTGCTAATTGATTTGTTGTAACTGATCTACAATGAGGAATGAATTAACCAAGGTATTTAGCCATATACCTGAATTAAAAGGTTTTTAGTACATTTATTTTTATACTGCTTTATTTATACACTTATTACCAGAATTCTAAGTTTCTTCATAAGTGTGATCAAAGTTTGTATAAGTATGATCGACTACGTTTATAATTGCAATTTTTACATATTTACCAATTCAGTAGTTATGACGTCACAACAAAACTATTTATGCCTACACTCTAACTGCACATCGGTAAGAAATGTGTTTGTTACATTTATAGCTCCTTACATACAAGTTTGATTGAATTTTTGTAGTCCAAATGTATTTAGTTGGCTTTCTGAATCAATTAAATCTTTCATATAAATTAAAATGAATAGTTCTTTTAACTTTTAGTCCAGCTTGATGTTCGTTGCAACTGCTGACTCTAACTGCTGACTCTAACTGCACATCGGTAAGAAATGTGTTTGTTACATTTATAGCTCCTTACATACAAGTTTGATTGAATTTTTGTAGTCCAAATGTATTTAGTTGGCTTTCTGAATCAATTAAATCTTTCATATAAATTAAAATGAATAGTTCTTTTAACTTTTAGTCCATTTTGATGTTCGTTGCCAATATTGAAAGCTTTAAATTTGCATGAAGTCATTCCAAAGTATAAGGTTTTATTCGTTTTCATAAATTTTTGTCTTACTTCAATTTAACCTTTAACAATTACTTTTCTTTATTGTAAAATTTCAAAATTTTAACATAGACTACCTTAATTAAACTAAATTAAGTTGTTAAAGAAACAGCACAAGTAAATTTCTAGACAACTATAACCTGAGGGTATACTTACAATTACCACCCTTGCACAATTTCCAGCCATTTTTTATGTTTTCCTTAATTATGTATTTGTTTGTTTTTGTATTATTTAAATTTTTTTTTACTATCACTGTTACCCTTAACCCTCACGCTTCGCTGTAGGCTTTTCTCGGTTTTGATCATAAGGGAGTTGAGCGCGGGTTGGAACTGAACGTGTCCCAACCTAAGGCAGGTGGCCCCTATGCGGCCTCCTAAGTAAAATTTTTATCCGTCAACTTTATTTACAGCTAAAAAACAACTTATATGAAAGAAAATAATTTAGTTATTTAATAACAAACATTTTAACTGTGCTCTTTTGTGCTTGTTAGTAACTGTGGTTCATGTGTACTTACTTACACGATTATATGTTCTTTAAATGTTCTAGGACTTACGAAGGACTTTTTTTGAGAAGGTTTGACCCATTTCTCATAAAAGGCTTCAAACTTTTAATCTAAGATACGAATAGGGGGAGCTTTTAGTGTTATGGATCAGATAAAGCAGAAAAAAGTCTTTTGCAGCCCGTATTTGTTAAAAAATAATCTTAGTGGGTATAAATTAAAAAAAAATCACATAAAAGTAGCCTCTTGAAAATAAATAGTAAATAAATCTATATTTTTAATAAATTCTCTTAATTTTATTCTTTGTAAGAAAATGATGAAATAAATCATTTTGTTTAACAAAAAACGGAATTTAATTTCTTCGAGGTTTTGTTTATATTAACTAATAGGCATTTTACCTGCTTTTATTAGCAATATAAATTTAAGACTGATTATATTCAGAATAATGTCTTTAAACTTTTAATGCAATCCTAAAAATATTAAGTTTTATAGCTAAGAAGTCTTTAAAGTATTTATAAAAAACTTTTTTTTGCAGTATGATTATTTTATTCAAATTGAATTTTTAGCTACAAACTGATAAAAATCAAAAAATATTTTATAACTTTTCCACATATGTGCACATGCAGTGAAATGCATATCAAATATTTTGTTGCTTAAAAATATTTTTTAGAGATTTGAAACAAAAATATTTTTTGTTGTATTTGTAAATATGTTTAATAATTATAAAATATATCTAACTACTATTCATATTCAATATACAAACAGTTTTATCTAGAAATAATTTTTTATATAATACTAAGTTCTTATACAAAGTGACACAAGGTATAAGTCATTAACAAAACTAAATTAGTTTCAAAATTTTTCATTTATTGACACAAAATATCAACTACAAAAGTTACTTTCTGTGTAGCAGATAACTTGATAACTTCAAACTGTGTTACAAAAACTTTTTCTCTATTTGATCTCAAATAAAAACCAATTCTGAAAACGAACTTCTAGGTGCTACGGATACCTTAAGTAAGCTAATTATTAAATTCTTCTAGATTCCTCTCTTGAGATCGTTTTTTCATACTTTTTAGGTAATTATTATTTTGGAGTTAGTTGGTATTTTTTCTTCTTTTTTTCACTGATAAAATTTAGTAGGTTTCAGCAATAGCTGCAACACCGCTTGTCTGGTTTGACACTTACCAGCTGCAATGCTCTTTAAAACGAGAAGTATTGCTCGTCTTTGACAAATACTGCTCAATTTAGTCCTTGAACCAGAAAGGACAACTTTGAAGATGTTAATCCAATCAGTGAATTTTGGAAAGTTTTTCAGCTTTTGTAGCCAGTTTTCAGGGGATCTATTGATCATAAGGATGCTGGTTTCAAAGTTTCGGTGTAACCTACCAATAGTAGACGTACTTTGTCCGAACACTAGGCAGGCAAAGGTCATCCTAAGTGCGAAAGAGTTAAAATTTATTTAAAGTTTTGAACTTGCCTCAATTAAAGTTTCTTCAAATTGTTGAAATTTTTAACAAGTCGTTTTTGTAATTTTGGTCGAATGTACTATTTCATATAGCTGAAAACTTGAAATTTTTATCTGGAGTCAACAGATGTTTACTTCTGGAGTCAGAAGATGACTGATCAATCAAAAGTGTCAACAGATGTATATTTCCCAGAAGATAATTGAATTATAAAAAGTTTCATAGATTGCAATTTATTAGTGTTCATCGACTTTTCCGGAAATAAATCTCTAATATACCGTTTTCTCAGTAGTCAATATAAAGAAGAACGAGTTAAATAAACTCTTAAAACATTAAGTTTTATTAGTAAACCTGAAAAATGGAAACAATTTAAATTTTATTCAGGTTTAGGTTTAGATTTTAGTTTCTATGTATTAATGTAATTTTATTTATACATATATTAAATTTATTTTAAGGATATTTGAAGTAACAAATAGTAAACAAACAATGTTTAATATGTTATATTCAATATAAGGTACCCTAAACCAGGGGTCGGCAGCCTTTTATAAGTCGTGTGCCAATTTTCTTAGAAAAAGTTGCTCGCGGGGCGCACTATATAAAAACTAGTCTTCTATGAGCCGCAGTTATTTCAAAATATTTCCAGTAATTGGCATCAAAATACAGTTTTAGGCAAAAAAAAGATAAAATTAGCAATAGTAGAGCATTAGTAATGAACAAATATTATTTTATTAGCGTAATTTTAAGTCTTTATAACAAAAACTTTTCTAAATAGTCATTTAAAAAATAATGTTTGAAGAAAAAAAAGTAGTATTTCGAAATTAACTAAAATATTGTGAAATAGTTGAAATATTATTTGCTTTTTTATTTGTAAATATTGTGGTTGAAAAAGTTGCAAAATATTTTAAGTATTTTACATATTATGTAGCTTAAATTTAATTCAAGTCTGTATAAAGCTAAACGTACAAAGTTTTCAAATTATAAAAAATCTTAGTTAGAATTAAAAGGTTCTTGTTAAATAAATTTGTTGTATTTTAAAGCTTAATATCACATTTCTTAGGACTTGAACACTTTAAGTCTTTTTAAGCTTCAGCTTTGCTTACAGTTTTGAAATCAATCTGTTCATAGTTAGTTAAGATTTATGCATACTAAAAAAAATTAAAAATTTTAAAACGGAAAACTTTTTTTTGTAACGCTTTATTTTTATTTGAATTATAAACTTTACTATCAACTAATCAACGCATATCTATAATTTAAATCTATCTGTTAAAAACTATTAAGTGCTAGTCTTTTTTAGATTATAGCATTTTGATATGCCTATTTTAAATCAATATGTTTGAAAAGGTTTTTTATTATTTGATTCAAACTTAGTTATACCTATAAGCATTTTCAAAGGCTAACAGTATTTTCTTTTGTAGTAGACCTCTGTCTAAAAGTATTAAACATAAACATAAAATCTTAAAGTAATATTTTCCATTCTTCTATTTCGGTATTCCTAAAGAGGTATAAAAAAGCGTATTTAAAAAGCTAAATATGTAAAAACTGTTCTATAACTCATTTTAAATTGGTTTTTAGTGATATGAAAAATATTTGTTTTAATTGGAACATATCTTTTATATATTTAGGATGTAAACCACAGTAATTGATATAGAAATCGTATTTAAACAACAGTTGTGAGCAGTAATGATTCTAATTCAAAACTTAAAATTGGTTTACTCAATAAAGGGCCTTTTACAGGACGTAGGCCAGTCTTTTTTAAATAGTTGCTCGTAGAACACCTTATATAAGACTATACAGAAAAAATTCGGCGGACAGCATTATTTTTTAGTACTTATAGTAACTAATATAAGTATACTTATTAAACAAAATGTTAGAAAAAAAAAGCTTAAATACATAGAAATTGTTAATTTAAGAGCTTAATTGTAAGTTATTACCACTAAGTTTTTTTTATTTATTATGTTAAAATGTTTTTTTTTAGCTGACAAGTACCTCATAGGCTTAAGTACAGAATTTTTTTCTTTATTGGCCATCAAGTTATTACAACAAAGTATTAGTTGATTAAATTTATTGTTTTACAATCATTTTTTAAACTAAACAATCAAATTTGATTCCGCAATTAATTTCTACAGCTTAATTGTTGGTAAAACTGTCAGATTTTTTTGATATATTTTGACTTATGTAATGCTGCTTGTACGTTTATTTTAAAACCAAGTTAATTTATGAACTAATTTTTGTTTGTGTTTTTATATATACTCTTAAACGTTTTGTGACAATAAATAATGTATTATTTCTTTTGATTCCAATAAGTTACAAAATTTGTATATTTGTAGAACTACTCTATCGTTATAAGAATCATGTTTTTTATTTGAAACTTGGTTGTATTTAATTTCTACTTACAAAATTATTTAATGACAACGTTTAGCTAAAATTTAATTAATAAGTTAGTTCATAAATGTACTTCCCTGAACTTTTAACATACTTTATTAAATCTTTGATTCTAACAAAAACAAGCATAACTAATATGTTAATAACCTATTTTTTGTCACACAGTGTGATATTAAGTGAATTATACATAATTTAAAAATATTAAAAAGTATTTTCTAAAAAAAAAAAACATTATCTAGTTGACAAACTAAACAAACTTCCAACAAAAATTCTTTTCAAAGTTTTTAGTTATCAATTTTGTTTTGAATTTGTTCAATGGTAATATGGATAACTTCTTATCTATTTTAATATTTATTGCAAACATTTTATTATTTTAATTAAAACAAGCACAGCCAATGTTTTAAGTTTTTTTTTTAACTTACATTCTTAAACTTGCATGTACGCAATGGACTGCTATTTTTTCTGGAGCAGTAACTTTGAACAGTAATTTTTGACAGAATTTTCATAGGAACTAAAATATAAATGATAAGATAACTATGTATACCTTGTAGAAGTATAAATAATTCTGCATACTTTGCTGCTTATGGCCCAAAGGGGGCTGCTTTGCTCAGCTTGGGAAAATGTGAACTAGGGTATTGCTAAGAATTATGCGGAACAGTGGGCTTTTAAGCAGACACTTTTTTGTTACTAAAATTTCAAACTTGATAAATTATAAAAGGCTATAGAGTATTGATAGTTGGACAATACTGGATTAATTCTTATCGAAGTTGGTAAATTTTTCTGCTTCAAGTATCATAGATGTTAAGTAAGTTGAAGTTTAGTAAATGTTTTTATTTTCCTAGTTTAAAAAAAGACCTTAGTTAACTACGCAAATGTAATTTAAAAATGCATATAGTTATCTTACTTTTTCTTGAATGTAGTATAGAACTGTTGAAAAGTAAGATAACTTATAAATACTTTAAAATTTTGATATTATATCTACACAAAATAACATAATTTTGTTTTTGTAAGTAACCTAATTTTTTTTTTGTTCTCAGGCTAGGTCAATTTGAAGACTAAAAACAATTTTTAAAATAAATTATTTTCTAAATACAAAACTTTTTTTGACGATTTCAATGCAATATTTTGAGGCCTATTTATATTATTCTTAAAGTAGAAATATATTTTTTTACAAAAAAAAAACATTTTAAATTTTTGATTTCACAAAGTTTAACTTATTATATTATATTATACTTAATTTTATATAGAAAAAAAGTTAATTAGATATTTTATGTAGAATTTTTACAAAAGGTTACAAAGTATTTGAAGTAATTTTTGAACAAAAAAATTGCAAAAACTACTAAGATTTTAAATAAAATGTTATTAAAAATTTGAATCCCAAAAATTTTACAAAACTATAAATTTATCTTAATCCAACTATGTACCTTGTATGTACTTTGTTTTATTTTTATTCATAAAAAAGTTAACGTCTGCTAGACAGCCAATTTAAGCTAAACTGTCAAAAAACTTAATTTTAGGTGGCATAGTTTTTTTTTTCATAAAAAATAAAGTAATAATATACATAAAAGTATTTACTTATGCACAAGTGAAAACTTTGAATATGTTTTAAGTTATTTGTTTGAAATATGTTCGACGTCATTTTGGCCCCCTTTTTTTTAAAGCAAATATTTCAACATTAAAAATGAAAATTTTCTAATACAAATTAAAATGTTCTTAAAATAGTTTAAAACTTCACTAGTTTTTGATGTATAAACTGCAGAAAACTCAATAGCAATTATTATCAAACACTCGTGTTTGGCCTATAACAAAAGTCATCACAAATTTACACTAAAAGGTTGTTTAAAAACTCAAACTTATCTTATTGATTTAGCTTAAGTTGGATAACTTTTTTATTCTTCTTTGTATAGCCCCTTTGATTGAAAAAGTAATTGGTTAGAATTTTTTTACAGTGAAAATGTGCATTATT
This sequence comes from Thalia democratica, assembly GCF_965202585.1. Lineage (NCBI taxonomy): Eukaryota > Metazoa > Chordata > Thaliacea > Salpida > Salpidae > Thalia > Thalia democratica. Next base: position 9,570,243 of record NC_139173.1, on the reverse strand, counting down.
TAAGTATTCAAAAATTTAATTACATTTAAGATAAGCTGCTATGCCAGTAGTGATCTAAGTTACTAGAAATTATATTTTTGTGTTTAGTTTAGATATGTTTTTACAACAAGGAAATTTTTATATTTACTCCTCGTTTTGTGATACTTTTTTTAGTTTGTGAGTTAAAAAAGAATGTTATTTTGATAAATCAGTGAGTAGTTCAATCTTCTTTGTTTATAAAATATAGGAGCAGGCGTGAAAGTATCGGCTTAGATGTTTATAAGAACAGTAAAGTTATGCACATACTAATAAATTATTTTTTCTTTTTTAGAAAATTTTTTCATTGTTATTTTGTAATTAACTTAAATCAAGAAAAAGGTAATGAAATACGAAAATTTGCCTCTGCTTAAACTTATAGATAGCATTGAAAAAAATATAACTTAATTCAAATTGTTACATTTTTCTTTCAGTATTTACTGTTTAACAAGATTAATCAAATTTAATGTAAAACTTCGTTTTTAATACAGGTATGAAATTCTTTTAAATAATCAACATTATTTTTAATCTAAAAAAAGCTTTATTTAAAACTAGATTTGTAGCTTACTTGATATAAAAATACAAAAAAAATGCAAAGCTAGCTATTATGCTGTTTTAAAGCTAAACACGAAAAAAATAAATAAAAAGTGTTTATACTCACTTTTTTGTAATATTTTGCTGAGATTAACTAATATCAAGCAGCTTCTTTATTATCCTTAATTTTTACTAAAAGTAATTTTTTATGAAATTTACTTAAGACTTTTTAGAAAGACTTGCATTAAATACTTACTGGTTAATTGATAAAAAACATAAACAAGTTAATTTTCAATTTAAAAGTTGATACTTTTTTTTACAACTGTATTTTTTTATTATCAGAATTTTAGTTTATTTCACTTTAAACATTTGTAAATATAATATACTTTAAAAAAAGTTAAACATGACATTTTATCGCTAAATTACACAGTTTTTTTATTTAAAACTAATAAATCTAAAACAATTGTGCAGCTTTATATTTTTTTTTAATAAAAAATGACCAGTTTATTATTAGACATATCATCATATTTGATGAAGTTTCTAAAATTAACTATCTTCTGAATAAATACAGACTTGATAGAATTGTGGTAAGTTGAAATGTTTTTATTTGATTTTTTTGTCGATAAATATTAGTCCTAATAAATTTTTGATAAGCTGAATTGATTTTATTTTTAGTTGTTTGCTACAATATTTAACCTAATTAAAAAAAAGTAAACATTCATTTATACATTGTTTACGAGTATGTAGATATCTTTTTATTTATTTTATTTATTTTTTGTCTTGATTTGTTTTACTGAATACTTATTAAGTTAATGTTATTCTTGGTCGCAACTCATCTGTTTAGTATATTTATTTGTGGATTTAAATGATCGGCTAAATACTAAATTTTGAGTTTTTCTAATAGATGCAGATTAATTAGAAGAACTACCTGAAATCGGCTCAGATATAAAAGAAGTTTCTGAAGCAAAACAGCCAGAATACGCCAACAAAAAAAAAGAGTAAATAAAAAAGATGTTTTTATGATGTAATCTAGTGTTTTTATTTTCTTTTAAATTAATAAATGAAATCAATTAATTGTTAAACAATCTTTATTTTTGAAGTTGTTGGTTTGTATAAAAACATTTATTATTTTGCTCTATATAACAATATTTTTATGGTAATGAATTTAGTTAAACTTTATTTGTTTCACAAATCTCCTTGCGTAAAATTTATAACTCTGAAGAAACACTTGCTTTTTATTAAACTTTTTTAAACTTGTGTTTTTCAAACACAGGTTTTTCAAACTTGGGCGCCTTTTATATATCAATGTGATTTCACTGTCTTCAATTTATAAAAAAAAATCATGCTTTTTTGTCACGAGTACTTTTGGTTTACTACTTTTTTTATTTGTATATTTTTTTTTACAGACTTCGGTCCCACCACGCAACCAAGAAATTTCAAGTTTGGGGATTCCCCAACATGAAATGAAGCACATTCTTTCCAAGAACTCGTTGAAATTGACGACAAACTTTATGAATTTTTCATTCGGCAAAGAGATCATTTGTTTAAAGGAGGAGGAGAAAGAGATTGATTGCCAGTGGGAGTTGTTTGATTCTATTCCTGTTTTCGATTCGGAAGCTCCTAAAGACATGGAAGTTATAAAAGCGAAGATTTAACAACGTGGAAGTAGGCATAGTGAATGCGAGAAGAAAAATATTTTAACGTTTTATAAAAAAATAGGACTTTATAATGTATTTCATTAAATTTTCCGCATTTTAGTTATTGATGTAGTTGTTAAAATTAAGGCGTATCAAAATAATTGAGTTAACTTGTGTGCTAATTGTTGATAGCTGCTGATTAACTATCTAACTTTTAATACAATAAGCGTTGCAGAAAGTTTTTTCTCACTTTAATTTTTTGTTTGAATCATTGGTTTAAGTATTTCTATCTATAAAGTTTTTTTTAGTGAAACTTTACATATCAATGTTTATATTCACATCAAGTTTTAGTTTAAATCTTATATATAATAAGTTTTTGAAGAAATTTATACGTCAATTTTTAGTTTAAGTTTTACTGTATATAAAGTGTTTCTTAAACTAAGTGTTCTATAATTTATATTTCTACACACAAGTTTTTTTGCACCAATTTATTAATAGACTTATTGTTAATTAAAAGCATTTATTTGTTCAGCAGCACTAACTTATACTTCAATCTTTTAAACAAAACCAAGACTTAAAAACTTGAACTTTTTTTTTTGTTCAGTTAAATTTTTCTACTCTATTTTGCATTTTAGTATTTCATTTCATAGCGCCTTAGAAATATCAACTAAATTAGTTTATTTTACACAAAGTTTGTGAAATAGCTAGTAGGTCTTTAAATTAAGTTAATAGTTTTTGCATGCATGGTTTCTAAAAAACTTCAACAAACAAATTTTTAAATTAATTCGGTTTTTTTGAAACGTACAAGAAATAATATATTTAGGTAACATTTAAAAAAAAATATTGAAAATCTTAATGAAACGTGTTTTTAAAATAAACTAAAAATAGCTTGATTTATAAAATAAAACTTTTATTAAAGGGAGTTTTCGACTAGTTCGCAGCAACTTAAAATACTTAATAATACTATGTATCTTAGAATCTCATAAAGATTGTATAAACACAAATATGTACTTCCATAATTATTTTAATTGAAATTTTTTTTAATATTTAGTTTTAAACGCATGATAGCACGCTTTTTAAACTGTTTACACTTTTGGCATTTAACCAAAGTACAAAAGTGTGTTATTGATTTTATATTTTATAGTTTTTTCTTATGCCTTACTTAGAAATAAACTGTAATTAACTTTAATATCAGACTTATTTTGCTTTAAACTTTATTAATATGCCAGACAAGATATTAAACTGTATCCGTGGTGTACGAATCGATAACCGAATGTATTTTCTGTGCACCAGGTCCTAGGACTAAACTTTTTAAACAGTTTTTTTATCGTTCAATAAATTGTGAAATAATAATAATTCAACTTCACAAAAATAAATCTATTTTTTTAGCAAGTATGTGACAAGTTTTTATTGTTTTAGCCCACAAAATGTTCAAAATAGTTAAGACTTTATTGTGTCTATTATATACAAATATTTGCTAATCTTTGTTTTGAAAATATGTCTAAAAACTTTTCCACTTGTTTTTAAAGTAAATTTAGTATACTATTATATACTATACTTTATAAAATCCATTTTTTCCAATATTGACTATGAAAATCTCAGTCTACTATTAGCACTACACAATTTTATCCTTTCTTGTTGTGTTTTCTACCAAGAAAATAAGTTAAAATACAAATATTGCTAAATAATATATAAGAGTAAAATTTTTTAACTCTACGCTACCTTTTTTGAAAAGCTATTTTTTGCATTATCTTTTATCTATTTAAAGTTATTAATTAATTATACTACTATGTAAATTTACAAGGTTCAAATATAAATACATACATCAAATTAATAAGCAAGACTTCTAATATCAACAAATATATTTTTTGTTTTTATGGTAAAAGTTTGTGTTTTAGGAAATTTTGCTTCACTAGTTATTTGTAAAAATTAGTGGATTTGACATGTTTTTATTAGGATTAGTTTTGGTAATTAAAAACTACTTGGTACGCACTACCAGTTGGTTACACATATTAGCGCTGTGTTTAGATTGCAGATTAATTGGCAGATTGTTGTACTTTGTTAAAGCCTAAATTAAAAGGTTTTAATTATTTAAGTATGGAACTAATAATTCATACTAACATTAAATAAAAGTTTAACCCTGCACAGGAATAAAATAATTATTAATTAACCTAAAAAAATTAATTTTAATGTCATAATTAAAAAAGCACAGGCTCCTTTAAGTTTCTTCAAGTTTCAAATATACACTGGTTGAGATTAAAAAAATCTCTTGTTATTTTAACAAGTTTAAGAAGAATTTAACTATGTAAATATTTTGATTCTTTTACGTTCGCTACTTAAGGTTTATAAAAAAGTGAAACTAAAATACTATGAGTTAAGTACATTCTTAAGATGGGTTTCTACTGTGCAAATGGTAAGTTTTTTATTGCTTTTAGTATTAGCTAAAATAATTAAAAAATATAGGAAGATTTCAATGTTGTAAGATTTATTATTAGGTCAACGTCACAAACAAAAACTTTAGTTTAATCTAGTCTTAATCCTTGCCTATCATCCTAGTTAATTTTATATTCATCTAGTATACATAATTTATTATTAAATAGACTTGAAAACCAAGCAATATGCAACTAAATAGTTTTATTAAAACTGTTAATGTTATAAATTATTACAATACTTTTCTTCGTGTTTTAAACGTTTTTAATTTTTACTATAAGCGATATGATTTTTTTTTCAATCAAAATAGAATATAAATGACTTAAATTTCTTGTTTAAATACTACTTACATGCTTTACTTATTAGTTGCACTATTTTTGCACTGTTCGACTTTAATGTTTTAATTTTATTGTTAGGAGACAAACAAGGTAATTTGAAGCATTTTTAGAAAATAGTTTGCTTTATGCTTGATATAAAAAAAACATAATCAATTATGTTTTTTATAATTTTTGGATAGCTTGTATAATCAACTATAGTTTATAGAACGACAAAAAATTATACTAGGAATACTTGTTTATAGGACCTGGTGCACGAAGAACCTTTTGTTTTTAGACTTGTAAACAACGATTACTTTTTGAATTCTAGTCAAGAACTAAACATGTTAGAAACTGATAGCCTTGAGAAATTGTTGTTATTTGGAACCAGTGTACGATTGATTAAACGGCATCTATACCAGAAAAGTTCTATGTTTTTACCAACAACGTCAAACAGTATTGGAAACAAAGTGTTAGTGAAATAATCGCTTAACAAACAACCTATTTGTAATGAAAAAATTTTGAAATATTTTTTGTTAAAAAAACATTTTTAAGTTGACTTACACTGCTGGCCAGAATTTTTTGCTAATCAGGCCTCACGTTGCTTACCTTAAATTTAGACTGCTTTTTTGATAACTGAAAGGCTCATTTGTACACTAGGTTCTAGGACCAAGTATTTTTAATAATTTTTTAGTTAAAAAAAAAAAATAAAAGTTTAATTGTAAGTAGAATATTCTTACCAAAAGATATTTTAGAATAAAAACTAACATTCAAATTTTTAAACATTTCTTTGTATATTCAAACACCACTATGTTTAATTTGAACATAAATGTATTTTCTATATAATTGTTTATTACGTTCAAAATTTCTAAGAAATCACAAAGTAAAGCAGAGCATTAACGTATAGAACTTTTTATTAAGGCTACATTTTGATAAGTAATACATTGTATAAACTTTTATACTTGATATTTACTTTCCAAAAATAGAAAATGTTATTAATAAAAGCTTCAATATAAACAATACTATTAAACATTTTTCAACTTTTAAATACAAACAGTCAGTATTTATAAATAAAGTAAATAAAGTGGTAACAGGAAAAAACTACTCATAGAACTTATAGGGTAAACAAGTTGCATACTGAAGATATACAAAGGTAATCATAGTACACAAATATACTTAAAAAAATAAATAAACTAAGATTCACCTTATAAGTATTTACTTGATACTATTTTTTTTTACAAAAGCCGAAACGTAAAGTATAGTAATAATAGAAACTGTGAAAACTAAGTTAAACAAAATGTATAGTAATAACTATACTTGAAAATACAAAATAAAAAACACAAACTTAATCAACTATTATAAAGTAAAAAATACAATTACTATGTTTTTCTTATCTTAATATGAACAATATAAATTAAAGCTTTTTTTTGGAATATAAACTAACAAAACTATACTTGAGGCATTCTTATACAGGAAGTGTAACAAAGTCCTTTAAATAAATCACATGACTTTTCATACCATTCATTCCTCTCCGTATCATAAATTATAACTGCTGACTCTTTTCTTCCAAATATGACAATTTTATTTCCTATAGAAACAGCTCCTATTCTGTCAAAGACCGATACTATCAAGGTTATTTGTGACCTAATAGTAGAAAACTTGTTTGTAATACTATCATAAACCTCGTATGGGTAATTACTGTGTCCGATTACAAACAGTTTGCTTCTTAAAGCAACTAAACTGTGATTCCATTTTTCATTTACTGTAGTAGGCATGAAAGACCAAGCATCATCGATATGATCATAAACTTCAACAGTATTTGTAGGTTGACCATCTTGCACCAAACCACCAGAAACTACAATTTTTCCTTTAAAGACTGTACCAGCAGCAATAACTCTTGGCATGTTCATATAAAAAACATTTTTAGTTTCACCGGTTTTTATATCATACTGCATACAAGAGTTTAAGTTTTCACAACTGTCTTCACCACCAATAATATAAATTATACCAACGAGGACACATACACAAAAATTCCTTCGAAAATTGAAATCAGCTAAATGTTCCCAAACTTCAGTTACACTTGAACGTTTTATTACTGACAAATTGTTTTCTGTTTGGTCAGTAACAAATAAATATATATTATTGTTAACACAAACTGCCCTACAAACGATGTTTTTTTTTGAAACAAAATAATTGACTGCCATTGACTTTTCTTCTAAAAGATCTTTTCCATTAATTTGTTTTAGTCTTAGGAGCTGTGGATAATACTCACAAAGTAAAATTTTAAATAGGTTTTGGTCACAGTATCTGGTTTGTAAACTATTACTTGAAAGTTTGTCAAAAAAAATGTCATTTTTTTCTACAACACTTTTAATTACAGTTTTGCATTCATTTGTTTGGAGTATTTTTGGAGTTTCACTCAAAAGGTATCTCAAAGCAGGATCTGACAACAAAGTAAGTCTAACAGTTAGAAGGACATCTTTTGCAAACTTGCTTCTTTCTTCAATGTTGTAGCTGATCCAGTCGTTTGCTGCATTGAATACTTCTATTTCTGAAGTAATATGCAGCTTGGAGGACTGGAGAATCTTTTTAACAAGGGAAAAGTCTAACTGTAAAAAGTTATCATTTTCTGCAATCATTGTAAAGCAACGTTCGGTATAATTCATAGAAAATTGAGCAAGATTTGCTAAATTAAAAATCATAGCAATAGCATAAAATATTAAAACATTTTTCTCAGTCATCATATCTTTTATGTAGTTGAAACTGTTCTCATCTATTTCTGTGTGTAAGAAGAGACGGCATGTTTTGAGATTTGAAATAAAATCATTTCTTTCTTCGATGAAGTTTTCTAAAAAGTATTTAAATTTACTATATGTTATATAATAAAAACTTACGAAATAAAATAACAACTTAAGAAGTATATAATTTAAATTATACACAAGATATATTGTTTTTTTTTACAAATAGAAATAAAAGTATTGGTTATTGAAAGTGTAAATAAAAAATTACTATTGTTAGACCAAAAAAATAATTAACGAGATTTTTACATAAGAATCGTATACAATAAAGTAATAAGTTAAAGATCTTACTTGGCTTGATAAATGGGCTAGATTTTTGTAGATTATTTTCTTTTAGGTGTTTAATAAAGCTTTGGTGGCATAGTTCTAAAAAACCAGCTGCATTTGAAAATTTAAAAGTTTCAAGTCTTTTGTCATGAGTATTTTCAATGTTTTTATTATCAAATTCAGTTTTCTTATGATAATCTTCGTCTTGCATGGCAGACTATTGCTTTTTAAAAAGGTATAATAGAGAAGCTGAATATATATGTAAAGTATTTAAATAACCAACTAAGGTTTAGCTTTTTTGTATACTTATGTTTCTATATATAAGTGTTTCGTCCTTTAAAGTATGCCATGATTTAAAGTCTATAAAAGTGCAAAAAAAATTTATTTGAAAAAAAAAGTAATGGATTTCGTATTTTGGCTTTGTTTTCTTTCAATAGGAAAATGTTTTATAAAATATTAACAATATATTTTTTTATTAAATAATTTTTACCCATAATTTTCAGAAATTAAAGTTTTTCTGCTAATCTGTTATTGCATTTTAGTAATTTTTCTATAGCTTTTTCTTAACTAACGTGGTCTGACTTAACTATGTTTTATATTTTTCTTAAAGAATAAACTAATTTGAGAGACTTATTTTTTGTGGTTACATAACACTTGTTATTCCGACAATTCAAATTCTTAAAAAATGTATAAAAGGTCATGTACAAAAAAATATTCTATATATATTTGAAAAAAATAAAGTACGTATGCAGGTATAAATCATGATATGATAGTATAAAATAGAAAATTAAATAATTCAATTTTTTTCTATTGTACTTATCATAACTATATTTTAAAGCATACTTTACAATCTTTAAAAAATTAGCAACTTAAAAAGTTTGGAGGGATTAATTAGATCTACAGACGCATTTTTTTTTCAAACATGTATTACTTTTTGAATTTTGGTGATCATTAAAAAATATATAAGAGTTTGAAATGTCAGAACTTAACTAGTCTTGCATCCTATTTATGTACTTTATATTAACTAATACAGTATCTTTGTTAAAATAGAATTTATGGACGATATTTGTCAAGAGAAAAAGAGTTTACTAATAGATATTTAAATGTAACAATGATTTGACTTTGACTAAACAACAAACACTCAAGTAGATACAAAAGAGTTTTCCAAACATTATAAAACAATAGTATTGGTACAAACTAAGTTATACCGGTTACATTATAGTTGAATCCTGTACATTTCAACCTTAATTACTTTGTTAGATTTTATATATCTAAGTACTTTATGTTTATTTATTCTTTAATAATTTTAAAATTGTTTTAAGTCACTCTGCCATAAAATTAATTAATGCTTTATTAGAATCAAAATATAACCATTCAATCATGTGAATACTGTTTTCATTTTTATATATAACGATCTTTGTGAATTAATAAAGTTTTAAATATAATTGAACTGAAAAAAAAGACAAAACAATTCAAAACAAAGGTCTTAGTTTTTGATTAAAAAATTAAACTTAGCAATAATTTAAACAAGAAACAAGTAGTAATTTATCTAAAGAGCTATCTGGGTTACAGTAATAGAAAGATTTTTCATTGACAATACAAAATAAATATTCAGTTCCTCTTTAAACTAAAACTTAGTAGAACTGAAACTTTTACTTTGTTAAGATCAGCTTTAACATTAAAAAAAGTCAAATAACTATTTATGAGCTGTAAACAGAATTTAAAAAGTAGTTTAACTAGAATAATCAGTATTGAAAGAAAACCCAACTTTTTCTAAAAAGTTATATTTTGATCGAAAATTAAATCAACAGAATATTTGTTATTTTGTCAATTTTATAATAATACTTTTACAGGAACTTTTTGAACTTCAATATTATCAGGGCTCGAAGTCGGTTAGTTACGTTTACAGCTAAATAAACATTAATCTCTAAAAATTTACAAACATTTTTAAAAAAAATTCTGTGTAATTTAACAAATAATATACACCTTTTTGTGTTTGATTTTCGACCATAATTACTATTATATAAGTACGGTAGTAAAAAACTACGAGTATATTAAACAATTTTAGTTAGTTTTACAATCAGAAAAAAATATATTCGTTGGTTAAATTTATTAACATAAAAAAATTATCATCAAAACTCAAAACTCTATAGACACATGTGACTAATTAGCTGTAAAGAAGTAAACTATACATATAAAAACTATAAATAGTTAATTACCTCCATTAGTAAAATATCGACATACCAAAGTTTGTTTTTAGGTTTGAATTTAATGTAGCTAATAACATAGCTTTTAAAACTATCCGTCTAGTTTTATTAATTGACAAAAATATTTTCTTTTAAACATTAACTTTTTTGGATCTTTATTTTAAAGTTAAAAACTCATTAGACTTCTCAATATCTGCAGTCGGACTGAAAATAAAGTTTTCTTATTTAATTCAAATTATTATTAAACTCAACATAAGAGTTGCCCAATTATTAACTTAGTAAATAAGGGTTGCATAAATGATTAATTTTTAAGTTATACTAGAGTAAGTATTTGGCGACTTAATTATATAAGTCAGTCAAAAATATTTAACATCAGTGATTAAAAATTAAAACTATTTGAAAAATATTATGTACTTTGCAAACAAGTATACGTTTAAATAACAAAAAGTACAAAGATATTTGGTAAACATTAAAAGTTTGTCAAAACAAAGTTATAAAGACAAACGAGTTATATACACTTAAATAATAATACTATTTCAAACTTTAAGAAAAAATAGTTCAATATAGAAAATTGTAAAGTAAATTACAAATTAAATTAAATTAATGATTTTTAATTAAATGATTATTATAAATAACACATAATTTGCAAACAAAGTAAAGTAAATGTACAAGTATTTCACCATTAAGGTTTTAGAAACAAGCAAAAGTAAAAGTCATGAAAAAATTATATATGTTTAAAAAAGCATTTATTCAAAACAGAAAAGTTTTATAGTGTTCTGATGTTTAAATACGTTAACGTAAACTTATATATATAAGAGACAAAGGTGATTAAGTTCAAACATACCTAGTCTTCACAAGAGTAACTTTTAAACGCATCTCAAAAGTATATGTATTTAAATTATTTCTTTTAGACAAATTAATAAAAAATACATTGAAGCATTTAAATTAGACCTTTTTCAATAAATATATCTGGTTTTGATGCGTTATAAATTTTTCAAGCTATGACGTCTTTAATAATTCACAATAGTTAAGCACAAAAGTTGTCCAATTAGTTATATAACTCAAGAGAAGTTGTTACAACTAGAAACGTTTGTTTGAAGTTACTAACAAATTAAAGTATAAACTTTTAGTTTAAAGTTTAAGATTAAATATAAAAGCTTAGAGTATACAGGTAACATAATTATTGTTTATTCAAAATGAGTAAAGTTTAGTTTAGTTTGAATTTTATAAGAACAAAATTCTTGTTAACAAATTTATTCTTGTTTTTAAGGATAAAATTCACAATAGGCCTATTAAATGATATTTTATCAACTACAAAAGTCTAAAAATTACTTCTAAACACTCTTACCAAAGTTAAAAAAGATAATTTTATTCTATTTAATAAAAACTTAATAGTTATACTATTTTTAAAAGATATAGTAGCACTAATATGCTTTAAATGTTTATGTATAATAAAAAAACTGTTTTGAAAAACACTGGATGAAAAAGTATAAAGTTTTAAAATAGTTTATGACTTTTTATATAGTATGTGTTATTATTTTTTTTATGTCTTAAACTTAAGCTAATATAGTGTTAAACATACTATAAAAAAAATTATTGTAAAATAAATACTAAAATAGTGCAATAGTTTATAACGTCTTTTTATTATTACTCACATAAATTTAATTAAAATAATTCATAATTTGACATTAAGAAAACAAATAATTATATCAAAAAGAACTGATGCTAAATACATTAGTTTAGTATGAGTTTCTAAAAGACCAATATTTTGAGTTACTATAACTTTACTACCATAACTTCTTTTTTACTTTATAAACATGTCTGATATTTTAAATCAGTTGGTGAAAAGAAAACAAGAACATTTGTAAAAATTTTGAAAATTTTCAATTGTATGCTAAAGAGTATAATGTGAACGAAATTTTAAGCTATAGATGATATATGATACTAGTCTTTTAACATTTTTTATTAAACAGTATTTGTAGTTTATATTAAATTGTTTAGTTTAAGCTAAAAAATCAAATTGCTTAAAGTATTTTTATATCAAATATAAACGTATCGTAAATTGTATCAATTTTGATTATTTTATAATTGTTTAGTTATAATAATTTAGTCTAGCGTTGTACTTACGTACACAATAACTCGTTTTAAACTTTTCCTTGCAATATTCTTTTTAATACGTTTTCTAAACACGTAATCAGTTAAAAGTTTATAATATTTTACTTTTATTAAAATTTGCTGTTTACAATTATTTTAAACTACTGTTTACGGATGAAAGCTTGATAAAAAACTTTAAAAGTAAAGTTATATTTTTCTAATCATATGTATTACATGGTTAGATTTTCAATTAGTATAGTTCATGAAAAAGAATAGCCTTCATACAAACATAACTTTAGTCTAAAACAAAATAAAAGCAGTCTCGATAAACTTTAGACAATTTCAGTATATTTTGTAAAGTTTTATGAATTTTAAATAAAACTACAAAAAGAAACTAAGAAATTCAACTAAAAAAATACAAATTACCATTAAAATTAATCGAACTAGTTGTAAATTTATTTTGTACAAGATTTATTCACAGTAAATAAATACATTTAAGAAAATATATATAACACTAAGTTTTAACTGTTTTATATTAGATCTATTAACTGTTTTAATTTCTTTATAAAAGACATAATTACACTACAGCTTAACCGAAGACTTAATTAAATGTTTCATTTTAAATCTTCAAAAACAGTTCCTCTTATTTCTAATTCGTTATTCGTTATTGCATCAAAGAAGAAGGGGAGCAAAATTACCAGCTTGAAATATCTCCTCAGTGAGAACCCTACAAAAAAAAATCCAAAAAAGTTTTTGTTTGTTATGTCATAAAGTGAAGTCAATTAATTTAAACTAACAAATATTTTTTTATATTTAAGTTATAAATTTTTTAGTTTAATTAAGGTTAATGAAAGTTTTGTTTAGAAAACTTTTAGATGAATTACTTTTTTGGATCTATAATTTTTTTTGTCAGGTCAAAGTTTCAAAATTATGTACAGTATTTTTAAATGACATTTAAATCCAACATTTAAATTAATAGACAAAGATATTTAATTTTCTGTTATTCTAAAGATCAAGAAAAAAACACATGATGTTAATGGCTTTTGAAACTGTAATTTCAATTTATTCATATAATTCAAGTAAACTAAACATTCAAGTCTGACGTCGATATTTTTAACATGACTATACATGTAGATGTATGTTGGAAAACAAGTAAATTCCCACCAAGGATCGATTACACAACTTTTATTTGCTGAAAAGAGCTTGTTTAGTGTTATAAAGAAAAAAAAGTTAAAGTTTATTTAAAGCTGTTTGCATTTTACCTACAAACTATATATAAAAGCAACATTTATCAATTCGTTGATTGTCAAAACTTTTTGAAAAAATGTATAAGTGTGAAAATTTGTAAACTTTGTAATATTGTAAATTTGAAATCATATAAATTTAGTTTAACTTTTATCTTTAGTTTACTTTTATATATTACAACACAAATTTTAATGAAACAATAATAACTAATTGACCGTCCCCGGTACAATCACATTCGACCACTGATTGGAATACTGACGTCCAGGTGTTGGGTAAAGACTTGTTGCATCACTGCAGTCTAGTTTGCTCCTGATTAAGTTTTTGTTCAACATAAACCTGGTAGTTTAGTTGGCTCTGAAACGACTGAAGCATAACCTGCTCGATTTGTTGTTGGCTCATAACTTAAGTTTTTCTTCTATGTTGTTTGAATGATTAGAGAAAACTTTCTGGCAACTTTATTATTAGTTTAGTGTCTCAAGTTTTGAAAAGTTCAAAGTCAAGTGTTAATTTTTATTTACTATGCATAGAAATAACTACGTAAAGAAACTTCATGAATTCTCAAAACATGAATTTGCTCTTTAGCATAGGACGGCAAACTGCGGCCCTTAAATTAAAATATGCGGCCCGCGATAAAGTTTTTTGCTTTAACTTGCTAGTTTAAAAACAAATTTTGTGTTAAAAGCTTACAATTTGAACTCAAAATATATTGGTTTCTAGTGCTTTATTATTGGTGATCTTGTTCCATTTATGGTTTAAAAGTTTTACTATATTTAACTACATTTTTTAACTTCGGCCTTTAAAGATTTCTTCCTATAAATCATTTGCTTGAAAAAATTGTTTTAGAAAATTTTTCCAGTTACTCAAAATTCTACAAAGCCCTGCTTTATAGTCATAAATAAACTTTGAGTTTAAGTTAAGAATGAGCTTTACAATTTACATAAAATGTTATTGAAAACAAAGTTCTCATTACTTTATTTTTATACTGTTTTAATTTTCAATATGAAAAATAGGAATCGACAAAAATTGAGTCAATTTTTTTTGCAACAGGTTTTAGTCATACAACAATAAAAGTACATTTTGTTATTTTTATAAAGTTAAGTTTTAAATAACAAACTGCTAAGTAAAACGATTAAGATTAATTATCTACTAACTTAAACTTTTAGACTGGGATGTCAACTGGGATGACTGGGATGACTGGGATGATAGAGCACGGTAAGCACATAGTCGTAGACCTTTTAAATAAATTAGTTTATTTCTATTATAATAAAGACTTGTTAAAAAAATTAATTAAGTACTTAAGACTCTTTTTGTGAGTAAAAAATTAAGCTTGTAAAGAAACTTTTAGTCTACTATCCTTTCTTAGCTTTAAATCTTCCTTAAGCAAATAAATCATAACGAGCGTGGAAACAAAAATTACAAATATATGATGAACCTTTAAATTATCTTAAGCAATTACTGTTGTATTGCTATGAGTTATTTTATATTCTGTATAATTAACTATATGTTTGTTCAACAAACAGTTTACGATAACATAAAACACTTACAAATCTGAATAATCTTTTGAATGTTTACGGTTTTAAGTTGAAGATTACCACGTTTTAATAGTTTTAATGTGTTACAAACTTAAAATCTTGTAATTTTACTGATTAATGCACAATACAAGTCATCTATTGATTTATCAGAGATTTTATTCATTCATTTAAATGTGTGGTTCGGTGCATGATGATAACTTATACTTTTCAAATTTTTATATGTCTTGCCGACAATACTTTTATAACCTAATCATCGAGTTTCGGATATTAGAAAAGTTTTATCAAAATACTTTTATCAGATCCTTCATTTCTAGTTTTAATGAAATTTCAAAAATCTAAAACAACTCTTGAATATAACTTTTTTGAATTTTACTGAATAAGCTTTGGTATGAATTTTTATGTGTTTAGTACATTCGCTTATATTTATTAGCATCTAGTATCACAATATTATAAAACAGTATTTATTTCTTTATGGACTTTTTTATGCATTTTTAAATGAAAATTCATAAAAGGATAAATTGCTAGCCAACTAAAAATAAGATATTTATTACGTAATTACGTTACAAAGCTCTGATTTTTAAAGTTTTAGTTTCTTTATAAATCTGGGTAGTATCACAAGGATTACTTATTGCAAAATGGATAAGTTCATTAATATTTTTCGCAGAATAAAAGAACAGAGAAATGTTGACATATTCATCAGTGGTCAAAAAGGATCAGGGGTCTCATCGGTGGTTTCAACCCTCGCTGGAATTAAACCTGATTCTGACCCAATTCCCACAAATGGAATTCAAAACTGGTTCTTTGAAAAAGGTCTGTAATTAAGTTTGTGATAGTAACAGTATAATTAAAAAAAAAAGTGGAACTAACTTTGTTTGTTTTCAATTACTTTAGTACTCATGCATACTTAGTTAAGTTATTATTCACTTATAAAAAATGTCTTATGTCAATAACTACAAATGTTTTGTTATGTTAATATATAAGAGCCCTTTTTTACTAATCAAATGTAACTAAATTTTTAAAATTATAAAATAACTGATTAAAATGAAATATATTTAAACTAGGCTCATCTCATGTTGACTTTTCTTATCTACAACAAAATGTAACTTTGTTTTTTAAAGGTTTTAGCTTATGTCTTGAAAGTAAAGTAGGAAACCATACTTGAATAAACAAGAGTTAAAAGTGATAGTTTTAAAATAGTTAAAAAGTTTAACTGTATATATAAATTCAGTTTATTTTTTACAATGACATTTTATTAACCTAATTAAATAATTATACTAAGTCAATTGCAGGACGCTACAAGCTAAATCTTACTGAGTTCGGAAATAAGGACCGTAAATTAAACTGGGGCAATTTTGTCCAAGAGTCACACGGATTAATTTACGTGGTTGGCTCAAAAGAGACTTCCGATTTCGAAAAGGACAGAGAAAACCTTTCGAACCTGGCCAAATTGGAAGGAATTAAACATAGACCACTATTGATGTGAGTTTTATTTCGATCATAAATAGTTTTATTACCAATTAAGATGTAAGATGTATAAACAAAAAAAGTTTATCAATAAATGTAGTGTTTAACAGTTTAGTTTTTATTATTAATCTATTACAAACATTCTAAATAAGTCAATAACTACATATGTTTTAATTTAGTTTGCTTTTCAGTTATTTCAGCTTTCATAATAGTTAACTTATCACACAGAGTACATAACAAATTTGACAAGAAAGGATCTTTCAAGAAAGGAGAGCTTAAAGGGTTAATAGGATTCAGGTCACTAAAGAATAAATGGAACGGGACGGTCAAATTAGTAAATAATTAACTTTTGTACATTTGTATGTTTAAAATAGAACAGAGCAAACAAAACTTGCTTCAACCAGGTTGAAACGAGAGCTATGAGCTTTAGAAAATTTAGACCGTCCAGCATAAGAAAGGGGTTAAAGTTCCTTCTTAACAGCATCAGTTACAATTATGATTATCTGGAAAGCGAACTTGAGGATTACCGCGTAAAAAAAGCACGCGAAGAAAAAACAAGAAGGGAGAAAAGACGCATCAACCTTGAAAAGATTAGAAATGAAGAGTTTGTTTTGTTAAAAATAAATGATTATGAAAAATTCCATGTTTTAAAACTTTGTTAACTTAATATAACAAGAAAACATTAAACTTTTTCTTATACTACATCTCAATTATAAAAATTTTATTAATTATAGTTGTTACGGTTTGCTTAAGTACACTTTAAGCAAAACTTTATATATTTTTTAACTGGGAATTGATCTTAAAATACCCTTTTTTATAAATATTGTTGAAATAAAAAGTACATTTTTAACATTATAAAATGGTATTACTAATCTTAAGGTTTGACATCGGAGCTACAGCTGTTTCTTCAAAACCAAAAGATGACACTGAAAAACATACAAATGAAGATTCTAAATCCAAATGTAAAATTTTACCAGCTACACCAACTAAGTACGATAAAAACATTTTTAAATTTGTTTTAATATCATTAAGCCATCTTAAAAGTGTTTTTAAATTTAATATATATAGTACAATTAAAAATATCATCTTTATAATTTTTTTGAAAACTATTAATTATTGTTTATGTTGATTTAAAGTAAAAAACTTTTAAAGTAAAAAACAGGAATCATTAAGTTTAATAAATATGGTTAATAACTTAACTTAACAAAAATTTGTCAGGTCAACCACTGAGAGCAATTCTTTCAAGTCTAAAATGACAACAAAGAAAACTGAACCTGAAGTCACCATAGCTGCTCCAAAAAAATTGCCACCGTTAATAATTAAGTAAGAGTTTGCAAAATATAATTTTGAGTTTTTGTAAGTCCAAACCCACTTTTATAAAATAACAAACTAATGTCTATATTTCAAACTTTTTTGTTTTTTAATTAAGAAAATAAAATTATTTATAAACATATGAGTACTTTTATTTAATAAATTGTTATTTTTTATGTTTCACCCTTAAGTTTTTTATACATAAATATTTTAAATGTACAAAGTCACCATTTACTAAAGATTTAATTTTAAAGGACTTCAGCTGAAGAATTTTCCCAAAAATCTAAGAAAAATCATTTGGAAAGTCTTAATACTAGTTCTAAAAAGCTGCCAGACTTTTCTGGAAATGATGTAAATGCTGCTCCCAATAACTTACCTGCTTCAACAAAAAAGTAAAAAAACTACCATAAAAACATCTTTGTTTTAAACTTTTGTTATGACAAAAAACATGTTTTGTTCGTTATTAACAAAAAACACATTAATCTAAAGGTTAGACAACGAACCTGAAGCTTGTTCTTCAAAGCAAAAAAGTGACACTGAAAAATTTACTAAAGAAGATCTAAAGGTCGAACGTAAAAATTTACCAGCCAGACTGACCAAGTATGATATAAATAATTTGACAATTAGCTTTTAATTTTTAAGAACCTTTTATTTTAAAAGTATTTCTCAATATAAGAAAAATAAAAACATATAGTTCTGTATATACTTTCATAGAACAAAATTATAAATGTTTCAACACTAGAACTTATTGTTTTGCTGATTCATTGAAAAAATTATAAAACAGTCATAAAATATTAAAAAAAAAATTGATTTCATGAATAAATAAAAATTTGTCAGGTCAATCACTAAGAGCAATTCTTCCAAGTCTAAAATGACAACAAAGAAAACTGAGCCTGAAGTCACCATAGCTGCTCCAAAAAAATTGCCACCATTAATAACTAAGTAAGAGATAATAAAGTATAGTTTTAATTGTTTCAAAATTCAGCTAATTTTTAAAATTAATAAACTGATATCTTTCTTTAGAATAATTTTTTGATAACATTGAGATATAATATTTTTTAATCTAGTTCACTTCATAAATCTGTAACTCAGTTTTTTTATTTTTCATCGTTTAATATTTTTAGTTTTACCGACAAATTTTAGTTGTACAAAATAAGTAAAAGTGACAGATTTAAGTATTTAATTTAAACTTCACTGCTTTTTTTGTTATTTTTTTATAAGAATTTTCTTTAAGACCTTGTATTGATCACATACTTAATATTAGTTGTAAAAAAATAATTTTGGTAAAGACTCTAGTCTAGAAAACAAAAATGTTAGACCAATTATCATTAAAAAAAGTATTTTCAAAGGACTTCAGCTAAAGAATTTTCCCAAAAATCTAAGAAAAATCATTTAGAAAGTCTAAATATTAGTTCTAAAAAGCTGCCTGACTTTTCTGGAAATGATGTAAATGCTGCTCCCAATAACTTACCTGCTTCAACAAAAGAGTAAGAAACAAAAATTAAAACTTCTTTATTTTAAACTTATGTTAAGACAAAAAATATTTTTTAATCGATACTAACTAATAAGAATTGAGCTTAACTAATAAAAATTATAATTTTGTGCAATGACTTTGTTGTATTTTAATGTTTTATATACTGTAAACTGTAAAATGTCTAGTTATCTACTATAAATGATAAAACAATGTTCTTATAGAAAAATAAGTGAATAGTTGCTAAGCTAGTTTTTATTTATAACTGAAACAACTTTCAACCATTAACTTTTAATTTAAAATGTTATGTTGATTCTATGTTCATGAATTTATAAGGTACAATAAGTTGTAACACTAATAAATTTTTTTTGAATTTTAAACAAATATTTTAATAAAAATTCTTAAAAAAAAGTTGTATAATTTAAATATAAAAACATGTTAATATATGTAAGTTTTTAAACATTAGGAGTGAAGCTGAAGAAGATAATTCAGAAAAATGCGTCTCAAAAGCTTCTCCACAACTGACGAATAAAATCGCTCTCAAGAGTCTTGAACCTTTAAACTTCAAAATATTGCTGACTGATAATCAAAACACAACATTGAAAAGTGAAGTGAGCTCGACTGCTTGCGGTGATGTTGCCAAAAATCCGATGTGTTTCAACATCAACTTCGTTCTTAACGACGAAACTTTGAAAGCAATATTAACTCATGGACTTACTATGACTATCAATCTTGCAAGCAACTAATTTTAAATGATCTTAAATCATTCGGGTATTCCCGGAAAAGTAAAACATAAACATGACAAAACAAAACTAATGTTTAAAAAGGAAAAAAAAACACAGTATAACTTAAATAAATAAAATATCATACAAAAAGTTCGATCTTGTTCATATTTATTTTGATTTTAGTCTATCATAACATAGTTTGAATTATATATTTTATTTTAAAGTATTTTTTTTACAAACAAGTTTATACATATTAAGTTATACTTGCCTATTTCACAAACATTAAACACATGAATTCAAAACAAACTGAACTAATGTAGTTTTTTGTGTTAGTTTTACAATTTTAAATACACCTTCGAAATTTGAAAAAAACTGAGTATTTCTATCTTTTTGTTCCTTATAAAGCTTTAATTTTAAGATATATAGTAGTTTATTTAGAAATATAGTGTGTTCATATGTATGTGTATTTTAAAGATAATGTGCCTGCATTGTTATCATTAAATTGGAGAAAACAGTAAAAAGTATACTAAGACGCGCTCTTTGATAAAAAACTAGAAAGTATATAGTATAAAAGGTGTTATGATAGATAAAAAAAAATTTATTGTCAATCTGAATTTTGGAACACGTTAAGAAAATAAACAAAATTAAAAAACAAATAAATTTAAAACATTTTGAGTGAAAAACCAGCGAGTTTGTTTTTGATTTAATCAAAATATGATGAAAACAGTAAGCCTATGTTTTAATAAAACTTAATTACAATTATTTAAAACATAAATTTTGTATTACAAAAAACTCTGTTAAAACACTACACACTTTTGTTCTCCAAAACTTTGAAGGTAAAACTACTTATTAAAGAATCAGACTTTAAAATGCAATTTTTTTTCTTTATAAAATTGAAAACTGACTTTTTTATTGAAAGTTTATCTCAAAAAGTTAAAAAATAACACAAGGTTTTGATCAAACCACTTGAATTATCAGACCACAAGCTTTATGTGGATATAGTATAATATAATTAAGACTTATTGTTAACTTGAGCTTGTCTCATCACACATTAAAGTCTAGGCTTTTACTATGATGCATTTGCCGATGTTTTCTTTGATTAACTTTAAGTACAGAGTATATCTAACTATATAGTAGAATCTTAACTCAAGTTATTAATAATACTTTTCTTTAATTTGTTACAACTTTTTTTGATTCTGTAACAATTAATATTCAAAAGTATAAGTTTAAGAAAAAGTAATTAACTATTTATAACATAATTTTATAGCTAATAAAAGTTTATTTTTAGTATTTAAGACTGTCTATCTTTATTCCGAACCTGTATGTTTATGCAAAAATAACAAACAGTTTAATTTTATTTTAGTTTCAAACCCAAGTTCAACATGCTAAATTTCTTTTCACCTGCCGTGTTCGCATTTTCACTTGTGTTTGATATGCGAAGTTAGTACCAGACATTAGAATCAGGGTCGTAAAACTGCGGCGCGTGAGTAAAATGCATTCCTCAAATCCAAAATCTGCGACCACAAGGTACTTTTTAGCTCAAAAGATATTAATAAAAACTAACAGTAAAAAGATTTTCCGTAGTAAAAGCTTACAACTAGTCTCTTAATTTAATAAATACTTATTACTAGGGCTTTATATCATTTTGATTTAAAATTGTATTTTATTTAGATTCCAACAAATGTATTGAAATAATTGCGGCCCGCGGGAGACCTTTTTTAACAGTGCGGTCCGCAAGCTATTTTTCTAGGAAAACAACAAACTATTTCATGCTAAATAATATCTAAACTGTGTTAAGACTTTAATTTTGCAATTTTATAGTGACATAATAATAATAAAAAAGCTTAAACTCTATCATTGTCTAAAAATTACATTATTTTGCTATAAGTTAAAGTAAACAGACACAGCTTTATTTAAGATCTTCTTTATTTGTTTTATCATAAATTTCCTTTGTTTTCACTTCAAATAGTAGTTCAAAATCGAACTGGTTTTAAAAGAAATGTGTTCTTAAAGCACTCTAATGGTATTTCAAAAAAAAATGGCTTGTGATAATATCCTAGATGAAATTAAACTAATATTTAATATTTCACTGCATTTTTTTTGAATGAATCTACTAAAACTTAATTAAAAAAAGACTTTTTAAGAGTGAAATCTTTAAATTTAAAGGTAGCCTTTAAATAGTTTACTGCTAAAAGAAAACTAATGATTTCTCTTTAAATGATCTTGTAAATTGTTTTTGTTACAACTGTCAGCTAACAGTAATTTTAAAAGTTGATAACTTAAAAGGTTAAATGCAAAATATTTAAACTTTCATGAATTAGAAAAGCCATCTAGATTCTATTACCACTAATTAACAGAGACTTTCTAATTTTCAATTAAGTTGGATTATGCTTGATAAATACAATGCCTTTTTCCAAATGGAAGTATCTCAAACTTAATTGAATTCTTTAACTTTTCAGAGCGTTTGTTCCTAAACAAGAACAGAAAGTTAAAACATTTATTGTAGCTCTATAAATTTTAAGTAGTCAAATGTTCACATTCAATTATTATAAATTGTTTTTTATTTTTTTTAATGAAGATCTTAAGGAAACAAGCTCGTTTAAATATAATGCCAGCAATTTGTAAAGTACTGAATTAACTGAAAATTTACGTTGTTTCTCTATGATAAGCTAAAAACACAGTTCTACTGAGTTTTATAAATTAATTGGTAAGAAAATAAAACAAAACTCAACATTAAAAGAGACTTGAACTTTTTTTTATAAGTGATATAATGTATTTTTGTCAATATCTGAACTTTGGTACGAATTAACAAACAACGTAAAACAAGACTTGAGATTACCTTTAGTTATTTAAGTAAGATATAAAAAAATTCAAAAGATTGTTTAGAAAAATCTCCAAAGTTTTAATGCATCTATATATAAGCATAAAACGGTTTCAGGTTCAAAACTTTTCTTTAATAAATTTTCAATAGTCTATGAGAACTAAAACAATCTTTGCAGCTAAGTTGAGATTAATGAAAAACATATTCTAGTCCTTTTTTGGAATTTGGTTGTAATATTACATTTGTTTTGATAGTATGTTGCAAAAATATGTTTAGTCTTTTAATTTTGATATAATGTGCTGTTTCTTTAACAGATAATAACTTCAAATTTTAATTTATTTTTATTTATGTACTTTTAGTTGCTGCTTAAATTTTTTAGTAAGTTCTAAGTATTAGATATAAGCCTTATATAGGCACAGTAAAATATGCAGACTTGTTTGATTTGAAGTAGTTTGAAATGATTATTTCCTTCGGAAGACATGAATACGCACTAAAAGAGTTCTATTTTAAAAGTTTATACACAAATCACTGGTTTTTAAAAGTTTAGAAGTTTATTAATTAATTTAATTTAGCACACCGTCAGAATAAAGTACTTAAATAAAAATATATTTCGGTTTTTTTCCAGTTTTTCTAAGTCATCTACTCTGTAATGATCTAAATCTTATACCGGATTTTCTTCAAGCTCGCACTTCAGATTATCATAACTGCAATGGATATTGTGAAGAAGAAACTTCAATCCTTTCCTTATACCTGATGGTCTAAATTCTTCATACTGATAGCTCTCGTTTCAACCTAGCAAATTTTAGTACATTTGAATGCTCATTTTTATTTCAAACATTTAAAATAATATTTTTTTTATTTACTACTTTGACCAGCTCGTTATACTCTATAGCGATCTGAACCCTGAAAGCCCTTTTAGCTCCCCCTTCTTTAAAGATCCTTTCTCTTTGTAATTGTTTAATACTTTGTTTATTAAATTAATTTTTTGTAGATCTATTTATTAATAAAGCTATTTCTACCTAAAAGTGAACTATAGTAAAAAGTTTATAGTACATAACTTATGAAAAGTGTAAGTTAAAGTTTCACTTCAAAAAATTAGCTAAACAGTATAACTATAAAGTACGACATTTTTTGTAAAGTATCAATGTTTTTACGACTTTACTAGTGATAGGAGCTTTTTATCATGTTTAATATTTCAAACTTTTTGCTGTTCTTCTTTTGTGTCAAACAAATCAATCTGTAATTTCTTAACTTTATATTGGCAGCTTTTATTTTCATCTACTAGCTGTTTTTGTTCAGTTTGAAAACTTAATAAATTTGCTTTCATCTCTTCAACTAAATCTTCTTTGTTGTTTTTGTTTTTAGCTTATTCTAAATTGTTTTCAAATTCTCTTAGAGCTTTTTATTTCTCTTAGCTTCACTAAGCTCTATGCCGCTAAGTATTTTTTGCTTGCTATAGCATTGGAAGTGCTTTTGAAAGCTTTTTAGTCAATACAATAATATGAGAATTAAGTTATCTGTTTTTTTTTGAGTATTTTTTTTTCTCTTAAGGTTAAAAATATTTTTTTTTGCTGTGGACATCTTGTTCTGCAAACTTTGTAAAAAGGGAGTTATTTTTATTTGTGAGCTCTTCTACTTTCAAAGTCAACTTTTTTTCTAATTTATCGACATCTTTTATTTCCACGCCAAAAACTTCCTGATTGATGTTGCTTTTAAATGCGTTCGGATTTCGAGTTCGGAGCTTAGATAGTTCCGCAATGATGCTTTTGTTTTACACACCATATCCGTTTACTTCATCTTTTGTTTTTTGTTTTTCGGTAGAGCTTTTACACAATTTTTAGTTCAGTCCACTTGCAATTGGAGCCTTATTCCTGTTTTTTATAGAACGTTTTCGGACCCAAAAAATAAAAATATGTTCTGTTTCAATTTTCGTTAAATCAATTATGATACCTAATTAGTTTTATAAACCAACTGTCATTAACCTTTGCTTAACTGATGACCTAAAAGTCTTTCATCTATTTATTGATCTTTTTAACGATATTTTTTCTTTATGCAACTTGCCAATGGTGGTTTATTTTCGAAGAATTTACTTTTCTTCACTTTATTTCTATTTGTTTTCGATGTAATGAAATTAACATTTAATTTTATATTTTTAAATCGTGTGAGTAAATATTGCATTTTTTGCCAACATTCTCTAAGCTTTTTTAAAACAATTTTCCTAACTTCTAAAACAACATTGTTTATTCGATAGAATTGATTTCTTTCCAATATATAAGTGAGAAAAAATAAATTTACTTTGCTTAAATATAAAAAAGACAACATTTTTGTATTTGGCAGTAATTTCTATGCTGTTATATTGTGCTATAAACACGTTAGATTTAAGAACAAAATGCTTCTTTTACTTAAGTTTTAAGATACTTATTAGTATTCTTTGATCATTTGTGTTCAACTGTAGTTTTAGTATAGTGTCATGCAATTATAATGTACCTTTATGCTTTTTAAGTTCATCTAAATAAAAGATAAGTTTTGTTTCGCTTGTTGCATAATTCTTCTATACTTTACTATTATCCCTATATTGAAATGTCACAATATTTATGTTATGAGGATGACTATGGGTACTAAGGTGCTCATGATTGGTAAATGACATATATCTGGGACGATTTGAGAAAGGTTAAATATTGTTACATTGTTCCTGTACTACTGATTGAAAGAATAGTTGATTAATACATATTGACTTATTTTTTACAAGTTTAGTTAATATCAAATTTTTAAGCTCCGTTACGAGTTGTATATAAAACCAAAATATTCTCAAAATACTAAAAAGCTTGTGAAAAATTAGAAACTCAAAATCTAACAAAGTTAGTTTTCGATCTTGATGAGAGAAACTAGTTTCAACTTAAATAAAATGTTTAAGTTATAGTTAAGTCTAAACAAATAGTAAACACGAAAAATATTTAGTACTACTTCGTAACAGTACTACATAAAGTACACAAAACGAAACTAACACACTTTCAAAAACGATTGGATATTCCGGGAAAGTCCCGTGAGACAACTCGAACAAATTAAACCAGAAAATAAATTGGGGCGACTTCCCCCAGATCTAGGATGGTTAACCTGCTTAAGACGGGCGAAAGTTTCACTGTCCGACTTTTAAAGCTTCTCTTGATTGAGCTCCTAACTTGATGAGAACCACAAGATGACCTAACTTCGACTTAAATGACGTACAAACTGACAAACTTTGTAACCCTATCAAGAAGCAACCCAAAACTCTGTATCTTGGTAACTCGTAATCTTGACTTTTACGATATTAAAAAAGCTTTAACTCTAATAATACGAAAAGCCCCCTCCAAAAGGAAAGCTAGTGCTTAAATGCAGAAATGATTCGAGAGAATTTGCCTTTCTATTATTAAATCAAGTAGTTGTCAAAAAGTTAAAATAATTTTAAAAGGCGGCAAAAATGAAAGTTAGTATTCATTTTATACTTGATAAAAAGGACAGCTAGCGGACACTATCCTTAAAACATCAACAATATATTGGAATGAATATTTTTGTGTCCAAAAAAAGACATGTATGCACTACCTGATTATAAGCGGTATTAGTAAAAACCGCAGCAAACATATACTCTTCTATCATTCTCATTAATTTTTTAAGTCTCCTAAAAATTTGTTTCTCAATTTTAGGTAGAGACTGACTCATCAGAAAATCAATTGCGGCATTCAGAAAACAATTAAATTAAGCACTGGCTCTTCAGGTCACGTTTTTAAATCTTTTTTGTAATTAATTTGACTGCTGTTAAATTTTCTGACCACCAGCTTACAGCTGAGCGTTTGTAATACGCCGTCAAAAATGGTTGCTCTGACTGAAGGTGATGTACATACTTGTAATGCATGTTTTAGAACCTGTTTAGTTGCCACTTAGTTCTGTACAGATGTTTCTTCAATTACAATGGCATTTGTATTCTGAATATTATTTTCTAAGTTTTTTTACAATTTTTGCTGACTTCGTAGGACTGTTCGTTTTTAATTGAAAAAAAAATACTGTTAAAATAATGATTTCACAAGTTAAAAATCTAATTTAATACCTGAATGGCTAAAGATGTATAGGATTTAAAGTCCTATTATGCAATCTCTAAAGTATTTTTATTAAACTTTTAAAACGATTTTACTTAAACATTTTGATCGTGAATAAAACTTGTTTGTCCATAACTAAGAAATAGAAGTACAAATGTTCTTCCAAAATAACTAGAGTATTTATCTAAGTTTAAAAATTCATTTAAAGGAAACTTTACAAAGTTAAACACATCTTTAATATGTTTTTATATTTATTTTAAATTAAATGACCTTTAAAAAAGTAAACTTATCCTAATTTAGATAACAGCAGAAGTATAGCAATTTTATTATTAAATAAAACTATGAAGCAAATAAAAATGTGTTAACCTATTCAAACTACAACTAAAGTCAGTTTTACTTTCATAAGCAACAACGAACCAAAAAATTGATTTGGTAAAAAAAATCTATTTAACAATTAGATTTTTATCATATTGCAAAAATAGAAATTCATAATAAAATAATACATCAGTGTTTCAAAAATACTTTAGCTTCCCATAAAAGAGGAAAAAGTTTGTTTAAGTTAAAAGTACAATAAAAGAATCTTTATTTTAAATTAGCAGTAATTTGGCGGAATTCGTAAAAATAAAAGATATAAAAATTGTCGTAAAAAATGTTTGATATGAATGAAGTTTAAGCTGTTTGTTTATTATTTAGCTTTTATGATTATTCAGAAGTACTTTAATTAGTTAGTATGTATTTATTTTTCAATAAGCTAATTACTTATGATACGTTAAATATATTAAATAAGTGAGTAGATAAGTTAATTTTTCATTATTTTCTAATGGTTTGAACTTATCCCGAAGCATATCGAATTAGTTACATTTCAGCCTCTTATATAAACATTTAGTATAGCTTTTTAAACTAAAACAACTCGCATGTTTAAACAATAACAATTTAGTTTCTTAATTAAATTTACCACATGCTTTAAGTACTCTGTATGAATATATTAAAAATATTATGTTTAAAAATGATGTTCTTTTTTCGTAACTGATTCCTAAACTTTAATTTTTTCTCAAAGGGTAGTTTATCTAAAACAGTTTTTAATAAAGCTTTTTTTTATACACAAACACGCTTTGTTAGTTTTTGTATCGCTTTTGGAAAATTCTTACAAACTTAAGTCTTTTTAAAAAAAAAAAACTATAATCACTATTGTTAATGTTGTACTTTACGTACCTGTACAACTTACGCAGTTTGATAAACTAATAAAGTTGTTTTATAAAACTAATTTGTATTTTCTAAGATAATAAAAGTTTCTGTTCTTTTCATTAATAATATTATGTATGAAAAAATATTTAATTCTAACATACAACATAAACTAAACATGTATGTTTTACTATTGAAGTAGATTTATTTTCGTAAACAACGTTTATATATTTTTGCACAAAAACGCTTACACTTACATACTTTTCTTAATTAATCTTTCAAAAATACTGCAGTTTTATTAGTAAAAAAATACATAAACATATAATATAGCAAGCTGAAAAAAAACTACGATGTTCTTAAAACTTTTTGTGTCTGATAGAACATAAATAATGCAATGAAAAGTTAGGAATAAAAGCTGAAAAAAAAAAATGTTTACAAAATTATAAAACGCATATTCTTTGAAACTTTATTTAAGCTTAAATTAAATTTATCTACAAATCTAAATACAAAACACAAAATAATAATAAAATAAACAATTATTTTTTTATGCAACAGCATAAATCGAGTTTTTAAATAAAATATAATCATAAAAACTTTTTAAAGTGTTTTAGTGTTAAGCATATAACTATAAATTTTTGTTTTAATTTATTTCGTAAAAAACTTCATAAAATGAACTTTTTAAATTGAAGCAATGCTTATAGACCTTAAATGCTTTTTTAAAAGTAATTATTTAAACCCGGAATTGTTAAATAATTTCAATCGATTGTGCTTTGCAAGTTGCGTCACAGTGATTTTGTCGACTAAGAAGTATTTAGTTCCTATTGAAATTTAGTTTATACGCTGTTGAATCAAACTAAAAGCTGTATAGGAAATCAAAGTTTATTTTTAAGGTTATAAAACTAATAAAACTGTTCGTTATAATAATACTTTCTTATTATTTTCAAAAATTAACACATTATTCATTTTGTAGACACGAGAAAAGTTTTGTCAATCAAAAGTTTAAAGCTTTATTGGAATGCAGAATAGCTTATATGATTACGATTTTTTTATTAAAAACTAACAAGCAAATAAAAATCAAAACTTTTTAATAATTTTTACAATTCTTTCAGCTTCTCTCACTCCGCTCTCAAATGCTCCATTCATCGTTGAATATTGGGTGACGCTTGTTGCTTCGCCCGCGAACAAAACTATCGGACTCGCCGACGTCCGGTACAGCGGTTCCGCAAGACTGATCACGTCCTTTACCGAGCCCTGATGGGATATGTAGGTGTAGCAGCCCTTTGTGAATTGGTCACGTGTCCAGTTGCTCACGTGAGCGGAAACGGGACAAGGTAAGGAAGGTATGACTGTTAAAAGTTTAAATTATATTTTATAAAATAATTTATCTATACCAAGTAATTTATTTTAACAAGCTTGTTGTAAATAATGTGTAAACAAAAGCTTAAGTACTTTATCTAAAACATATAAAATTATCTTTTTTCTTTTTATTGAAACTTCAAAATAAAAATTAACTAAGTGCTTATATTTATTAGATTTTAAATTTTTCAACTCGTACTATTAACTTTTGGTTTTGTAAGTTTTTAAGTTTTGACAGAAGCTGCTTAAATTTAATAATTATAAGTTTGAAATTTAAAAGTGAACGATCATTTTATAAAACCTATTTTGTTAGAAAACACGGGTGGTTAAAATAGTATCCTTATTTTAACTAAACTGTTTAATGTAAGTTAGTTCCACACTTAATATTATACTACATTTGTAATAAACTATAAATAAAACTTCTATAAAGATTTTATCATTCTTTTGAACATAAAAAATATTTTAGCTAACTTTTTTTTAAACCCATCTAATATGCTTTTAATATTTTTATCAGTTTCATTAAAATTTATATAACATATGAAAACAGTTTAGGGTCGTTCAAAGGTAGGGGTCGGCAAACTGCGGCGCACGGACTCAAAGTCAAAATCTGCGGCCCATGAAGTGCTTTTAGCTAAAAACATTTTTTTTTTAACCAATAAAAATTAAAGGTTTTGTAATAAAAACTTACAGTTAAGCTCTTAATTTAATAAATACTCTTCATTAGTGCTCTAAAACTACTTAATTTATCACATTTTTGATCATAATTAATATTTTTCTACCGACTATTAGAACTTTTTTTTAAATAAAAGCGGCCCGCGAGCATTTTTTTTCTAGGAAAGTTTGCCCACGAGTTACATAAGGCTGCCGACCTCTGTGCTAAGGCAACGATAAATATTAAAATAAAGTTTAACTTTATTTTATTTTTATCATAATTACAAAAAAAAAATTAACGACATTTTTTTAGATCTGTCCAGAACACTTCAATGAGAACCTCGGTTTCTGTTTGTTCTGCTGCTTCAGCTTCTTCTCCAGATAACCAAACCTTAACAGTTTATTATGAAAAACTTCAAAAATATTATTTCAATAATTAAAAAAATTTTGTTCAAAAATAAAATACCGTCATAAAACTTTCGTTGTTTCTCGGACACCTTGAGACTTTCACGTAGTAATTTCCATATTTAAATTCATGTTTTCTCAGAAGAAACAACATGGTGTCCTGATCGCATTCAAATATTTTTTCACTTTTAAACCTTAGAATTACTTTTGCCACGCTTCCAAAACCCAACCTAAAATTAACAATTTCAACACAACAGTTTTTATGTTATATTAAAATTAATTTTACCTTTTAATTGCACTTGTTTTTCTCACTGGTAAACTCGGTTTGAACATTTTTTCATGACCACATTTTAAAACTCCAAGCGGAAGAGTGCAGACCACAAAGTCAGCATCAACTGTTTTTACCTCACCAGATTTTAAATCTTCAAATGTTATTCGAACAGGGCTACCACTCCAATTAATTTTTGTTACTTTTTTGTTGAACTGCACAGTTTCTTTCGGTAACATTTTGTCAAGTTTGTTTGTTATTTTGTCCAGTCCGCAGTCTACTGTGGTATTATCGTCTGCAAAGCCACTGTAGCTGCCGTAGTCGATTATATTCACGTTTTCCAAACTATTGCAACCTTCTTCAATGTTTTGGTAATGCAACAGCGATTTGTGCAACGAAGAAAATTTACCCTTGTTACTTACTGACCAATTTTGGTTGATATACTCCAGCAAGTTTTTCAATTTTTTTATGTTTACTCCTTTCTCTGCATCGTCTAAAACGGATTTGAAGCTGCGAAAAGCGTCATCTAGTGTTCGATATTCGTCACCTTTCGCCTCGTGGTCTTCAAAAAGATACCGGACTTTTCTGTTGAAAACTTGGTGTTATACGTTATAACTGATAATAATTTTACAACAATATATTTACTCATTATACGGGTTAGTAGAGATCTTACTCCTGTCTACAAATGATTTCAGATTATTTTGTTCTGAACCGTGAATCCACTGAGCTCCGTTTTCATAATAGAAGCTGTCTGGATATTAAACTGATTTTATTGAAATTTTATTTTTAGTCGTAAGTATTTTTGAAAGTTTTAAAGTAGCTGTCTTTCGAAATATTGATTTTAAATATTCTTAAACCATTTTATGTTCTTGTTATAGAACAGTCAATAAAGTCAAAAATTGATTTCTACTTGACAACAAAAGTTAGATTATTAAGAAAAATAAGTTTACCAGTTTTAAAATTTTTATAAAACGTCTTCCTATCAAACTAGTTTTAGTAACGTAAAACTAATTTATAGTAGAATATTTTTAAGAACCTAGTTTGATTATTTTAACCTTCAAATCTGCAGGTATTAATTCTGCCACCGACTCTGTCACGTGCTTCAAGTATTGTGACGTCACAATAAACTGAAAAATTTACCGCGCACGAAAGCCCGCTGATTCCCGCTCCAATTATTATCACTTTCTGATCCGCTTCAGTCATAGTTTCATAAAAACAAAACTTTTTTAGAATAAAACTATAATGTTTAAAACCTTGTATTACTTTATTTGTAACCCATAAGATGATTAAATTTGCTAAATTTTTCTATTAATCCTAATTATGCAAAATAAGTCATTACTCTTCGTATTTTGTATTTTCTATTGTAGCTATTAAGAAAAAGTAATCTTGATTGATTACTAAGGTCTACCATAAAAAATTCTATTGGTAAATCAGTAAAAAGAAGCTATACAAAAAGCTAATTAATATAAACAAAAACTAACTACTTTAATTCAGTACTTTTTTTTTAAAGATCTATACAGATTTTAAATTTATTATTTAAGAAAATAAAACTAGCTAAACAAAAATCGATATTAGACAATTTTTTTGTTTAGTATAAAAATACTTTTAAAAAGTTCTATAGTATTTAAAAAACTTTTATTTTTTTAATTTACTTCTACTCAAATATTCCATTCACATAATAAAAAGTTTATAAAATAAAACTGTACTGTTGTTTAAACTTAACTGTTGAACTTTAAGTTTCAAAACAGCTCAAGCAGTTATAGTCTAAGAAGATTAATTAAAAACTGTTTAAAAGATTAATTATAGAATAAAATTTTAGAATTTTAGCCAAATTATGTGTTAACCAACTAAATCTTGTTTAAAACATTTTTAAATTTAAAAAATAATCAAGCATTTGTATATTGTCAAGTTATTTAGAAGAGTATCATTAGTTGTTTAATTAAGATTATTTTTTATAATTTAGACAAGTTGTGAAAAACTTAATTATTTTGCTTAACTTTATGAACAAAATTATGTATCGTAAAATTTACATTTTTTTAACAAGTATATGCAAGCCTTTCTTTTTTCGACTAAAACGATTATAAAACAAATGATCAAGTGTTTTTGTGAACATATAAACAATTTTTATTGCTAGACTATTATAAACGTATCTAAAATAAAAGTTATCGAATGATATCAAAGGTTTTCTATTTTAAAACATTTCAAACACGTAGAAGTTAAAAAGAAAACTATAAATAAATAAACAACAATTTTGATATCTGTAATATACAAACATGCATTTGTTATACTTAAAGGTTACTTTTTCAACAAAATACTAAACAATAAAAATTCTACTTTAGTTTTCTTACCTCAAAGGTTTTATATATAACTAATTCTGCTGCGATTTACTGCATAAAAAACTAAACTAGTCTGATTATTTTTAAATGTTGTTAAGCGTTTTGACGAAAATTACTTTATATTTTTTAAGTTTAATAACTTTTAACTTAATTAGTTAAGCTCTTAAACATGTCACAAATGCGATTTCAAAATGTGATTGGCTTTTTTTCTTTCTGTTATCTAAAGCTTTAGATTACTGCTACTTAAAGCTTTAGATCACCTTTCAACTTCTAACAAGACTTTTGATTTTTTTAAAGTTTTACTAAAAAATTTGTGTCGTACATTAACAAAATTAGTAAAAAAATAAGAAACAAAAACCTGATTTTCTAAACTAGTTTCAAAGTTTTAAAACGAGTATGATTACTGTTAACAAAGTTTTAATTAAGTATTTCAAGTTAACAAGTTGGTTTTATTATTTTTCTGAATTTCTCAAAATTTTAAATAAATGAATAACCAAAAATTTTTAAGCAATAAAATTTTGTAACAATTTTCAACTAAGTTAAGTTTTTTTTGTACCAAAAAATAATAAACTTAAATGTTATATTTCTTATGTTGTAAAAAAACTGCAGCTATAAGTATTAATTTATATAAAGTATTTAATACTATTTAAAGTTTTTTATTTTGATTATTCTATAAAACTTTTAGCAAAATTAATTAAAAAGTATTTATAGACATTAAGTATATTTAGAGTATGACATAGTATGACAAAGCAAAGTTATAAAATACAGTTTTATTTTAACACATTTATGCCAATAATTTATAGAAATATATAATTGGCCTTGAAAATTATTATCAGAAAAGTTAAGTAGAATTTATTTGAAGTATACAAAAATTTTGTTTTATCAAAATCAAAATCGTTTTGTACTTTTAAATATTCTGAGTTGTTATTCAAACTCCTTCAAACGTAAATTCATATTGAGCTTTATTTAAAAGATATAATACTGTTTACGACTTATTTTAAAACTATTAAACAATTCCATACTTCTAATAACTTATATTAATTTACAAAATTTCAACTTTTTTTTTTTGAATAAAAAATATCAGACACTGAAAACAAAAACAGATTAATTTTACAATACATTTAATAATCAAAAATTACAAGTTTTATATTTCAAAAAAATAATAAGACAATATTTCGCCCTATAGTGCTCTTGAATTATTACCAATTTCTTAAAAAATTAAACAAACATGTATGAAGACAGTAGACCTAAATTAAATTTACAAACTATAACTAAATAATAAAATGGAAAAAAAGTCAAGTGAAAAGCTTAAAGATACTTTGGATAAGATTATGAAAAAAATTATTAATAGTTATATTTAATTTGTTGAGAGTAGTTAATAATTTTTTAGGTTATTTAAAATTGTAATTGAAGTTAATCAAACTGTCTTTATAAATAAGATCAGAAAAACTTGTTAATAAACTCAAACTTTTTTTTAGCACATAAATAAAAACCTGTAAAACTTTTTAATATTATTTTGAAGAGCATACACAAGTTAACATTTTTGTTCAATAACTTATGTACAAATAGTGTTATGCAAAAATATGAACTTGAACTATGAGCTGTTTAAACCTTAGACGCTAACTGAAGTAATGTTTTAGTTAACCTGTAAATATTACTTTACTTTTAAGTTTAGAGTTATAACTAATAATAATTAATTTATTTATTTTGAACAAACATTTTATTTTTATCTTTAGTATTTTTTATCAGAAGTAAAAAATATCACGAGCAACGTTTACAAAATATATTATAAGTTAAATTTTTGCTCTATAAGTTAAGATTTTTCTACATAAAAACAATAACAATAAATGTAAGTATTTGTTTGATAACAAATTTAGATTATATTGTTTGTTTTTTTTTTCAATTATTAACTATTGCTTAAACCAGGGGTCGGCAGGTAGTTGACTGTCGCGGGCCAAATTTCAAGTTTCAAAAGTCTTCGCGGGCCGCAGTTTTAGTTTTAGCGACATTTAAATAATCTTTCAGTTTTAGTTTTAGTCGCACTAGAGAAAAGTTATACTTTTATTCTATTTATTTTTTTAAATGATTTTTAGCTATACATAGATTGCCTATTTAAATTAATATTTAGTAGAATAGAATTTACGTTGACTAACATACTTAAGTGTTAATAAACTATTTACTTTCATAACTTATAAGTTAAACTTAATACTTATGTAAATTAACTTACAACCTAACTTGAAAGACAATTTATGGGTTACTTTTATACATTTTTTACATTATCAACCCTTTTTCTTATTTCTAAGAATATTTACTTCAAAAAAAGTTTTTGCGTGTTAAATAATTTACACTCGTTAAAAAATTTAGTAACCAGTTAACTTATTAAAATTAATACCTTTTTGTATTCCAGAAAGCTAGAACAAATTCTTTAATATAATTAATTCTCGAATACTTTAATAAGATATCTTATTAGTAATTAGTCTTTTACGTGGTTGCCACTTAAAAATCAAAAATGTCTGAGTTATATCAAACCATCCTAAGTTTTTTAAAAGTTGAAAAAGCTAATAAATAGTTGTTAATCAAGCTTAGATACCTAGTTAAAATATCATCATTATCAAAAGGTACAAAAAGTGTAAGAAAACAAGAAAAAATTACAATTAGTAAACTACACTACAGTCATAAAAACTATTTTGAGAAATGGAAGATTTCTTTAAAGTGTTTGAAATAAAGTTTTAGCACACACCTGAGTTTTCAAGCTTTTAAAATAGCCTGTTTATGTAGCAACCCTGTTAAAATAAAGTTCACAATATAAAGAAATAGCGATGGTTATTAACAGTAAATAAGTTACATGCCAAAATAAATATAAGTCAGCTGGAATGGACAACAAAAAATTCTTAAATATATATAAAATAATAAATATATATATAAAAAAAAGTATAACACTTTATTGGGTCATTAGCGAAGTAGAAAACCTTTTTTTATTAAGCATTATAGCAGTTCTTTATCTGCAATAAGAATACTGCATTTAGAAATAGTGCTGGTAAAGTATAAGTCGAGCTACAATAATAAAAAAACGTTAGTTAGGAGTTATTGCGAGAAACGATAAAAAACAAATCACCAAAGTCAGTTCCAACAAAGCACATGATTATCTTTAGTAACTAGAGAATGATCAGAAAAAACTGTTAAGGCAAGTTATAAAGTAGCAAAATTTATTACTTAAAATGAGATACCGTTTATAATTAAAAACTTTTTTAAAGAGTTTTTGTTGGCGGTAATGAAAAACTTTTGTTTATTTTCTCAATGACAACAAGAAGTCGTGTTTAGGAAATGCATTAATGTTATAAAGTCGAATAAATTAAATTAAGACTTTAATCAATCTGTTAACATGAGAGCACTGATAGAAAAACTTTTGCTCATCTGAGAATTTTTATTAGAGATGTTTTTACTAACTTTGACATTTTAGTAGAATTTCTTGGTTTAGTTCCAACGCGAAGCACAACAATCGGATAAATTTTACAAGTAAAGGTGCAATGCACCAATACAAAGTTTTTGGAAGTACAATTCCTTTTTCTACTTTTAGTATAAAGTTTAAATAAAGTTAAAAAAATGTCTTAAAAAATACTGTTAAGCTACTTCAACATATTTTTTAATGAAAAAATATTTATTTCGTGAATTTTTTGTGTCAAATTGAAGCTTCATTACTTTACATGTAAAAATTGTTTGAAATTCCAGGTTTATCAAAAGTTCTCAAATTCAAGTTTTTTTCCAGAATTAATAAGCATAAATTTTAAAATTCAAAGCTTTTCCGGCATTTAAGTTTTTTGGCAACACTGATTGTTCACACTTAAATGTACACAATAATATAAATAATATTTTGAACTATATCAGCTGCAAAACTTAAAATTTAACAATTTTTATAACTCAAACTAACACTGTGGATTGAGCAAAACATACATTATAAGTTTAATTTGCCACTCTTTCAAGCAAAAACGCCAGTCTGAGTCAACAAAACATTCCTGATATTTTGTATACAAAAAGCAATTCTAGCCAAAAACTTAAAAAATTACTTAGTTTCCCTGAGATTTGAAGTCTTCAAATAGCGATAGTTTGAGTGTGTGGTAATGTTTAGTTGTTTATTTGCTTGAATTTGAACTATTTTGATTAACAATGTACAAACTTAATAAATTTACCATCCCTAAGTCTAGTTTATATTTGCTGGGTAACTCCAAAAAACAGCAATTGTGTGTATTGATATGCAAGGCATTAAAATTAACTTAGTTTGACAAAAATAGTTTGAAAAATGAAAATTTATACCTAACAAAAACCATAATAATTAATGTCATATATATTGTTTTAAATGTGTTTGTACAAATTTAGGTATTACATGTAGAAACAACATTTTTAGAAAATTATGCATAAACTAAACTTAAACTAGCTAAATTATTTAAAAAAAAGTGGTTTAAAACATGAGCATCTTTTTAAGTTGGTGTGCATAGAAATTAATTCAAATTGCAAACAAAACTTCTAAAAAATTAAAATGTGTCAAAATAAAAATCAAATAAACCTTATTTCTTACTACTATGTTATTTTAAATATTTTTACACTAAAATATAACATTTACAAATAAAAAATCTATAAAAGACTAAGGTATAAAAAATATTGAAAAAGAATACCTAAGCCATAAAGAAATGATACTTTAGTTAATTACTGTGCAGTACTTTTGCACAAAATGGAAAACATTTGCATTTAGTTATTTAATAAATAGCTACTATATAACTAACATTAAATCAAAGCACTAATGACACTATATATTCAGGTATTTTCATGCTGTTGTAAATAAGAAGTTATTATGAAACAGAGAAAAATATCCTGTTAGAATGCTAATCTGTCTTTTTCACATTTTTAAACTCAAGTTTCTTCTAATTATTTTTAAATGTTATACAGAGATTTAAAACCAAACTAATAAAATTAAATCGAATTACCGAAAAAAAATTAACTGAAATATGTTTTTGCTCAGCGGGCCACATTTACATGCTCGCGGGCCACAATTTTTTTTTTCGCAGGCCGCATTCCATTCAAAAACATAACGTGCTCGCGGGCCGCAGATTTACCTTTCGCGGGCCGCAATTGGCCCGCGGGCCGCAGTTTGCCGACCCCTGGCTTAAACCATTACGCATAAAAACTTATTTTTGTACAACTTACAGATATTATTTCACAATTTAGAGTATTATAAAGAAACTGTTTTTCGTTTCTATGTTTAAATTATTTGATTTATAAAAATTATATAATTCATATTAGAGACATAAACTATATTAACTTATGTGTATGGCACATACTTTGTCTTAATCAAGTATCACCAGTTCAAGGCTTTATCCTCTTCTTCAGTTTCTGAATTAAAATTTTCTGTGACAAATAAGCCGTTTATTTCTGCTTCAATTTCTTTATCAACAGAATCATGTTGCTCTTCCTCCTGTGTAGCTGTGTTTGATTCTATTTTAAACAAAGAATAGTAAGTTTAACTTTATTTGAATAAAAACTTACTGATGATTATGGTTTTGGTTTCTTTGGTGGCAATATAGAAGAATAACCACTTTGATCAGCTCCAAAACATATATGCTTTATAACATTTAATTTTAGCTGCTCTTTAACATTATTTTTGAGGTAAGAAGGGAAAGCGGAAGGTCGATATCGTGGATCAGTAGCTGTTGTGACGAACTGTAATTTGTTGTAATTTAGGTTTAAGTTGTTGTTATTGGTATAGAATGGAGGTGGGCATTGTACGGCCCGTTTTAATAATATTTAGATTATTGCCTATTAGTTTATGTCTTCCATAAAGAAATTAATAAACTCTATTGCTTTGATCTTTATGTTTAGACGTTTAGCCCCCCTTCATACCTTGACACAAAACAAGGTACTATGTTCATTTCTCTAATATTTATGGCATAAAGTTTTATTTCAACTCAATAAATCTCTTATTTTTATCTGATTTCTTCCTTGCCCAACAAATATTAAACTTGTTTTACATGTTTCTACGCTTATTTGATCAATTTTAACTAGTAGTATTTACACTGGTCGTTATTAACAAAGCTAGAATAACGGCCAATTTTTTAATTTGATTTCTAGGCCAACGTCACACACAAAAAATTTTATTTTTAAGTATTCTAACATATATTAACGAATAAGTTTGTTATCATCCTTGCCTATAATCCTAATTAGTCTTTCGTTTATCCAATATACACAGTTTATTTTTGAATAGACTAAAAAACCAAGCAATAAGTAATTTAATAGTTCAGTTAAAACTGCTTATATTATAAATTGTTTGTTAACAATTAAAAGAAAATATCGTTCTTTGAAACTACGAACCAAACTTTGTATACTATATATAAATTTTTACAATTTTTGTTTTTTAAGATTATTTGTTTTTTATTATATTTTAATAACTATTTTGTACTTCTTTTCGTGTTTTGTTAGTTTTTTTTTTTTTTACTTTAAGCGATATGACCAAGAAAATAATATAAATTATTTTATTTCTTGTTTGAAAGCTTCTTGAATGCTTTACTTATTAGTTGCACAATTTTTGTCTTGTTCGATTTTAATGTTTTAATTTTATGTTTAGGAGGTTATTCGAAGCAGATTTAGTACTTAGTTTTCTTAATGCTAAGTATGAAAAAAACATAATTAACTGTGTTTTGTATACTTTTTTGGATAGCTTGTATAATCAACTATAGTTTATTTACGAACAAAAAAAGACACTTAAAATACTTGGTTATAGGACCTGGTGCACGAAGAACCTTTTGTTTGTTGAGTTGCAAAAAACGATTACTTTTTAACATCTTGTCAAGAACTATAAATGTTAAAAATTGATAGCTTTGAAAAATTGTTGTTATTTGGAACCAGTGTACGATTGATTAAACGGCATCTATATCAGTAAATTTCTATGTTTTTGCCAAAAAGTGTTCCGTCAAACAGTATTGGAAGCAAGTTGTTGGTGAAATAACCGCTTAACAAACAACCTATTTGTAATGAAAAATTTTTGAAATGTTTTTAAGTTGACATACACTGCTGGCCAGAATTTTTTGCTAATCAGTCCCGTAGGTCGCTTACCTTAATTTTAGAATGCTTATTTGATAACTGAAAGGCTCATTTGTACACCAGGTTCTATGACCAAGTATTTTAAGCAATCTTTTTGTCTTTTAATAAAATAAATAGTTTAAATGTAAGTAGAAGATTTTTAAACATTTCTTTGTATATTCAAACAGCACTATGTTTAATTTGAATATAAATGTATTTTCTATATAATTGTTTATTACGTTCAAAAGAAATCACAAAGTAAAGCAGAGCGTTAACGTATAGAACTTTTTATTAAGGCTACATTTTGATAAGTAATACATTGTATAAATATTTATACTTGATATTTACTTTCTAAAAATAGAAAATTTTATTAAAAAAAGCTTCAAAATAAACAATACTATTTAACATTTTTCAACTTTTAAATACAAACAATCCGTATTTATAAATAAAGTAAATAAAGAAGTAACAGGAAAAAACTACTCATAGAACTTATAGGGTAAACAAGTTGCATACTGATAGATATACAAAGGTAATCATAGTACACAAATCTAGTAAAAAATAAACTAACTAACAGTCACCAAGTTTTACATATTATAAGTATTTAATTGATACTACTTTTTTTACAAAAGCCGAAACGTAAAGTATAGTAATAATAGAAACTGTGAAAACTAAATTAAACAAAATGTATAGTACTAACTATCCTTGAGAATACAAAATAAAAAACACAAACTTAATCAACTATTATAAAGAAAAAAATACAAATACTATGTTCTTTTTATCTTAATATGAACAATATAAATTAAAGCTTTTTTTTTTGAATATAAACTAACAAAATTATACTTGAGGCATTCTTATACAGGAAGTGTAACAAAGTCCTTTAAATAAATCACATGACTTTTCATACCATTCATCCCTCTCCGTATCATAAATTATAACTGCTGACTCTTTTCTTCCAAATATGACAATTTTATTTCCTATAGAAACAGCTCCTATTCTGTCAAAGACCGATACTATCAAGGTTATTTGTGACCTAATAGTAGAAAACTTGTTTGTAATACTATCATAAACCTCGTATGGGTAATTACTGTGTCCGATTACAAACAGTTTGCTTCTTAAAGCAACTAAACTGTGATTCCATTTTTCATTTACTGTAGTAGGCATGAAAGACCAAGCATCATCGATATGATCATAAACTTCAACAGTATTTGTAGGTTGACCATCTTGCACCAAACCACCAGAAACTACAATTTTTTCTTTAAAGACTGTACCAGCAGCAATAACTCTTGGCATGTTCATATAAAAAACATTTTTAGTTTCACCGTTTTTTATATCATACTGCATACAAGAGTTTAAGTTTTCACAACTGTCTTCACCACCAATAATATAAATTATACCAACGAGGACACATACACAAAAATTCCTTCGAAAATTGAAATCAGCTAAATGTTCCCAAACTTCAGTTACACTTGAACGTTTTATTACTGACAAATTGTTTTCTGTTTGGTCAGTAACAAATAAATATATATTATTGTTAACACAAACTGCCCTACAAACGATGTTTTTTTTTGAAACAAAATAATTGACTGCCATTGACTTTTCTTCTAAAAGATCTTTTCCATTAATTTGTTTTAGTCTTAGGAGCTGTTGATAATACTCACAAAGTAAAATTTTAAATAGGTTTTGGTCACAGTATCTGGTTTGTAAACTATTACTTGAAAGTTTGTCAAAAAAAATGTCATTTTTTTCTATAACACTTTTAATTACAGTTTTGCATTCATTTGTTTGGAGTATTTTTGGAGTTTCACTCAAAAGATATATCAAAGCAGGATCTGACAACAAAGTAAGTCTAACAGTTAGAAGGACATCTTTTGCAAACTTGCTTCTTTCTTCAATGTTGTAGCTGATCCAGTCGTTTGCTGCATTGAATACTTTTATTTCTGAAGTAATATGCAGCTTGGAGGACTGGAGAATCTTTTTAACAAGGGAAAAGTCTAACTGTAAAAAGTTATCATTTTCTGCAATCATTGTAAAGCAACGTTCGGTATAATTCATACAAAATTGAGCAAGATTTGCTAAATTAAAAATCATAGCAATAGCATAAAATATTAAAACATTTTTCTCAGTCATCATATCTTTTATGTAGTTGAAACTGTTCTCATCTATTTCTGTGTGTAAGAAGAGACGGCATGTTTTGAGATTTGAAATAAAATCATTTCTTTCTTCGATGAAGTTTTCTAAAAAGTATTTAAATTTACTATATGTTATATAATAAAAACTTACGAAATAAAATAACAACTTAAGAAGTATATAACTTAAATTATACATAAGATATATTGTTTTTTTTTACAAATAGAAATAAAAGTATTGGTTATTGAAAGTGTAAATAAAAAATTACTATTGTTAGACCAAAAAAATAATTAACGAGATTTTTACATAAGAATCGTATACAATAAAGTAATAAGTTAAAGATCTTACTTGGCTTGATAAATGGGCTAGATTATTGTAGATTATTTTCTTTTAGCTGTTTAATAAAGTTTTGGTGGCATAGTTCTAAAAAACCAGCTGCATTTGAAAATTTAAAAGTTTCAAGTCTTTTGTCATGAGTATTTTCAATGTTTTTATTATCAAATTCAGTTTTCTTATGATAATCTTCGTCTTGCATGGCAGACTATTGCTTTTTAAAAAGGTATAATAGAGAAGCTGAATATATATGTAAAGTATTTAAATAACCAACTAAGGTTTAGCTTTTTTGTATACTTATGTTTCTATATATAAGTGTTTCGTCCTTTAAAGTATGCCATGATTTAAAGTCTATAAAAGTGCAAAAAAAATTTATTTGAAAAAAAAAAGTAATGGATTTCGTATTTTGGCTTTGTTTTCTTTCAATAGGAAAATGTTTTATAAAATATTAACAATATATTTTTTTATTAAATAATTTTTACCCATAATTTTCAGAAATTAAAGTTTTTCTGCTAATCTGTTTTTGCATTTTAGTAATTTTTCTATAGCTTTTTCTTAACTAACGTGGTCTGACTTAACTATGTTTTATATTTTTCTTAAAGAATAAACTAATTTGAGAGACTTATTTTTTGTGGTTACATAACACTTGTTATTCCGACAATTCAAATTCTTAAAAAATGTATAAAAGGTCATGTATAAAAAAATATTCTATATATATTTGAAAAAAATAAAGTACGTAGGCAGGTATAAATCATGATATGATAGTATAAAATAGAAAATTA
Source organism: Thalia democratica (assembly GCF_965202585.1). Lineage (NCBI taxonomy): Eukaryota > Metazoa > Chordata > Thaliacea > Salpida > Salpidae > Thalia > Thalia democratica. Next base: position 9,526,800 of record NC_139173.1, on the reverse strand, counting down.
AATAATTCAATTTTTTTCTATTGTACTTATCATAACTATATTTTAAAGCATACTTTACAATCTTTAAAAAATTAGCAACTTAAAAAGTTTGGAGGGATTAATTAGATCTACAGACGCATTTTTTTTTCAAACATGTATTACTTTTTGAATTTTGGTGATCATTAAAAAATATATAAGAGTTTGAAATGTCAGAACTTAACTAGTCTTGCATCCTATTTATGTACTTTATATTAACTAATACAGTATCTTTGTTAAAATAGAATTTATGGACGATATTTGTCAAGAGAAAAAGAGTTTACTAATAGATATTTAAATGTAACAATGATTTGACTTTGACTAAACAACAAACACTCAAGTAGATACAAAAGAGTTTTCCAAACATTATAAAACAATAGTATTGGTACAAACTAAGTTATACCGGTTACATTATAGTTGAATCCTGTACATTTCAACCTTAATTACTTTGTTAGATTTTATATATCTAAGTACTTTATGTTTATTTATTCTTTAAAAATTTTAAAATTATTTTAAGTCACTCTGCCATAAAATTAATTAATGCTTTATTAGAATCAAAATATAACCATTCAATCATGTGAATACTGTTTTCATTTTTATATATAACGATCTTTGTGAATTAATAAAGTTTTAAATATAATTGAACTGAAAAAAAAGACAAAACAATTCAAAACAAAGGTCTTAGTTTTTGATTAAAAAATTAAACTTAGCAATAATTTAAACAAGAAACAAGTAGTAATTTATCTAAAGAGCTATCTGGGTTACAATAATAGAAAGATTTTTCATTGACAATACAAAATAAATATTCAGTTCCTCTTTAAACTAAAACTTAGTAGAACTGAAACTTTTACTTTGTTAAGATCAGCTTTAACATTAAAAAAAGTCAAATAACTATTTATGAGCTGTAAACAGAATTTAAAAAGTAGTTTAACTAGAATAATCAATATTGAAAGAAAACCCAACTTTTTCTAAAAAATTATATTTTGATCAAAAATTAAATCAACAGAATATTTGTTATTTTGTCAATTTTATAATAATACTTTTACAGGAACTTTTTGAACTTCAATATTATCAGGGCTCGAAGTCGGTTAGTTACGTTTACAGCTAAATAAACATTAATCTCTAAAAATTTACAAACATTTTTAAAGAAGTTCTGGGTAATTTAACAGATAATATACACCTTTTTGTGTTTGGTTTTCGACCATAATTACTATTATATAAGTACGGTAGTAAAAAACTACGAGTATATTAAACACTTTTAGTTAGTTTTACAATCAGAAAAAAAATATTCGTTGGTTAAATTTATTAACATAAAAATATTATCATCAAAACTGAAAACTCTATAGACACATGTGACTAATTAGCTGTAAAGAAGTAAACTATACATATAAAAACTATAAATAGTTAATTACCTCCATTAGTAAAATATCGACATACCAAAGTTTGTTTTTAGGTTTGAATTTAATGTAGCTAATAACATAGCTTTTAAAACTATCCGTCTAGTTTTATTAATTGACAAAAATATTTACTTTTAAACATTAACTTTTTTGGATCTTTATTTTAAAGTTAAAAACTCATTAGACTTCTCAATATCTGCAGTCGGACTGAAAATAAAGTTTTCTTATTTCATTCAAATTATTATTAAACTCAACATAAGAGTTGCCCAATTATTAACTTAGTAAATAAGGGTTGCATAAATGATTAATTTTTAAGTTATACTAGAGTAAGTATTTGGCGACTTAATTATATAAGTCAGTCAAAAATATTTAACATCAGTGATTAAAAATTAAAACTATTTGAAAAATATTATGTACTTTGCAAACAAGTATACGTTTAAATAACAAAAAGTACAAAGATATTTGGTAAACATTAAAAGTTTGTCAAAACAAAGTTATAAAGACAAACGAGTTATATACACTTAAATAATAATACTATTTCAAACTTTAAGAAAAAATAGTTCAATATAGAAAATTGTAAAATAAAATTAAATGATTATTATAAATAACACATAATTTGCAAACAAAGTAAAGTAAATGTACAAGTATTTCACCATTAAGGTTTTAGAAACAAGCAAAAGTAAAAGTCATGAAAAAATTATATTTGTTTAAAAAAGCATTTATTCAAAACAGCAAAGTTTTATAGTGTTCTGATGTTTAAATACGTTAACGTAAACTTATATATATAAGAGACAAAGGTGATTAAGTTCAAACATACCTAGTCTTCACAAGAGTAACTTTTAAACGCATCTCAAAAGTATATGTATTTAAATTATTTCTTTTAGACAAATTAATAAAAAATACATTGAGGCATTTAAATTAGACCTTTTTCAATAAATATATCTGGTTTTGATGCGTTATAAATTTTTCAAGCTATGACGTCTTTAATAATTCACAATAGTTAAGCACAAAAGTTGTCCAATTAGTTATATAACTCAAGAGAAGTTGTTACAACTAGAAACGTTTGTTTGAAGTTACTAACAAATTAAAGTATAAACTTTTAGTTTAAAGTTTAAGATTAAATATAAAAGCTTAGAGTATACAGGTAACATAATTATTGTTTATTCAAAATGAGTAAAGTTTAGTTTAGTTTGAATTTTATAAGAAGAAAATTCTTGTTAACAAATTTATTCTTGTTTTTAAGGATAAAATTCACAATAGGCCTATTGAATGATAGTTTATCAATAATAAAAGTCTAAAAATTACTTCTAAACACTCTTACCAAAGTTAAAAAAGATAATTTTATTCTATTTAATAAAAACTTAATAGTTATACTATTTTTAAAAGATATAGTAGCACTAATATGCTTTAAATGTTTATGTATAATAAAAAAACTGTTTTGACAAAAACTGGATGAAAAAGTATAAAGTTTTTAAATAGTTTATGACTTTTTATATAGTATGTGTTATTATTTTTCTTATGTCTTAAACTTAAGCTAATATAGTGTTAAACATACTATAAAAAAAATTATTGTAAAATAAATACTAAAATAGTGCAATAGTTTATAACGTCTTTTTATTATTACTCACATAAATTTAATTAAAATAATTCATAATTTGACATTAAGAAAACAAATAATCATATCAAAAAGAACTGATGCTAAAACATTAGTTTAGTATGAGTTTCTAAAAGACCAATATTTTGAGTTACTATAACTTTACTACCATAACTTCTTTTTTACTTTTATAAACATGTCTGATATTTTAAATCAGTTGGTGAAAAGAAAACAAGAACATTTGTAAAAATTTTGAAAATTTTCAATTGTATGCTAAAGAGTATAATGTGAACGAAATTTTAAGCTATAGATGATATATGATACTAGTCTTTTAACATTTTTTATTAAACAGTATTTGTAGTTTATATTAAATTGTTTAGTTTAAGCTAAAAAATCAAATTGCTTAAAGTATTTTTATATCAAATATAAACGTATCGTAAATTGTATTAATTTTGATTATTTTATAATTGTTTAGTTATAATAATTTAGTCTAGCGTTGTACTTACGTACACAATAACTCGTTTTAAACTTTTCCTTGCAATATTCTTTTTAATACGTTTTCTAAACACGTAATCAGTTAAAAGTTTATAATATTTTACTTTTATTAAAATTTGCTGTTTACAATTATTTTAAACTACTGTTTACGGATGAAAGCTTGATAAAAAACTTTAAAAGTAAATTTATATTTTACTAATCATATGTATTACATGGTTAGATTTTCAATTAATATAGTTCATGAAAAAGAATAGCCTTCATACAAATATAACTTTAGTCTAAAACAAAATAAAAGCAGTCTCGATAAACTTTAGACAATTTCAGTATATTTTATAAAGTTTTATGAATTTTAAATAAAACTACAAAAAGAAACTAAGAAATTCAACTAAAAAAATACAAATTACCATTAAAATTAATCGAACTAGTTGTAAATTTATTTTGTACAAGATTTATTCACAGTAAATAAATACATTTAAGAAAATATATATAACACTAAGTTTTAACTGTTTTATATAAGATCTATTAACTGTTTTTAATTTCTTTATAAAAGACATAATTACACTACAGCTTAACCGAAGACTTAATTAAATGTTTCATTTTAAATCTTCAAAAATAGTTCCTCTTATTTCTAATTCGTTTTTCGTTATTGCATCAAAGAAGAAGGGGAGCAAAAATACCAGCTTGAAATATCTCCTCAGTGAGAACCCTACAAAAAAAATATTCAAAAAAGTTTTTATTTGTTATGTCATAAAGTCAATTACTTTATACTAAAAAATATTTTTTAAACTAAGTTATAAATTATTTTAGTTTAATTAACGTTAATGAAAGTTTTGTTTAGAAAACTTTTAGATGCATTACTTTTTTGTATCTATAATTTATTTTTTTCGTCAGTTCAAAGTTTCAAAATTATGTACAGCATTTTTAAATGATAGTTAAAATAAGCATTTAAATTAATCGATAAAGGTATTTAATTTTCTTAGGATCTAGAAATATACATATGATGTTAATGGCTTTTGAAACTGTAGTTTCAATTTATTCATATCATTCAAGTAAACTAAACATTCAAGTCCGACGTCGATAATTTTAACATGACGATACATGGAGATGTATGTTGGAAAACAAGTAAATTTCCACCAAGGATCGATTACACAACTTTTATTTGCTGAAAAGAGCTTGTTTTAAAAGCTTAAAATTTGAACTCAAAATATATTGGTTTCTAGTGCTTTATTATTGGTGATCTTGTTCCATTTATGGTTTAAAAGTTTTACTATATTTAACTACATTTTTTAACTTCGGCCTTTAAAGATTTCTTCCTATAAATCATTTGCTTGAAAAAATTGTTTTAGAAAATTTTTCCAATTACTCAAAATTCTGCAAAGCTCTGCTTTATAGTCATAAATAAACTTTGAGTTTAAGTTAGAAATGAGCTTTACAATTTGCATAAAATGTTATTGAAAACAAAGTTCTCATTACTTTATTTTTATACTGTTTTAATTTTCAATATGAAAAATAGGAATCGACAAAAATTGAGTCAATTTTTTTTGCAACAGGTTTTAGTCATACTACAATAAAAGTACATTTTATTATTTTCATAAAGTTAAGTTTGAATAACAAACTGCTAAGTAAAACGATTAAGATTAATTATCTACTAACTTAAACTTTTAGACTGGGATGTCAAAAATAAATTTAGAGCACGGTAAGCACATAATCGTAGACCTTTTAAATAAATTAGTTTATTTCTATTATAATAAAGACTTGTTAAAAAAATTAATTAAGTACTTAAGACTCTTTTTGTGAGTAAAAAATTAAGCTTGTAAAGAAACTTTTAGTCTACTATCCTTTCTTAGCTTTAAATCTTCCTTAAGCAAATAAATTATAACGAGCATGGAAACAAAAATTACAAATATTTGATGAACCTTTAAATTATCTTAAGCAATTACTGTTGTATTGCTATGAGTTATTTTATATTCTGTATAATTAACTATATGTTTGTTCAACAAACAGTTTACGATAACATAAAACACTTACAAATCTGAATAATCTTTTGAATGTTTACAAGGTTTTAAGTTGAAGATTACCACGTTTTAATAGTTTTAATGTGTTACAAACTTAAAATCTTGTAATTTTACTGATTCATGCACAATACAAGTCATCTATTGATTTATCAGAGAGATTTTTCATTCATTAAAATGTGTGGTTCGGTACATGATGATAACTTATACTTTTCAAATTTTTATATGTCTTGCCGACAAAACTTTTATAACCGAATCATCGAGTTTCGGATATTAGAAAAGTTTTATCAAAATACTTTTATCAGATCCTTCATTTCTAGTTTTAATGAAATTTCAAAAATCTAAAACAACTCTTGAATATAACTTTATTGAATTTTACTGAATAAGCTTTGGTATGAATCTTTTATGTGTTTAGTACATTCGCTTATATTTATTAGTATCTAGTATCACAATATTATAAAACAGTATATATTTATTTATGGACTTTGTTATGCATTTTTAAATGAAAATTTATTAAAGGATAAATTGCTAGCCAACTAAAATTAAGATATTTATTACGTAATTACGTTACAAAGCTCTGATTTTTAAAGTTTTAGTTTCTTTATAAATCTGAGTAGTATCACAAGGATTACTATTGCAAAATGGATAAGTTCATTAATATTTTTCGCAGAATAAAAGAACAGAGAAATGTTGACATATTCATCAGTGGTCAAAAAGGATCAGGGGTCTCATCGGTGGCTTCAACCCTCGCTGAAATTAAACCTGATTCTGACCCAATTCCCACAAATGGAATTCAAAACTGGTTCTTTGAAAAAGGTCTGTAATTAAGTTTGTTATAGTAACAGTATAATTAAAAAAAAAGTGGAACTAACTTTGTTTGTTTTCAATTACTTTAGTACTCATTCATACTAAGTTAAGTTATTATTCACTTATAAAAAATGTCTTATGTCAATAACTACAAATGTTTTGTTATGTTAATATATAAGAGCCATTTTTTACTAATCAAATGTAACTAAATTTTTAAAATTATAAAATAACTGATTAAAATTGAAATATATTTAAACTAGGCTCATCTCATGTTGACTTTTCTTATCTACAACAAAATGTAACTTTGTTTTTTTAAAGGTTTTAGCTTATGTCTTGAAAGTAAAGTAGGAAACCATACTTAAATAAACAAGAGTTAAAAGTGGTAGTTTTAAAATAGTTAAAAAGTTTAACTGTATATATAAATTCAGTTTATTTTTTACAATGACATTTTATTAACCTAATTAAATAATTATACTGAAATAAATTGCAGGACGCTACAAGCTTAATCTTACTGAGTTCGGAAATAAGGACCGTAAATTAAATTGGGGCAATTTTGTCCAAGAGTCACACGGATTAATTTACGTCGTTGGCTCAAAAGGGACTTCCGAATTCGAAAAAGACAGAGAAAACCTTTCGAACCTGGCCGAATTGGAAGGAATTAAACATAGACCACTATTGATGTGAGTTTTATTTCGATCATAAATAGTTTTATTACCAATTAAGATGTAAGATGTAAAAACAAAAATAGTTTATCAATAAATGTAGTGTTCAACACTTAGTTTTTATTATTAATCTATAACAAACATTCTTGATAAGTAAGTTACTACATATGCTTTATTGTAGTTTGCTTTTCAGTTATTTCAGCTTTCATAATAGTTAACTTATCACACAGAATACATAACAAATTTGACAAGAAAGGATCTTTCAAGAAAGGAGAGCTTAAAGGGTTAATAGGATTCAGGTCACTAAAGAATAAATGGAACGGGACGGTCAAATTAGTAAATAATTAACTTTTGTACATTTATATGTTTAAAATAGAACAGGGCAAACAAAACTTGCTTCAACCAGATTGAAACGAGAGCTATGAGCTTTAGAAAATTTAGACCGTCCAGCATAAGAAAGGGGTTAAAGTTCCTTCTTAACAGCATCAGTTACAATTATGATTATCTGGAGTGCGAAATTGAGGATTACCGCGTAAAAAAAGCACGCGAAGAAAAAACAAGAAGGGAGAAAAGACGCATCAACCTTGAAAAGATTAGAAATGAAGAGTTTGTTTTGTATAAATAAATGATTAAGAAAAATTCCATGTTTTAAAATTTTGTTAACTTAATATAACAAGAAAACATTAAACTTTTTCTTATACTACATCTCAATTATAAAAATTTTATTAATTATAGTTGTTACGGTTTGCTCAAATACACTTTAAGCAAAACTTTATATATTTTTTAACTGGGAATTGATCTTAAAATACCCTTTTTTATAAATATTGTTGAAATAAAAAGTACATTTTTAACATTATAAAATGGTATTATTAATCTTAAGGTTTGACATCGGAGCTACAGCTGTTTCTTCAAAACCAAAAGATGACACTAAAAAACATACAAAAGAAGATTCTAAATCAAAATGTAAAATTTTACCAGCTACACCAACTAAGTACGATAAAGACATTTTTAAATTTGTTTTAATATCATTAAGCCATCTTAAAAGTGTTTTTAAATTTAATATATATAGTACAACTAAAAATATCATCTTTATAATTTTTTTAAAAACTATTAATTATTGTTTATGTTGATTTAAAGTAAAAAACAGGAATCATTAAGTTTAATAAATATGGTTAATAACTTAACTTAACAAAAATTTGTTAGGTCAACCACTAAGAGCAATTCTTTCAAGTCTAAAATGACAACAAAGAAAACTGAACCTGAAGTCACCATAGCTGATCCAAAAAAATTGCCACCGTTAATAACTAAGTAAGAGTTTGCTAAATATAGTTTTGAGTTTTTGTAAGTCCAAACCCACTTTTTCAAAAAAACAAACTAATGTCTTTATTTAAAACTTTTTTTGATTTTTAATTAAGAAAATAGTATAATTTATAAACATATAAGTACTTTCATTTAATAAATTCTTATATTACATGTTTCAACCTTAAGTTTTTTATACATAAATATTTTAAATGTACAAAGTCACTATTTACTAAAGATTTAATTTTAAAGGACTTCAGCTGAAGAATATTCCCCAAAATCTAAGCAAAATCATCATGAAAGTCTTCATATTAGTTCTGAAAAGCTGCCAGACTTTTCTGGAAATGATGTACTTGTTGCTCCCAATAACTTACCTGCTTCAACAAAAAAGTAAGAAACAAAAATTAAAAATTCTTTGTTTTAAACTTTTGTTAGGTTTAACAAATAAACACATTATTCTAAAGGTTAGACAACGAACCTGAAGCTTGTTCTTTAAATCAAAAAAGTGACACTAAAAAATTTACTAAAGAAGATCTAAAGGTCGAACGTAAAAATTTACCAGCCACACAAACCAAGTATGATATATATAATTTGACAATTAATTTTTAATTTTTAAGAACCTTTTACTTTAAAACTTTTTTCAATATAAAATAAGAAAATAATATCAAATAAGAAAAATAAAAACACATAGTTCTGTATATACTTTTTTTAAATAAAATTATAAATGTTTTAACACTAGAATATATTGTTTTGCTGATTTATAAAAAAAATCATATAATAGTCATAAAATATTATAAAAAAATTGATTTCATGAATAAATAAAAATTTGTCAGGTCAATCAGTGAGAGCAATTTTTCCAAGTCTAAAATGACAACAAAGAAAACTAAACCTGAAGTCACCATAGCTGCTCCAAAAAGCTTGCCACCATTAATAACTAAGTAAGAGATTACAAAGTATAGTTTTGAGTTTTTCAAAGTTCAGCTAATTTTTTAAATTAATAAGCTGATATCTTTCTTTAAAATAGTTTTTTGATAATATTGAAATATAAAACTTTTTAATCTAATTCACTTCATAAACCTGTAACTCAGTTTATTTTTATTTTTAATAGTTTAACATTTTTAGTTTTACCGACAAATTTTAGTTGTAAAAAATAAGTAAAAGTTACAGATTTAAGATATAATTTGAACTTCACTGCTTTTTTGTTGTTTTATTATGAGAATTTACTTTAAGACCTTGTATTGATCACATACTTAACTTTAGTTGTAAAAAATTAACTTTGGAAAAGACTCTAGTCTAGAAAACAAAAATGTTAGACCAATTATTATTAAAAAAGTATTTTCAAAGGACTTCAGCTAAAGAATTTTCCCAAAAATGTAAGAAAAATCATTTAGAAAGTCTAAATATTAGTTCTAAAAAGCTGCCTGACTTTTCTGGAAACAATGTAAATGTTGCTCCCAATAACTTACCTGCTTCAACAAAAAAGTAAGAAACAAAAATTAAAAATTCTTTATTTTAAACTTTTGTTAGGACATAAAATATGTTTTATTCGATTTTTACAAATAAGAATTTAGGATTCTATAAAAAATATAATTTTGTGCAATGACTTTCTCGTGTCTCAATGTTTTATATACTACAAACTGTAAAATGTTCAATTAACTATTATAAATTATAAAAAAATATTCATATAGAAAAATAATAGAACAATTACTAAGTTAGTTTTTATTTATAACTGAAACAACTTTAACCATTGACTTTTAATTTTAGATGTCATGTTGATTCTATGTTCATGAATTTATAAGGTACAATAAATTGTAACACTAATAAAATTGTTTTGAATTTAAAACAAATATTTTAATAAAAGTTCTTAAAAAAAAGTTGTATAATTTAGATATAAAAACATGTTAAAATATGTAAGTTTTTATTCATTAGGAGTGAATCTGAAGAAGATAATTCAGAAAAATGCGTCTCAAAAGCTCCCCCACAACTGACGAATAAAATCGCTCTCAAGAGTCTTGAACCTTTAAACTTCAAAATATTGCTGACTGATAATCAAAACACAACATTGAAAAGCGAAAAGAGCTCTACTGCTTGCGGTGATGTTGCTAAAAATCCGATGTGTTTCAACATCAACGTCGTTCTTAACGATGATACTTTAAAAGCAATACTGACTCATGGACTTATTATGACTATCAATATCGCCAGCAACTAATCTTGAATGATCTTAAATCATTTGTATCTTCCTGGAAAATTAAAATATAAAGACGAAAGAATGAAATTAATGTTTAAAAAGGAAGAAAACAGTATAGCTTAAACAAATAAAATATCATATAAAAAGTTCGGTCTTGTTCATATTTATTATGATTTCAGTCTAACATAAATTAGTTTGAACTATATATTTTATTTTAAAGTATTTTTTTAACAAACAAGTTTAATTTAAAATTTTTAATTTTATTACCAAAACAATGTTTCACTCGCTTGAACCTAGTCAAACGAGATCATCAGTTGAATAAAATCTTATTTAAGTAGAATCATTTTCCTTGAAGTATTAATCATTCTCCTTACAATTTAGCTGATAACTTCGATTGTTATATTTAAAGTAACAAGTACACAAACAAGTTTATATGAATTAAATTATACTTGCTAACTTTACCAACATTAAGTACATGAATTAATTTAGTTTTTTGTGTTAGTTTAACAATTTTCAATAAACCTTCAAAATCTTAGAGAAAACCTAGTATTTCTATCTTTTTTGTTTCTTAAAAAGGTTTAATTTTATGATATATAATAGTTTTTTTAGAAATATAGTGTGTAAATATGTATGTGTATTTTGAAGATAATGTACCTGTATTGTTATCATTAAACTGGAGAAAATAGTGAAGAGTATACTAAGATGCGCTCTTTGCTAAAAAACTAGAAAGTTTATAATATAATTAAAAAAAAAACTATTATCAATCTGAATTTGTAAACGCGTTAAGAAAATAAACTAAACTTAAAGAAATGATAAATTTAAAACTTTTTGAGTGAAAAACAAGCGAGTTTGTTTTTGATTTAGTCAAGATATAACAAAAACAGTCAGCCTATGTTTAAAACAAAACTTAATTACAATTATTTTAACATAGTTTTTGTATTACAAAATGCTCTGTTAAAACACACTTTTTTATCCAAAGCTTTGAAGGTAAAACTACTCATTAAAAAATCAAACTATAAAATGCATTTTTTTTTCTTTATAAAACTAAAAACTGAATTTTTTTTGAAAGTTAATCTAAAAAAGTTAAATAATAACACAAGGTTTTGATCATATTACTTAAATTATCAGACCACAAGCTTTATGTGGATGTAGTATAATATAATTAAGACTTATTGTTAACGTGAGCTTGTCTCATGTCATATGAAGTCTAAGCTTTAACTATGATGACTTTTGCTGATGTTTTCTTTGATTAACTTAAAGTGCAGTGTATATCTAACTACATAGTAGAATCTTAACTGAAATTAGTGAAAATACTTTTCTTTAATTTAATACAACTTTTTTTGATTCTGTGGCATAACAAAACATATTTAAAAGTATAAGTTTAAGAAATAATAATTAGTTATTTAAAAAAAAATAGCTTATAATATATTCTTAATAGTTTGGTTTTGGTACTGGTTTTAATTAAAAAGATTAAACATTACTGCCTCATTTTCGAAAAAAGTTTATTGATTAATTTCGTTTAGCTCTCTTCGGAATAAAATTGCTAAAAACTATCAATATTATAGATTAATTTTAGTTATATATAATGAATTTGAAAAGTCTAACAAAAAATAGTTACGTCATAAAGTATAAAATTCTGTTTAGAAAAAGTTTGAAAAATAGAATAGAGTTGTACTGAACTAACTTGAAGTAATTTATAATACAAAATTGCTAAAGCAAAAACATTTAAAATAGTAGAAATTTATACCTGAAACTAAATTAAATAAAAAGCACTTTAAAAATACGACAATGACGACAACAATAATACTACTAAAGACCTTATTTGTAAAGTTTTAAATTGTAAAAATCTCTTTGTTTGCAAATTTTTGGCTCGCGAGTTCTAATAAACAAAGATTCTAGAACTGAAAGATGGTAGGTGTTTCTAGCTCGGGATAGGATTTCGAACCTATTATCCAGGTAGTTCTCGGCGCAAACAGGGTTGTTGAGGAGGTACTGATGAATAGATGACTGTTCACCTTTAGGCTTCACATCGTCATTAGAAATAAACCTTTTAAGCTTTTTCGTGACATGCTGCTCTCGCCTGACGTGGAAACGTTGAGATGTTCGACCTACGTAGTTATTTCCGCAATAGTCTTGTAAATTGTTTTTGTTACAACTGTCAGCCAACAGTAATTTTATAAATTGATAACTTAAAAGGTTAAATGGCAAAATAGTTAAACTTTCATAAATTAGAAAAGCCATCTAGATTGTGTTATCACTAATTAACAGAGACTTTCTAATTTTCAATTAAGTTGGATTATGCTTGATAAAAAAAATGCCTTTTTCCAAATGGAAGTATCTAAAACTTAATTGAGCTCTTTAACTTTTCAGAGCGTTTGTTCCTAAACAAGAACAGAAAGTTAAAACATTTATTGTAGCTCTATAAATTTTAAGTAGTCAAATGTTCACATTCAAACATTATTAGTTGTTTTTAATTTCTTGTAATAAAGATCCTAACGAAACAAGCTCGTTTAAATATAATGCCAGCAATTTGTTAAGTACTGAATTTATTGAAAACTTACGTTGTTTCTCTATGTTAAACTAATAACACAGTTCTACTGATTTTTATAACTCAATTGGTAATAAAAAAAACAAAACTCAACATTAAAAGAGACTTGAACTTTTTTTTAATAACTGATTCAATGTATTTTTATCAATATCTAAACTTTGGTACGAATTAACAAACAACGTAAAACAAGACTTGAGATTACCTTTAGTTATTTAAGTAACATATAAAAAAACTCAAAAGATTGTTTAGAAAAATCTACAAAGTTTTAATGCATTTATATATAAGTATAAAACGGTTTCAGGTTCAAAACCCTTATTTAATAAATTTTCAATAGTCTATGAGAACTAAAACAATCTTTGCAGCTAAGTTAAGATTAATGAAAAACATATTATGAATTTGGTTGTAATGTTACATTTATTTTGATAGTATGTTGCAAAAACATGTTTAATCTTTTAAGTTTGATATAATGTGCTGTTTCTTTTACTGATAATAACTTCAAATTTTAATTTATTTTGAAATATGTATTTTTAGTTGCTGCTTAAATTTTTTAGTAAGTTTAAGTATTGAATATAAGCCTTATATAGGCACATTAAAACATGCAGACTTGTTTGATTTGAAGTAGTTTGAAATGATTATTTCCTTCGGAAGACATGAATACGCACTAACAGAGTTCTACTTTTAAAAGTTTACACACAAATCACTCATTTTTAAAAGTTCAGAAGTTTATTGATTAATTTCATTTAGCTCATCGTCAGAATTAAGTACTTAAACAAAGAGTTTTATTTTGAATTTTTTCCAGTTTTTCTAAATCATCTACTCTGTAATGATCTAAATCTTATACCGAATTGTCTTCAAGCTCACACTCCAGATCATTATAACTGCAATGGATATTGCGAAGAAGACACTTCAATCCTTTCCTTATACCTGATGGTCTAAACCTCTTCATACGGATAGCTCTCGTTTCAACCTGGTTGAAGCAAGTTTTAGTACACTTGAATGCTCTTTTTTATTTTAAACAATAAAAAAAAAAAAATCTTTTTTGACCATCTTGTTATGTTTACTCTTAGCAACCCTAAAGGAGAATAACCCTGAAAGCCCTTTTAGCTCTCCCTTTTTCAAAGATCCTTTCTCTTTGTACTTGTTTAATACTCTGTATATTAAATTAGTTTTTAGTAGACCTATTTATTAAAAAAGTTGTTTCTACCTAAAAGTGAGCTATAGTAAAAAGTTTTGTAAAGTATCAATGTTTTTACAATTTTACTAGTGATAGTGAGCTTTTTATCATGTTTACGTTTAACATTTTTAGCGTTTTTCTGTTCTTCTTTTGTGTCGAACAAATTAATCTGTAACTTTTCAACTTTATTTTGGCAGCTTTTATTTTCATCTACTAGCTGTTTTTTTTTTCAGTTTGAAAACTTAATAAATTTGGTTTCATCTCTTCGACTAAATCTTGAAGCATAACTGCTTTTTTATTTTTAACTTATTCTAAATTGTTTTTCATTTCCTCATTGAGCTTTTTATTACCTTATCTTGCTGATTTAAGTCTTTTTTTCTATACCGTTAAGGATGTTTTGCTTGCTATAGCTTCGGAAGAGCTTTTTAGACAATGCAATAATATGAGAGTTAAGTTATCTCTTTTTTTAAGGATTTTTTTTTCTCTTGAGTTTCACAATTACTTTTTTTTTTTGGAGATCTTGTTCTGCAAACTTTGTAAAAAGGGAGTTATTTTTATTTGTGAGTTCTTCTACTTTCAAAGTCAACTTTTTTTCTAATTTATTGACATCTTTTTTTCTACGCTCAAAACTTCCTAATTGATGTTGCTTTTAACTGCATTTAATTTCGAATTCGGAGCTTAGACATTTCCGCAATGATGCTTTTGTTTTAAACGTCGTATCTGTTTACTTCATCTTTTATTTTTCAGTAGCGCTTTTACTCAAATCTTTGTTCAGTCAATTTGCAATTGGAGCCTTATTCCTGTTTTTTATAGAACATTTTCGGACTCAAAAAAATAAAAATATGTTCTGATTCAATTTTTGTTGGATCAATTATGATACCTAATTAGTTTTATAAAACAACTGTAATTAATCTTTGCTTAACTGATGACTTAAAAGTCTTTCATCTATTTATTGATTTTTTTAACAATATTTTTTCTTCTTGCAAATGTTGGTTTGTTTTCAAAGAACTTACTTTTTTTCACTTTACTTATATTTCTATTTGTTTTCATTGTAATGAAATTAACATTTCATTTTATAGTTTTAAAGCATGTGAGTAAATATGGGATTTTTTGCAAACATTCTCTAAGCTTTCTCAAAACAATTTTCCTAATTTCCAAAACAACATTGTGTATTCCAAAGAGTTGATTTCTTTCCAATATATAAGTATGAAAAAAAAAAATTCTTTGCTTTGAATATAAAATAGACAAAATTTTGAAAGTTTTTGTATTTGGCAGTAATTTCTGTGCTGTTATTTTGTGCTATAAAAACGTTAAATTTAAGAACTAATGCTTCTTTTACTTAAGTTTCAAGATACTTGTTACTTTGATTAGTTGTGTTTAACTGTAGTTTTAGTGTGGTGTGATGTAGTCATAATTTATTTTTGTGCTATTTTAGTTCAACTAAGTAAAAGATAAGTTTTGTTTCGCTTGTTGCATAATTCTTCTATACTTTACTATCATATATTACCCTCAAGAACCCTATATTGAGATGTCACAAAGTTTATGTTATGAGCGCTATGAGGATACTATGGGTACTAAGGTGCTTATGATTGGTAAAGGACATATATCTGTGACGATTTGAGAAAGGTTAAATATTATAATACTATTGATGTACTAATAATTGAGGGAATAGTTGTATAATACTTCTATACCCGACTTATTGGTTACAAGTTTAGTTGATATTTTATAAGCTCCTTTACGAGTTATGTATAAAACCAAAATAATCTTAAGTACTAAAAAACTTAAAAACTAACAAAGTTAGTTTTCGATCTTGATGAGATAAACTAGTTTTACCTTAAATAAAGTGTTTACATTATAGTTAAGTCTAAACAAATAGTAAAAACGTAAAATATTTAGTACTACTTCGTAACAATACTACATAAAATACACAAAACGACACTAACACACTTTCAAAAACGATTGGATACTCCGGGAAAGTTCCGTGACAACTCGAACAAATTAAACCGGGAAATAAATTGAGGCGACTGTCCGACTTTTATGGCTTCTCTTGACTGAGCTCCTAACTTGATGAGAACCACAAAATGACCTAACTTCGAGTTGAATGACGTACAAAATGACAAACTTTGTAACCCTATCAAGAAGCAACCCAAAACTCTGTATCTTGGTAACTCGTTATCTTAACTTTTACGATATTAAAAAAACTTTGACTCTTATTATACAAAAAGCCCCCTCCAGAAGGAAAGCTAGTGCTTATATGCGGAAATGATTCGAGAGAACTGGCCTTTCTATAATTTAATCAAGTAGTTATGGAAAAAATAAAATATTTTAAAAAGGCGGCAAAAATGAAAGTTGATATTCATTTTATACTTGACAAAAAGGATAACTATATGACACTGTCCTTAAAATATATAATGGAATGAATATCAGCCAAAATAAGTCATGCATGAAGTGCCTGATTGTAAGCAGTATTAATACACAATAAAAACCGCAGCAAATATTAAGTCTTCTAATATTCTCATCAATTTTTTAAAGTCTTCTAAAACATGTTTCTCGATTTTAGGTAGAGACTGACTCATGAGAGAAACAATTGCGGCAATCAGAAAACTTATTGAATTAAACATTAGCTCTTCAGGTCACGTTTTTTAACTTTTTTTGTAACTAATTTGACTGCTGTTAAATTTTCTGACCACCAGCTTACAGCTGAGCGTTTGTAATACGCCGTCAAAATATGGTTGCTCTGACTGAAGGTGATGTACATACTTGTAATGCATGTTTTAGAACCTGTTTAGTTGCCACTTAGTTCTGTACAGATGTTTCTTCAATTACAATGGCATTTGTATTCTGAATATTATTTTCTAAGTTTTTTTACAATTTTTGCTGACTTCGTAGGACTGTTCGTTTTTAATTGAAAAAAAAAATACTGTTAAAATAATGATTTCACAAGTTAAAAATCTAATTTAATACCTGAATGGCTAAAGATGTATAGGATTTAAAGTCCTATTATGCAATCTCTAAAGTATTTTTATTAAACTTTTAAAACGATCTTACTTAAACATTTTGATCGTGAATAAAACTTGTTTGTCCATAACTAAGAAATAGAAGTACAAATGTTCTTCCAAAATAACTAGAGTATTTATCTAAGTTTAAAAATTCATTTAAAGGAAACTTTACAAAGTTAAACACATCTTTAATATGTTTTTATATTTATTTTAAATTAAATGACCTTTAAAAAAGTAAACTTATCCTAATTTAGATAACAGCAGAAGTATAGCATTATTAAATAAAACTATGAAGCAAATAAAAATGAGTTAACCTGTTCAAACTACAACTAAAGTCAGTTTTACTTTCATAAGCAACAACGAACCAAAAAATTGATTTGGTAAAAAAAATCTATTTAACAATTAGATTTTTATCATATTGCAAAAATAGAAATTCATAATAAAATAATACATCAGTGTTTCAAAAATACTTTAGCTTCCCGTAAAAGAGGAAAAAGTTTGTTTAAGTTAAAAGTACAATAAAAGAATCTTTATTTTAAATTAGCAGTAATTTGGCGGAATTCGTAAAAATAAAAGATATAAAAATTGTCGTAAAAAATGTTTGATATGAATGAAGTTTAAGCTGTTTGTTTATTATTTAGCTTTTATGATTATTCAGAAGTACTTTAATTAGTTAGTATGTATTTATTTTTCAATAAGCTAATTACTTATGATACGTTAAATATATTAAATAAGTGAGTAGATAAGTTAATTTTTCATTATTTTCTAATGGTTTGAACTTATCCCGAAGCATATCGAATTAGTTACATTTCAGCCTCTTATATAAACATTTAGTATAGCTTTTTAAACTAAAACAACTCGCATGTTTAAACAATAACAATTTAGTTTCTTAATTAAATTTACCACAAGCTTTAAGTACTCTGTATGAATATATTAAAAATATTATGTTTAAAAATGATGTTCTTTTTTTCGTAACTGATTCCTAAACTTTAATTTTTTCTCAAAGGGTAGTTTATCTAAAACAGTTTTTAATAAAGCTTTTTTTTATACACAAACACGCTTTGTTAGTTTTTGTATCGCTTTTGGAAAATTCTTACAAACTTAAGTCTTTTTTTAAAAAACACAACTATAATCACTATTGTTAATGTTGTACTTTACGTACCTGTACAACTTACGCAGTTTGATAAACTAATAAAGTTGTTTTATAAAACTAATTTGTATTTTCTAAGATAATAAAAGTTTCTGTTCTTTTCATTAATAATATTATGTATGAAAAAATATTTAATTCTAACATACAACATAAACTAAACATGTATGTTTTACTATTGAAGTAGATTTATTTTCGTAAACAACGTTTATATATTTTTGCACACAAACGCTTACACTTACATACTTTTCTTAATTAATCTTTCAAAAATACTGCAGTTTTATTAGTAAAAAAATACATAAACATATAATATAGCAAGCTGAAAAAAAACTACGATGTTCTTAAAACTTTTTGTGTCTGATAGAACATAAATAATGCAATGAAAAGCTAGGAATAAAAGCTGAAAAAAATAATATGTTTATAAAATTATAAAACTATATATTGTAACGCATATTCTTTGAAACTTTATTTAAGCTTAAATTAAATTTATCTACAAATCTAAATACAAAACACAAAATAATAATAAAATAAACAATTATTTTTTTATGCAACAGCATAAATCGAGTTTTTAAATAAAATATAATCATAAAAACTTTTTAAAGTGTTTTAGTGTTAAGCATATAACTATAAATTTTTGTTTTAATTTATTTCGTAAAAAACTTCATAAAATGAACTTTTTAAATTGAAGCAATGCTTTTAGACCTTAAATGCTTTTAAAAGTAATTATTTAAACCCGGAATTGTTAAATAATTTCAATCGATTGTGCTTTGCAAGTTGCGTCACAGTGATTTTGTCGACTAAGAAGTATTTAGTTCCTATTGAAATTTAATTTATACGCTGTTGAATCAAACTAAAAGCTGTATAGGAAATCAAAGTTTATTTTTAAGGTTATAAAACTAATAAAACTGTTCGTTATAATAATACTTTCTTATTATTTTCAAAAATTAACACATTATTCATTTTGTAGACACGAGAAAAGTTTTGTCAATCAAAAGTTTAAAGCTTTATTGGAATGCAGAATAGCTTATATGATTACGATTTTTTTATTAAAAACTAACAAGCAAATAAAAATCAAAACTTTTTAATAATTTTTACAATTCTTTCAGCTTCTCTCACTCCGCTCTCAAATGCTCCATTCATCGTTGAATATTGGGTGACGCTTGTTGCTTCGCCCGCGAACAAAACTATCGGATTCGCCGACGTCCGGTACAGCGGTTCCGCAAGACTGATCACGTCCTTTATCGAGCCCTGATTTGATATGTAGGTGTAGCAGCCCTTTGTGAATTGGTCACGTGTCCAGTTGCTCACGTGAGCGGAAACAGGACAAGGTAAGGAAGGTATGACTGTTAAAAGTTTAAATTATATTTTATAAAATAATTTATCTATATCAAGTAATTTATTTTAACAAGCTTGTTGTAAATAATGTGTAAACAAAAGCTTAAGTACTTTATCTAAAACATATAAAATTATCTTTTTTCTTTTTATTGAAACTTCAAAATAAAAATTAACTAAGTGCTTATATTTATTAGATTTTAAATTTTTCAACTCGTACTATTAACTTTTGGTTTTGTAAGTTTTTAAGTTTTGACAGAAGCTGCTTAAATTTAATAATTATAAGTTTGAAATTTAAAAGTGAACGATCATTTTATAAAACCTATTTTGTTAGAAAACACGGGTGGTTAAAATAGTATCCTTATTTTAACTAAACTGTTTAATGTAAGTTAGTTCCACACTTAATATTATACTACATTTGTAATAAACTATAAATAAAACTTCTATAAAGATTTTATCATTCTTTTGAACATAAAAAATACTTTAGCTAACTTTTTTTTAAACCCATCTAATATGCTTTTAATATTTTTATCAGTTTCATTAAAATTTATATAACATATGAAAACAGTTTAGGGTCGTTCAAAGGTAGGGATCGGCAAACTGCGGCGCACGGACTAAATGCGGACCTCAAAGTCAAAATCTGCGGCCCATGAAGTGCTTTTAGCTAAAAACATTTTTTTTTTAACCAATAAAAATTAAAGGTTTTGTAATAAAAACTTACAGTTAAGCTCTTAATTTAATAAATACTCTTCATTAGTGCTCTAAAACTACTTAATTTATCACATTTTTGATCATAGTTAATATTTTTCTTCCGACTATTAGAACTTTTTTTTAAATAAAAGCGGCCCGCGAGCATTTTTTTTCTAGGAAAGTTTGCCCACGAGTTACATAAGGCTGCCGACCTCTGTGCTAAGGCAAAGATAAATATTAAAATAAAGTTTAACTTTATTTTATTTTTATCATAATTACAAAAAAAAATTAACGACATTTTTTTAGATCTGTCCAGAACACTTCAATGAGAACCTCGGTTTCTGTTTGTTCTGCTGCTTCAGCTTCTTCTCCAGATAACCAAACCTTAATAGTTTATTATGAAAAACTTCAAAAATATTATTTCAATAATTAAAAAAATTTTGTTCAAAAATAAAATACCGTCATAAAACTTTCGTTGTTTCTCGGACACCTTGAGACTTTCACGTAGTAATTTCCATATTTAAATTCATGTTTTCTCAAAAGAAACAACATGGTGTCCTGATCGCATTCAAATATTTTTTCACTTTTAAACCTGAGAATTACTTTTGCCACGCTTCCAAAACCCAACCTAAAATTAACAATTTCAACACAACAGTTTTTATGTTATATTAATATTTAATTTACCTTTTAATTGCACTTGTTTTTCTCACTGGTAAACTCGGTTTGAACATTTTTTCATGACCACATTTTAAAACTCCAAGCGGAAGAGTGCAGACCACAAAGTCAGCATCAACTGTTCTTACTTCACTAGTTTTTAAATCTTTGAATGTTATTCGAACAGGGCTACCATTCCAATTAATTTTTGTTACTTTTTTGTTGAAATGCACAGTTTCTTTTGGTAACATTTCGTCAAGTTTGTTTGTTATTTTGTCCAGTCCGCAGTCTACAGTGGTATTATCGTCTGCAAAGCCACTGTAGCTGCCGTAGTCGTTTATATTCACGTTTTCCAAACTATCGCAACCTTCTTCAATGTTTTGGTAATGCATCAGCGATCTGTGCAGCGGAGAAAACTCACCCTTGTTACTTACGGACCAATTTTGGTTGATATATTCCAGCAAGTTTTTTGAATTTTTTATGTTTATTCCTTTCTCGGCATTGTTTAAAACGGATTTAAAACTTCGAAAAGCGTCATCTAGTGTTCGATATTCGTCACCTTTCGCCTCGTGGTCTTCAAAAAGATACCGGACTTTTCTGTTGAAAACTTGGTGTTATACGTTATAACTGTTAATAATTCTTACAACAATATATTTACTCATTATACGGGTTAGTAGAGATCTTACTCCTGTCTACAAATGATTTCAGATTATTTTGTTCTGAACCGTGAATCCACTGAGCTCCGTTTTCATAATAGAAGCTGTCTGGATATTAAACTGATTTTATTGAAATTTGATATTTAGTCGATAATATTTTTAAAAGTTTTAAAGTAGCTGTCTTTCCAAATTTTGCTTTTAAATATTTTTTAAACCATTCTATGTACTTGTTATAGAACAATCAATAAAGTCAAAAATTGATTTCTACTTGACAACAAAAGTTAGATTATTAAGAAAAATAAGTTTACCAGTTTTAAAATTTTTATAAAACGTCTTCCTATCGAACTAGTTTTAGTAATGTAAAACTAATTTATGGTACAATATTTTTAAGAACCTAGTTTGATTATTTTAACCTTCAAATCTGCAGGTATTAATTCTGCCACCGACTCTGCCACGTGCTTCAAGTATTGTGACGTCACAATAAACTGACAAATTTACCGCGCACGAAAGCCCGCTGACTCCCGCTCCAATTATTATCACTTTCGCCTTCTGATCCGCTTCAGTCATAGTTTCATAAAAACAAAGCTTTCAAAAAATAAAATCGTAATGTTTAAAACCTTGTATTAGTTTATTTGTAACCGAAAAAGTGATTAAATTTGCGAAATGTTTCTATTAATCCTAACCATGCAAAATATATCATTACTCTTCGTATTTTGTATATTCTAGTTAGCTATTAAGAAAACATAATATTGATTGATTACTAAGGTCTCCCATAAAAAAATATTGGTAAATCAGTAAAAAGAAGCTATACAAAAAGCTTATTAATATAAACAATTACGTTGTAAAGTAACTACTCTACTTCAGTACTTTTTTTAAAAAAGATCTATACAGATTTTAAATTTACTATTTAAGAAATTAAAACTAGCTAAACAAAAATCGATATTGGACAATTTTTTTTCTAGTAAAAAAATGCATTTTAAAAGTTCTATAATATTTAAAAAACTTTATTTTTCTTTTGTAACTTACTTTTACTCAAATATCTCATTCACATAATGAAAAATTTATAAAATAAAAATGTACTTTTGTTTAAACTTAACTGTTGAACTTTAAATTTTAAAACAACTCAAGCAATTTTGGTCTAAGAAGTTTTTTTAAAAACTGTTTAAAAGATTGATTATAGAATAAAATTTTAGAATTTTAGCCAAACTATGTGTTAACTTACTAAATCTTGTTTAAAACTATTTAAGTTTAAAAAATAATCAAGCATTTGTATCTTGTCAAGTTATTTAGAAGAGTATCATTAGTTGTTTAATTAAGATTTTATTTTTAATTGAGACAAGTTATGAAAAATTTAATTATTTTGCTTAACTTTTTGAACAAAATTATGTATCGTAAAATAAACATTTTTTAAACAAGTATATGCAAGCCTTCATTTTTTTGACTAAAACGATTATAAAACAAATGATCGTGTTTTTTTTTTTAACATGTCGACAATTTTCATTGCTTGACTATTATAAACGTATCTAAAATAAAAGTTATCGAATGATATCAAAGGTTTTCTATTTTGAAACACTTCAAACACGTAAAAATTTAAAAGAAATCTATAAATAAATTAACAATATTACTTATAACTGTAATATACAAACATGCATTTGATAAACTTAAAGATTACTTTTTCAACAAAATAATAAAAAAATAATAATAATACTTTAGTTTTCTTACCTTAGATATTTTATATTTAACTAATCTACTGCGATTTACTGCATAAAAAAATAAACTAGTCTGAATATTTAAAAAAAAATTTTAGCGTTTTGACAAAAGTATTTTATATTTTTTAAGTTTAATAACTTTTAACTTAATTAGTTAAGCTCTTAAACACTTAAACATGTCACAAATGCAATTTCAAAATGTGGTTGGCTTTTTTTCTTTCTGTTGTCTAAAGCATAAAATTACTGTTACTTAAAGCTTTAGATCACGTTTCAATTTCTAACAAAACTTTTGATTTTTTTTTAAGTTTTGCTAAAAAATTTGTGTCGTACATTAATAAATTTAATAAAAAAAATATTGTAACAAAAACTTGACAAATATAAATTACCAATAATTTTTTTTTGTATTAACTTTTTTTTTCTAATTTAGTTTCAAAGTTTTAAAAAGAGTATGATTACTGTTATCCAAGTTTAAATTAAAATATCTCAAGTTAACAAGTTGGTTTTACTGTTTTTCTGAAATTCTCAAAACTCTAAATAGATGAATAACCAAACATTTATAAACATAAAATTTTGTAACAATTTACAACTTAGTTCAGTTTTTTTGTAACAAAAAATAGTAAATTTAAATGATATATTTCTGTAAAAAAAACTGCAGCTATAAGTATTTATTGACATAAAGTATTTAAAACTGCTTAAAGTTTTTTATTTTGGTTATTCTATAAAACTTTCAGTAATATAAATTAAAAAGTATTTATAGTCATTAAGTAAGTATATTTAGAGTATGACATAATATGACAAAGCAAAGTTATAAAATACAGTTTTATTTTAACACATTTATAAGAATAGTTTATAGAATTATATAGTTGGCCTTGAAAATTATTATCAGAAAAGTTAAGTAGAATTTATTTGAAGTATACAAAAATTTTGTTCTATCAAAATCAAAATGGTTTTATACTTTTAAAAGTTTCTTAGTTATTATTCAAACTCCTTCAAACGTAAATTCATATCGAGCTTTTTTTAAAGATATAGTACTGTTTACGACTTATTTTAAAACTATTAAACAATTCCATACTTCAAATAACTTAGGTTAATTTACAAAAGTTTCACTTTTTTTTTGAATAAAAAATATCAGACACTGAAAACAAAAACATATAAACTTTACAATATATTTATTATTACAAAGTGCAAGTTTTTTAAATCAAAAAAATACTAAGACAATATTTCGCCCTGTAGTGCTCTTGAATTATTATCAATTTCTTAAAAAAATAATACAAACGTGTATGAAGACAGTAAACCTAAATTAAATTTACAAACTATAATTTTTAAAATAATAAAAAGGAAAAAAAAGACAAGTGAAAAGCTAATTCGGATAATACTATAAAACAAGTTTCAATAGTTATATTTAAATTGTTAAAAGTAGTTGTTTTTATTTTATGTTATTTAAAAGTGTAATTGAAGTTAATCAAACTGTCTTAATAAATAAGATCAGAAAAACTTGTTAATAAACTCAAACTTTTTTTTAGCACTTAAATAAAAACCTGTAATACTTTTTAATATTATTTTTGAAGAGCATGCACAAGTTGAAGTTTTGTTCAATAATTTTGTACAAATAGTGTTATGCAAAAATATGAACTTGAACTATGAGCTGTTATACCTTAGACGCTAACTGAAGTAATGTTTATTTATCTTGTAAATATTACTTTACTTTTAAGTTTAGAGTTATAACTAATAATAATTAATAAATTTATTTTGAACAAACATTTTATTTTTATTTTTAGTATCTTTTATCAGAAGTAAAAGTTATCACGAGCAACGTTTACAAAATATTTTATAAGTTAAATGTTTGCTCTATAAGTTAAGATTTTTTCTACATAAAAACAATAACAATAAATGTAAGTATTTGTTTGATAACAAATTTAGATTATATTGTTTGTTTTTTTTTTCAATTATTGACTATTGCTTAAACCATTACGCATACAAACTTATTGTTGTACAACTTACAGATATTATTTCACTATTTAGAATGTTATAAAGAAACTGTTTTTCGTTTCTATGTTTAAATTATTTGATGTATAAAAATAATATAATTCATAACTAGAGACATTAATTATATTAACTTATGTGTATTTATAAATGTTGTGTAATAAGCATCATATAACTGTTTACTAATTATTTTCAAAATTATCAATTTATAACTGTTCATTTTTTTTTTGATTATGCCAGCTTATGAAGTATATAAATAGAAATTTACCGAAAAAAATAGTTAGCTTGTCAAAACTGTGAGCATTAAGGGAGAAAACTGTTTTTTTTTTATTACATAAGTTATAATTAAGCATAAAATAGCGCTTTCTTATGATATATTGTTTATTGAACAGTAAAAAAGCGCTTAAAAAGTTTGGTCTAAGGACATGGTACACGAAAAACCTTTTCGGTTATCAAGTCGTACACCACACTTTACTAACTTTGTTTTAAGAAAGCTAAGAAATGCTACATGTCTTCAAGTAGACTTTTTAATGTTTATCTTACTACTAAACTGATCTGTTGATTTTATTTAAAACTAAATTATCTAAAAAACACCATTGATCTAAAACCTATTTAATTTTTAATTAATTTATACCCCAAAAGAACATATAGGTTTAACAGCGGAACGGGTCAGAAAATCACGGCGTCATTTAACATGGAGTATTATAGTTTATTATAATTTTAGTTTATTGAACACCAAAAAAAGACGTTTAAAATATCTGGTTCTAGGACCTGGTGCACGAAGAACCTTTCGGTTATCGAATCGCACACCACAGATACCTTTTAACGTCTTTTCCAGGACAGTTAAGTGACACTGCATGGTGTTACATTTCAGCACAGAATGAAACTTTAGCACGGAAGTTATTTTGCACGATTCTTTTATTATAACTTTTGTACTATTATGTTTTATAATCTAAAAACTAATTATGCAAGATGCAAACTAAAAATTAACAAGCTTTTAATGTGTTACAAGTTACTTTAACTTTAATATAGTACAAAAAAACATTAACTTTAAACTTATAAAATAAAAGTAAATTTACAAATTTTAATAACTCATTTTACTGTAAAACTTTGACGAAGATATTTTGAAACTTTTTTTAATATATAAAACTATTTTTGTAAACTTAGCAACATATAAGATATAAAGATTTTTTTATTTTAACAAGCTTGAAGTTTAAGCTTAAATTTAGAACAAAAGGTATGAAATATGTATATTGATAAAAATTTGCCTTAGTTCTTTTAAAGCTCTGATAACTTGATGGCTATTAAACTTACTTATTCCACTTTTAAAACGTATATAGCTTTAAATACCGTAATACAAAAAAAATCTTAAGCTCCTTAGATTTCTAAGTCTTTTAAAATTTATATTGAGTCTACTACAATGGTTAATAAGTTGTTGTTTTTTTCTATATGTTTAGATTTTTTGTGATATTATAAAACTTGAAGAAACTACTTAATTTAATGTCCTATTAGTAAAGACATTACAAAGAATATTTTTAAAACGATACTAAGAATCATATTTTGCATTTATCAGTTTGTTAAGCTTTAAAACTTTTAAAAAATATAATATTGTACAATTACAGACATTTCAAATGATTTTATGACTTAAGAAGGTTTGCTAAACACAAAAAAATTAAAAAAACAAAACTTTATATTATTAGATTACACAATATTATACTTATAACTATTTACAAAGTTTCTAAAAGAACTGTTAGGTAAGTACTATTTCCCCTGAATTAACATTTTGAAGTGACTAAAATGCGTATTCAACAGGATTCTGAGTGAATACAGTTCAGATTTAAACAATTCAGTTATTAACTGAACTGTTTTTTTATTTTTTGATTAAAAAGAATCGATCTTTTCTAAGTGAAGCTACATGCAAAGATTACCGTCTGTGCTAAATTGTCACTTCGTGCAAAAGTGACGCCGTGCTCAAGTTACACTTCGTGCTAAAGTGCAACTCCCTGCTAAGTGACACCGTGTTAAAGTGTCACACTGTGTTAAAGTTTAACTCAGTGCTAAAGTGATGACCCGTGCTAAAGTGACGGTATGCTTTTCTAACAGCCTAACAAAGAACCTTTCCAGGTAGCTTACCTTGTAACAATCTAATTTAAAATAATTTAGCTAAAACAATATGTATAAACTTGTAGAAACTGTTTTTGTAAGTTTATTTAGTAAGTCACCGTTGCAGTGAGGCTAGAGCATCTGCTTCGTAGGATAGACATCAAATGTTTCAATGAGTTGCAAAAAACTAGACAAGCTAAGTGCTATTTTGTTATTTTCAATCACTTGCATGAATGTTTACCGTTTAGTTTTATAAATAGGAAATTTTAATATTCTGTATTCATACATAGACGAGGATGTGTGCTGTCCAGACAACTAGAAAATGTTGGGTCTCAAAAAATATTCAGTACATATAGTGATCATTATTTTATT
Source organism: Thalia democratica (assembly GCF_965202585.1). Classification (NCBI taxonomy): domain Eukaryota; kingdom Metazoa; phylum Chordata; class Thaliacea; order Salpida; family Salpidae; genus Thalia; species Thalia democratica. The sequence continues at coordinate 9,498,964 of NC_139173.1, read as the reverse complement.
GAAAATTGTTAGTGTTTTATTGACGAAGATAAAACAGTGTTGCCAAAGGTAATTATTAATTTTTTCAAGGTTTTTAAAAAACAAGTTTTCCGGTCACCTTTCAGTATAAAATTAAACTTAAGTTAAAAAATTGTCTTAAATAGTATAAAAGCAATGAAAAGATACTGTAAAGCTACTTTAAATGTGTCATTTATAGAATTTTTTTTTAATAATATATTTTTTTTAATCTTTTTGATAGAATTTAGTATCTTCTAATCGAAGTTTTGTTACTTAACATGTAAACTTAGTTTAAAATTCCAGGTTTTTCTAGGTTTATTAGTGATTTTTGTTCAAGTTCAAGTTTTTTTTTTCAAAGTTTCTAAATTTCCAGGTACTTTCAGTTTTTTTACCTAAACTGTCGATTTCCAGGTTTTTCAAGGATTCTAGTTATTTTGGCTACCCTTTTAAGATATTCAAAATATCCAATAATTATTTCTACAAATTACACCAGTTTTTAAACTAGGAAAAATCTAAATCTATTAATAATTCAAATGTTCAAAGTTTTCATAGCCTTTGTGAGTTTTCAACAACACTTCCAAGTGTAACATTTATCAACCTGTAAAGTCTTAAAGCCTAAAAAATATATAACGTAATATAATTGAACTTAGAAAGTAATGAAGGGGTTTATAAGCTTTAAATATTTTTAAGACTAGTTTTTATAGGAACGAGTCAAATATGCACGAAGACAATTTTGCACGAAGGGTCATTTTTGCACGAGAAGAAAAAATAAATTTCAACCCGTGCAAAAGTGTCTTCGTGCTTGATACCTACTTGTTTCCTGTTGTTTAATTTATGAGTATGTAAGAAACACAGGTACAATTTGTTAAAGAATTTCATTGGTTATGAGTAGAAACATGAATATTTTGATGTGATACATAATTTGTTGGACTGCTCTCATTATATGATTCATTAAACTTTCAGTCAACAAATAAATTCAACTAACTACAAATAAAATAATTTAACTGAATTATTAAGTATATATTTACAGTTTGAATTAACAGTTGTTTTAAATTTTTCTTTACTGTAGTTTGCATTGAAAATCTAGTTTAAGATTTTCGGTTTTTGATTTGTATTTTGTGACATACGGAGTACTACGCTGTTTAAAATATGTACTTATACAAGTTTTTCTGTAAAATATCAAGCGTAGGAGCCAAGCTATATTTAATTTTCAATTTTTTGTAATTTTATTCGCTTTTTTTAGATAATATTATGTATTCCAAACGTTTTATAATGACTTTTTTAGAAAACCTAAGTAATATTAATTGATAAATACTAAAATACTTTTTTTTTTTTCTGTGTAAATACTTTCAAGTGTATTGGATATTTTTACTCATAGAAGTTGTTTTATAGTTCACGAATTGTTAACTAAAGTTTACAATTACTAAAATATCGTTAATTATTGAGTACTCTAAAATAATGTTTTTGATAAAACAAATATCTTAGTTTTCCAAATCTAAACCAAGTAACAAAAATTTTTGTACAATATATATTTATAAAAAAACTTGGTTAGATTATTTATTTAATTTTACTTGCTTAAAAAGCCAGATTTACTGTTTTAAGTACATTTTTTACCAAGTCAGTAATTACTTACATTCAATTGTTTTTATTTTTACTAAAACAATGTTTCACTTAGTTTAATCAATTTAAACGAGGTCTCTAGTTGATTATAAAAAGTTTAATAATAAAAATAAATTTTAAGGAAAACTTTAGTCAAAACTTGAAATAAAACTAGCAATTGGGTGTAAAAACAAGCAAAAAAAACTTGTTAGAAATTTAGAAGATTTACAATCTTTAAACTAATAAGCGAATTCATGTTAAAGTCATGCAAGTTTTCTCCAGGTTTTTAAAATTTCGTTTAGGATTTTAAAATTACATATTTTAGGGTTTATTTTTACAGGGTTGCCACTCACTTTTGGCAAACTTTCTCCAGGTTTTTAAAAGTATTTGTTTTTGGGTCACTTTTTAGTTTAACTTAACTTTAAGGTAAAAAACTGTGTTAAATAGTAAAAAAATTGAAAATATACTGTAAAGCTTCTTCCAAATGTATTTATAATAAAAAATATTTTTGATGATGAAAAAAATTATCTATACGATAGAATTTTCATGTCAAATAGAAATTTTACTACTTAACATGTAAAAATTGTTCAAAATTCCAGGTTTTTCTTTTTCTTTTCAAAGTTTCTCAAATTCCAGGTTTTTTAGTCTAGTTTGTCAAATTCCAGTTTTTTTGGCAACCCTGAATAAGTGATTAAAACTACTCTACAGCGTTCGTAAGCTAAAATTTAGGCTGACATTATCTCGACCTTTCTTGGTTAGTGCTCATTTTAGCTCAATAGAACTTGATAAAACGACATAACCTAATAGATTAGTTGTAACTATGTAGCCTACTAATAATTGAACTTTTGAATATAATGTTTTCGATTTTTAATTAGATATAGCTTTTTCGCCGTTTTAGTTTGCGCCCTCAAAGGAAACTATTGTTGCCTCCGACTTTGACCGACTGCATCTCAAAAATTATTTTGAGATTTTAAAATCTGTAAGAAGAATCTTGTAGCTTGGTTAAAACTCTATAAAATAAGATTAAATTGTGAAAAAAGTGAAATACCCCACTGATTTTTCCAAATTCTAGGATTTTCCAGGATACCAGGTTTTTTAGCAACTCTGTTTGTAAAATACTAAATTAGCCTGATTGTGTGGCAACTCTAAACTTGGTAAAACTCTGTTTGTTTAAAATTTGTAAAATCAACTTATTTGTTTAAGAGTACTTCAATAAATTATATTACATAGCTGCCTTATAAACATACTTTAAGTACACATAAATACATATCGCATTCATAATATCAACTTCTTTATTAAAGACTTTGAAAAAATACTTAAGAATCAAAATAAAACATTTTTAAGAAGAACAAAGTTTAACTGAACATATACAAAATTTGAATTGCTACATATTGTATAAAATGTAAAAAGTATTAGAAGCTTTCTGTTATTAAAATCTTACCCAAAATACTTTGTTTTTCTATTTATAACAATTTTATAAACTCACAAAAAAAGATTACCTACTTAACAAAACACACAAAACTTTGCAGTTATTTTTTAATTTAAGTTATTAATTTTACAAATTATAAAACACTCTACAATTGATATTTTTCATATAGAAGAGCTAGGTATATTAAATTTATTATTAGACAATGTAAAGAATTTTTTTAGAAAATAAAACCTTAAATTGAACTGCTTAACACAAAAAGATACATTAAGCCTTTTTAAGCTTGTATAATTCTAACAATCAAAAAACAAATAAGAATTTACTAAGATAAAAGAAACTAAACTTAATAAAGAATTTAAAAAGTATAAAAATTAATAAATAAAAGTTCAAAACTGTCAGTTTTAAACAACCAATTTTAGGTAAATGTTTTTCAAACCCAAGCATTTGTTATGAGTATCTAATAACCTAAATGAATGAAATAAATTAGTTCAAAACTTTTTGTGTTTTTTGTTATTGAAATTGCCATCACCGCCACCATTCTTCCGCTTCTTGATTTTGCTTTGAAACTTTGGTGCGAACCTGGCTTTGAAATTGTTGTGGAGTTCCTTCAGGGTGGGAACCTGCTCATCCAACGCCATCGTGATCTTCACCTTATTCGAATCCTTCAGAGCGAGTTCGTCACCGAAGTTCGACTGCATGATTTCAACCGCTTTCTCAGCTAAATCCTTTGTCAACATAGCAATCCATCCTATTATTTATGGCAATTTATTGCATATATTTGCTTGAAATCGAGCTCAACAACTTTTTAGATTGAGCTATTTATTCGTTCATTTTAAAAACAACTATATATTTATCAATTTAGCAAAAGAAATCTAGCTTTTTTTATAAGTTTGAATTCCTATTATAATTTTTAGAAGTAGAAGATTTGTAAAAAATTATTTTTTTTAAGTGATTTTTGTCTTTCAATTAAAAATATTGTCAGATAGTCTTATAAAAACTATAGAGAAAATAATTAAAAAAATATTTTTGGAAGCTTTTTTTAATAAAAAAACTTTGAGGGGTGTCCACTATGTACTACAAACATCTTACCAGTAGAAGTATCTTGTATTCTGCTGAAAGCTTTGAACTTGGGGGCTTCAATAACTTGAAAGAGGGCTTTCATGTCATTGTGGTTGATACTTTCGTCATCTATTCCGGTCAAGTACAAATATGCGGTCGTGTCAACAACTTCTTCTGGCACCTAGTGTTAGAATAATATTGTAAGCCACAGTCAATTAAGTTTTGTTAGGTACAAGAAACTTTTATTAAAATGTTGAAAATTTAATGTATGTGTATTTAAGTATAGAACTATCCTACTAAAAATAAAATAGCTTTTATATCTAATATTTAGCAAGACTATTAAATTTTTTAATGTGATTTTTTTTAACTAACTGTATTTAAACACAGCTTGTTATATTTTTACTTAAATAATCAACTTTGTCTACAAATCACAACAAGTACCAACTTCAGTTGTTTCAACTTTGTTCACTTTCTTATTCTTTTTTTCTTTTTTCTTTTTTCTAGCTAAGCTTTTTTGATTTCTGACTCTGAAATTATTTAAAAGTTAAAACCTTAGCTTTATTTTATCGAAATACTCACACTGTATACATATAGGTTTAATTAAATAATTATTTATATTTTTTTATTAAATTAACAAAAAAATAATAATGTACATGAACTTGTTCTAATTAATGTTTTTAATAAACTTATATATAGAACTAAATTAAATACGTCAAGTTAAAAAGATTATTTCAAAAAGTATTGATTTGTTGAATTACTCTTAAATAATTTTTTACAATAATGTTTTATTTTTTTTTCTAAAAACAAAAAACTTTTTCAAACTTGCAATAATCAGTCTTAGAAACTCTATTCAGTTGTCTGTCCTTGTATGTGACCATGGGTGTACTGAGAAATTTGTCCGCGGCTTCTCTCTCCTTGTAAGTGACGAAACCTGATCCCTTGTGCAGCTCTCCCTTGTGTACGTCTTGAAATCTGTTGAGTTTCAACCCGTCTACTGGCCCGTACTCTTCTAAAAATGAAGTTATCTCTTCAATTGTTTCCGTACCTTGAAAAAACAATTGAGTTTATTGTACTTAAATTCATATTTTTTTTAATTACTATGTTAAAGTTTTAGTTTAGGTTCTGAATTTTTTTATATCCTTATCTGGCCGGGTCCTATTTTAAAACTAACATCTGGATCAGGATTGGGCTGGATCCTAATGTAATAGACCCAGTAGATGACCAAAATTACTTTATTTGTTTCAGCTCTTTCAAGATTTTATATTCAAGTTTAATACTATATTGCTTAAAAAATTCTATAGCAGTGGTCTTCACAGGGCGCTCAAAATTTATTTTGGGGTGCATAAGAATTCTAGAGTGCATGAAACTCTAATTGAAACTCACTTTAGTATTCCAGAGTTGATTATAAAAAGCAAAAAAAGTCTTAGGCATTTTAGGGGAGTTTTCAAACTTGTACTTATTTGAGCCTGGGTTGCACATAGTTTTTATACTATTCTAGTTTAGGGTGCATTCTGTTCCCCACGAAAATAAAACTTTGTAGTGGCAAAGTTTGTGTGTAAAGGTTAACTTTGCAGTAAAAACTTTTTCAGCTCGACTAATCATATAAGAAAACAACACAAAAAATTAAATTCCTAGTTACTATCAAAATTGAGCTAACATAGAAAATGCTAAACATTATTCTGTCTAGAAATTTAAAAAAAGTTCATTATGTAATTTAAAATATTGAATGTTTATTGTTAGTTAGGGATTTGGTTCTGCATACCTCAACTATTTACATAAAATGAAGATATACTTTCATTCAAATTCAATCAAGATAAAAAAAATTAAGACAATTCAAATTATACTTTAAATTGTAGCTTGTAAATTTAGAGAAATCAATTTTTTTTTATATTACAAAATAAGAAAAAGACAATCCGTAATAAGAAATAATTGAATAATATTAAGTTAAAATTAAATCATTATTTATAAACAAAAAATAAAATAAAAAACACTTATTCTATTTAAACTTAAAACTTAAATTTAACTCAAACTGACATACCTGGAAAGCCACTGACCATGACAGTTCTTAACTTCTGGTCAAGTTGATACTCTTCATTGTTTTCAGGCAGTGGTTTGCTCGGACTCCTTCTCACTTTCATTTCTTCCAAATCAACCTCAAGAAGGTCGGCATCAACTGAATGCTGGTTCAGGGCTTGAAGCAAGTTTTCTGGTTTTTGGTGGCACATTTTGCCAAGTTGCTTGAAATTAAGCATGGTTGCAAATGTAAACCAGCCATTATTAGCTGCTGCATGGTCCTGTTTGTATAGTTTGCTTTTTTCATATAGTAATTTTAAACGTAAAACTACATGTTTATAAGAAAGCAATAAAATTTATTTATTAAAAAAAACTCATATGTTACAGTTCAGTACTTTTTATATTATGCATCTATCTGTTCAGTGCACAGTGTATTTTGAAGAATAAAAAATCACCATTTAGTTCAGGGTTTTGAAGAATCATTTTTATTAACATCCCTTGGCAGAAATTTAAAAACAACTATAGCCATTTAATAGATGTCGCCCCAGTTAAATACCCATTTTCTTTTCAATTCTGTTACTAATGCCCTAGGATAGCTAAAACCACCCCTAAAGGAATGGTATTTCCCACTTTAGGAAACCCTGAACTAGTCGTACACAGATACTTTACAACAACAAATTGCCATCAATATTAATTACAGATTTTAGAATGTGTCTAATTACAGATTTCAATTTGAAGAATATGAAACAATTTAGTAAATGAACATAATAAAAATATTATATATTACAAAGTCAAGTAGTTCTAAATAGATATGAGTAAAATTTTTGGTATCAAAAACGAATAATCATAAATAAATAAATATAAACAAATTAATGATATATTCCACTTAACAAAAAATAAGGTCTTCTTTAAATTTTTCAGGTTAAAAATTACTAGTAAGATTGTGTTTTGAATATTAGACTTTTTTAATTTTCAAAAATAAGTACTTTTTTGAAGTTTTATTTCTAATAAATTTTTATCATTTGTTGTTAAAGTATAAAAATTGCCTAAAGAATAATTTATGAAAACTTGAAAAATCTGGCTTAATGAAAAAAAAAATTGTATTTTTCACATCTATAAAAAATCATATATAATATTTGCACTGTAAGTTTTTAAACATAACTATTATATTGTAAAGCTTAAATGAAACTCTGATTGAAAACCCGATTACCTCTTTGAGAAGATACCCTGATATTTAAATACAGAGCAATTAAATTAAATAAATTTTATAAAAGCAGAAAAATCAGAACAGTTTTTTTTTTAATGTGTTGACTTTAAGACATAGGGGAGTAAACCACTTTTTTTACAGTTTGATATTATTTTATTGAGTTTTAATTGAGCTAAAAATTGCTTTTGAGATACAGCCTGTTTAAATTGGAGACTACAATAGGTTGCTTACGGGAGGTGCAAACTAAAAACACAAAAAAAGACTATTTCACTAAAAATCTATCTCCTCTTTAGTTTGAAATAATTACCTTAAACTTTCAATTACCTAAAACTTGAAGAAGATTGAATGAAAAATGAAGAAAGAGATAGATTTTTAGTGAAATGGTCTTTTTTTGTGTTTTAGTTTGTGCCTTTCAAAAGGAACCTATTGAGGTCACCAACTTTGATTGCTCATATCTCAAAAATTTTTTGAATTTTTTCAAGCCGTAAAAATGTCTGATAGCTCAGATAAAACTTTATAAAATAAAACCAACTTGTAAAAATCAAGGTGAACCCCCCCCCCCTATACCCTTAAATAAAAATTAAAATAGTTATGCTAGATTTAGCTTAGTTTAAAAATAAACAATGATTTAAATATCAATGGATAAGTACTTTTTTAGCTTTTAAATTATTACTAATGATTTCAATTAATATTAACTACTTAATTAAACTTTGTTAAACTATCTAATGTAAAAAATTAATTTAACATACAAACAAAACTTAAAATATAACTTTTACGTTATCATAGACATAAAAAAATATTATTTTTTGGTATAGAGTGTATAAAAATCTGAATTCTTCTATGTATACTACTAACATAAATCAATAAAAATTTAAGGTTATATATTAAAACAGATTCCTGCGTTCTTTTCAGCATGTTGTTATATCCTTGAAAATTGTTTTAATTTTACATATAAAGTTCTTATTCTTGTATATTCATAACAAACTGATCATGTCATCTAATGTATTAACTTCAGGGTTAACCTTAGTGGTTTGATTCTATGGAAGGATTGTTTCATACATTTAAAGCTTATCTTTATCTTAAATCACTAACAGTATGACTATAGACTATAGATATAAAATGCTATCACACTTTTTGTTTACAGAAAGCTATGAAGGATATATTTCTTATGTTTAATAAAACTAGCAACAAGACAGATAGTTTTATCAAAAATTCAAAATGAACACTGTAAAATTAACTAAAACAAAAAAGTAGACCATAAGTTTGCTGTAAAATATCAAAATATTTATCCTAAACCAGCTAAAACTAATTTAAAACCTAAAAAACTAGCTTGAGTTTCTCAAAAAAAAACACAATTTTACCTGAAATTTCAAAATATCAAAAAAATAAAACAGGCTTGATAACTTTTAGGTTTTCAAACTAGCCTGAGTTAGTTTGAGTGTGGCAACCATAATGTGTCTTACTTACTGGATATTTGATTTTTTTTTTTCACAAATAAAACTTGCCATTCTAATTGAAAAGTTATATTGTTTCATCTTCCAATCATAAAAGACCTGCTATCAGTCAAAGTTGGGTTATAGCAGTTTTCAAAACTTTTTCATGTACAACATATAGAACACTAAAAACAAAGACAAACACAGTGATGAAACAAAATGATAAATAAATCAATAATATACATGATTCATTCTGGTTTCATTATCTACTTTTATCTTTCCTTAAATCTTTTGTAGATAAAAGATTACCATTTGTCCTGGTAGTATTTTTAGCAAGCTTATCAGTGCCAACATTTCAGTTCTTTAATTGTGCTTGCAGACCTAGTAAAAAATATTATGGACTACAATAGATGTGTCTGCAAACTACCACCTTGTACACAGAGAATTTGAGAATTGCTGGTCAGCCATCCCCAGAACAAACCAGCAAAGTTTGCGAGTGGTAAAGTACGTAGTGATCTTAACTTTTCTTTGTTGATGATCTTTCTTAAACCCCTAATACTAAGGATAAAATAGAGGTATTATAGGAGAAAGTGTTTATTTGTTCAATAGCAGAGTACTGCTTATACAGAAACAATATATATTATACTTTCAGCAAATACTTAGCTCTTGGTTATTCTTAAAATTAATTTTGCCTTAATTCAGGCAAATGTGCCTGAAACTAGTTAGAAAATTTCTTTTGGCATTCAATAATCAGGATGGCAATTATGTTTTAACAAAATGCTTAAAGGTTTTTTTATAGACTTTTTAAAGAACTAATTTTGGTTTAAAACTAACTTAAGTCAGAAGATGCTTTCAAAAGTGCAAATAACAGAAAAGATACTGTAATGCTACTTAAAATATGTTTTATATTTAAAAATTCACTGAATAAAAAAAAACAATGTTAGTTAATATATATTATCCAAATTATATTTTTTCTAATATAAAAATTTTTTAAACTCCATACTTTTAGATGACTTTTGTACCAAACTCTAGTACCAAACGCAAACAATATCAAATTCCTGATATTTTCTGGCCAATATTTTTTTATTCAGAATATTCCAGGTATAATGGCTACTAAATAATGCTTTTGAAGCAGTACTTGAGCAAAAGTATGTTTTTTCAAGTTTTTTTTTCTTGCTTTTAATCTTGATCAATGGTAGAATACATTTTCCTGAGCAAGAACTTTAGTTTTTTATGGTAAGGTCAAAATCTGATTATGATACCAAAATATACTTAATTATAGGTTATGTAATATGACCAAAACCAAGTATATTAAATTTTAGCATTTAGTTATTTTCTTTTTTTTTTGTTTAGTCAAAATGAAAATATAATAAAATTATATAGTAATATAATTTAAATAACACTTTTCATTGAAATTATGTTAATTTGGAAGAAAAAGTTTAGTGTAACTTGAAACATATTTTTAAGCAAAATATTTGCATTTGACAACTCTTTTAATTTAAACTTAAAATTATTATTCTTATAGTCATTACAAAATTATGACATTTACTTTATTAATGTTTTATTAACATCACTATTACAATATTGGTACTTTGTTTAATTTCAAGTACATTGTAATTCATGACTAACATCATTTTATTGATTAAATTTGTTGTATGATACAACTATTCAGGGTTGCTTCACACTCAGAAGAGTCATAATTTAAGTTTTTAAAAATCTCAGGATAATTTGGAATATTAAAAAAAAATTATTTCAGGCTGACTCAGGATAGTTTTGTTTGTTATAAAAAAATTAAGGATACTTTAGTTTTGAAAAAGTCTAGAATAGTTTGAATTCAGGTAAGTTTTGTTATAGATTTTGAATGAGATTTAGTTTTAATAATTTGTTATTTTATAACCAATTTTGTTGAAGAACTTGATTTTTATCAATTTTAAAAAGTTAAAATGTTTTTTAAGGAAAATTGACTCAGGAAAGTTTAAGGTTACTCAGAATCAGAACTGCTTAATTTTTTTTTTTTGAACTTTTTTTTTCAAGTTTACTAAAATTCTTCCAGGTTTTAAAAAAATAAGGTTTTCTGTCCATTTCAAGTAAAAATTAAATTTAAGGTAAAACTGTTATAAATAGTAAAAAAACACTGAAAATATATTGTTAAGCTACTTTAAATGTTTATTTTTATGAAAAAAAATTATTATAGTTTCTTTTAATATATACAATTTTTGAGTTTCATCAACATTTCATCACTTTATATGTAAAAATTTTCATAAGTTCCAGTTTTTAGTGGTTTCTGTTCAAAATTCAGGGTGTTTACATTTTTTTTTTTGAAACTGAAAAAATTCCAGGTTTTTTTGCTAAATTATCAAATTCCAGGTATTTTGCAACCCTGTTATAACAGTTTTTGGTCACTCAAAGAGTGGCAACCTTGTTTACTATTACCATTCAGTTTTATCCAAACAACTTTTTATTCCAAACAACTTTTATTAGTTTAAATTACACTCTAACAGGATTTAACTATTTTGACCGTTTATAATTGATTATTGATAGTATTCTTAAAACAAGTTTTAGGTTAGAAAGATAACTTTTTACATACAGTTTAAAGGTTACAGCTGATAAAGATTATTAGTGAAGACCACATGATCAGTTTTAAGAAAACATATAACAACTACTCTAAGTGTCCAAAAAAATGTCAAAGTTAAATAAAAATGTTAAGTAGACTGAGTGCAGGAGTATATTTCAATTAAATGCATTTATAATTAAGATTTTAGTAAATAAAATCTTAATGAATAAATGACATGATCAGTATATTAGAATAAGAACTCAATACAGTGCTTTAAAATATGCACATACAAAATGCATAAGAAATAAAGTTTGTTAGCTAAAAAGATTTTACTATAAATCTTAATAAGTATACTATTTAAACCTTCATAAATGTATCTTTAACCATATTAAAATCACTGAAATAATATTCAAGCTGCTTGACAATTTTTTTAAAGTCCAGTTGCATTTCAGTACTCATAATTTATTTTATTTTATAACACCAAATTATTTAAAACTCTCTGTTTATAAAATTACTTATTTTATTAACACTATTAACTTTTTAAAGTAATTGTGGAAATTATTTTTGTTTTCATTTTTTACTGTTCAGTATTCATACTGATAAAAAGAAAGTAAAGCTGGGCTTAATTTTTTAAGAAAATTACTCGCAACTCAAGCTGTTGCAAAAAATCTTCATCGGGCCGAGTTTGTTATTGTTTCAGTCTGTAAAAATGCATTTATAAAATAATAAGTTAGGCAATAATAAAGCTCTATCAGTTACAAATAAAAAAATTAAAAGTTTAGTTGTAACTTATAAATAAAAACTTTTGTTTTTATAGATTTAAAGTATTATGTTGTAACCAAAAATTAAATAGTTTGTAATTTTCACTTCTTCATACTTAAAATACTAAATTTTTATTTTTTTAAATGTATTATCTATATTCTACAACCAATTCCGAAGAAATATCAATAGCATTTTTTAACTAACAACAAAACTTTTGTTTGGCAAATTTATTATTTTTATGGTCTCAGTTAAAAACTTTTAAAAGGCAGACTTTCATTGCAGGTCAAATTTAAAAAAAAAAGATATTTTTAAAATCAATGATGACAGTTTTCTACCTTAGTTAAAGATATTTAAACTGTAATAGCTAACTAAATCTAATTAAAAAAAAAAGTTACATAATTAACTTACGTTTAACATAAGTTTTATAAAAAAATAAAGTCTGTTATTGAGCTAGCTACTAGTTAGTTATTAAATACAAACTAAGTAATTAAATTTATTTTATAAACGTTCATAATTCATATATTTAGTTGAAATTTTATTAGCCTTCTTCTACTTAACTTTTAAAATTTAACTTATTAAAGTTACACGAGCTTCTATTACTCTTTAGAAATTACAAAAAAATATTCAACCGGTGATTATAGCAACTTTATTGAAATAACTCAAGTTTTTATTTAAAACGCTTACAATTGCTATGCTAATAAGGTATCGAGTATGACCCACACAATGACAAACTAAGATAAAATATACAAGTGTAACGCAAAAACCATGAAAAATATCTTTAAACTATTTATCTTTTTTTGGTTCAACTTTTGCATGGTCGTTTTTCTTACTGCTTTCACTTGTTTTACCACAAATCCAGCTAAAATTATTACTAAAATAAATAAAGCAAGTATTAATTGCACAAGAGTTATTATAAATTAATTTTAATTATAAAATAAATGGTGTTGAAAACTTTCAAGAATAACTAATAATATCTTTGAAATATAAATTGTTAAATTGTTTTTTAAAAGTAAAGTTATAAGAAGATCCTTTTAAATATTTCAGGTTAAAATTTAGTAAATAAACTCTTTTTTTTGGTAAAAAAAATGAAACATGTCATTCTAAAATTAGTTTGAGAATAAATTATTTCAGCTTTTAAATTTAAAAAAAAACACCTAATCAATTTTTACTTCACGGTTTTATTTGCTTAAAATGTTTATTATATACTTGTCTTTCAACTTTTTTTTGTTTAGTTTGCTTTCTAAAATAAGAAAATTCAAGCTTTAGCAACTTAATTCAAACTATAAACGAAAAACAAGTTTTTTTTTTCTGCTTTTAAAAAGCCTTATTTTAATCTGACTTAAAATCGATAGTTTTTCAGCTTTACCAATAAATAAAAGAAAAACGAGTTTGTTTTCTAAATATTTTTAAACAATCAAGAAAATAATTGTTGATGTGCGAATAGATTTAAAATGATTAGAAAATAAAAACTTACTTTTTTATCACCAAGATGTAAGTGTACAAGCTAATACCGACGTATAAAACCATCATAAAGCCAATGAGAAAAGCTACAACTTTTTCCATAATCGATGGTTCCTTCTTTCCATCTGAATAATAAATATAATTATAAAGAAATAAATATTCCAGTCAATTTTTTAAAGCACAAAAAATAAATACTAATTTCACTTAATTTAACGTTTTTACTTAGTTTATTGTGATAAACGTGTGTAGAACTTTTAATATGTGTTATTAATTTCAAAATAAGTTTCTCTTAGATTAAATTAAATTTAATTACACAAAACAAAAATTATAAACTAAAATCACTGTTTAAAGAAAGCAAAAGCTTTGCATATGTGCTCAATATAACAGCTATTTTCTAATAAAACGTTTATAAGTATAAGTTTTTTAGTTTGTACTTGAAGCTAACTAAAAAATTAAGTGTGTATTATTTGTACAACAACAATGTTCATTTTATGAAAAAAAAACTTTGTAACTAGGATCTGGTGTACGAAAAAACCACTCGCTCACCGAATCATGGACCACTTGAATGAAATTTAAAGTCTTGTCAATAACAGCGCCAACTACAACGCCTGTTGATGGCTTTAAACTGTTTTTAATAAACACAACAAGCTAACTTCCACTCAAATTTTTTAAATAGTTTGACGCAGGGGCGTCGCATAGGTCGGAGCATTGGAGCAACGCTTCACTTTAAAAAGTAAAAATAAACTTGTTATAATATTATAAAATTGTTAAACTTATTATTTTCAACATAAGACTTTGTTTGAAGTTTGAACCCAATGCGTGGTATTTTTAGAACACTCTTCCAACTTAACTAGTTTTAAATTATATCAAATTAAGGTTTATTTTTATATACTTTTAAACATTCCGCTAACCGTAAAAAGTTGCCAATGATTGCCAGTAAATTTAAAACGACACTAACCGATGCTTACACGTAGAACTAACAATAACTATTGATAAATGGTTAGGCTTGTTCACACAACATTGAAATAACTTTGAAAAGCGGCTTGAAGCATTGTTTTACATTTTATAAGTTTTTGTTTTTACTTGTGAAATATTTGATATCATTTAGTATGAACTATGTCTTAATGCTTTAGTTTTTTTTAATACATATTACTTATTTATAACTATCAAAATTATTTTAAAAGGTTAGACTTAGAAACTTTTGAGTTATATTAAACATAACATCGGAAAAGTTCTTGCTGTAAATAGTTTATCCGTTGAAAATACTTATTTCTGTTTCGTTTATATAAAAGAAGTTGATAGAATTTATTAGTTGATATAATTACTAACCCATCACAACATCAATGGACAAGAATGCAAACCAATAACTATTAATTGAAAAAATTACTAGCAAATCACACAATTAGTTGATAAAATTACTATCCAATTACACAATTAATCGACAAAAATATTAATCAATCACAGAATTTATTGACAAACTTACATACAAATCAAGAATCTATTGACAAAATTATTAGCAAATCGGAGAATTTATCGACAAACTTAGTTATAAATCAAGAATCAATTGACAGAATTATTAACCAACAACAGAACTTGTCGACAACTTACTTACAAATTATAGAGTCAATTAACAAAATAACTAACCAACTGCAGAACTTTTTGACAAAAATTACTTACAAATATTATAACAAATGACAAAATTTCTAACCAACTTCAGAACCAGTCTTTTTTTCATTTTTTTCAGCTGAAGATTTTTTGAAGCCACTCCATATCACTATAATAAATTTTATTTTGTGAAGTTTATTTATCTTGAATAGTTTTTTACTTGAAAAATTATCTTTTAGTATTTACTGTTATTGCTATGCGTAGTTTTATCAACTAAGTAAAGTATGTCGGTAATTATGTGTATAGAGTTGAAGATTTAGAACTAATTTTATATTTAGTTTATTATGTGTGTTTAACACAATACAACCATAACTATGGTCTAATTTGTAGAAGCATTAATAATAAAACAAACAGCATTGTTGAAGAACAAAATACTTACTATAAGCGTTGAAAGCCACCCTGTAAAAGTATTAGTTACAGTTTATATTTCTTAATTATACAATTTTTAAATACTTTAAACATACAAAATCGTAACTTTTTGTTTTTACAACTTTAATAATGCAATATATTTGTTTAGTGTTACATGAAACGGATTGAATTACAATAATTTAAATAGTTAGTACTTACATCCAGAGAGCCATTGCAAATTTAATTGAATTTTTCCTTGTGAATTCCATACTTTCATGTAAGAAATACAAACTCTGTAAATTACTCTTTTAAAACACTATACAGTTTTGAATATCTTGTATTAAGACTACCTATTTTTAGAACGTGTTTTACGATGGTAATAAAAACATCTTAACATCATTGTGCTTTTAGAAATTCAAAACAAGCCTAACTAACTACAAAATAACAAAAATATTAATCTAAAAACAAATCAGCATCATAACGATATCCGAATAACTAAAATATAAGTAATCTAACTCGCACTCACAAATTTATAGTACAAAACTGATGAGTTGGAATTGAGTGTAATTTGAAATTTAATTCTGTGGTTTTTTGTTTGTTCTCTATTCATATAATTAAGTATATACAAGCTTAAAAAAAACGTCTAATTAAGTTTAATTGAATAAGTAAGTTTTCTAATATTTATTCGTTTCTAAGACTAATAACGTATCATTAAAAAAAAAAAATTAAACTCATTTTCTCTGATATTTAATTTTGTTCAATTCTAATTTATTTATTCTCATCTTAACATTATAAGTATATAAATTTAGCTTAACTGTTTCAAAAGATATATACAATAAGCACATTTTTAAAGTAAGATCACTTTTAGAATATAAAATAAACGATTGGTATTGATTCTTTTATACATACATATCTTAACTTTCGATAAATTTTGTTTTTTGATTAACCATTACAATGAAAAAATAAAAACTTTATACTTTTGTTTCATAAAATTAAATCGGTTTTAAATTTGACTATTTTAATTTTTAAATACACTAATAAAACCTGCAGAGATAACTTCTTACTTAAACACATTATTATATAATCTTCTTGCAAGGCTAATTACACTACGTACTTGTAAATATAAACTAACTATAAACTAACTTTTCGATAAAAATTAAACGTTACTAGATATAGCCTTAAGTACATTACAATTTTTATTTCTTTTGTTAGGTTTAAAAAGCTTCTGTAATTTGAATTCTTTTGTTAAAATTCTAACAAAAAAACATCACCTATCTTTTACCTTATAAGTATATATGATAACAATATGTTTCTTTAATAACAAAATTTGAACTTGCCTATATTTGGCTGATTCATAACTTATGTTCTATTTTAACAACGTAAATCAAATTATAACAGTTAATCAGAAGATTTTTGACGACAATAAAATAACAATTAAACATTATCATAAAAAAAAGGTCGACTGCTTTTCTTTTCAAAAACAAAATATCAAAATCTGATTTATACTTTTAATTTACCATATAAACTTTAAAGTGTTAGTCACAGAACTTGATAACAAGTTTTTATCGCGTTTACAAAAGTGTCTTGAATTTGCATTTGTTTTAAGTCTACTTAATACTTACCGCTTTCAATTTTTAAGTCGATTACAAAAAATTTATTTACTAAAATAATATTATATTACGTAATAATACACCATTAAATAAGCATTATACAAGAAACAGTAGAAACTAGAATTTCGAAACATGAAACTTAAACAGAAACAAGCGAAAGCTACGCAACTGCCACAAATGTTCGTAGATTAGTAAAGTTAACGGTAATTTATTTTTCTAGTAAATATTTAAGCTATTCAATTTGTACCGCGTAGTGTCATTTTCTACCAGCTTTCAAAAGCAATTTAGTATCTAGTCAGAGCTTATATTCCTGTTACCATAACCAGACATGGTAACAAGCGTCGCAAATTAGATATATAACTATCAAAAAATCCCCGACAGTAGGATTTTTTAATCTCAAGTGTAAGTAAACTTTTAAAAATACTTGTAATAGTTAATTTCTAGTCTTAAAATAGGTTTTCTTATTCTGAAGATATCAAAATTAATTTAAGCTTAAATCTTTTCAGTTTCCTCATATAAAAGTTTGATTAATATTAAGCCACAAATTAATACTATATAGTTATTTCTTTATAAAAATTCAGACTATAATTTACAACTCTCATTTGTGGACAAAGCATGCTTAAAACAACACTCTTTTTGTATACTGTAAATAAGACATTAAAGTATTTATTTAAAATGTTGTCTCTAACTTTTATTGATTAATAAAGATATTAAAACATTTAAGTTTAATTTACCTTGAAGAATTTGTGTATTTAACTTTATAAAAAACTTAAACAAAAAAAAACCATAGTTAATAAATAACAATGTTGAATAAAAGATTAAGTTACATGAGAAAAATATATTACATTTAAAAGTTTTTCTATTCTTTTTTTAAAACTTTAAGCTAAAAATAATTTACTTCATTTTTGTTATTGAAAAAATGTTAAGGTAATATGTAAAAATATTATTATAAACTGTTTTAGTTTTACAATCAATGTGTTAAAATTATTTTGGGACATTGTAAATTGAAAATTATGTAATTTAAAATTATGGTAAGTTTATAACAAAAGTAATAAAGTTTAACTTATGAAATTGTATCCAATGTAAAATATGAGAAAAAAAAAGCTATATTTTTATACTTTAGCTTTCTAGTTACTATAGCAATAAAACAGCTGTAATTAGTGGTTTTTGAATTTTACCATGCCTGACCATAACAATGGATGTCGAATAGCTAGTTTCAGATGTTTTCGGTAACGAAATAGGGAAAATTATTTCAGTATCTGAAAATACTGTTATCATGGTAGGCTTGAACAAACCAAATAGTAGTTATTAGTTCAAATTGTTCTAGCTTTAAACATATATAGTTTTTTTTATCATTCTTGTGAGTAGAAACAGTTTAGCTTTTATTTTGCTTATTTTTTTATTTTATAAAGTTTGAAATAGTTTAGTTAGTTTAAGTAATTTTGATAAGACTTTGTTTTGTTGTTTTCTAGATGATAAATAATAACTTAAAGAGTTATAAATAAACTTAAACAAATGATATTTCAGACGTTTTAATTTGTTTACCAGCTATCTCAATAGTTTATTTTAAGGTTATAGTATTGTTAGTCACACAAAAAAAATCCAGAAAAAGTTTGGTTCAAGGACCTGGTGTACAAAAAACTTTTCGGTTAATGAGTCACACACCAGAACAGTTTAACGTCATTTCCAGGACAAAACACCATTTACTTTTATAATCTAAGATATATGCTTTTGTTTTAACTTATATATCTCTTAATTTTTATCAAAACAAGCTACTATCTAGTTAAAATTTACATGAGAGTTTCAAAACTCCTTATAAATGAATACTCAAATCTGTTCTACCTTGTTTTGTAATCTGATATTGATTCCAAACTCCTGAAAAACTGTGTATAGGTTTTCATAAATTATTAAACTGTTATAATTGTTTTATGAAAAAGAATACACTGTTTAAATACATTTAGTGGTATATTTGTAGAAAAAGCTTTCAAACAGTTTTTTTTTGTTTTATATTCTGCACTTTAAACTTCAGTAACTTCAAACTTAATCATGTGTTTTTTTTTTATTTTTAACTATATTTCAATAGTTTTCCACATTTGTCAGTTAAAATTAAAAGTAAAGTTTACTCTTTTAATTAGAAATTGCTCACTTTGTCAAACATACTTAGTTACATAAGTTCTTATAAGAAATACTCTTTATCTTAGATTTTACCATTTTTGTTATTCTTAAACTACATCTTTACAAGAGTTAGATGACATTGTCAGTATTAATGAAGCTAAACTATCTTGATGAAATGAATAGCACTAGTAAAGACTAAACAGCTATGATTTAAGGCTGGGGTAGACAAAATGCAGCCCGCGGGTCAGATTGGTCAACCAAACAAATAATTTTTGTCTGCTATCTTCTTTTAAGCAATGAAACGGAACAAGTTCTTTTTTTATTTACAAATGATCTTTTTTGTTTGAGAGTAAACTGCTTATCATTTATGCTTTTTTCATTACACATTTGCTTTGATGTAATTAACTATTTTAAAAAATACTACAGATAACGAAGATTTGTTTAGTAAACCTGGCCAATTTTTCATGAAAACAAGATCTAAGAATTCTGTAATCTAACATTAACTACACATGTGCGTTTTTCATTACACATTTGCTTTGATGTAATTAACTATTTTAAAAAATACTACAGATAACGAAGATTTGTTTAGTAAACCTGGCCAATTTTTCATGAAAACAAGATCTAAGAATTCTGTAATCTAACATTAACTACACATGTGCGTTTTTGTTAGCAGCTGCATAAAAGTCTCATTTAAATAAACTGATTTAAACCAAGTCAGGTGTCATGTGAATAGTATTGACGTAAAGTTTAAACAAATAAGTATGCTTTGTTTATTACACCTACAATTTGGCTTTTCATCACACTTATAAACTGGTCGTTTAGATAAATAAATTAGTTGCAAATATGTATTTTAAATTGATCGTTACCAAAATATTTATTATATGTGTGGTGTTAAAAAGCCGAACTAATAATACTCCATATAAAAACACTTTTATCCATATTTTTTGTTTTACTAAATTCTTATACAAGCAATAAACAAAATTTGACTAGCTAGCTTGTGCATGTAAAAAATTCTTTATACAAAGTATCAGTTGAGCTAGCTACATTCGTAACGTCGATTAAAAAAGACGATTTAAAATCCTCAAGCCTGCACTACAAGACCTCTTTGTTAGATTGATAAGTTTGTGCTTCCTTTCTCGAGAGACACATTTTTATCTGGCAGGCAAAACTCTTGGTGACCTTCCCTTACAATAACCCTTTAAATCACTTGTAATTTTATATCAGGGATTCTTTGAGGTTGTTAACTTCGATGATGTTCATAAACTTAACATGGGTTCAAGTCAGTACTTTGATCAGTACTGCTGATCACTTTGTCAGAAAAGTATGCCAATGATTCATTTTTAATCAGCACTGGACCACTGTTCATTTTTCAGACCTTAAAGACCTCTGTTCTTTGTTTTGAAGTTGCACATGTGTATTTGGTGTTGGCTGTAACCTACTGCTCATTTTGAAGCTTGAACCAGAATGAGACAGTTTATGTGTATGTAAATTTGTAAGATAAATATTTTGAGATCAAGTCGCTTTTTCACGAGCATCACTTTTGAACGAAGCGTCACTTTAGAACGATGGGACACTATTGCACAACGTACACACCTAAAGAGGTATGCAACCGCGTTAAGTGCGCATCCACATTAAGTACGCACCTTCGTTAGTTACGCACTAAATATCGAAATAAGAAAAACAGATTATGTACTTTCGTACTTAACGCGTGTGCGTACTTCTTTAAGTGCAAGCATACTTAGTGCAAAATTCAAGCTGTGCACAAGAGTGACCCTGCGTGCAAAAGAGTTGCTGTGCAAAACTATCCACTCATGCAAAAGACGCTTTGTCTATTCAATTTTTTATTAAACCATTTTAGTATACAAATACTTTTCTTGATAAATGTAATGTTCTTTAACAAATAATTGAGCAGATAATATTGAGTAATACTTTGATTTTTTTACGTAAATACTTAGCACTTACCCGGTTTGTTCCTAACTTTATTTGAACACAGTTACGTATTTAACTGTTTTTTATTTTTTCAGTAGTAAAAAATGTAAACGTTGCTAAATACATAATAAATTTTGGAAACAGTTCAGTTCCCACCCGTGCACAATTCCCACCCGAACAATTCCCACCTAAATCAAATCTCACCAGATCAATTCCCACCCGCTCAATTCTCACCCGGATTAATTTCTATCCGAGTCAATTCCCACTCAATCAATTCCCACTTGAATAAATTTCCACCAGATTAATACCCGCCCAAATCAATTTCAACTTGATCAACTCCCAACCAAATCAGTTCACTTTTGCACGAGGGACACTTTTAAACGGCGTCACTTTTGTGGACAATTTTGTACGGTGACTCTTATGTAGGAGTGTCACTTTTGCACACAGGGACATTTGTGCACTGCGTGATTTTTGAACAACGGCATTTTTGCTTGTCGAAACTTTTGCCTGGCGACATTTTTGCAAATAGTCACTTTTTCACGGCGTTATATTTTCACAGAATTATTCATGCACTGCATAAATTTTAAACAATAGATCAATTTTGAAGGAGCTTCACTTTTGCGCGCTTCTGATTTTTATAATCTAAATTAATAACTAAATAAGCTATATATAGAAGTTTATTTTCATAAACTTAACAAAAACTTGATTTTAAATTAAATTAGTTCAGAATAGTATGTAATGATTTTTAATGAAACTTTAAAGTAAAGTTTTTATTTCAAGTTTTACCTAGAACAATATAACAACGTACTACGATTCATTTTAATCATATTTATGATACAAAATTAAGGAAACTTAAAATTAATACTAAATAAGTATTTTTTTTATTTTCAAAGTAAATCTATTTTGAATACTTTTGATAAAAATAAGCTGAATTTCGTTAATTTTTAAACAGAAATATAAATCTATTAGGGCTGTTTTTTTACTTATATTCTCTTGATGCTAAAATTAGTATCAAGTAATTCTTTAGAATTTTTTTTTCAATTCTAAACAGTATTTAAATTCCAAAAATTACAAAGTTAATTTATAAAATTTAAAAGGTATTTGACCCCATTTATTTTTGAAAAATTAAATAGTGGTGTAACTATAACTAATATACAATCAATTTTTGAACCTTATAGAACTAATTACTTACTGAGAAAAAATAGCAAAAAAATTACAAGCAAACATCATTTCAATAACGAGGCTTGGCATAATTCTATTTTTTAGCGGTCAGTTGAAATATGGAACAAACTTCCAAATGAATTACAGTAACCTCTCGAATCTTTACGCACTGGTGACGTTACGCACTCTCGCTTAGTTAAGCATTGTAGAATTCTAGAAAATTCAAAAATTTAAACTTTTTTAATATTGCAAAAATTAGGTTTATTGTATATTATTAAGTGAAATTAGTATTTTTAAATTTTTAGTTTGTGCTTTCCACAAGGAGCCTACTGAACTCTATTGCTTTGACTTTTATAGCTGTCTTAACACTCCTCCTTTTTTACCTTTAAATAAAAAAAAAAAAAAATTCAAATTTTTATGGAATGAAATTTCATTCCTACTCAAAAAATCCATTAATATATCTTTGATACAATGCAAGACAACTTTAATACTATGTGGGCAAAGGACAATTTAAAAAAAGTTGTAGTAACATAAACAATTTTTACTAAACATTTTTTTAATATCTTATAGATTTTGTTGAAAAGAAGACATCCATTACAGCACTAAATGCACAATTTTGTAAAAGGCTATAGAAATAAATTTTAACATAGACACTTCATCATTTCTTAATTGTAAGCAAATGCTTAATTATAAATTGAAATTGCTAAGTAGAATAGAATATAAACATTAAGTATCAAATATGTCACATATAAATAAAGATAAAATCTACTTATTATTAAAATTAATAAATTTAATTAGCATAATAATTTTATATAAATTTACATCCTTTTTTTTAATATATGTATAGTTTCATCTTTTGTTTTTATATTCATAAATAAAGTAAACAAATTGTTAAAAGTTAGGAAGTCCCCAGTCTGCTTTTAACTAGAAGCAATATCAAAAAACAGCCATTATAGTATATTTGGTACCTCTCGTATCTTTACGATCTCTCGTATCTTTACGTATCTTTTCTGTGGACACAATGTGCGTAAATAAGCGAGAGGTTACTGTAGATAATTTCAAAATAATTGAAGATTTTTGATTAAAATTAAAAAAGGTTGATTTAAACAACATGCTTGCTAAAAGAAACAAGTAACTTATATCAACCGTTGATTTAATTTAAGATTTTCTTAGTTTATAGTTCAATTTTATTAGCAGTGCCCTTTACTCTATTAATGCTGAGTCTTTTTTAATGTGTTTAATGATTATTTATCTGGTCAGTCTGTTGTTAATGTGATTCGAGCTTTAGGTTTTTATTTTTGTTGTTACTCAATGCATTTAGATAAAACAATTTTGGTGTTTGTTTATCGTTCTGCATCAAAACATAAATAAGTATAAGTTTGTTATTAAAAATTTTGCTTTTTATATTAATCTATAAATTTTATATCAAATTATTTTTTTATCTTTGTTTTACGCAAAATGAACTTATTGCGCTTTTTTTTTGTTATGTGTATTTCAGTTTAAGTGGCCTAAGTTTTGATGCCTAGGTCTATCATATAGAAAATAAACTTGTAATAATAAACTAAAATAGATAAAAAAGTTATAATAAAAAGGGTAGTTGTTAATTAATGAACTAGAATTAAAAATAAACTAGAACAAATTACTTACAGTTTTAGTATTTTTAAAATCTTAGTTTTTCAATAAATTGAATATTTTACTGTTTAAGTTTTGTCCCTGGTATGAATCTTTTAAAAGTAGTTTTATTTAGCTTTTTAGTTTTCTTTTGTTTCTAAAATAAATTTTTACTAATTAACTTTCAAAACTTTATTTTCTGTCTTTGTAAAGTGTGTTCTAAAATTTTAGTTTTCCGTTGTCTTATGTTACAGATTATGTACTAACAAAAACCATTTTATCGGCGTGCATGCAAAAGTGATGTTCCGTGCAAAAAAGTCATCGTGCCAAATAGTTTTACTTTTACAAGTAACAGGCAAATTTTCTGCTGCTCGCGAGCTGTAATTATTTAAAATTACCTTATTAATAAAAAAACGTACATTAGAATATAAACAGGATAAAACTAGTGATAAAAATAATTTTATTTCCTAAAACTTTAATTTTAGAATTATGCTTTACATCACTAGATTTATTTTTTATTTGCTTTATAAAAAAAAAAACAGTTTCTATGTGAGTTTCTTTCGTATTAGAACTTTTGAATCTTTCAAGAATAAACTTAATGTGGGTTGTTTTCATATAAAATTTTTTACCTTCTACGGCAAAAAATTATTCAAATTCAATAACTTATTAGGAACTGTTTCAGGTAGGAACTAATCGGCTAGCTAGTTGGGAATTGATCTGGTGGGAATTGATCAAGTGGGAATTGATTTGGGTGGGAAAGATTGGGTTAAAATTCTATTCAGGTTGGAATTGAATGGGTAGGAAATGATTTGAGTGAGAATTGATCGGGTTTATTTGGTAAGGAATTGTGCGCGGTGGGAATTGTTACTATCGAAATATTTTATATCACAAAAAATAAATAAATAAAAAATTGTGTAAATTATATTACTAATTATATGAAATAATTAAGGTTTCTAATCTTTACAATCGTTTTGTACTCTTTATTTTAATTTTTATATCATAGGAAACCTATATACACTTTTCTTTTAGTTGTTAGCAAAACTATAAAGTGTGGATTGTGGTACACTTAATTTATTGGTACTACTCATTATAACTAAATCCTACCTTATTTAAATGTAATCTAGTAAAAATCAAATTGTATTTAAGACTACTTTATATAATTAAAACAAGACGGTTTGGGTGACGTATCTATTATACAAAAGAAAGACAAAGAAGTACAAGCACTTTGGTTCAAAAATACTAATTAGTTTTTAAACTTTTTTAAATCACTTCGTAAAAGTGCAACTTAATAATAAACCAAGTTTTAGTGCAGTAAATTATAAAACACTTAAAGAACTGACAACTGTTTAAATCTATTTCAAAAAAACTAAAAATTACTACTAAAAATTAATTACAAACTTTTAATAAGCTATAAACTATTAAACATGTAAATCTAGCTAAAATATTTAAGCAATTAAACACCAGTTTAAATATTAAGTTAATATCTAAAAAATACTTACAATAAACGAACACAAGTAAATTAAGAATTCTTTAAGGAAGTCTATCACATAGGGCTGCCACTTTACCTGGAAAAACCTGGAATTCACAATTAAGCAAAATTAACCGGTAAAAACCTGGAATTTCGATCAAAAAACCTGGAATTTTTAATAATTTTAACATCTTCAGTAGTAAGATTTTAATTTAACACAAAAAATCTATCATAAAAATAAGAATTTTTGTCATTATTAAAAAATGTTTCATTAAAAAACACATTAAAAGTAACTTTGCATTATCATTTCAATGTTTTTATACTATTTAACACAGTTTCGTATCTAAAAATTAACTTAAAACTGAAAATAGACCCAAACGTGTGTACTTTTAAAAACCTGGAAGAAATTTGGAAAATCTGGAAACATTTTTGAAAATACAAGTGGCAACCCTAATCACACAGCTGCACAAAAATACACAGTAACTGCAAAACATCAAAATGTTTATTTTTTTATTGTTTCTTATGCAATCTTGCATTATTAAAAAGCCATTCTCATTGGCTCATTAGGGTGCTTCAAGAGTTCCATATATGGTCATCTGTAAGTAACTACAGCAAGCTTTAAATATTCTCTTAATATTCAGCGTTCAACAATTAACTATGCAAGGAGTTAGCAACATTTATTACACTTCTTATTCTTTCCCTTTTTGGAAGAGGATCTTTACTCTACCCTTTGCTTCCCTCTTGCTGGCAGAATTTAAATGTGTTGTTTTACCTAAATCTAATTGGTAAACAACAAAAAATAAATGAATAAAAACCTATGTAAAACATATATAAGTTGAAACTAATTTCAAAACTATATTTAACTAAAATACTAATCAGAAAAAAAATTATAACTCTTTAAATAACTATCAATAACTTATTTTATACTATTTATCAGAATCATGGAGAAATTTATCTCAGAATAGTCAATTGTGAAAAACACTTTTAGACAAATTGGTAAAAGATTGGTGTTAACATAATAGTATTTTCATAAAAAATAAAATGAAACAATAATAAAGTATACGGTTTTCAAATTTTCAAATATTTTCAATTATTTTATATATAAATATATAAGGTTTTAATTGTATATTTTACATATATATATATAAATATGTATAGTTATCTAGTTAATTAAAATCATATTACTTTTTATAGAAAAACATAAATTTTTATCAAAATATTTAACTCAGAAAAAAAATCTTTGGCAAATAGTATTAACTGATTTTAAGATCAAAATATTTCCCCAAAAAAAAAGAAATTGTTTAGTTATACAGAAACACTACTCAACTGTCATGCCTAACTAAACTCTATAACACTGTTATTTTACATTGGCCTTTCTAGAACTTTATTTTTTAATTCCTCAATCTTAGACTTAATACTCTCAACACTTCGTTCAATTATTAGACCTTCTTTTATCAATTCATCTTGTTCTAAATGCAATTTCAAAATTTTTCTTTGAGGCTCAACCTCTTCTGTTTTATTGCTAATAAATTGATAGCCAGTTGAACGAGTTTTTGTTGTCTTGTTTGAAGAATAAATATGGCTGTTTTCTTTTGCAAATTTTCTAACACTAGTTTTTTTAACCTGATGGGTAAAGATGAGCCGAGTGGTGGTTGTGTTTTATCTTACAACTGTTTTGCTTTTCTCTCTGCTGTTTGGCTCTTAATTTAGAATAGTCATTGACCAAACAAAATTGTTGTTGAGGCCTCTGCTGCCTGTTAAACCTCTGGTTGTAGCTTGGCCACCTATCTTGGGCATATTTGTAACCTTTAACGGGTTTTTTGTTAGTACGTGTTACGTTCGCGGCTTAAGGCATATTTTTATACTCATTACACCTTAAAATTTTACAACCTCACTTTGCCAAAGTGACCTTAACAACTTATTATGGTTGTTGTTTGTAATGCTAGTGTGATGAACAAATATATCTATGTCCTTATCATCACGATGAATAAACCCATATCCTTTGTGAACATTAAACCGAACCACTCGGCCTGTTACTACATATGCTATAATTTTTCTGGGAGCTTCAGGTTTAAATCTTTGTAACGTTTGAACTAACTGAAGGAGTTTTTGCGAATACCACCGAACAATGTTTAACTGTTTTTTTATAGTTTTCATGTTGAAAAATATTTAGGTTTTGACCAATATGTTTTTGATTCTTATAAAATTCGTTTGGTAAGGATCTTGTTTTATTATATCTGAAACCAATACAGCTCATATTTCTAGCTGTTTTCTTTGTGTGCTGTTGATTTGCATCACAAATATCTCTGCAGCGGTGTTTAAAACTATTAATATCTATACTGAGAATTAATTTTATTTTTCCCTTCAAGTGGTCAGAGCAAGGTATGTGTAAAAAATTTATTTAGAGTTTCACTGTCTCTCATTTCAGCTTCCCATCTTTTAACTTTAAGTTCTAAACTTTGGCCATTTAAAGAATTAAAATCAGATTTAGGCAAAAAAAAACTCTTCCTAGATGACTATCTCTGTTTGAAAGATAATCTATTAGACTTTGTTAGTCTCTCTTTTCATGTTCAACTGCTGTATAGTAACTTCTTATGTCCCTATGTGGCCAGACTGAAATGAAAAACTGGTACATACTTTACTTGTTGGTCAAACATTTTAAGACTGTGACATATATCATCAAAATAACTTATCTCATGTCTTGGGTTACCATCTAACTGAATAGTGTATTTAAGTTCTATAATTCTATTAATGACCATGAACCAGAAGATATATGATCTATAGGTACGTTGAAATCGACATTGATTACAACACCTGGGTTTTTTTTATTTTATAGTTGCTCTTTATTAATGTTATATGGCTCCCAAAAATTTTCTGGAAAATCCTGCTAAGTAGGAGCTTCATAACTTGAGTTATCTAAAATAGCTAACTCAAAGACTTTTAGCTATATTATTTTCATTATTGTTAAAGTGTTCTTATTACCATTAAAAGTTGATTATAAAAAAAATACTTTTTGGGTAACATTAAATCGTTTTGTATTCTAAAATTTAATCTATGTATAAAGTACTTAACAAGTTTGATTTATAAATTTAAAATAGTTATGTTTTTTTTTTGTTTTAAGTATACTTTGAAATATCTTTAAATTAAGTTGTTGTAGTTATTGTATATTTTTCATTGTCTTCTTTTTAAGCTGCTGAATTCTTGATGCCTGAGTTCAACATTGTATAATAAACAACAACTATGATAATACTAATAATTTAAATAATTTTAATAATAATAATAATAATGTGATAAACCAACAAAAAATAATTTATTTATACAGCTTACAAAGAATTACCTTTTTTTACTATGAATATTTAGATTATAGCAGGTTAAATAAGGTTTCAGCTCTTGTAGCAATAAAGAAGAGTAGAATTAGTTACTAAGTAGCTTAAATACTTTGTTCTCAGTGCTTTTATTTTAAATTATAATTACGTAACTCAACAACATACAATAAATATAAAAGCCTTGATTGTTTGTAAACAAAAAAAATTCAAATTGAAATAAATAAATATTTAGTGGTAAAGCAATCAAACAAACCATGGCATAAAATAAGTAAAGTGTAACTAAACTTGTGATATATATTAATTAAATTAGTTTTTCCGTAAAAATTTATTAATTACAGCTATATAAAGTTAAATATGGAGTTATACAGAATTTATGTGTACTCATTTACTTATAAAGACTCCGATGACTCTGATGATTCAGATGATGACAAACGTTCAGATGGTATTCTTCAAATACATCTTCCCAAACCCGTGACAATGGCTGCCTTGCAAATGAAGCTGTTCGAAATGAAAAACTTAAACAGCGCGGAACACAGTGTGGAATTTTACAAGGAAGGCTTTAAAGTTGGTGGCAAGCTGACTACTGACAATGAGATTGCAGAAGAAGGCTATTTTTATGCAATCGTGTCAGAAAAGTCTATTTGATGATGGTTTACAAGGAGTATAAAGCGGTTTTAGTTTAGTTTCACAAAAAACTTTTTCTTTCAAAATCTTGTTTAAGCGTCAATTAGTTAGAAAATTGTTATAGAAAAATAAATTTAGATGATGTGACAAAATTTTGTAAATATATGAAGTCATAATAGCTTAGTACGTAGAACTATTATTAAATTAAAAAAAATCTATTTAATGCTTGCTTGTACTATTTAAAACTAAGGTAAAACTCAAAACATTTTTAATTTTTCTTCATAGCTAGCCATTAGTACCACTCTTAAAAATTAAAATTTAGTTTGTATTAGAGTAGATATTTTCGTTGTCTACGTTAATTTACACTATAATTTATAATAAAGTTATTTGTTTAAATTTAGAAATATGGTCAATGTACTGGAATAAAATAAGCTTATTTATATAATAGTTAAGTGTTCTATTCACTACCAAGTTTCCGTGACAAAAAAAAGCGAGCGTGTGAAGTATAATAAAAACTATAACTGTAAAATATCAAACTTTTATTATTTTAAATTTTCTACTATTTTTAATTTTCTAAAATATATTGTTTATTTGTGTCAGTGTTCTAAAGTTCAAGTTAATAATTTTTCAAACCAGAAGCTACTGATCACAATTAAGTAGTTAAGAACGAACAAAAAACCATTTCACATGATTGATTGCAACTTCGCGTATGAATGCGGACTGGCATGATTTCATGTTTTTAATTATTAGTGTCAAACTGAAACATAATGTTTGATACATTTAACATTGTATACAGTGCTGTAATTTATTAACTTATGTTCATACTAATGTTATTATTGTGTAAAAGTTATTTTTTACCTGGTATAAATTAATTTTAGCTCAGTGAGTTGCTATGCACTGAAACTAGTGTAGCTTTTTTTTTCTAATTAAATAAAGCTATCGAGATTGCTAAACCTCTATAAACCAACACCTATATAAAAAAATGATATTTTTAATTCGTATTTATATCTCAACCAAAAATATTAAGTTTTTTGACTCAAATGTAACTCATAAACTGCTTACTTAATAAGAACAATCCTTTTAAAGCTAAACCATTATTGGGATTGCTTAACTTATAGGCTAGTTGTTGGTATTATATTGTCATTGCAAACAGACAGTGTGATAAGTTTAAAATAAATACTTTTTTATCCCTTAAACTTAATTACAAAAAAATCAAGGATTTCATAGTTTATTGTTAAATTCTACAACAATACTTAACGGTTTTTATCTTAGATTATCGTATTAAAGCTTGTTGAAAAAAACTAACTTTTAATTTTTCTAGTTAAGCTTACATTTATATGTTTACATTATTACTATTTAGTTTATAACATCCTTAAACACCAGTATCAGTCTTAAGCAATTTGCTGAACCAAAATTCATTTGAACAAAATAAAAAGATAACTTTCTTAAAAAAATAATATCAATATGAACTTGTTATAGTTCGGGCAAACTATTAGTAGCATTATATGTACCAAACATTATTGAAATATAGTTAAATATTAATATTAAAGCACCTATACTACAATATGTCTTCTTCGTATTCTTGTAAAAGTGTTATAAGTGAAAAGATTATCAGGTTTGAATACTAATTTATTTGCTACAATATTGAGATTATTTAACAATATGTTTTATACTCAATACAACTAATACATACTGTTAACATTTCTTTTAACTGCTGTAATCAACTAATTTTGCTTAATTTACGCATTTAGACTACTAATTGATGAAAATTATGAAAAAGAAATAAACTATATTTATTAAAAAAAATTTAAGCTAGTTAAAGTTATAGTTGTAATAAGCATAGTTTTTGGTAAAACAAATAATATATTTTAGTTTAGTTGTAATTAAATGTGAACATTTCAAAAGTTAAACAAACTGCATGACAAAATTAAACAGCTTATAATTTATGTTCGTTGTCGCCTCTGAAAGTTGTGAACATGCCATATGATAAGATATGTGAAAGTTTAATGATGTGTGATAGTTTAGTTAAAATACAATATTGAAACTTATTTAAAGTTTTTGATATTCGAAAACCTAAACAATTTTAAGCCATCTTTCAAATCAAAAATTCTTAATGTTCTTTTAAACGTAACCTTTTATTTTTCATGTTTTGTTTCATAAGTACTAAGCTTAATATTATAGTTTTACAAATAGTATAAAAGATAGCTGAAGTATATTTGGAACAAGTTTATTAAGTTTTGTTTTATAGAAACGTGGTACTCACAAACCTCGGACAAATAAGTTCTTATCAAAAATTATATTAAGTTCTTAGTTAAAAAAAAAATAAGTTTTATAAGTTGGTGTGCTATTTATGTATAAAAGATTTTATTAAGTTAACAAATGATAATATAATAACCAAATTAATTGTTAAGATAGTTTATTAATTGAAGTGAAAAAGTTTTCAACAATGAACTTTTGAAACCGTTTCAAAACTTAAAATTTAAATTTTGCAGAAGTGTTGTGGAGAAATAACATGTTTTCTTCCAAAAGACTCCTATTTTCTGTTTTTAGCTTTATGTTTTCATTTTGAAGCTTTAAAACTTCAGCATTACAACTACATTTTTATTTCCCAATGCTAACACCACCACATAAACAGTTAAAGCAATCATCATCGAGCCAATCAAAAACAACAAACTGGTGCTTTGATGCGCCGACACAATCTTATCATTCTTTTATCAAACTTTTAGCGCTAAATGTTGTAAATTTTTGCTTTTACACAGATGAATCTTTTGTTGGTAAAACGCTTAGGGTTTACATTATTTCTGAAAACGGAGCAAACATAGGCATTTTTACGTCTTTGGTTTTGCTGCCCACCCGCTTGTCCAACTTGCCGTGTTCAGTTTCCATCCACGTTGTTTGTGAACAAGCGGGTTGTTTTTCGCACACGTTTACATCGAGCCCTGTGTGGTACAAACCGCCGTAGTGAAGTTTGCACTCTGGGTTGAACATGTCCACCATGCTCTTCAATATTTTGAAGTCGTCAGCATTGGTTATATTGGTTATAGGAGCTCATTATTTCCTATCGTTTTGCGCATTCCATCTCAGCATCGCACTTTGTCACCTTCTGCTACGGAAAACATCAGTTTGAGTCGTAATGCTGGTTGCGCATCAAGACTAATGTTTTTAAAATAAAACTCTGAAAGTTTTAGCTTGCTGTAAAAAAAAACCTAAATTTAAAGTTGAAAACTTATTTATTTAGGTAATGAATTTTGATGTTAATAAAAATTAAAATCGTAAAAATCTTAAGTAAATATGTATATATTTTTTATAGAACAACAAACAAAAGCGTTCAAGATGTTTGGTTCTAAGACCTAGTGCACGAAAAAACCTTTCAGTTATCATATATTAGTTAGCAAATAATTTATGAAGGTAAAAGTTTCAGCACTTATGGTTTATCTTTACTTTATTTTATAATTGTTATAGTTCAATTGCATGGGTTTTCATTAAACTTATGTTTTAAAATATTGAAACTGCTTTGAGTGAGTAAAGACGCTTGTTGAAATTAACGCTACAGGAGTTCAAGTACTTTTAAAATAAAATATTTAGCAAGTTTCACTATAAGTTTTTAACGTGAGCTTTTATTAAACCTAGTATAAGTTGAAAAATATTTCAACCTTTTTAATGTTATAAGCTGCTTATAATTTTTAAACCTTAAGGGTTTATATTTTTAAAATCAAACATTTCCTTCTAAAACTGAACTTTAAATTTTAGTTATAGAAACCAAACTTTTTTTAAAATTTTTATTTTACTTCCGTTTTTAAATAAACCATTAAACTTTTAAAGTAATCAAATTTATTAAAACAAAATAATTTCGCTTATTGGCCGTTCGTTTTCTGAGAGGTAAGAATGGTAAGTAAACTTCGAAATTTTATTGTAAATCTTTATTTATTTGAATGATTGATGTACTTGTTTAATTTTTGTTTTGTGCGTATCAAGTGCTTTTTTTTTTTAAGAGTACGGCCTTTTCAAAATACACCAATTGCAAACTTGACAAGACTCAATTTCCTTCTTTAAGACTCAATTTCCTTCGTCAATCTCAAGACCTTCTTTAAGAAGGTGGTAGAACAAAAATGTTAATATAAATAAAGAAGAGTATTTTTTATAAAACCTTTTTACGGTTAATCTAGTTAAATAATAAAGCTTATAAAGAAAAAAGTTTAGATTCTCAATTTTTAGTTTTCTATTTTTACGGTAATTATTTTATCTACAACTTAAAAAACCTAAATATCATCACTGTTTAGTACATTTTCTACAAAGTTTTGTTTGTTTATAACACTTATAAACAAACATATAATAAGCTCATAAGCCTTCGAAAAAAAATTATTGATGTTGTTGATTAACATCTATTATGAACAAGCTATAATATTTTAAAAAGTTCTTATTTTAAAGTGATGTTTGACTTTTAAAAGTAAACAAACACTTATTTTATTAAGATCCGATTGTACAAGAACTTTGCTATTTTTTCCTTATTTATTCCTTAATTAAACAATAAGGCAAATAAAATGAGATCCTTTCGCACAATTCCCACCCAATCCAATCCAAGAATCGTTTACCGACCAAGGGTAAGGGGTAACAGTGTTGATAAAAAAATGTAAAAACAACAAAAAAACAAACCAAAAAAAATCAAAATAACTACTAAAAGTGTTAAAGATAGAAAATTAATCTAATCCAAGCTGAATGTCATATGCTGCAACTAAAAGTGCAAAAAAAGTAAATTTTGTTTGCTTAGGCAAATGTAAAGTATAAGTTTTGATGATCATGTTACTTTTAGCAAAATTAAACTTATTAAACTTTAGATATTCAGCCATGTTAAATAAAAAGTAGTTAGAATAAAATATAAGCCTACAGAAAAAAATTCTTTAATATTTTGAAATACTTTTTTATGTTATACATTGATAAATTTAAA
Source organism: Thalia democratica (assembly GCF_965202585.1). Taxonomy (NCBI): domain Eukaryota; kingdom Metazoa; phylum Chordata; class Thaliacea; order Salpida; family Salpidae; genus Thalia; species Thalia democratica. The sequence continues at coordinate 9,464,651 of NC_139173.1, read as the reverse complement.
ACGTAATTAAAATAGCTGTAGTAGTTTAATTGAGCTGTGTTTACTAAATAAATAAGTAGCTCAGAACTTGTTTTATATTAACCTATTGTCCGTAATTCTTTAGGAACTGCTGCATATTTGTATACATGAAGCAAACAGGAAGTTTGTATTTGCTCAACAGTTAATCAAGCAGCTTGTAGCAAAAACATGCCGTACATTGATTTCTGACTCACATCTACCACGATTGTGCGTAACAGCGATATCATTAAATCAAGTTGAGAGAAACAGCCAGCCATGTTCAGCGTAATTAGAATGTGTGTTGTTGCCATTTACCACCTTACAAATTTTGTAAAGGAAAATAGAAATGTTGAACTTTATAAAGAAGGTGCACCTGCAGTTCCTGCACCATGTTTCACCATGTTTCATGTGTTTGTTCTTTGAAAGGTTTTACTTTGCAGACAAAAATGATTATAACTTGTATATTTGCAAAATGGTTTACTTATAAATACTTTTTGTTTTTTGAGCTTTTAAAAAGATATGTCTTTTAAAACTATTTATTAAAAACGATAAATAAGCAATCGTAAGACAATAAAATCGTTACAAAACTTTAAACAGCTCATTCATATAAGAAGTTGTTGATAAGATGAAAATTAGATTTAATTTAAAGGGGACACAGTTGCACGGAATATTTTCATTAATAAAAAAAAAAATCATCACTGTTACCCCTAACCCACGGTCAACAACTTATATTTTTATTAAAATATCTTTTTTTTTTCTGTTTATTTTACTCTCGTGCAAAATCGTCTTCGTGGAATTTTCAGACCACTTTACAAATGAAAAGTTGGAATATAATTAAATGGCCTGAAGAATAAGTACATCAAAACTTTTCAAGAATTAACACAAATAAACTTATAACTTAGTTACTCAAGTTATCAACAAACATGAAACAGTCAAAACTATTATATCAAAAAATTAAAGACTAAATTTAATTACTTAGTAGACAACATTAAAGATTTTACTGACTAAAATGTTCCAACTAAAAAATCTCCAAAGCAAAATAAAATCTAAACCCTGGATAACAAAAGAAGTACTGAAGTTCATATAAATATACTATACAACAACCTTTAAAACCTAGTTAAACTACAAGAATACAAAAAGATATAGAAATAAACTTAAAAAAATAATAACATATTGTAAAAAAGCATACTATGAAAACTTTCTAGAAAATTATTACAAAAATACATCTAAAATTTGGAAAGTAATTAATAAAATCACTAATAGACTTAATAAAGACAACAATTTTCCACATAGACTAAATGTGGATCGAAAATCTTATACAAAACCAATAGATATAGTAAACAAACATAACATTTATTTTCTAACATTGGAAAGCAAAGATCAACAAAAAAAGGTAACCCCCAAGGTTTTACTGACAATCTGAGAAATTTTAGTAATAGTTTTTTTTTTTGGTTTGATGCTACAGAAACTGAAGTATTTATATTATTAAGAGTTTAGATCCAAACAAAGCCAGTGATGAGGATAGTGTATTTGTAAAGATCCTTAAGTAATAAAAAAACCTCCAATACTAGGCAAATTAATTAACCGAGCATTTTATGAAGGGGTTTTATCTAAGTAGCCTAAAACTTGCAAAAGTAATAACAATTTTTAAATCAGGATTAAAATCAGAAAATTATAGACCCATTTCATTTTTATCTGGTTTTATTCGCAATGCTGACTTAATAGTTGAATTTCACTATGCACACTTTTTGTTTTAGATTATAATTTAATAAAAAAATTACAAAAACATTTAAAAGTTTTGTTATATGATAAACTGATTTATCTAGAATTAGTTTATGATTATAAATAAAGTAACCTGTTTCAAATATGGAACATTTTTTAGTAATCAAACTGCTTTGAAAAGTAATAAAAAAAGTTTCAAATGATTTATATACAAAAAGTGCATAGCTAAAATTTTTAGCAAGTGTATAATAATTAAACTTTTCAAAAATATATCTCAAAAGAGTGTAGTATTTATTGATTTTTTATCGTTTAATAAAACCAACATTTTATGAGTATTTAGATGTTTGTATAAATTTCAAGCACAAATCTAAAATGTGTCTTTATATTCTCCAAGCAAAAAACACTTTTTTAAACTTATTTTCCAAACGATTTACTTAAAATAACCTTTACTGTTTAAAAGAGTGTTTGAAAAGAAACGTTAATTTAAAGTTGTATTTAGCTTTTTTTCTGTATCTTATATTTACAATTTATTTGTTCCAACAAAACATAATACTCTTTCTACATGTATAAAAACCGTACAAATATATGGTTTTTCATATAAATTTGTGTAAAGTCAATCATAAAATTTTTGTCATGTAGCAATATTTAATAATGTATAAGAGTTCTAAACACTATATCATTTAAAAAAAGTATTAGATCATTGAAACAATAACAACTCCGTAAAGTAAACTTAACAAACTTATTTTTGTAAATCAAACTCAAATTGTCTATTTGTAAAGATCTTATAACGAGTTTTATGTTTTATCTGTTAAGCATTCTTAACATTAAAAATTTGACAAAACCTATGCTTTTTTGCTTACTATTAAGTTCGTTTAGATAATTTATAATGATAAGTTTATTATTTTTTCAGCAGTTTTTGAAATTTCTATAAACTGTGCTCACTTCAATTATAAACATTTTGACGTTCAAGCTAGAACCTCTTAGATAATACACTTTGTTACTAAGTTTTCCACGCCAATGAAAAATTGGACAATCTGAAAACATTTTTCACAAACCAAAATACAAAAATTTACGCAACATTTAAAATAAAGGTAAAAGTTACACAAGTTAACTGCCTTGTCATACTGTTAAAACACAAATTATAATTATTAATGTTTACTTTAAGATTTTTACGTAAGCTGCTAACGTAAGCTAAAAATAGACTTTATTCTTTTTCAAACCAATACTAGATTGCAATGATTTATCAAACTTCAAAAAAACACAAGTGATGTTTTTTTATAGCACATTGATTTTCTTTGTTTTATTTATAAGTTATTACAGTTCTGTAATATTTCATTTATTTCTTAAACGCATAACACTTTTATTTATTAAGAATTAACGTTATTACAGTAATTTTAAAGTAAAGTTCCAAAGATATTAAATTTGATAATCAACCCCAAAAAAAGTTATGCTAATTTTATGCAAATTTTTTATACATATTTTTAAACGATTTTATGTCGACTAAAACAGAACATCTGGAAGAGTTAGTGACGTAACATGAAATTTTTGGAGATTTAAAAATAGTTTAAAATATATATTGGATATAATTTTTGGGGCGGGTGGGATGGATAACAAAATCGAAAACAGCAGTACGAAGAGAGGCTGAATGCAAGACCGCACAACCGCGCGCAAAGCGCTCTGTTGTGCTTATTTTGCGAAGCAAAACCGAAGAAAGCAGAGCCCTCTGAGGTTGGGACGCACAAAGGAAGTGAAGCTTTTGAGGCATGAAAGTTAAAGCAAGACCGCGCGCGAAGCGTGCCTTTTTTGCTAAGCAAAACCGAAAGAAAGCGAGCTTTCTGAGGCAGGAATTTAGGTTCACGAATTCAGATTAGTTTTAATAATTAGTTTAAACAGCAGTTTTTAAAAGCTTGAAGTATTTTTAAAGAATTTTTGAAAAATAGTACAAATTAAAATTTTTTTAATATTTGTAACATTTTAATTATAATTTTATTTACTTTATTATTGATTATTAATTTATATTTATTAGTATTTGCTTTACTTGGCTAGCACAAAAGCGCGCTCTGCGCGCGGTGTGCGATACTTTTAGCTACTTATTTCAAACAATTTTCTTATTTATGTAGTTCTTTTTGTTTTATATTTAAGTGAATAGATATATTAGCTTTTTTCTTAATTTTACATTATTTGTTTCAAACTAATTTGTTCTAATCCTTAGTTTAAACATAAGTTTTCTAAAATTTTGAGAGTTTTCAATAGTATTTCAAAATTATCATAAATTTGAAAACTTTCTAATTAATATTATTTAATACTTATTATATTATTTATCTGCCTTATTCGGTCAGCACAAAAGCGCGCTTTGCGCGCGGTGTGCGATGCTCTTGGCTTTTTAATAAAAAACTTATTCTAAACTAATGTACATGAAAAACAATGCTTTAAAAACAAAAGTTTGATAATTGACTAAGATCTTTTTACCAAAGGATTTCAATTGATCTTAACCTAAAATTTAAATTGTTATTAAACATTATAAAACAAAAGATAAGGAATTAAAGACACTATTTTTTACAAAGTGTAAGGTTAGATATCAAGAGTCTACCAGGATGTTAGCAGTTTATACACATTGAAACATCATAAACTAAAACTTTAATATTTTCGGTGTAAAGTTTTAAATTATAATGTACCTCAAATAAAAAATAAATATTCATACTTTATCAGTTAAAACTTACTTCTCATTAACTTACTAGTTATGACGTGATGTTGCGTCAAATTTAGAGTTCCTAACAAGCAACCTAATAAGTCTTAAAACCAAATAAACTTTAAAGGTTTTTTTAATTTTATCTTTTGTTATTATGAACTAAGCGTACAATTATGAACAAAGCGTACGCGGATACCTTTTAACGTCTTGTCCAGGACAAACTTGGATTAAATCTTTATCCAGAGGTCAGAATCTGTTTCAGTTCTTTTAGTATACTTTTCTATCATTTGAACTTTCCCATTAGGTAGTACTGTTGATGTTTGAAATTCGTACAAAAGTGTAAAATCTTTTCTAATGGGTCTGTAGCTGTTTCGAAGTATAAATTTTTTGATAGCCGTCGTACTTTTGTATTTTTTTACTCAAAAAGTTTTTTTCATTTATGATAATAATCAAGTTTCACAAAAAAAAAAAAGTAAATTAGCAAGATTATTTGACGAAGCTTTTAAAACTGACAAACTGTTTACTAATTTTCCGTGTTTATACACAAATGTCCTTAAACCAAACTTTTTGAGCGCTTTTTTTTATCGTTCAATAAACAATATATAAACATTAGTAAATCGAAATCTTTCTAACAAAGTTTAAAACAAGTCAGAAAAAGCAAAACAAAAAAAAAAAGAAAAAGTTTACTTGGTAGACTTGGTTTTTCACAAATTTACTATAAACTATTTTAGGGTTTCATAGTTGTACTTTTTGGTTTGATTTCTGAAAACTTAGAAAATTGTTATGCTTTCGAAATAAATGATTGGCTAGCTTAAGTTTGTTAAATTGTAGTTTTAAGCTAGAAAAAATGTTTATTTTTCACATACGGTTTTGACTTTTATTTAAGTTTCTTTGCTAACAATTTTAAGCAAAATTGCTAAACTTCTTCTTCAGTACAAACTAACGCATAAGATTAACTTATCCTTTATATTAAAGTATTAAAGAGTTAACAATTGTGATTAAAAATGTAAAGTTAGCAAAATGCCTAAGATGGGGTAAAGTTATAAAAATTTGTTTTGGTTTTAACTAAATAATTTATAAAGAGCTACACTCGGACTAATTCTTTGTTTGATTTTAAATTAGTTTTCATTTAAAGCAAAAATTTATGTTGCAAGCTTTAAACTATAAAAGGTTGTGTCAAAAGTATGAAGACTTTGTAAAGCTAATTAATGCTTATTTCTAAAGATTTTAGCTTTTAAAGTCTGGATGTTTTCAATGTTTATATTTTTTGGGTTTAGTATTCTTATTTCTCGAGTAAGTTTTTGTCACAAGTTTAGTTTTTAAAAGTTTAAAAAGTATTGTGTTGTGCATACATATCAAGGCAAAATGAAACTATGTGCTTAAAATTTTTAAATAAAGTATATCATTCTTTTGTTACTTAATAGTATTTTAGTAACATAAAAATTATATTAAAAGTAACTTGTATCCATTTTTCAATTCAAAAATATACTTAAAATTTAAACAAGTGAAAATTTCAAACACATATCATTGTAGACGTTTTAAAAGGCAAGAAATGCACAATGTAAGCCTACACGCTAAATTCATTTCATTGTTTCAAACACGCTAAATCCCACGCAAGTATCTTATTTTTTCTTCAATTCGAAAAAATCTACACGTTACACGTTTAAACTTTTTTCTATATAATATCTAGTCAAACAAGATTAGTTTTATTAGAAAACAACTTTTGCTGCTTAGTGTTTTAGAAAGAAGTTTAGTTTAAAGCTTTGTTGTAGCTTGGATATATAAAAACAAATATTTAGTTTTTCAAAGAACTCCGTTACAAAACAATTTTTTAGAGATCTAAAGTTATATCTAATTTCTTATTCGAATAGAATACTAAACCTAGGTTGAAAACTCTAGTTGCTGCACTTAAACCCAAAAGTTTAACCTGTAAAGATATTTAAAACTACTTAATCCATACAAAAACTATAATCTAAAACATTTATATACAATTTTAGCTATAGTTTACAGATGTTTGAAGCAGTTTATGTTAAAAAAAATATCGTTCTATTACTTTAACTTTTTTGTTTTAATATTCACTAAGTAAATATATAGCTCGAATTTAGGAGCAGTTTTTAACATCAACAGATATTTTTTTACGCATTCATAACTCGAAACTTTTTACAGACAAACACTATGAAATTTTTAATAGCAGTTTTTCTTTCGATGACGTTTATTGCCTCTTCAACTGCAGCTCTGTGCCCGGATGGGGTTTCTGAATGTCCCAGTCTCAATACTTGCTGCAAGCTTAGCACAGGCGGATACGGGTGCTGCCCCCTACCGGACGCTGTTTGCTGCTCTAACGGAGTCAATTGCTGCCCTAGCGGATATTTTTGTGAAATCGGGTTTTGCAAAAAGTAGAAAAAAAATTGTTGTGCCTTTTTAGCATTGTGTTGATAACATTTTCATTTATTCATTCAAGCAGTTTTTATTTAAAAATGTGTTTTAGTAGAAGAAAGAAACAAACAGCATTTATAATTTCCGTTTGTTTTATTTACTTGCAAAATAAAATTTATTTCAACTTGAAACGTTTTTTATTATTTAATTATTTTGCGAAGGTGTACTAAAGCTTTCTAGGAAATAAAGACGAAATATTTTTAAGTTGATTAAGAATTTTTAACTTTTAATATTTGCTTACTTCTTCTTAAAAAGAAGAATTTTACTTTCAATAAAGTAAAAGTTAAGATTAAGTATATAAACTGGGCCAAATAAATTTGATAATTCAAGTTTAAGAGTATTCAAAATTAGTTTATTTGATATACTTGTAATTATTGAAAATTAACTGTTCTGTTTAAAAAATTAATAAATCTTTTTATACTTGGAATAAGCTATAGAGACAATATAATTAAAGTCTCATTCAAGTAAAATGAACCAATTACTAATAACTGCAGTAATCTTTCGCACTTTTCATGAAAAAACTAAACTAAACATTTTTTAAAATTTTTGTTTTTTGTCATGTGGCAGATTAACTTAGTAAAAAAGTTTTTGCTAGTGATCTATCAGATCAAGGATACTAATTAAAAAATAATTTCTAGATGTTATGGAACCGGTAGATCACTGAATTTACTTTACTAGTTTCAACTCCTTCCGATTATAATACTTGTATTACTCTAGAGCAGTGGTCTTTACTGGGTTCTTGAAAAAAAGGGTAGCCGTCAAATTTGCACGAGCATGCAAAATTTCACGAGGGGACAAAGTTGCACGGATTATTTTCATTAATAAAAAAAAATCATCACTGTTACCCCTAACCCACGGTCAGCAACTTATATTTTTATTAAAATATCTTTTTTTTTTCTGTTTATTTTACTCTCGTGCAAAATCGTCTTCGTGGAATTTTGTTCCCTCGTGCAATTTAGACTCGTTTCCTGAAAAAAAGGTCTTAGGCGTATTTGAGAGTTTTAAAATCTACACTAAGTATAACGGAAAAATTAGCGAAAGTTTAAAACTTACATTTGATATTACGAAGTGTATGATGAAAATCAAAAGTAGTCTTTGAACGGAATTTTAAATAAATACCGAAAAATTGACATTAGATAATACCGAAAAAATAATTATTTTATATAGCATCTAGATGCTAAGTTTTGGTATACCAATAGTCTTCGTATAGATTAAAAAAATAGTTTTTATGTTTTCAAGGTATTTAAATTTTGCAATTGTTTGTTTTACAATTTTATTGAGTAAAGTGTTATTTAAAAAAATTCATGTCTATTATCAGTCTGCCTGATCATAGCAGCAAACTGTTGCTTCATAGTAAAATATCATAAACCGTTTGTAGATTGGCAACTGTAAGTTTTTTAGTTGAGGCTGACTGACGAGTTTCAATAAAAACGAACCTCGGATCTCAGTCTATTGATTATTTTAACTTCACCTGTTCGTCCATGGCTTTTTAGACTTGCGCCGATGTTTTCTTTGATTTTAATATTAGAAGTAAATATTTTGGTTATAATTCTTTTTTAAAACTACTAAATATAAAAGCGATTCAAACAGACCTGTTGATTACCAAATAAAGTTTTAAGCAACTCTTCGCATTTTTTATCCGTATGTTCCACAAATAACTTGGCCAGCATTTGCAATTATTCAAAAACTCAGTCATTTTGAAGATCTAATTAACACTAAGCTAACTTGAATTCTAACTAAAAAAATGGGAACGGGTCTAAATTGCGCAAAGACAAAATTGCACGAGGCTACTAAATTGCACGTGGGGACTAAATTGCACGAGTACAAAATTGCACGAGTGTACAAAAATGCACGAAAATACTTTTGCACGAAGACTAGTTTGCACGCGGGCATAAAATTGCACGAAGACTATTTTGCACGGAAGCTCAACTTTGCACGAGTTACAATTTTGCACGACAGACAGTTTTGCACGGAGAGTCGATTTTGCACAAAAAAAAAAACTAACTTAAAATAACTAATTAAAAAATATATTAAAACCTTTTTATTTTATACAAAAATAATAAGCATATATTAGTGTAATTAATTTTAATATAGTTAGGTTCATATCAATTTTATTTATTTATTTTATTTTATTTAATTTTTTTTAATTGAAACTGGATTATTGTGTTTAAAAACTAATATAAATTTGAAAAGTTTTTAATAAAATAAAACTAGAGTCGTAATTTAATAAAAATATCCCTTATCAAAGAATAAATACGTATTGATGTAAACTTAAATTAAAATTATACTAAACTTCAATATGAAATAAAACAAGATTAAAAATAATGTTTACATGGGTAGGTGTTAAAATTGCACGAGGGGACAAAATTGCACAAAGATGCTTTTGCACAGAAAAAAACGAGCATGCGAAATAGTGAGACAATAAAATAATTTTAGAAAGGAGAAAATCCGTCTGATGAAATTTTTATTGTACAGAAAGTTCTGTTACGGCTGTGTACTGTACTTCCATAAATTATGCTTAAATTTTTTTTTTTTTGTTTTATATAAAAGTTTTAAACATAATTTATATATCATTATTTTCTATTTGTCTAAACTTTATCTTAGTTGCATAACTATTTGCACGCGTTTACTCTAATTAGCTCTTAAGTTTCTCCTGTTCTGTTTTTCTTTATCTAACCCAGACTTGCGAAAAACCACTGTCAGAAGAAATTTTTTTCTTACGTTTTTATAACAAAAAGGAGATACAAGCTTTTGACTAATATTAAACATAAATTAATATAACAGCTACAATTAGTTAACTTCTATTTTTAACAAAAAATAAGTTGTTAATATAAATAAAACTCTTTTTGGTAATTGTATTTTATTAACCGTTAGAATCTTATTTTATAATCTAGCTTTTATTCTTATTTATACAACTTTTTTTTGATTGATTTTTGTTTATTATTTAATTTGTTCATTTTGACTTTTTAAATTATTATTAACTTTTGTTTTCGAGATTTATTTAATGTATTTATTATTAAATTTTAAAAATCTTATTTATTTTTTAATTTTTCTAAGATTTATTTATTAGTTATTTTATATTTCTGACTTTTTTTATTATTTAATCTTTTTAAAATTTAGTTTTAATTTTTTACTTGAAATTTTTTTCCTACTTAGAAATATTATATATACATTTATTTATCTAGTTATTATTATTTGTTACTTAATATTTATATTATTTTTAAATAATTTTTTTGTTTTTAATAAAAAATTTTTACTTTACTTTTTCTTGATCTTTTTTTTATTTAGTTATCAAATTTTATAATTCAATTTTTTTAAATAATATATAAATTTTTTGTGCAAAAGAGTCTTTTCGTGCAAAAATGTCTACGCGCAATTTTGACCCGTCCCTGGGAAGGAAACAAAATCCGTGCAAAACTGACCCTCCGTGCTAAATTGTCACTCGTGCAAAAATGACTCTTTATGCAAAAGTGTCTGCGTGCAAAATTGTCTGCTCGTGCAAAAGTGAACCTTCGTGCAATTTTGCGCTCTCGTGCAATTTAGACAGCTACCCAAAAAAATATATCGAGTAATTATTAACTAAAATTTTTCAGACAGAAATCTTGCTACAATCATAATTTTTTGTTAAGTTTATTAATTCTTGTACGAAAATTTCTGACAAAACTCGCATTTTAAGGGTTAATAAATGGTATAACACTTGAACTGAAACAATCAAAAGCTGTAAGATACCTAAACTGTGGCATTACAAAGTCCTGTATTTACCATTTTTTCTAACTACTTTAATTAGAATAAGCTAGAAGAAATTATGATAACTACTTAAGATTAACATTACTCTGTTAGAATATTTCGTAATTGAATGTTAATTTCTATTCCTTTTGAAATTTATGTTGGACTAATACTCGATCAAGAAGACTCGAAATATAATCATAAGTAGAAATGCTGCTTTATTTTTAAACAACAAAAAATTAAAGCAGACTGTTTTATTCAGTACAAGCTTTTTTGTTATAACTTGGGGCTGTTAACAAGTTACTATAACTGTAATATACTTCAGTTTGGAATAAATCTTTAAAATTTTTGTTATGTAAAGCTGTTTCGGAATCTTAGGAAATAGATCAAGTGATCTAAGACTTGTTGTCAAAATGATAATTAAAATTAGTTGTTTAACAAGTTTTTACTATATATAACGTTTGTATTGTAGACTTAAATTAATTCTATTGGATGTAGCTTGTTAAAAGTTTTTTTGTTTATTTTTGTGAAAAAAAGTTGAAAAAGTTACCTTAAGGTATGTAGGACACTTATGCAAAATCTTATTTTGCCTTGTGTCCAAATTTTGATAACTTAAAGAAATTAATGTTAATCACTAGATATTATATTTTTCCTTTAAAAAAAAAACAATAAATAAATATAGTAAAACTAATTCCCAAAAAAACTATTTTTCACAAACAAAATAAGTGCCAGATTTTAGCTTTTAAAGTCTGGATGTTTTCAATGTTTATATTTTTTGGGTTTAGTATTCTTATTTCTCGAGTAAGTTTTTGTCACAAGTTTAGTTTTTAAAAGTTTAAAAAGTATTGTGTTGTGCATACATATCAAGGCAAAATGAAACTATGTGCTTAAAATTTTTAAATAAAGTATATCATTCTTTTGTTACTTAATAGTATTTTAGTAACATAAAAATTATATTAAAATTAACTTGTATCCATTTTTCAATTCAAAAATATATTTAAAATTTAAACAAGTGAAAATTTCAAACACATATCATTGTAGACGTTTTAGAAGGCAAGAAATGCACAATGTAAGCCTACACGCTAAATTCATTTCATTGTTTCAAACACGCTAAATCCCACGCAAGTATCTTATTTTTTCTTCAATTCGAAAAAATCTACACGTTACACGTTTAAACTTTTTTCTATATAATATCTAGTCAAACAAGATTAGTTTTATTAGAGAACAACTTTTGATGCTTAGTGTTTTAGAAAGAAGTTTAGTTTAAAGCTTTGTTGTAGCTTGGATATATAAAAACAAATATTTTGTTTTTCAATGAACTCCGTTACAAAACATTTTTCTAGAGATCGAAAGTTATAACTAATTTCTTATTCAAATAGAATACTTAAACCTAGGTTGAGAACTCTAGTTGCTGCACTTAAACCTAAATATTGATAAAGTTTTATTGATAAATATTGATAAAAATTGATAAAGTTTAACCTGTATCGATATTTAAAACTTCTTAATCCATTTAAAAACTATAAATTGAAAACATTTTTATACAATTTTAGCTATAGTTTACAGATTTTTGAAGCAGTTTCTATTAAAAAATTCCGTTTTATTACTTTAAATTTTTTGTTTTAATATTCACCAAGTAAATATATAACTCGAATTTAGGAGCAGTTTTAAGCATTAACAGATAATTTTTTACGCATTTTCAACTCGAAACTTTTTATAGACAAACACCATGAAATTTTTATTAGCAGTTTTTCTTTCGATGACGTTTATTGCTTCTTCAACTGCAGCTCTGTGCCCGGATGGGGTCTCTGAATGTCCCAGTCTCAATACTTGCTGCAAGCTTAGCACAGGCGGATACGGGTGCTGCCCCCTACCGGACGCTGTTTGCTGCTCTAACGGAGTCAACTGCTGCCCTAGCGGATATATTTTTGTGACATCGGGTTTTGCAACAAGTAGAAAAAAATTGTTGTGCTTTTTTAGCATTGTGTTGATAACATTTTCATTTATTCATTCAAGCAGTTTTTATTTAAAAATGTGTTTTTAGTAGACGAAAGAAACGAACAGCATTTATTATTTTCGTTTGTTTTATTTACTTGCAAAATAAAATTTATTTCAACTTGAAAAGTTTCTATTATTTAATTATTTTCTAAAGTTATACTAAAGCTTTCTAGGAAATAAAGACGAAATATTTTTAAGTTGATTAAAAATTTTTAACTTTTACTATTTGCTTACTTCTTTTTAAAAAGTAGCATTTTACTTTCAATAAAGTCAAAGTTAAGATAAAGTATATAAACTGGGCTAAATAAATTTGATAATTTAAATTTAAGAGTATACATAATTAGTTTATTTGATATACTTGTAATTATTGAAAATAAACTATTCTGTTAAAAAAATTAATAAATCTTTTTATACTTGGAATAAGCTATAGAGACAATGTAATTTAAGTCTCATTCAAGTAAAAAGAACCAATTACTAATAACTGCAGTAATCTTTCGCACTTTTCATGAAAAAAAAACTACGCTCAACATTTCTTTATAGTGCTAGTTTTTTGTCATGTGGCAGATTAACTTAGTAAAAAAGTTTTTGCTAGTGATCTATCAGATCGAGGATGCTAATTTAAAATAATTTCTAGATGTTATGGAACCGGTAGATCACTGAATTTACTTTACTAGTTTCAACTCCTTCCGATTATAATACTTGTATTATTCTAGAGCAGTGGTCTTTACTGGGTTCTTGAAAAAAAGGGTAGCCGTCAAATTTGCACGAGCATGCAAAATTTCACGAGGGGACAAAGTTGCACGGATTATTTTCATTAATAAAAAAAAAATCATCACTGTTACCCCTAACCCACGGTCAGCAACTTATATTTTTATTAAAATATCTTTTTTTTTCTGTTTATTTTACTCTCGTGCAAAATCGTCTTCGTGGAATTTTGTTCCCTCGTGCAATTTAGACTCGTTTCCTGAAAAAAAGGTCTTAGGCGTATTTGAGAGTTTTAAAATCTACACTAAGTATAACGGAAAAATTAGCGAAAGTTTAAAACTTACATTTGATATTACGAAGTGTATGATGAAAATCAAAAGTAGTCTTTGAACGGAATTTTAAATAAATACCGAAAAATTGACATTAGATAATACCGAAAAATTAATTATTTTATATAGCATCTAGATGCTAAGTTTTGGTATACCAATAGTCTTCGTATAGATTAAAAAAATAGTTTTTATGTTTTCAAGGTATTTAAATTTTGCAATTGTTTGTTTTACAATTTTATTGAGTAAAGTGTTATTTAAAAAAATTCATGTCTATTATCAGTCTGCCTGATCATAGCAGCAAACTGTTGCTTCATAGTAAAATATCATAAACCGTTTGTAGATTGGCAACTGTAAGTTTTTTAGTTGAGGCTGACTGACGAGTTTCAATAAAAACGAACCTCGGATCTCAGTCTATTGATTATTTTAACTTCACCTGTTCGTCCATGGCTTTTTAGACTTGCGCCGATGTTTTCTTTGATTTTAATATTAGAAGTAAATATTTTGGTTATAATTCTTTTTTAAAACTACTAAATATAAAAGCGATTCAAACAGACCTGTTGATTACCAAATAAAGTTTTAAGCAACTCTTCGCATTTTTTATCCGTATGTTCCACAAATAACTTGGCCAGCATTTGCAATTATTCAAAAACTCAGTCATTTTGAAGATCTAATTAACACTAAGCTAACTTGAATTATAACTAAAAAAATGGGAACGGGTCTAAATTGCGCAAAGACAAAATTGCACGAGGCTACTAAATTGCACGTGGGGACTAAATTGCACGAGTACAAAATTGCACGAGTGTACAAAAATGCACGAAAATACTTTTGCACGAAGACTAGTTTGCACGCGGGCATAAAATTGCACGAAGACTATTTTGCACGGAAGCTCAACTTTGCACGAGTTACAATTTTGCACGACAGACAGTTTTGCACGGAGAGTCAATTTTGCACAAAAAAAAAACTAACTTAAAATAACTAATTAAAAAATATATTAAAACCTTAAATAAGCATATATTAGTGTAATTAATTTTAATATAGTTAGGTTCTTATCAATTTTATTTATTTATTTTAGTTTATTTAATTTTTGTTAATTGAAACTGGATTATTGTGTTTAAAAACTAATATAAATTTGAAAAGTTTTTAATAAAAATAAAACTAGAGTCGTAATTTAATAAAAATATCCCTTATTAAAGAATAAATACGTATTGATGTAAACTTAAATTAAAATTATACTAAACTTCAATATGAAATAAAACAAGATTAAAAATAATGTTTACATGGGTAGGTGTTAAAATTGCACGAGGGGACAAAATTGCACAAAGATGCTTTTGCACAGAAAAAAACGAGCATGCGAAATAGTGAGACAATAAAATAATTTTAGAAAGGAGAAAATCCGTCTGATGAAATTTTTATTGTACAGAAAGTTCTGTTACGGCTGTGTACTGTACTTCCATAAATTATGCTTAAAATTTTTTTTTAGTTTTATATAAAAGTTTTAAACATAATTTATATATCATTATTTTCTATTTGTCTAAACTTTATCTTAGTTGCATAACTATTTGCACGCGTTTACTCTAATTAGCTCTTAAGTTTCTCCTGTTCTGTTTTTCTTTATCTAACCCAGACTTGCGAAAAACCACTGTCAGAAGAATTTTTTTTCTTACGTTTTTATAACAAAAAGGAGATACAAGCTTTTGACTAATATTAAACATAAATTAATATAACAGCTACAATTAGTTAACTTCTATTTTTAACAAAAAATAAGTTGTTAATATAAATAAAACTCTTTTTGGTAATTGTATTTTATTAACCGTTAGAATCTTGTTTTGTAATCTAGCTTTTATTCTTATTTATACAATTTTTTTTTGATTGATTTTTGTTTATTATTTAATTTGTTCATTTTGACTTTTTAAATTATTATTAACTTTTGTTTTCGAGATTTATTTAATGTATTTATTATTTAATTTTAAAAATCTTATTTATTTTTTAATTTTTCTAAGATTTATTTATTAGTTATTTTATATTTCTGACTTTTTTTATTATTTAATCTTTTTAAAATTTAGTTTTAATTTTTTACTTGAAATTTTTTTCCTACTTAGAAATATTATATATACATTTATTTATCTAGTTATTATTATTTGTTACTTAATATTTATATTATTTTTAAATGATTTTTTTGTTTTTAATAAAAATTTTTTACTTTACTTTTTCTTGATCTTTTTTTTATTTAGTTATCAAATTTTATAATTCAATTTTTTTAAATAATACATAAATTTTTTGTGCAAAAGAGTCTTTTCGTGCAAAAATGTCTACGCGCAATTTTGACCCGTCCCTGGGAAGGAAACAAAATCCGTGCAAAACTGACCCTCCGTGCTAAATTGTCACTCGTGCAAAAATGACTCTTTATGCAAAAGTGTCTGCGTGCAAAATTGTCTGCTCGTGCAAAAGTGAACCTTCGTGCAATTTTGCGCTTTCGTGCAATTTAGACAGCTACCCAAAAAAATATATCGAGTAATTATTAACTAAAATTTTTCAGACAGAAATCTTGCTACAATCATTATTTTTTTGTTAAGTTTATAAATTCTTGTACGAAAATTTCTGACAAAACTCGCATTTTAAGGGTTAATAAATGGTATAACACTTGAACTGAAACAATCAAAAGCTGTAAGATACCTAAACTGTGGCATTACAAAGTCCTGAATTTACCATTTTTTCTAACTACTTTAATTAGAATAAGCTAGAAGAAATTATGATAACTACTTAAGATTAACATTACTCTGTTAGAATATTTCGTAATTGAATGTTAATTTCTATTCCTTTTGAAATTTATGTTGGACTAATACTCGATCAAGAAGACTCGAAATATAATCATAAGTAGAAATGCTGCTTTATTTTTAAACAACAAAAAATTAAAGCAGACTGTTTTATTCAGTAAAAGCTTTTTTGTTATAACTTGGGGCTGTTAACAAGTTACTATAACTGTAATATACTTCAGTTTGGAATAAATCTTTAAAATTTTTGTTATGTAAAGCTGTTTCGGAATCTTAGGAAATAGATCAAGTGATCTAAGACTTGTTGTCAAAATGATAATTAAAATTAGTTGTTTAACAAGTTTTTACTATATATAACGTTTGTATTGTAGACTTAAATTAATTCTATTGGATGTAGCTTGTTAAAAGTTTTTTTGTTTATTTTTGTGAAAAAAAGTTGAAAAAGTTACCTTAAGGTATGTAGGACACTTATGCAAAATCTTATTTTGCCTTGTGTCCAAATTTTGATAACTTAAAGAAATTAATGTTAATCACTTGATATTACATTTTTCCTTTAAAAAAAAAACAACAAATAAATATAGTAAAACTAATTCCCAAAAAAACTATTTTTCACAAACAAAATAAGTGCTAGTTAAAATGATTTTTGTCTTTGATTTCTTGATTGAACTGGAAATAGCTTGTTTATGGGTGTGGCTAAGGGAAAATGAGAGAATCAAATGATAGATCAAGTGATCTACAGTCCAAAGTCCAGGAAAATGAGAGAATCAAATGAGAGATCGCGTGATTATTGAAAATTCTAGAAAAAGAATCGAAAAACTATAAATACGCCCAATCAGAGCGTGAAGCAGGTCATTTACCTCGAAACAAGCACGAAGCGACACTCTGCTGCTCGCAAATTTAAGCGTTAGCCGCCATCTTGGAAAAGCTAGATGACACCCGAGAAAACCTTCTTATACAACAACGTCGACGGGGCGAACAACTCGATTTGAGTTGTTAACGTGCCATAATCATAAGCCTACGCATACTGTAGCAGACAACTTCTTTGGATCAATTTGAACACTGAATTCCACGATTGAGTCCACAGCGTTCAAAGAAACAAACTTGAACATTCATCTTATTGAGCAAGCCCACACAGATTGTGGCGTCAACCTTAGCTACACTTCTACGAACAAGTTGTTTTACTACTTTTAAATAATTCTGTCGTAATATTTATACATATTTATATTATCGTATCTACTTACTATTGTACTTGTATTGTAATATTTATACATATTTATATCATCGTGCCTATTTATATTGTATTTTATCGCCACGCTCCGATTACGGGAAGGAAACGGAAGAAGATCAAGCCACGTACATCAAGATTCTGTAAACGAGACGGACCAACGTCGAGTGCCAGAAACTGAGCGACCGGAGACCAGTGACACGTCTCCAGTGACACGTCAAGGAGGAATCCAGAGCACGTTTTCCTTCTAATTGTTAACTTTAAGTGTTTAGACTTATTGTGAGCTGTCATTGCGTTTATTTGTACATAATAAAACAACATTACTTAGTTTTATTATATTTAGTTATATAAATTATATAGTTATGTCCTTAAAACCCCTAAAAAAGGCATTAGTCTTGAAAGTGCCACGCACACAAACGTGCACCGAAATGAGTTGTTCCGAGACTACTGCTAACCTGGAATCTGATGAGATTGTCGAGCCTGAGACCGAGGCAATTTCGAAGGAAATCAGTGAGGCTCCTAGTCTGGGTAACAATAATGGCGTCCTCCGCAGCAACCATCTGCCAACCACTGAAGACAACACTAAAAAAATAAACGAATTAACTAAATTAGTAGAAAATAATAACAAACTAATAGAAAATAGATTTAGTACTGTTTTAAAAACAATTTCTTTACAGAATTCTCAATCAATCAACACCCCTGCAAGAAGTGTGGTAAGTTCAGTTAGTTGTTTTAATTCACATGTAAACTTGACAGACTCGCCCTCAGCCAGTAAATATATGATGACCAAAACAACGGCTGCCAACAATCCTACGTTCCTTCAAGACTCCCTAAACACAAGAACATCACAAATATCCAGTTACCAAGTCACAGCTGTAACACAAACACTCCCTACTACATCCATGAGTCCAACAAATTCGTTAGACAGTTTTTCACGACCATATTCCCATCAAGAAAAACTAAATTCTAACCTAAAGTTTGATCAATCAAATGAGAAAAATTTAAGTCACTTTTACGGCAGTAATTCAAATATCGAGCAGCTTAAACGACAGTTCGACATTCTACAAAATAAAGTGAACAAAATTCTTAATTGTTATACAGATTCGAATCAGACTAATGGCAATCATATCTCTTTCAATCAAGAATCTTCGCCCGAGAATCAAAACTTCCACAAAGCAACAAATTCAAGGCGTTTTCCCGAGCGAATGTTTAGGAAAATTAAAGGAAAAAATCCGAGAGAGGAGTTCAAATTGTTTGAGCTTCAGTGTGAAAGCCAGGGCATTTTTGATGATACAACTCAGTTTGAAATTATAATCAGAATATGGCCAATTGATGATATACTTTACTATGTAAAAATTGGTAAACCATCTAGCTATGTCTTTTTCAAACAAGAAATCTTAAGCTTGACACCATGCTTACCGGATATACACAAACCTCCACCTATTTGGAGTCATTCCCCAACTTTTAAAGACATTCATCAGTTGGTATCGAAAAGTCTTACTTGCTCTCCAGATGACCTCTACAAACATCTTACTATTAATTATAGTCCCAAATGGGCGAGTAAAATTCTAATAAAAGACCTTGAACTTCCTATCAAGAAGTTTAAGAACCGTCTTATGTGGATTCTCGAACAAGGCCCAACTGATTTGAAAATGAGTTATAATAGTAAAAAATCAAATAACCAATATAAGTTGAATAATAAATTTAAAAAGACATTTCATCAAAACCGAAATGAAAATTATTCGCAACCTAATCAAAACATAAACAACTACTCAAAAGACTATAGACAACATCAAAGTAATTTTAGTAATAAAAAACTTAACAGATGTCGCTATCATGTTCGTTTTGGTGAGAAAGCTAAAAATTGTGAAGGCTCGCAATTTAAAATGTACAAAAAATTTGTAGAAAATAAAGTAAAATATTTTAAGCAAAAATCAACAATGGTAAAAAAAGAACTATTTATCGAAGAAAGGTTGGAAAGAGAAAAATTGAAGTGCATATGTGAAGATAAATCAATAAGAAACAAAGAAGCAAGTTCGTGCTCAACCTATAAAACACTTAACGAAAAACTTAAACAAAAGTCAACTGAACCAAAAAGAAAATATAGCAAATTTCGAGAAAATAGAGTACTCTGTGAAACAAAGTCAAATATAAGTACCAAACTACTAGTTATTACAGATAAATATAATAAAATACCTTATTTGTTTGATATCAATGCACAACATTCGATTATTTCTAAGGGATTAATTAGTTCATATGAAGAAGATGATTTAGTACCTGAAATTTGGAACGTCTGGGGAAATGATATGAAAGCTCTAGGATATACAACTCTAAAGGTCAACATTGGCTTACAACAAAGTTTACCTCACAAGTTTTATGTAATAGAATCAAACAACCCTTTTGCTATTCTTGGAACAAATTTTATAGTAAAGAGAAATTTAACAATCAATGCAAAGGAAAAAACGATAACACAAACAGAAACAGGAGTTAAACTTAAACTCGAACTGTCAGATCCTTCTCGTAAAAAAACCATTAGAAAAGAAGTAAAAAATTATTTAGAAACTTTTCCCGTAATCGCAAAAGAATCAAGTAACAGAGAAAAACCACAACATAACCATGTTCTTGATATGAAACTCAAAAACGAAGTCTTGCCTCGTCATAAAAAAGCTATAGCACCGATTGCAATAATATCAAAAACAAAAGAAAACATCTTCAACAAGTTGTCAAAAGGAAGCATTCCAAAAACAATTGATAATGATAAAAACAACCACCCAATATCATTTTTACCAACCGTCAATAAGTGTGTAAACAAAACAATTAAATTAACTAAAGCTGTAATTTTGTTTTCTAAAAAGTGGAACAGTACTCAGAAAGTAATTTCTTTACATAGTAATCGATCTCTTAGTTGTTCAATAGAAACAAAGAAAATTACAAGAGACAACTTTTATCTCCAACAAAAAAATGACCTTAAAGACTACACGCATCTCGTCACTTAACGATATTAAGACAACATAAGTTCTGTCAACTGGAATAATTTCTTAATTCTGTCACATCTACGTTCATTTTTTCAAGTTTCTTTTATCAGTGAATAACGAGCTATAAACTCATTCTATTTATTTTTATATATTTTATATATTTATATATGTAATGTATACATGTGTATATACTAATTTTATTCTTTTCCTAACATGAGACTTAAAACAAAACACACTTTTTTTTCCCTCTTTCTAACAATTTTTTTTTCGCTTACACAATAACCAAACTAAATACTGCAAGTTTACAATTTAATAATTAAATTATCTGTTCTTGCAATTTTACAAATTTATTTTTTTTCTCGCGCAGCTGTACGATAAAAAAAGAGAATAAATGATTTTTCTGTTTGTTTTAAATTAAATTCCGGAAGCGTTCAAATTATAATTTTTCTAAATCATTGACATTTTTTTTCCGGTATGAATTTGACCCCAGATTAATAAGAATTCAATTCCAAATAAGCACTTGGTCTTTTTCTCTTTATAACTTTAAGAATTTAATTATTTAAATCGTGCTCTAAAAAGAGTGCGTAAACTCAGTAACCTGAAACCAAAAATTAATAATTATATACTTATTGAACTTATATGTTGGAAGCAAAAAAAAAGTATTTTTTATATTACAAGCTGGTCTATTTTAAAGTAAAAATCTTTGAAAAGAAAACATTGTTTTTCTTGAACATCTATTCAAAAAAAATAAAACTGCTCAAATCTTCTCCCTTTAAAATGATTTTTTTGCCGACTAGTACAATCAACTAAACTGAATGCAGCAAACTTACTGAACTCTAAGATGATAATGGTTTGCCTTTTTACAACTTTAACTGTTAGTCACTCTCGTACAGTTGCACGTGAAGTTTGCAGCAATGAAGTTCGTATATAACAGGTGATATTTTGTTTTCAACCCTCAATTTTTTACGACACACGTGTTATTAAAGTTCGAAATATGCGCAGTCAAAATTAACTCCCAAGAGTTTAACTATTGCGCTAAGCTAACTTAAATAACTTTATAAAAAGCTTCTGACAATCAAATTAATTTCCCGTATTTTTGTTTTATCACTTTTGCAGTTCACAAAAAACTTGAAGTATAAATAACTTCCAGCTGTTAAGCTAACTTTTTTTGCCACTAAACAAACTTATTAAAATGTTCCTTCAATCAAATTGCTTAATCTAAATAGTTTGAAATGTCGCTTTTCCACCTATCTCTAATTTCAAGTTATTCACTGACAGTGTGGAAGTGAGTTTATAGCATGTTAGTTTTTCAAAAATATGTATATTTTTCGAAAAAAAAAATTAAAGCTAAAATAAAAACAAAATTATAAAACAAAAAAAAAACACATTCTATTAATTTATTTATCTATATATATTTTTTTTCTATTGTTTTCTTTGAACTTCATAAACTTTTATTAATATCTTATATCAATTAAGTAAAAGTCGATTTTTTTCTCTTCTAACCTTAAAAAATTAAAAAATCAAACCAATTATCAATTTAGACTTTTTCGAATTCTTACTTCAGATGTTTTTAATTTTTTTTAAATTTAACTAATTCATTCATAAAAAATATTATAACTTTGATATGATAACGTTTCATACTAATTAGAATTAACTTTTTTTAATTTTTTTCTTTGGATAAGTACATGTCTTGTATACGGATAATTAGGTAAGAGTTAAAAACAAATTCTAGTTTTCTTTTGACATTGTTTTTACTATTGTCGTTGTAAACCTGTATTTTTTTTCTTGCTTTATTCTTACGCGATGTCTTGGATCTTGATATTTAAGTGTTTGAATTTTCTAATTATTGGTTTTTCATTAACTATTAATATTTTTTTTTTTTGAACTCTAAAAATTAGAAATATCGTTAGACTTTTTATTTACACTCTATACTAAACTGTAATTTTCATTTTTATGTGTCGATGAATTTATGTATAATTAATTTTTGGTTTGGTTAAAACTTCCGATTTTTTTTTTTCTTCTAAACATGATATCGCTTTATTTTTTTTTATTTCACAAGCTGTTTCAAACTTGGAATTTATAAGTTAATATTCGTCTACCTAATAATTTTTTTCTTATCCATTCATTTTTTATTTTTCTACAATTTAAAAACAAAAAATAAAAAAATTTTTGGTAAAAAAAGAAAAATAAAATAGACAATAGTCGATGTAGGACACTTATGCAAAATCTTATTTTGCCTTGTGTCCAAATTTTGATAACTTAAAGAAATTAATGTTAATCACTTGATATTATATTTTTCCTTTAAAAAAAAACAACAAATAAATATAGTAAAACTAATTCCCAAAAAAACTATTTTTCACAAACAAAATAAGTGCTAGTTAAAATGATTTTTGTCTTTGATTTCTTGATTGAACTGGAAATAGCTTGTTTATGGGTGTGGCTAAGGGAAAATGAGAGAATCAAATGATAGATCAAGTGATCTACAGTCCAAAGTCCAGGAAAATGAGAGAATCAAATGAGAGATCGCGTGATTATTGAAAATTCTAGAAAAAGAATCGAAAAACTATAAATACGCCCAATCAGAGCGTGAAGCAGGTCATTTACCTCGAAACAAGCACGAAGCGACACTCTGCTGCTCGCAAATTTAAGCGTTAGCCGCCATCTTGGAAAAGCTAGATGACACCCGAGAAAACCTTCTTATACAACAACGTTGACGGGGCGAACAACTCGATTTGAGTTGTTAACGTGCCATAATCATAAGCCTACGCATACTGTAGCAGACAACTTCTTTGGATCAATTTGAACACTGAATTCCACGATTGAGTCCACAGCGTTCAAAGAAACAAACTTGAACATTCATCTTATTGAGCAAGCCCACACAGATTGTGGCGTCAACCTTAGCTACACTTCTACGAACAAGTTGTTTTACTACTTTTAAATAATTCTGTCGTAATATTTATACATATTTATATTATCGTATCTACTTACTATTGTACTTGTATTGTAATATTTATACATATTTATATCATCGTGCCTATTTATATTGTATTTTATCGCCACGCTCCGATTACGGGAAGGAAACGGAAGAAGATCAAGCCACGTACATCAAGATTCTGTAAACGAGACGGGCCAACGTCGAGTGCCAGAAACTGAGCGACCGGAGACCAGTGACACGTCTCCAGTGACACGTCAAGGAGGAATCCAGAGCACGTTTTCCTTCTAATTGTTAACTTTAAGTGTTTAGACTTATTGTGAGCTGTCATTGCGTTTATTTGTACATAATAAAACAACATTACTTAGTTTTATTATATTTAGTTATATAAATTATATAGTTATGTCCTTAAAACCCCTAAAAAAGGCATTAGTCTTGAAAGTGCCACGCACACAAACGTGCACCGAAATGAGTTGTTCCGAGACTACTGCTAACCTGGAATCTGATGAGATTGTCGAGCCTGAGACCGAGGCAATTTCGAAGAAATCAGTGAGGCTCCTAGTCTGGATAACAATAGGTAGATAAACAATGGGTTTAAGTTAATTTAAAGTTGTATTTAGCTTTTTTTCTGTATCTTATATTTACAATTTATTTGTTCCAACAAAACATAATACTCTTTCTACACGTATAAAAACCGTACAAATATATGGATTTTCATATAAATTTGTGTAACGTCAATCATAAAATTTTTGTCATGTAGCAATATTTAATAATGTATAAGAGTTCTAAACACTATATCAGTTAAAAAAAAGTATTAGATCATTGAAACAATAACAACTCCGTAAAGTAAACTTAACATACTTATTTTCAAACTTAGTTGTCTATTTGTAAAAATCTTAAAATGGGTTTTATGTTTTATCTGTTAAGCATTCTTAACATTAAAAATTTGACAAAACCTATGCTTTTTTGCTTACTATTAAGTTTGTTTAGATAATTTATAATGATAAGTTTATTATTTTTTCAGCAGTTTTTGAAATTTCTATTTACTGTGCTCACTTCATTTATAAACATTTTGACGTTCAAGCAAGAACCACTTAAATAATACACTTTGTGACTAAGTTTTCCACGCCAATGAAAAATTGGACAATCTGAAAACATTTTTCAAAAACCAAAATACAAAAATTTAAGCAACATTTAAAATAAAGGTAAAAGTTACACAAGTTAACTGCCTTGTCATACTGTTAAAACACACATAAATATAAATTAAGCTATTTTATTAGTACTGTCAATCGATCGTAAGCTGTGTAGTAACAAATGTTACAGTGTTAAAAAAATATAATTGAAAAAGGGTAATTGAAATTGTTGTTGTAGCTCTTTTCGAATCCTTCTATCAATTTGCTTTTTATGCACCATCATGCTGTTAACATAATGTACAAAAAAGTATTTGTAAAGTATATTAACTTTTATACAATAGTTAATAGTATTTGTAAAGTTTTTCAAATCAATAAAAAACACTATTTTGTTCACTACGTTAGAAAGTTTGGTAGTAAAGGAGTAAATGACTAACAGTGGCTATACTTTGACGTTATGTAAACAAAACGTTTAAATTTTAAATGTTTATACGTAACAACTTAAAACAACAAAGTTTTTGCATACAATTTTGTTTTGAAACAAATCAGATAAATTTAAAGTTGCATCAAAAGTTATTTTTTGTTATTAAAGTTTTTTTGAAGGAACCTTGTTATATAATATATATTAGTATATATAAGTATTGTATATTATAAATACACTAAAGTTTTGTTTCCTAAGTTGTGCAAAATAGACAGTTTTGTACAATAAGTATAAAACTTCAATAAAACAAGATTTGAATTCAATTATCTGATTCACTTGCTTAGTTTTAATCTGATAACTTTTTTTTTAGTTTGGTTTAATTTATAGTTTTTTTCTTACTTAGTTTTAAACTTTCATAATTTAAAATTTACTTAAAAATAAGTTTTTGAAAAGTTAAAACGAGTATATTATAATTGCTAGCCTTTATAGCAAAACAGAAAAAAAAACTCCTAAAGATACTTTTTTACAGATAAAACTATATATATATTCAAAAAAAGGAATTGAATTTCTATAAAATAATAATACGGGTAAAAATAATTTTACTATCTTAATAATAAGTTAATAACAAAACATGGATGGCATGAACATGGATGTTGAAATGCAGGATGAAAACCAAGAGAATAACATGCAGAAAGAGTAATAAAAGTAGATACAAGGTTGCCAAAAAAATCCTAAGAATCCTGGAAGTAACTTGAATTTTGGACGAAAATCATTCAAAACCCAGGAAGAAACTTATAAACTTGGATAAAACTTTTAAGAAACTTTTGGCAACCCTGTAAATAGGTTAATTAGTATATAGTTTAATTTGCAATGTATATTGATAATTTTAATATAAAAGTTTAGAATAATTTTAGTTTCAACACTACATAATGTTATTGGTTATTTATAAGTTTTAAAATAAATATTAGAATGTTCAGTATTTTAACTTGCTTTTATTGATAACCTATTTATGCACTAAAAACTTTAAGTAACAAACAGTTTTCATTATTTTAAATTTTGAATGTTTTGTTTTACTTTTTAAAGTCTACAATTGTAATTAAATCCGTTTAAAGTTTTTAAGAAATATCTTTGTTAGGATTGTTTTTGGTGTGTATTTAATTTTATTAGAAAATTGTAAGCAATGTTGTATATAATAAAACTCGGAAAAGAAAAAACTTAGTTTTTATAAAACTTTTTTGTTTTATATTGTAAAACTAATCTGTATTACGTAAGTTTTTATAGTATGGTTTGTTTACAGCAGTTAAGTTACAACTATTTTTAATTTAATTCTGCTTTATTATTTATTTTTTGCAGTCTAAAAAAGTTTTGTAGTTTTCCATTATATATAAACAAAAATACATTCAAGATAACTGAGTATGTCACAATTTAAATATAAAAAGCACAATGTAAAATTCAAAGTATAACAGTTATTTTAGTACACCGAATAATATTAAAATAGTCATATAAAACATTTTCAAACACAGTAGTGCAAATTTTTTTTTTATAAATGCATGTTATAAGCTGCTTGTAAAATAGTAATTACTTAAATCTGGTGATCTACTGGATCCGGATTTATTAAATTACGACCCGGCCGAATCCTAAATATTTAAATTTACTTATAATGCAATAATACAAGCTTACATATAATAATTAGGTATTATTTTACTATTTGAATAGGATACTTATTATAACAGGGGAGCCAATCAATATTATTAAGTAATTCATTGTTTTAAATATAAATTTATTAATCAATAAATAATTATAATTTAAAAGGTTAAAGTAAAACTTTATAAGAGTTGAAAGCTTTAAAATTTATCATTTTTAACTATTTGTTAGCTATGTAGTTTTTGTTTACATTTTATTTAAAGGAAGGATTAATATTTTGTAAAATAAAAAGCTTAAATTTGACCACCAGTGAAAAAATATTTAAACAAAATCCAAGGGTTTGGTTTAATAAATCTTATCACAGTACCCACTAGGGTAAATAGCATGGGAGGTACATTGATTGATCACTTAGTTGTTCAAATAAAGAAAAAGCTAGTAGTTCTTATATATTATCATCTGATATATCAGACCACTTTACAAATGAAAAGTTGGAATATAATTAAATGGCCTGAAGAATAAGTACATCAAAACTTTTCAAGAATTAACACAAATAAACTTATAACTTAGCTACTCAAGTTATCAACAAACATGAAACAGTCAAAACTATTATATCAAAAAATTAAAGACTAAATTTAATTACTTAGTAGACAACATTAAAGATTTTACTGACTAAAATGTTCCAACTAAAAAATCTCCAAAGCAAAATAAAATCTAAACCCTGGATAACAAAAGAAGTACTGAAGTTCATATAAATATACTATACAACAACCTTTAAAACCTAGTTAAACTACAAGAATACAAAAAGATATAGAAATGAACTTAAAAAAATAATAACATTTTGTAAAAAAGCATACTATGAAAACTTTCTAGAAAATTATTACAAAAATACATCTAAAATTTGGAAAGTAATTAATAAAATCACTAATAAACTTAATAAAGACAACAATTTTCCACATAGACTAAATGTGGATCGAAAATCTTATACAAAACCAATAGATATAGTAAACAAACATAACATTTATTTTCTAACATTGGAAAGCAAAGATCAACAAAAAAAGGTAACCCCCAAGGTTTTACTGACAATCTGAGAAATTTTAGTAATAGTTTTTTTTTTTGGTTTGATGCTACAGAAACTGAAGTATTTATATTATTAAGAGTTTAGATCCAAACAAAGCCAGTGATGAGGATAGTGTATTTGTAAAGATCCTTAAGTAATAAAAAAACCTCCAATACTAGGCAAATTAATTAACCAAGCATTTTATGAAGGGGTTTTATCTAAGTAGCCTAAAACTTGCAAAAGTAATAACAATTTTTAAATCAGGATTAAAATCAGAAAATTATAGACCCATTTCATTTTTATCTGGTTTTATTCGCAATGCTGACTTAATAGTTGAATTTCACTATGCACACTTTTTGTTTTAGATTATAATTTAATAAAAAAATTACAAAAACATTTAAAAGTTTTGCTATATAATAAACTGATTTATCTAGAATTAGTTTATGATTATAAATAAAGTAACCTGTTTCAAATATGGAACATTTTTTAGTAATCAAACTGCTTTGAAAAGTAATAAAAAAATTTCAAATGATTTATATACAAAAAGTGCATAGCTAAAATTTCTAGCAAGTGTATAATAATTAAACTTTTCAAAAATATATCTCAAAAGAGTGTAGTATTTATTGATTTTTTATCGTTTAATAAAACCAACATTTTATGAGTATTTAGATGTTTGTATAAATTTCAAGCACAAATCTAAAATGTGTCTTTATATTTTCCAAGCAAAAAACACTTTTTTAAACTTATTTTCCAAACGATTTACTTAAAATAACCTTTACTGTTTAAAAGAGTGTTTGAAAAGAAACGTTAATTTAAAGTTGTATTTAGCTTTTTTTCTGTATCTTATATTTACAATTTATTTGTTCCAACAAAACATAATACTCTTTCTACATGTATAAAAACCGTACAAATATATGGTTTTTCATATAAATTTGTGTAAAGTCAATCATAAAATTTTTGTCATGTAGCAATATTTAATAATGTATAAGAGTTCTAAACACTATATCAGTTAAAAAAAGTATTAGATCATTGAAACAATAACAACTCCGTAAAGTAAACTTAACAAACTTATTTTTGTAAATCAAACTCAAATTGTCTATTTGTAATAATCTTATAACGAGTTTTATGTTTTATCTGTTAAGCATTCTTAACATTAAAAATTTGACAAAACCTATGCTTTTTTGCTTACTATTAAGTTCGTTTAGATAATTTATAATGATAAGTTTATTATTTTTTCAGCAGTTTTTGAAATTTCTATAAACTGTGCTCACTTCAATTATAAACATTTTGACGTTCAAGCTAGAACCTCTTAAATAATACACTTTGTTACTAAGTTTTCCACGCCAATGAAAAATTGGACAATCTGAAAACATTTTTCAAAAACCAAAATACAAAAATTTACGCAACATTTAAAATAAAGGTAAAAGTTACACAAGTTAACTGCCTTGTCATACTGTTAAAACACAAATTATAATTATTAATGTTTACTTTAAGATTTTTACGTAAGCTGCTAACGTAAGCTAAAAATAGACTTTATTCTTTTTCAAACCAATACTAGATTGCAATGATTTATCAAACTTCAAAAAAACACAAGTGATGTTTTTTTATAGCACATTGATTTTCTTTGTTTTATTTATATGTTATTACAGTTCTGTAATATTTCATTTATTTCTTAAACGCATAACACTTTTATTTATTAAGAATTAACGTTATTACAGTAATTTTAAAGTAAAGTTCCAAAGATATTAAATTTGATAATCAACCCCAAAAAAAGTTATGCTAATTTTATGCAAATTTTTTATACATATTTTTAAACGATTTTATGTCGACTAAAACAGAACATCTGGAAGAGTTAGTGACGTAACATGAAATTTTTGGAGATTTAAAAATAGTTTAAAATCTAGATTGGATATAATTAACAAAATCGCAAACAACAGTACGACGAGAGCTTGATTGCAAGATCGCACAATCGCGCGCAAGGCGCGCTGTTGTGCTTATTTTGCAAGGCTAACCGAAAGAAAGCGGAGCTTTCTGAGGTTGGGATGACAAAGAAAGTGAAACCTTCGAGGCATGGAAGTTAAAGCAAGATCGCGCGCGAAGCGCGTTATTGTGCTTATTTTGCGAAGCAAAACCGAAGAAAGCAGAGCCTTCTGAGGTTGGGACGTACAAAGGAAGTGAAGCTTTTGAGGCATGAAAGTTAAAGCAAGATCGCGCGCGAAGCGTGCCTTTTTTGCGAAGCAAAACCGAAAGAAAGCGAGCTTTCTGAGGCAGGAATTTAGGTTCACGAATTCAGATTAGTTTTAATAATTAGTTTAAACAGCAGTTTTTAAAAGCTTGAAGTATTTTTTAAGAATATTTGAAAAATAGTACAAATTAAAATTTTTTTAATATTTGTAACATTTTAATTATAATTTTATTTACTTTATTATTGATTATTAATTTATATTTATTAGTATTTGCTTTACTTGGCTAGCACAAAAGCGCGCTCTGCGCGCGGTGTGCGATACTTTTAGCTACTTATTACAAACAATTTTCTTATTTATGTAGTTCTTTTTGTTTTATATTTAAGTGAACAGATATATTAGCTTTTTTCTTATTTTTACATTATTTGTTTCAAACTAATTTGTTCTAATCCTTAGTTTAAACATAAGTTTTCTAAAATTTTGAGAGTTTTCAATAGTATTTCAAAATTATCATAGATTTGAAAACTTTCTAATTAATATCATTTAATACTTATTATATTATTTATCTGCCTTATTCGGTCAGCACAAAAGCGCGCTTTGCGCGCGGTGTGCGATGCTCTTGGCTTTTTAATAAAAAACTTATTCTAAACTAATGTACATGAAAAACAAGGCTTTAAAAACAAAAGTTTGATAATTGACTAAGATCTTTTTACCAAAGGATTTCAATTGATCTTAACCTAAAATTTAAATTGTTATTAAACATTATAAAACAAAAGATAAGGAATTAAAGACACTATTTTTTACAAAGTGTAAGGTTAGATATCAAGAGTCTACCAGGATGTTAGCAGTTTATACACATTGAAACATCATAAACTAAAACTTTAATATTTTCGGTGTAAAGTTTTAAATTATAATGTACCTCAAATGAAAATAAATATTCATACTTTATCAGTTAAAACTTACTTCTCATTAACTTACTAGTTATGACGTGATGTTGCGTCAAATTTAGAGTTCCTAACAAGCAACCTAATAAGTCTTAAAACCAAATAAACTTTAAAGGTTTTTTAATTTTATCTTTTGTTATTATGAACTAAGCGTACAATTATGAACAAAGCGTACGCGGATACCTTTTAACGTCTTGTCCAGGACAAACTTGGATTAAATCTTTATCCAGAGGTCAGAATCTGTTTCAGTTCTTTTAGTATACTTTTCTATCATTTGAACTTTCCCATTAGGTAGTACTGTTGATGTTTGAAATTCGTACAAAAGTGTAAAATCTTTTGTAATGGGTCTGTAGCTGTTTCGAAGTATAAATTTTTTGATAGCCGTCGTACTTTTGTATTTTTTTACTCAAAAAGTTTTTTTCATTTATGATAATAATTAAGTTTCACAAAAAAAAAATAGTAAATTAGCAAGATTATTTGACGAAGCTTTTAAAACTGACAAACTGTTTACTAATTTTCCGTGTTTATACACAAATGTCCTTAAACCAAACTTTTTGAGCGCTTTTTTTTATCGTTCAATAAACAATATATAAACATTAGTAAATCGAAATCTTTCTAACAAAGTTTAAAACAAGTCAGAAAAAGCAAAACAAAAAAAAAAAGAAAAAGTTTACTTGGTAGACTTGGTTTTTCACAAATTTACTATAAACTATTTTAGGGTTTCATAGTTGTACTTTTTGGTTTGATTTCTGAAAACTTAGAAAATTGTTATGCTTTCGAAATAAATGCTTGGCTAGCTTAAGTTTGTTAAATTGTAGTTTTAAGCTAGAAAAAATGTTAATTTTTCACATACGGTTTTGACTTTTATTTAAGTTTCTTTGCTAACAATTTTAAGCAAAATTGCTAAACTTCTTCTTCAGTACAAACTAACGCATAAGATTAACTTATCCTTTATATTAAAGTATTAAAGAGTTAACAATTGTGATTAAAAATGTAAAGTTAGCAAAAGGCCTAAGATGGGGTAAAGTTATAAAAATTTGTTTTGGTTTTAACTAAATAATTTATAAAGAGCTACACTCGAACTAATTCTTTGTTTAATTTTAAATTAGATTTCATTTAAAACAAAAATTTATGTTGCAATCTTTAAACTATAAAAGGTTGTGTCAAAAGTATGAAGACTTTGTAAAGCTTATTAATGCTTATTTCTAAAGATTTTAGCTTTTAAAGTCTGGATGTTTTCAATTTTTATATTTTTTGGGTTTAGTATTCTTATTTCTCGAGTAAGTTTTTGTCACAAGTTTAGTTTTTAAAAGTTTAAAAAGTATTGTGTTGTGCATACATATCAAGGCAATATGAAACTATGTGCTTAAAATTTTTAAATAAAGTATATCATTCTTTTGTTACTTAATAGTATTTTAGTAACATAAAAATTATATTAAAAGTAACTTGTATCCATTTTTCAATTCAAAAATATACTTAAAATTTAAACAAGTGAAAATTTCAAACACATATCATTGTAGACGTTTTAGAAGGCAAGAAATGCACAATGTAAGCCTACACGCTAAATTCATTTCATTGTTTCAAACACGCTAAATCCCACGCAAGTATCTTATTTTTTCTTCAATTCGAAAAAATCTACACGTTACACGTTTAAACTTTTTTCTATATAATATCTAGTCAAACAAGATTAGTTTTATTAGAAAACAACTTTTGCTGCTTAGTGTTTTAGAAAGAAGTTTAGTTTAAAGCTTTGTTGTAGCTTGGATATATAAAAACAAATATTTAGTTTTTCAAAGAACTCCGTTACAAAACAATTTTTTAGAGATCTAAAGTTATAACTAATTTCTTATTCAAATAGAATACTTAAACCTAGGTTGAAAACTCTAGTTGCTGCACTTAAACCCAAAAGTTTAACCTGTATCGATATTTAAAACTACTTAATCCATACAAAAACTATAATCTAAAACATTTATATACAATTTTAGCTATAGTTTACAGATGTTTGAAGCAGTTTATGTTAAAAAAAATATCGTTCTATTACTTTAACTTTTTTGTTTTAATATTCACTAAGTAAATATATAGCTCGAATTTAGGAGCAGTTTTAAGCATTAACAGATAATTTTTTACGCATTCATAACTCGAAACTTTTTATAGACAAACACTATGAAATTTTTATTAGCAGTTTTTCTTTCGATGACGTTTATTGCCTCTTCAACTGCAGCTCTGTGCCCGGATGGGGTTTCTGAATGTCCCAGTCTCAATACTTGCTGCAAGCTTAGCACAGGCGGATACGGGTGCTGCCCCCTACCGGACGCTGTTTGCTGCTCTAACGGAGTCAATTGCTGCCCTAGCGGATATTTTTGTGACATCGGGTTTTGCAAAAAGTAGAAAAAAAATTGTTGTGCCTTTTTAGCATTGTGTTGATAACATTTTCATTTATTCATTCAAGCAGTTTTTATTTAAAAATGTGTTTTAGTAGAAGAAAGAAACAAACAGCATTTATAATTTCCGTTTGTTTTATTTACTTGCAAAATAAAATTTATTTCAACTTGAAACGTTTTTTATTATTTAATTATTTTGCGAAGGTGTACTAAAGCTTTCTAGGAAATAAAGACGAAATATTTTTAAGTTGATTAAGAATTTTTAACTTTTAATATTTGCTTACTTCTTCTTAAAAAGAAGAATTTTACTTTCAATAAAGTAAAAGTTAAGATTAAGTATATAAACTGGGCCAAATAAATTTGATAATTCAAGTTTAAGAGTATTCAAAATTAGTTTATTTGATATACTTGTAATTATTGAAAATTAACTGTTCTGTTTAAAAAATTAATAAATCTTTTTATACTTGGAATAAGCTATAGAGACAATATAATTAAAGTCTCATTCAAGTAAAATGAACCAATTACTAATAACTGCAGTAATCTTTCGCACTTTTCATGAAAAAACTAAACTAAACATTTTTTAAAATTTTTGTTTTTTGTCATGTGGCAGATTAAATTAGTAAAAAAGTTTTTGCTAGTGATCTATCAGATCGAGGATGCTAATTTAAAATAATTTCTAGATGTTATGGAACCGGTAGATCACTGAATTTACTTTACTAGTTTCAACTCCTTCTAGTTTCAACTAAGTAATTATTAACTAAAATTTTTCAGACAGAAATCTTGCTACAATTAGCGAAAGTTTAAAACTTACATTTGATATTACGAAGTGTATGATGAAAATCAAAAGTAGTCTTTGAACGGAATTTTAAATAAATACCGAAAAATTGACATTAGATAATACTGAAAAATTAATTATTTTATATAGCATCTAGATGCTAAGTTTTGGTATACCAATAGTCTTCGTATAGATTAAAAAAATAGTTTTTATGTTTTCAAGGTATTTAAATTTTGCAATTGTTTGTTTTACAATTTTATTGAGTAAAGTGTTATTTAAAAAAATTCATGTCTATTATCAGTCTGCCTGATCATAGCAGCAAACTGTTGCTTCATAGTAAAATATCATAAACCGTTTGTAGATTGGCAACTGTAAGTTTTTTAGTTGAGGCTGACTGACGAGTTTCAATAAAAACGAACCTCGGATCTCAGTCTATTGATTATTTTAACTTCACCTGTTCGTCCATGGCTTTTTAGACTTGCGCCGATGTTTTCTTTGATTTTAATATTAGAAGTAAATATTTTGGTTATAATTCTTTTTTAAAACTACTAAATATAAAAGCGATTCAAACAGACCTGTTGATTACCAAATAAAGTTTTAAGCAACTCTTCGCATTTTTTATCCGTATGTTCCACAAATAACTTGGCCAGCATTTGCAATTATTCAAAAACTCAGTCATTTTGAAGATCTAATTAACACTAAGCTAACTTGAATTCTAACTAAAAAATGGGAACGGGTCTAAATTGCGCAAAGACAAAATTGCACGAGGCTACTAAATTGCACGTGGGGACTAAATTGCACGAGTACAAAATTGCACGAGTGTACAAAAATGCACGAAAATACTTTTGCACGAAGACTAGTTTGCACGCGGGCATAAAATTGCACGAAGACTATTTTGCACGGAAGCTCAACTTTGCACGAGTTACAATTTTGCACGACAGACAGTTTTGCACGGAGAGTCGATTTTGCACAAAAAAAAAACTAACTTAAAATAACTAATTAAAAAATATATTAAAACCTTTTTATTTTATACAAAAATAATAAGCATATATTAGTGTAATTAATTTTAATATAGTTAGGTTCATATCAATTTTATTTATTTATTTTAGTTTATTTAATTTTTTTTAATTGAAACTGGATTATTGTGTTTAAAAACTAATATAAATTTGAAAAGTTTTTAATAAAAATAAAACTAGAGTCGTAATTTAATAAAAATATCCCTTATTAAAGAATAAATACGTATTGATGTAAACTTAAAATAAAATTATACTTAACTTCAATATGAAATAAAACAAGATTAAAAATAATGTTTACATGGGTAGCAGGGGCGTAGCGTGGGGAGGGACGCTGGCGCATGCTTGCCACCCCAAAAAAAAAAGAAGTAAAAAAAATGCAATATCTTTATCCTTTATTGCTTATTTTTACTGCTTAATTTGCCTTTTTTCAACTATGGTTTTCTAGTATTTGAAAAGTAAAACGAAATTTCTAATACCAGTTAGTGACAAGTTAGGGAAATTACCCAGTATACTGATTCGGTGCGTAATTTCAAATGCGCACCGATGTTGATGAAAAACTCCATAAGGAAAAATTTTATAACTTCATTAACTTAAGAAGAAAGCAGAGCCTTCTGAGGTTGGGACGTACAAAGGAAGTGAAGCTTTTGAGGCATGAAAGTTAAAGCAAGACCGCGCGCGAAGCGTGCCTTTTTTGCGAAGCAAAACTGAAAGAAAGCAAGCTTTCTGAGGCAGGAATTTAGGTTCACGAATTCAGATTAGTTTTAATAATTAGTTTAAACAGCAGTTTTTAAAAGCTTGAAGTATTTTTAAAGAATTTTTGAAAAATAGTACAAATTAAAATTTTTTTAATAGTTGTAACATTTTAATTATAATTTTATTTACTTTATTATTGATTATTAATTTATATTTATTAGTATTTGCTTTACTTGGCTAGCACAAAAGCGCGCTCTGCGCGCGGTGTGCGATACTTTTAGCTACTTATTACAAACAATTTTCTTATTTATGTAGTTCTTTTTGTTTTATATTTAAGTGAATAGATATATTAGCTTTTTTCTTATTTTTACATTATTTGTTTCAAACTAATTTGTTCTAATACTTAGTTTAAACATAAGTTTTCTAAAATTTTGAGAGTTTTCAATAGTATTTAAAAATTATCATAAATTTGAAAACTTTATAATTAATATTATTTAATACTTATTATATTATTTATCTGCCTTATTCGGTCAGCACAAAAGCGCGCTTTGCGCGCGGTGTGCGATGCTCTTGGCTTTTTAATAAAAAACTTATTCTAAACTAATGTACATGAAAAACAATGCTTTAAAAACAAAAGTTTGATAATTGACTAAGATCTTTTTACCAAAGGATTTCAATTGATCTTAACCTTAAATTTAAATTGTTATTAAACATTATAAAACAAAAGATAAGGAATTAAAGACACTATTTTTTACAAAGTGTAAGGTTAGATATCAAGAGTCTACCAGGATGTTAGCAGTTTATACACATTGAAACATCATAAACTAAAACTTTAATATTTTCGGTGTAAAGTTTTAAATTATAATGTACCTCAAATAAAAAATAAATATTCATACTTTATCAGTTAAAACTTACTTCTCATTAACTTACTAGTTATGACGTGATGTTGCGTCAAATTTAGAGTTCCTAACAAGCAACCTAATAAGTCTTAAAACCAAATAAACTTTAAAGGTTTTTTTAATTTTATCTTTTGTTATTATGAACTAAGCGTACAATTATGAACAAAGCGTACGCGGATACCTTTTAACGTCTTGTCCAGGACAAACTTGGATTAAATCTTTATCCAGAGGTCAGAATCTGTTTCAGTTCTTTTAGTATACTTTTCTATCATTTGAACTTTCCCATTAGGTAGTACTGTTGATGTTTGAAATTCGTACAAAAGTGTAAAATCTTTTGTAATGGGTCTGTAGCTGTTTCGAAGTATAAATTTTTTGATAGCCGTCGTACTTTTGTATTTTTTTACTCAAAAAGTTTTTTTCATTTATGATAATAATTAAGTTTCACAAAAAAAAAAATAGTAAATTAGCAAGATTATTTGACGAAGCTTTTAAAACTGACAAACTGATACTAATTTTCCGTGTTTATACACAAATGTCCTTAAACCAAACTTTTTGAGCGCTTTTTTTTATCGTTCAATAAACAATATATAAACATTAGTAAATCGAAATCTTTCTAACAAAGTTTAAAACAAGTCAGAAAAAGCAAAACAAAAAAAAAAAAGAAAAAGTTTACTTGGTAGACTTGGTTTTTCACAAATTTACTATAAACTATTTTAGGGTTTCATAGTTGTACTTTTTGGTTTGATTTCTGAAAACTTAGAAAATTGTTATGCTTTCGAAATAAATGATTGGCTAGCTTAAGTTTGTTAAATTGTAGTTTTAAGCTAGAAAAAATGTTTATTTTTCACATACGGTTTTGACTTTTATTTAAGTTTCTTTGCTAACAATTTTAAGCAAAATTGCTAAACTTCTTCTTCAGTACAAACTAACGCATAAGATTAACTTATCCTTTATATTAAAGTATTAAAGAGTTAACAATTGTGATTAAAAATGTAAAGTTAGCAAAAGGCCTAAGATGGGGTAAAGTTATAAAAATTTGTTTTGGTTTTAACTAAATAATTTATAAAGAGCTACACTCGGACTAATTCTTTGTTTGATTTTAAATTAGTTTTCATTTAAAGCAAAAATTTATGTTGCAAGCTTTAAACTATAAAAGGTTGTGTCAAAAGTATGAAGACTTTGTAAAGCTAATTAATGCTTATTTCTAAAGATTTTAGCTTTTAAAGTCTGGATGTTTTCAATGTTTATATTTTTTGGGTTTAGTATTCTTATTTCTCGAGTAAGTTTTTGTCACAAGTTTAGTTTTTAAAAGTTTAAAAAGTATTGTGTTGTGCATACATATCAAGGCAATATGAAACTATGTGCTTAAAATTTTTAAATAAAGTATATCATTCTTTTGTTACTTAATAGTATTTTAGTAACATAAAAATTATATTAAAAGTAACTTGTATCCATTTTTCAATTCAAAAATATACTTAAAATTTAAACAAGTGAAAATTTCAAACACATATCATTGTAGACGTTTTAGAAGGCAAGAAATGCACAATGTAAGCCTACACGCTAAATTCATTTCATTGTTTCAAACACGCTAAATCCCACGCAAGTATCTTATTTTTTCTTCAATTCGAAAAAATCTACACGTTACACGTTTAAACTTTTTTCTATATAATATCTAGTCAAACAAGATTAGTTTTATTAGAGAACAACTTTTGATGCTTAGTGTTTTAGAAAGAAGTTTAGTTTAAAGCTTTGTTGTAGCTTGGAAATATAAAAACAAATATTTTGTTTTTCAATGAACTCCGTTACAAAACATTTTTCTAGAGATCGAAAGTTATAACTAATTTCTTATTCAAATAGAATACTTAAACCTAGGTTGAGAACTCTAGTTGCTGCACTTAAACCTAAATATTGATAAAGTTTTATTGATAAATATTGATAAAAATTGATAAAGTTTAACCTGTATCGATATTTAAAACTTCTTAATTTATTTAAAAACTATAAATTGAAAACATTTTTATACAATTATAGCTATAGTTTACAGATTTTTGAAGCAGTTTCTATTAAAAAATTCCGTTTTATTACTTTAAATTTTTTGTTTTAATATTCACCAAGTAAATATATAACTCGAATTTAGGAGCAGTTTTAAGCATTAACAGATAATTTTTTACGCATTCATAACTCGAAACTTTTTATAGACAAACACCATGAAATTTTTATTAGCAGTTTTTCTTTCGATGACGTTTATTGCTTCTTCAACTGCAGCTCTGTGCCCGGATGGGGTCTCTGAATGTCCCAGTCTCAATACTTGCTGCAAGCTTAGCACAGGCGGATACGGGTGCTGCCCCCTACCGGACGCTGTTTGCTGCTCTAACGGAGTCAACTGCTGCCCTAGCGGATATTTTTGTGACATCGGGTTTTGCAACAAGTAGAAAAAAATTGTTGTGCTTTTTTAGCATTGTGTTGATAACATTTTTATTTATTCATTCAAGCAGTTTTTATTTAAAAATGTGTTTTTAGTAGACGAAAGAAACAAACAGCATTTATTATTTTCGTTTGTTTTATTTACTTGCAAAATAAAATTTATTTCAACTTGAAAAGTTTCTATTATTTAATTATTTTCTAAAGTTATACTAAAGCTTTCTAGGAAATAAAGACGAAATATTTCTAAGTTGATTAAAAATTTTTAACTTTTACTATTTGCTTACTTCTTTTTAAAAAGTAGCATTTTACTTTCAATAAAGTCAAAGTTAAGATAAAGTATATAAACTGGGCTAAATAAATTTGA
Source organism: Thalia democratica (assembly GCF_965202585.1). Lineage (NCBI taxonomy): Eukaryota > Metazoa > Chordata > Thaliacea > Salpida > Salpidae > Thalia > Thalia democratica. The sequence continues at coordinate 9,425,221 of NC_139173.1, read as the reverse complement.
TAATTTAAATTTAAGAGTATACATAATTAGTTTATTTGATATACTTGTAATTATTGAAAATAAACTATTCTGTTAAAAAAATTAATAAATCTTTTTATACTTAGAATAAGCTATAGAGACAATGTAATTAAAGTCTCATTCAAGTAAAAAGAACCAATTACTAATAACTGCAGTAATCTTTCGCACTTTTCATGAAAAAAAAACTACGCTCAACATTTCTTTATAGTGCTAGTTTTTTGTCATGTGGCAGATTAAATTAGTAAAAAAGTTTTTGCTAGTGATCTATCAGATCGAGGATGCTAATTTAAAATAATTTCTAGATGTTATTGATCCGGTAGATCACTGAATTTATTTTACTAGTTTCAACTCCTTCCAGTTATATTACTTGTAATATTCTAGAGCAGTGGTCTTCACTGGGTGCTTGAAAAAAAAAGTGTACCTTCAAAGTTGCACGAAGAAACTTTTGCATGAGGGGTAAAATTGCGCGAAGATACTTTTTTTGCATAGATATTAAAAAAAATTATTAACTTAATTTTTTACATTTAGTTATTTTTACTATCACTGTTACCCCTAGCCCTCGGTCGATAACTTTTTCATTTTTACTATCACTGTTACCCCTAACCCTCAGTCAGTATTTCTACAATCACTGTGGCCCTAACCCTTTGTCAGTAACTTTTTTTTTATAAAACTATCTTTTATATTTTTCGGTTTAATTTTACTCTCCTTTAAAATCGTATTCGTGGAAGAATAAAACTTACATTTGATATTACGAAGTGTATGATGAAAATCTAAAATAATCTATAATATTTAATATTATGAATAATATTTAAAAATATTTATCAAGTTTCACTATAGTATTACTTAAGTTTTTAACGTGAGCTTTTATTAAAACCTAGTTTAAGTTGAAAAACATTTCAACCTTCTTAATGTTATAAACTGCTTATAATTTTTAAACCTTAAGGGTTTATCTTTTTAAACTCAAACATTTCCTTCTAAAACTGTACTTTAAATTTCAGTTATAAAAACTAGATTTTTTTTAAATTTCGATTTTACTTCTGTTTTTAAATAAACCATTAAACTTTTAAAGTAATCAAATTTATTAAAACAAAATAATTTTGCTTATTGGCTTTTTTTTTCTGAGAGGTAAGAATGGTAAGTAAACTTCGAAATTTTATTGTAAATCTTATTTATTTGAATGATTGATTTACTTGTTTAATTTTTGTTTTGTTCGTATAAAGTGCTTTTTTTTTAAAGAGTACGGCCTTTTCAAAATACACCAATTGCAAACTTGACAAGACTCAATTTAAAACCTTCTTTAAGAAGGTGGTAGAACGAAAATGTTAATATAAATAAAGAAGAGTATTTTTTATAAAACCTTTTTACGGTTAATCTAGTTGAATAATAAAGCTTATAAAGAAAAAAGTTTAGATTCTCAATTTTTAGTTTTCTATTTTTACGGTAATTATTTTTCCTACAACTTAAAAAACCTAAATATCATCACTGTTTAGTACATTTTCTACAAAGTTTTGTTTGTTTATAACACTTATAAACAAACATATAATAAGCTCATAAGCCTTCAAAAAAAAAAATATTGATGTTGTTGATTAACATCTATTATGAACAGATTATAATATTTTAAAAAGTTCTTATTTTAAAATGATGTTTGACTTTGAAAAGTAAACAAACACTTATTTTATAAAGATCCGATTGTACAAGAACTGTGCTATTTATTCCTTATTTATTAGTGTGTATAAAAAAATATCATTATAAGTTCATAAAACGTAAAAGTTTTGAAAATACTTATTTTGTATTGCAGAACTAACTAATTCGTAAGGACAAAAAGGTAATTAAAAGCCTAGAAGATTATCAAAAGTTCCCTAATGTTTTACTTTAAAAAATTACTTCAAAGGCAGTTAATTTCCTCTTTTAATTATTTTTTATTAACTTTCAAATGACTTTCTTGTGTAAGAAAGTTTTGAGTGTTCTATTGTTTAAAAACTTCAGATTTAACACAAATAAACTAGTAGTAAGTAACACAGTATAATTTTAGTACATTTTGACTACCTCTTAGTGAAGTGTTTCTTTTTAAAGAGATTGGAAAAAGTAGTTTCTGTTCTTAATTGTTACGATTTTGTGTTAAACAGTCTAACTATTTGTTTGTTATTTTTTTTAAATCATATAAAAAACTTGATTTTTATAACTAAGACTTTTATCATTAACTTAGTAAATTTATTAAAGAAAACTTTAATGTTGTTAGAAAAAAATTATTGAGCAGTTTTAAAAAGCCACTTCATACATGAATGTAAATTGTTTACTTTAATAACAGCTTTTGTTTTTGTTTTGAACTTTTAGTTAGTTATTTAAAACTAAGTTTGTTTTTTAAATTGTATATTGTTTATTAGTAAATGGTTTGATAAAGGGTAATTTTTCTATTTTTAATATAGACTTTTCAACTTAAATTACTAGTCCACTAAATATTACTTTTATACAATAAAATTTAAATTTATTAAGATTAAGTCTTCTACTGTTTGTGTAACAACTTAACAAAGAAAAATAACCTGATATACAAAATAAGTATTAAAGAAGCAAAAAGTTATTTATGATTTAGCTTTTAAGAAAAAAGTAAACAATAAGGCAAATAAAATGAGATCCTTTCGCACAATTCCCACCCAATCCAATCCAAGAATCGTTTACCGACCAAGGGTAAGGGGTAACAGTGATGATAAAAAAAATGTAAAAATAACAAAAAAACAAACCAAAAAAAAATCAAAATAACTACTAAAAGTGTTAAAGATAGAAAATTAATCTTATCTTAGCTGAATGTCATATGCTGCAACTAAAAGTGCAAAAAAAGTAATTTTTGTTTGCTTAGGCAAATGTAATGTATAAGTTTTGGTGATCATGTTACTTTTATCAAAATTAAACTTCTTAAATTTTAGCTATTCAGCCATGTTAAATAAAAAGTAGTTAGAATAAAATATAAGCCTACAGACAAAAAATCTTTAATATTTTGAAATACTTTCTTATGTTATACATTGATTAATTTAAAACGTAATTAAAACAGCTGTAGTAGTTTAATTGAGCCGTGTTTACTAAATAAATAAGTAGCTCAGAACTTGTTTTACATTAACCTATTGTCCGTAATTCTATAGAAACTGCTGCATATTTGTAAACATGAAGCTTAAAAACCCGTACTTACATACCTAAGCAACAAACAGGAAGTTTGTATTTGCTCAACAGTTAATCAAGCAGCTTGTAGCAAAAACAAGCCGTACATTAATTTCTGACTCACATCTACCACGATTGTGCGTGACAGCGATCTCATTAAATCAAGTTGAGAGAAAACAGCCAGCCATGTTCAGCGTAAATAGAATGCGTGTTGTTCCCATTTACCAGCTTAGAAATTCCGTAAAGGAAAATAGAAATGTTTAACTTTACAAAGAAGGTGCGCCTGCAGTTCCTGCACCATGTTTCACCATGTTTCATGTGTTTGTTCTTTGTAAGGTTTTACTTTGCAGACAAAAATGATTATAACTTGTATATTTGCAAAATGGTTTACTTATAAATACTTTTTGTTTTTTGAGCTTTTAAAAAGATATATCTTTTAAAACTATTTATTAAAAACGATAAATAAGCAATCGTAAGACAATAAAATCGTTACAAAACTTTAAACAGCTCATTCATATAAGAAGTTGTTGATAAGATGAAAGTTAGACTTAATTTATTGAGATCAATAAATATTTAGTTCAACACGATATTAATATTCTAGTATTAAATATTAATTTAAACTATAAAAATTGTTTTAGAACAGGGTTACCCAAACATTTTTTTTTCATAATGCCACCCTTGAAGAAATTAAAAAAGCGATAACCTTCTCAATAAGAAATCTGACAAAAACTACCCTTAAATACGCCGAATATTTTTTTCTGTATTTTATCATTAAGTCCAGAACATATAATGTAAGTTTCAAAACTATCGCCCAAGATCTTTTTTTTGGCTCTTCATCATAGACTCCAGAATATCTAGTGTATATTTTAAAATATGGCCTCTTTACAAGTCATGCCCCTCCCCCCTTTGCTGCTTATGGCCCCCTAAATTTCTAAGTTAGCCCCAAAGGGAGCCATATAGCCAACTTTAGGAAACCCTGTTTTAGAACATCACACATTTATAACTACTGTTTATAGCAGGTTTGTGATAGAAAAATTTAATAATATATTATGGAAATTTCAACTCCCTAGTAAAAAGTAGCTAACTTATTTCACGTTTTGTAATTTGCAAGCGACCCACTTTACTTCCAGCGTGATTTTACAGCTAATTGTTAACAAAAGATTTTAACATTTATCTGAGTTAAAATATACTTTATACTTTAAGTATTACTTTCATTTTATTATAGAGGTTTCTGATAACCTAGCAAACTGTTGTTACTATATTGTAATGTTGTTTTACAGCTATGAAAATAGTAAAATCTTACTTGAGTAATTTTTTAAAATTACATACTTATAGAAACTTAAAGTAACTTATTCGTACATATTTAAGCTACTAAAGTGAAATTAATTATAATAAAAACTATTTATCACATGGTTTTTAACTTTTAAAATATTTAGTATTTAAACAAAAAAAGATTACTAAAATTACTGTATTAACCTATTAAAACTAAAAAAAGTTTTTTATATGCATAACTTTGCGCAAAAGGCCTTAAATATTATTATCTTTTTGTTAAGTTTCTTGTACGGCTTTAAATTTACTAAATAAATTAAATAGTTAATAAAAAAAATTTTAATGCATACGTTTTCTTTATGACCTTGAAAACTTATTTTTTGAATACCTTGAATTAGTTTGCATAAGCCCAATCTAATCCGAGAACCGTTTACCGACCAAGGGTAAGGGGTAACAGTGATAATAAAAAAAATGTAAAAATAAAATAAAAACAAACCAAAAAAATATTAAAATAACTACTAAAAGTGTTAAAGATAAAAAACTAATCTTATCCTAGCTGAATGTCATATGCTGCAACTAAAAGTGCAAAAAAAGTAATTTTTGTTTGCTTAGGCAAATGTAATGTATAAGTTTTGGTGATCATGTTACTTTTAGCAAAATTAAACTTCTTAAATTTTAGATATTCAGCCATGTTAAATAAAAAGTATTTAGAATAAAATATAAGCCTACAGACAAAAAATCTTTAATATTTTGAAATACTTTCTTATGTTATACATTGATTAATTTAAAACGTAATTAAAACAGCTGTAGTAGTTTAATTGAGCTGTGTTTACTAAATAAATAAGTAGCTCAGAACTTGTTTTACATTAACCTATTGTCCGTAATTCTATAGAAACTGCTGCATATTTGTATACATGAAGCTTAAAAACCCGAACTTACATACCTAAGCAACAAACAGGAAGTTTGTATTTGCTCAACAGTTAATCAAGCAGCTTGTAGCAAAAACAAGCCGTACATTAATTTCTGACTCACATCTACCACGATTGTGCGTGACAGCGATCTCATTAAATCAAGTTGAGAGAAAACAGCCAGCCATGTTCAGCGTAAATAGAATGCGTGTTGTTCCCATTTACCACCTTACAAATTTTGTAAAGGAAAATAGAAATGTTTAACTTTATAAAGAAGGCGCGCCTGCTTTATGAACTTTTCATGTGTTTGTTCTTTGTAAGGTTTTACTTTGCAGACAAAAATGATTATAACTTGTATATTTGCAAAATGGTTTACTTATAAATACTTTTTGTTTTTTGAGCTTTTAAAAAGATATGTCTTTTAAAACTATTTATTAAAAACGATAAATAAGCAATCGTAAGACAATAAAATCGTTACAAAACTTTAAACAGCTCATTCATATAAGAAGTTGTTGATAAGATGAAAGTTAGACTTAATTTATTGAGATCAATAAATATTTAGTTCAACACGATATTAATATTCTAGTATTAAATATTAATTTAAACTATAAAAATTGTTTTAGAACAGGGTTACCCAAACATTTTTTTTTCATAATGCCACCCTTGAAGAAATTAAAAAAGCGATAACCTTCTCAATAAGAAATCTGACAAAAACTACCCTTAAATACGCCGAATATTTTTTTCTGTATTTTATCATTAAGTCCAGAACATATAATGTAAGTTTCAAAACTATCGCCCAAGATCTTTTTTTTGGCTCTTCATCATAGACTCCAGAATATCTAGTGTATATTTTAAAATATGGCCTCTTTACAAGTCATGCCCCTCCCCCCTTTGCTGCTTATGGCCCCCTAAATTTCTAAATTAGCCCCAAAGGGAGCCATATAGCCAACTTTAGGAAACCCTGTTTTAGAACATCACACATTTATAACTACTGTTTATAGCAGGTTTGTGATAGAAAAATTTAATAATATATTATGGAAATTGAAAGTTGCTAACTTATTTCACGTTTTGTAATTTGCAAGCGATCCACTTTACTTCCACTTTACTTTACTTCCCACTAAATAATAATATATTTTAGTTTAGTTGTAATTAAATGTGAACATTTCAAAAGTTAAACAAACTGCATGAAAAAATTAAACAACTTAAAACTTATGTTCTTTATCGTCTCTGAAAGTTGTGAACATGCCATATGATAAGATATGTGAAAGTTTAATGATGTGTGATAGTTTAGTTAAAGTACAATATTGAAACTTATTTAAAGTTTTTGAGATTTGAAAACCTAAACAATTTTAAGCCATCTTTCAAATCAAAATTCTTAGTGTTCTTTTAAACGTAACCTTTGATTTTTCATGTTTTATTTCATAAGTACTCAGCTTAAGTTTATAGTTTTACAAATAATATAAAAGATAGCTGAAGTATATCTGGAACAAGTTTATTACGTTTTGTTTTATAGAAACGTGGTACTCACAAACCTTAGACAAATAAGTTCTTATCAAAATTTATGTTAAGTTCTTAGTTAAAAAAAAAAAAAAAAAGTTTCATAAGTTGGTGTGCTATTTATGTATAAAAGATTTTATTAAGTTAACAAATGATAATATAATAACCAAATTAATTGTTAAGATAGTTTATTAATTGAGTGAGAAAATTTTCGACAATGAACTTTTGAAACCGTTTCAAAACTTAAAATTTAAATTTTGCAGAAGTGTTGTGGAGAAATAACATGTTTTCTTCCAAAAGACTCCTATTTTCTGTTTTTAGCTTTATGTTTTCATTTTGAAGCTTTAAAACTTCAGCATTACTACTACATTTTTATTTCCCAATGCTAACACCACCACATAAACAGTTAAAGCAATCATCATCGAGCCAATCAAAAACAACAAACAGTTGCTTTGATGCGCCGACACAATCTTGTCATTCAAACTTTTAGCGCTAAATGTTGTAAAGTATTGCTTTTACACAGATGAATCTTTTGTTGGTAAAACGCTTAGGGTTTACATTATTTCTGAAAACGGAGCAAACATAGGCATTTTTACGTCTTTGGTTTTGCTGCCCACCCGCTTGTCCAACTTGCCGTGTTCAGTTTCCATCCACGTTGTTTGTGAACAAGCGGGTTGTTTTTCGCACACGTTTACATCGAGCCCTGTGTGGTAACTGAACAAACCGCCGTAGTGAAGTTTGCACTCTGGGTTGAACATGTCCACCATGCTCTTCAATAATTTGAAGTCGTCAGCATTGGTTATATTGGTTATAGGAGCTCATTATTTCCTATCGTTTTGCGCATTCCATCTCAGCATCGCACTTTGTCACCTTCTGCTACGGAAAACCTGAGTTTGTGTCGTAACGCTGGTTGCGCATCAAGACTAATGTTTTTAAAATAACACTCTGAAAGTTTTAGCTTGCTGTAAAAAAAAACCTAAGTTTAAAGTTGAAAATTTATTTATTAATAGATAATGAATTTCGATGTTAATAAATATTAAAAACGTAAAAATCTTAAGTAAATATGTATATATTTTTTATGGAACAACAAACAAAAGCGTTCAAGATGTTTGGTTCTAAGACCTAGTGCACGAAAAAACCTTTCAGTTATCATATATTAGTTAGCAAATAATTTATGAAGGTAAAATTTCAGCACTTATGGTTTATCTTTACTTTATTTTATAATTGTTATTGTTCAATTGCATGGGTTTTCATTAAACTTATGTTTTAAAATATTGAAACTGCTTTGAGTGAGTAAAGACGCTTGTTGAAATTAACGCTACAGGAGTTCAAGTACTTTTAAAATAAAAATATTTAGCAAGTTTCACTATAGTATTACTTAAGTTTTAAACGAGAGCTTTTATTAAAACCTAGTTTAAGTTTAAAAATGTTTCAACTTTCTTAATGTTATAAACTGCTTATAATTTTTAAACCTTAAGGGTTTATCTTTTTAAACTCAAACATTTCCTTCTAAAACCGAACTTTAAATTTTAGTTATAGAAACTAGATTTTTTTTTTTTCTATTTTACTTCCGTTTTTAAATAAACCATTAAACTTTTAAAGTAATCAATGTTATTAAAAGAAAATAATTTCGCTTATTGGCCGTTCGTTTTCTGAGAGGTAAGAATGGTAAGTAAACTTCGAAATTTTATTGTAATTCTTTATTTATTTGAATGATTGATGTACTTGTTTAATTTTTGTTTTGTTCGTATCAAGTGCTTTTTTTTTAATGAGTACGGCCTTTTCAAAATACACCAATTGCAAACTTGACAAGACTCAATTTAAAACCTTCTTTAAGAAGGTGGTAGAACAAAAATGTTAATATAAATAAAGAAGAGTATTTTTTATAAAACCTTTTAAAGGTTAATCTAGTTGAATAATAAAGCTTATAAAGAAAAAAGTTTAGATTCTCAATTTTTAGTTTTCTATTTTTACGGTAATTGTTTTTCCTACAACTTAAAAAACCTAAATATCATCACTGTTTAGTACATTTTCTACAAAGTTTTGTTTATTTATAACACTTATAAACAAACATATAATAAGCTCATAGGCCTTCAAAAAAAATATTGATGTTGTTGATTTACATCTATTATGAACAAATTATAATATTTTAAAAAGTTCTTATTTTAAAATGATGTTTGACTTTTAAAAGTAAACAAACACTTATTTTATAAAGATCCGATTGTACAAGAACTGAGATATTTATTCCTTATTTATTAGTGTGTATAAAAAAAATATCATTAAAAGTTCATAAAACGTAAAAGTTTTGAAAATACTTCTTTGTATTGCAGAACTAACTAATTCGTAAGGACAAAAAGGTAATTAAAAGCCTAGAAGATTATCAAAAGTGCCCCAATGTTTTACTTTAAAAAAATACTTCTAAGGCAGTTTAACTACCATTTTTTATTATTTTTTATTAACTTTCAAATGACTTTCTTGTGTAAGAAAGTTTTGAGTGTTTTATTGTTTAAAAACTTCAGTAAGTAACACAGTATAATTTTAGTACATTTTTACTACCTCTTAGTGAAGTGTTTCTTTTTAGAGAGATTGGAAAAAGTAGTTTCTGTTCTTAATTGTTACGATTTTGTGTTAAACAGTCTAACTAATTGTTTGTTAATTTTTTAAATCATATAAAAAACTTGATTTTTATAACTAAGACTTTTATCATTAACTTAGTAAATTTATTAAAGAAAAATTTAATGTTGTTAGAAAAATATTATTGAGCAGTTTTTTAACGCCACTTTATACATGGATGTAAATTGTTTACTTTAATAACAGCTTTTGTTTTTGTTTTGACTTTTAGTTAGTTATTTAAAACTAAGTTTGTTTTCTAAATTGTATATTGTTTATTAGTAAATGGTTTGATAAAGGGTAATTTCTCTATTTTAATATAGACTTTTCAACTTATAAGTTTTGATGATCATGTTACTTTTAGCAAAATTAAACTTCTTGAATTTTAGCTATTCAGCCATGTTATATAAAAAGTAATTAGAATAAAATATAAGCCTACAGAAAAAAATTCTTTAATATTTTAAAATATATTCTTATGTTATACATTGATTAATTTAAAACGTATTTAAAAAAGCTGTAGTAGTTTAACTGAGCTGTGTTTTCTAAATAAATAAGTAGCTCAGAACTTGTTTTACATTAACCTATTGTCCTTAATTCTTTAGGAACTGCTGCATATTTGTATACATGAAGCTTAAAAACCCGAACTTACATACCAAAGCAACAAACAGGAAGTTTGTATTTGCTCAACAGTTAATCAAGCAGCTTGCAGCAAAAACAAGCCGTACATTAATTTCTGACTCACATCTACCACGATTGTGCGTGACAGCGATATCATTAAATCAAGTTGAGGAAAACAGCCAGCCATGTTCAGCGTAAATAGAATGTGTGTTGTTCCCATTTACCAGCTTAGAAATTCCGTAAAGGAAAATAGAAATGTTGAACTTTATAAAGAAGCCTGCTTTATGAACTTTTCATGTGTTTGTTCTTTGTAAGGTTTTACTTTGCAGATAAAAATGATTATAACTTGTATATTTGCAAAATGGCTTGCTTATAAATACTTTTTGTTTTTTGAGCTTTTAAAAAGATACGTCTTTTAAAACTAATTATTAAAAACGATAAATAAGCAATTGTAAGACAATAAAGTCTTTACTAAACTTTAAACAGCTCATTAATGTAAGAAGTTGTTGATAAGATGAAAGTTAGAATTAATTTATTGAAAACAATTAATAGTTGTTGCCTAATTAGTCTTGATGCTGGTTGCGCATCAAGACTAATGTTTTTAAAATAACACTCGAAAGTTTTAGCTTGCTGTAAAAAAAAAACCTAAGTTTAAAGTTGAAAATTTACTTATTGATAGCTAATGAATTTTGATGTTAATAAAAATTAAAAACGTAAAAATCTTTAGTAAATATGTATATATTTTTTATAGAACAACAAACAAAAGCGTTCAAAATGTTTGGTTCTAAGACAGGGGTCGGCAGGTAGTTGGTGCTCGCGGGCCAAATTTCAAATTTCCAAAGTCTTTGCGGGCCGCAGTTTTAGTTTTAGTGACATTTGAATAATACTTTGGTTTAAGTAAAACTAGAGAAAGTTTTACTTCAAATCACTTTATTATTCCAAATAACTTTTTGCTAAACATACAACGACTATTTAAATTATAATAATTTTTTAGAATAAAACTCACGTTGACTAACATCCCTAAGTCTTAATAAACTATGTACTTTTTTAAGGACTTATTAAGTTAAACTTAATATTTTTGCAATTTAACTTACAACCTAGCTCTCTATAGAAACCGAGCTTGAAAAACATTTATGGGTACTTTTATACATTTTTTATATTTTTAACCCTTTTTTCATTTTTCTAAAATGTTTTTTTAATATATTTTTGGTCTTAAATAGCTTACGCTCTTTAAAAAACTCATTTATTAGCTTATTAAAAAAAATAATACTTATTTGTATTGTAGAAAGCTAAAAAAAGTATATTAATATAACTAATTCTCGAATACTTTAATAAAACCCCTTGTTAGTAATAAACTAGTATGTTATATGGATGTCACTTTAAAAGCGAAAATATTTAAGTTATATTAAACAATCATAAGTTTATCAAAAGACCAAAAAGCTAAAAACTTGCTGTTTATCAAGCTTTAATACCTAATTAAATTATCATCATTATAATAAAGTACACAATATCTAAGATGACAAAAAAAAAATTATAACTAGTATCTTTCATTACAGTCATAAAAACTACTCTGATAATTCGAAGACTTATTCAAAGTGTTTAAAATAAAAGTATGACACAAAACTGAGTTTTAAAAAAATGTCTTAAACAGATTAAGCCTATTCTGAGTTTTTAAAATTTTTAAACGTGCCTGTTTGTTTGGCAATCTTATTTAAAATAAAAAAATAACGAACTTATTAACAGTGACTAATATATATAGCAAATAATATTATAATTTAGTTTGAATGGACAAATAGGTTTATAAAAATTTTTTAACAAAAGTATAAAAGTTTATTAAGCCATTAATGAAATAGAAAAACTTATTTTCATTGAGCATTATAGCAATTATTCTGTGATAAAGATATTGCATTTCAAAACCATACATGATAAATATAAGACAAACTATAAGAATTAAAAGACGGTAGTTAGGAGTTATTGCGAGAAACCAAAAAAAAAATCACTAAAGTCAGTTCCAACAAAACACATGATTATCTTCATCAAGAACTAATGATCGAAGAAACTGTTAAGGCAAGCTATGAGGCAGCAAAACTATTTACTAAAAAGAATATACCATATAAAACTTTATTTTTTAAAGAATTTATGTTGGTGGTAATGAAATATTTTGTTTGTTATCAATGAAAACAAGAAGTCGTGTTTAGAAAAAGTCTTAAAATTTTAAAGCCGCATAAATCAAATTAGGACTTTAATTAGTCTCTTAAGATGAGAGCACTGATACAACAAATATTGCTATCTGAGAAATTTATATAGAGGTGTTTATACTAACTTTGACATTTTAGAAGAATCTCTAGGTTGAACTCCAATGCAAAGCACAACAATACATTTTAAAAGCAAAGGTGCAACGTACCAATATAAAGTTTTTAAAAGTACAATTTTTTTATTCTGCTTTTAATATAAAATAAAACTAAAAGTAAAAATAACTCCTTTTTACAATATATCAGTATCAAAAAGATAAACTTAAGCTAATTAAGTGTGTTTTTTAATAAAAAAACATTATTTTGGTAAATTGTTTGTTTCATATCGAGATTTCATTACTTTACATGTAAAAAGTGTTTAAAAATCCAGGTTTTTTCAAAAATTCTCAAATTCAAGCTTTTTCCATTTTTTTTAAGCATAACATTTCAAATTCCAAGCTTTTCTGGGACTTAAGTTTTACTTACTTATATGTATATAATAATGTTAATAATATTTCAAATTATATAAGCTTCAAAAATTTAAATTTAACATATATTATAATTCAAGCCACACAGCGAATTGAACAAAACATAAATCATAAGTTTAATTTTTAACTCTTTAAAGCAAAAAAGCCAGCCTGATTGAGAAAAAAACTATTCTGATATTTTCGTATACAAAAATTTAATTCAAGCCAAACTCTTAAAAAAAAGACTAAATTTGCCTGAGATTTGAAATCTTCAAATAGTTTTGAATGTCTATTTTTTTATTAACAATGTACAAACTTAATAAAATTACCATCCCTAAAACTAGTTTTTATTAAACAGCTAGTTCCAAAAATCAGCAATTGTACATATTAGTATGCATATGCAACGCAAACAAATTAACTTAATTTGCCATTAAACATTGTTTGAAAAATAAAAATGCATGCCTAACAAAAACTATTTTAATTTATGTCATACACATTGTTTTAAATGTGTCTGTACACACTTAGCCACTACATGTAGAAACAATAATGTTAGAAAGTTATGCATAAACTAAACTTACAATTAATACAAAAGTTATATTGAGTTTATTACTCAACAACTATTTCACGCTAAAGCGATGATCACAATTAAACAAACTTATATACTAGATTTAATCTAACTTAGGTATAAACATGAGCATGTTTGTTCATTGGTGTACATAGGAATTTATTTAAAGTGCAAATAAAACTTTTAAAAGATCAAAATGCATCAAGACTACAATAAAATAAACCTTATTTCTTATAATTTTGTCATTTTAAATGTTTTTATGCACACTCAAGATTAACTAATAGTGATAAGATATCTATAAAAGAAACTTAGTTATAAAATAAATGTTTAACAAAATACCTTAGTTGTAAAGAAATAACATTTTTGTTAATTACTGTGCATCAATTATGTCAAAATGGAAACCATTTGTATTTAATTTATTTACTAAATAGGTTTTATATAAATAACTTACTAAAACGAAGCACTCTTTAAACTTTTTTTTTCAGATAACTACTTGCTGTTGTAAGAAAAAATATATTGTGAAACTGAGAATTAAATCTTGTTAGACTGCTTATTTGTCTTTGTCACATATTAAGCTATAGCAGTAAAGTCTATTAACTATTTTAAAATTTTATACACGAACTTAAAACGAAATTTATCAAATTAAACCAGATTACCAAAAAAAATTAAATTGAAATACATTTTTGCTCAGCGGGCCACATTTACATGCTCGCGGGCCAAAAAATTTTCTTTTGCGGGCCGCATTCCATTCAAAAAATAAACGTGCTCGCGGGCCGCAGATTTACCCTTCGCGGACCGCATTTGGCCCGCGGGCCGCAGTTTGCCGACCCCTGTTCTAAGACCTAGTGCACGAAAAGACCTTTCAGTTATCATATATTAGTTAGCAAATAATTTATGAAGGTAAAAGTTTCAGAACTTATGGTTTATCTTTACTTTATTTTATAATTGATATAGTTCAATTGCATGGGTTTTCATTAAACTCATGTTTTAAAATATTGAAACTGTTTTGAGTGAGTAAAGACGCTTGTTGTAATTAACGCCATAGGAGTTCGAGTACTTTTGAAATAAAAATATTTAGCTAGTTTCACTATAGTATTACTTAAGTTTTTAACGAGAGCTTTTATTAAAACCTAGCTTAAGTTGAAAAATATTTCAACCTTCTTAATGTTATAAACTTCTTATAATTTTTAAACCTTAAGGGTTTATCTTTTTAAACTCAAACGTTTCTTTATAAAACTGAACTTTAAATTTGAGTTATAGAAACCAATTTTTTTCAAATTTTTATTTTACTTCCGTTTTTAGATAAACCATTAAACTTTTAAAGTAATCAAATTTATTAGAACAAAATAATTTCGCTTATTGGCCGTTCGTTTTCTGAGAGGTAAGAATGGTAAGTAAACTTCGAAATTTTATTGTAATTCTTTATTTATTTGAATGATTGATGTACTTGTTTAATTTTTGTTTTGTTCGTATCAAGTGCTTTTTTTTAAAGAGTACGGCCTTTTCAAAATACACCAATTGCAAACTTGACAAGACCCAATTTAAAACCTTCTTTAAGAAGGTGTTAGAACAAAAATGTTAATATAAATAAAGAAGAGTATTTTTTATAAAACCTTTTTACGGTTAATCTAGTTGAATAATAAAGCTTATAAAGAAAAAAGTTTAGATTCTCAATTTTTAGTTTTCTATTTTTACGGTAATTATTTTTCCTACAACTTAAAAAACCTAAATATCATCACTGTTTAGTACATTTTCTACAAAGTTTTGTTTGTTCATAACACTTATAAACAAACATATAATAAGCTCATATGCCTTCAAAAAAAATATTGATGTTGTTGATTAACATATATTATGAACAAGTTATAATATTTTAAAAAGTTCTTATTTTAAAATGATGTTTGACTTTTAAAAGTAAACAAACACTTATTTTATTAAGATCCGATTGTACAAGAACTTTGCTATTTATTCCTTATTTATTAGTGTGTATAAAAAAAATATCATTATAAGTTCATAAAACGTAAAAATTTTGAATATACTTCTTTGTATTGAGAACTAACTAATTCGTAAGGACGAAAAGGTAATTAAAAGCCTAGAAGATTATCAAAAGTGCCCTAATGTTATACTTAAAAAAAATACTTCTAAGGCAGTTAACTTCCTCTTTTAATTATTTTTTATTAACTTTCAAATGACTTTCTTGTATTAGAAAGTTTTGAGTGTTCTATTGTTTAAAAACTTCAGATTTAACACAAATAAACTAGTAGTAAGTAACACAGTATAATTTTAGTACATTTTGACTACCTCTTAGTGAAGTGTTTCTTTTTAAAGAAATTGGAAAAAGTAGTTTCTGTTCTTAATTGTTATGAGTTTGTGTTAAACAGGCTAACTATTTGTTTGTTAATTTTTTAAATCATATAAAAAACATGATTTTTATAACTAAGACTTTTATCATTAACTTAGTAAATTTATTAAAGAAAACTTTAATGTTGTTAGAAAAATATTATTGAGCAGTTTTTTAACGCCACTTTATACATAAATGTAAATTGTTTACTTTAATAACAGCTTTTGTTTTTGTTTTGAACTTTTAGTTAGTTATTTAAAACTAAGTTTGTTTTTTAAATTGTATATTGTTTATTAGTAAATAGTTTGATAAAGGGTAATTTTTCTATTTTTAATATAGACTTTTCAACTTAAATTACTAGTCCACTAAATATTACTTTTATACAATAAAATTTAAATTTATTAAGATTAAGTCTTCTACTGTTTGTGTAACAACTTAACAAAGAAAAATAACCTGATATACAAAATAAGTATTAAAGAAGCAAAAAGTTATTTATGATTTAGCTTTTAAGAAAAAAGTAAACAATAAGGCAAATAAAATGAGATCCTTTCGCACAATTCCCACCCAATCCAATCCAAGAATCGTTTACCGACCAAGGGTAAGGGGTAACAGTGATGATAAAAAAAATGTAAAAATAACAAAAAAACAAACCAAAAAAAAATCAAAATAACTACTAAAAGTGTAAAAGATAGAAAATTAATCTTATCCAAGCTGAATGTCATATGCTGCAACTAAAAGTGCAAAAAAAGTAAATTTGGTTTGCTAAGGCAAATGTAAAGTATAAGTTTTGATGATCATGTTACTTTTAGCAAAATTAAACTTCTTAAACTTTAGATATTCAGCCATGTTAAATAAAAAGTAGTTAGAATAAAATATAAGCCTACAGAAAAAAATTCTTTAATATTTTGAAATACTTTCTTATGTTATACATTGATTAATTTAAAACGTCATTAAAATAGCTGTAGTAGTTTAATTGAGCTGTGTTTACTAAATAAATAAGTAGCTCGGAAATTGTTTTACATTAACCTATTGTCCGTAATTCTTTAGGAACTGCTGCATATTTGTATACATGAAGCTTAAAAACCCGCACTTACATACCTAAGCAACAAACAGGAAGTTTGTATTTGCTCAACAGTTAATCAAGCAGCTTGTAGCAAAAACAAGCCGTACATTAATTTCTGACTCACATCTACCACGATTGTGCGTGACAGCGATCACATTAAATCAAGTTGGGGAAAACAGCCAGTCATGTTCAGCGTAAATAGAATGTGTGTTGTTGCCATTTACCAGCTTACAAATTTTGTAAAGGAAAATAGAAATGTTGAACTTTATAAAGAAGGTGCACCTGCAGTTCCTGCACCATGTTTCACCATGTTTCATGTGTTTGTTCTTTATAAGGTTTTACTTTGCAGACAAAAATGATTATAACTTGTATATTTGCAAAATGGCTTGCTTATAAATACTTTTTGTTTTTTGAGCTTTTAAAAAGATATGTCTTTTAAAACTATTTATTAAAAACGATAAATAAGCAATCGTAAGACAATAAAATCGTTACAAAACTTTAAACAGCTCATTCATATAAGAAGTTGTTGATAAGATGAAAGTTAGATTTAATTTAAAGGGGACAAAGTTGCACGGATTATTTTCATTAATAAAAAAAAAATCATCACTGTTACCCCTAACCCACGGTCAGCAACTTATATTTTTATTAAAATATCTTTTTTTTTCTGTTTATTTTACTCTCGTGCAAAATCGTCTTCGTGGAATTTTCAGACCACTTTACAAATGAAAAGTTGGAATATAATTAAATGGCCTGAAGAATAAGTACATCAAAACTTTTCAAGATTTAACACAAATAAACTTATAACTTAGCTACTCAAGTTATCAACAAACATGAAACAGTCAAAACTATTATATCAAAAAATTAAAGACTAAATTTAATTACTTAGTAGACAACATTAAAGATTTTACTGACTAAAATGTTCCAACTAAAAAATCTCCAAAGTAAGATAAAATCTAAACCCTGGATAACAAAAGAAGTACTGAAGTTCATATAAATATACTATACAACAACCTTTAAAACCTAGTTAAACTACAAGAATACAAAAAGATATAGAAATAAACTTAAAAAAATAATAACATATTGTAAAAAAGCATACTATGAAAACTTTCTAGAAAATTATTACAAAAATACATCTAAAATTTGGAAAGTAATTAATAAAATCACTAATAGACTTAATAAAGACAACAATTTTCCACATAGACTAAATGTGGATCGAAAATCTTATACAAAACCAATAGATATAGTAAACAAACATAACATTTATTTTCTAACATTGGAAAGCAAAGATCAACAAAAAAAGGTAACCCCCAAGGTTTTACTGACAATCTGAGAAATATTAGTAATAGTTTTTTTTTTGGTTTGATGCTACAGAAACTGAAGTATTTATATTATTAAGAGTTTAGATCCAAACAAAGCCAGTGATGAGGATAGTGTATTTGTAAAGATCCTTAAGTAATAAAAAAACCTCCAATACTAGGCAAATTAATTAACCAAGCATTTTATGAAGGGGTTTTATCTAAGTAGCCTAAAACTTGCAAAAGTAATAACAATTTTTAAATCAGGATTAAAATCAGAAAATTATAGACCCATTTCATTTTTATCTGGTTTTATTCGCAATGCTGACTTAATAGTTGAATTTCACTATGCACACTTTTTGTTTTAGATTATAATTTAATAAAAAAATTACAAAAACATTTAAAAGTTTTGTTATATGATAAACTGATTTATCTAGAATTAGTTTATGATTATAAATAAAGTAACCTGTTTCAAATATGGAACATTTTTTAGTAATCAAACTGCTTTGAAAAGTAATAAAAAAATTTCAAATGATTTATATACAAAAAGTGCATAGCTAAAATTTCTAGCAAGTGTATAATAATTAAACTTTTCAAAAATATATCTCAAAAGAGTGTAGTATTTATTGATTTTTTATCGTTTAATAAAACCAACATTTTATGAGTATTTAGATGTTTGTATAAATTTCAAGCACAAATCTAAAATGTGTCTTTATATTTTCCAAGCAAAAAACACTTTTTTAAACTTATTTTCCAAACGATTTACTTAAAATAACCTTTACTGTTTAAAAGAGTGTTTGAAAAGAAACGTTAATTTAAAGTTGTATTTAGCTTTTTTTCTGTATCTTATATTTACAATTTATTTGTTCCAACAAAACATAATACTCTTTCTACATGTATAAAAACCGTACAAATATATGGTTTTTCATATAAATTTGTGTAAAGTCAATCATAAAATTTTTGTCATGTAGCAATATTTAATAATGTATAAGAGTTCTAAACACTATATCAGTTAAAAAAAGTATTAGATCATTGAAACAATAACAACTCCGTAAAGTAAACTTAACAAACTTATTTTTGTAAATCAAACTCAAATTGTCTATTTGTAATAATCTTATAACGAGTTTTATGTTTTATCTGTTAAGCATTCTTAACATTAAAAATTTGACGAAACCTATGCTTTTTTGCTTACTATTAAGTTCGTTTAGATAATTTATAATGATAAGTTTATTATTTTTTCAGCAGTTTTTGAAATTTCTATAAACTGTGCTCACTTCAATTATAAACATTTTGACGTTCAAGCTAGAACCTCTTAAATAATACACTTTGTTACTAAGTTTTCCACGCCAATGAAAAATTGGACAATCTGAAAACATTTTTCAAAAACCAAAATACAAAAGTTTACGCAACATTTAAAATAAAGGTAAAAGTTACACAAGTTAACTGCCTTGTCATACTGTTAAAACACAAATTATAATTATTAATGTTTACTTTAAGATTTTTACGTTAGCTGCTAACGTAAGCTAAAAATAGACTTTATTCTTTTTCAAACCAATACTAGATTGCAATGATTTATCAAACTTCAAAAAAACACAAGTGATGTTTTTTTATAGCACATTGATTTTCTTTGTTTTATTTATAAGTTATTACAGTTCTGTAATATTTCATTTATTTCTTAAACGCATAACACTTTTATTTATTAAGAATTAACGTTATTACAGTAATTTTAAAGTAAAGTTCCAAAGATATTAAATTTGATAATCAACCCCAAAAAAAGTTATGCTAATTTTATGCAAATTTTTTATACATATTTTTAAACGATTTTATGTCGACTAAAACAGAACATCTGGAAGAGTTAGTGACGTAACATGAAATTTTTGGAGATTTAAAAATAGTTTAAAATATAAATAGGATATAATTATTGCGGCGTGTGGGGGGGATAACAAAATCGTAAACAGCAGTACGAAGAGAGGCTGAATGCAAGATCGCAACATCGCGCGCAAAGCGCGCTGTTGTGCTTATTTTGCAAGGCAAACCGAAAGAAAGCGGAGCTATCTGAGGTTGGGATGACAAAGAAAGTGAAACCTTCGAGGCATGGAAGTTAAAGAAAGATCGCACACTCCCGCGCTGCGCGCTGTTGTGCTTATTTTGCGAAGAAAGCAGAGCCTTCTGAGGTTGGGACTTACAAAGGAAGTGAAGCTTTTGAGGCATGAAAGTTAAAGCAAGATCGCGCGCGAAGCGTGCCTTTTTTGCGAAGCAAAACCGAAAGAAAGCGAGCTTTCTGAGGCAGGAATTTAGGTTCACGAATTCAGATTAGTTTTAATAATTAGTTTAAACAGCAGTTTTTAAAAGCTTGAAGTATTTTTTAAGAATATTTGAAAAATAGTACAAATTAAAATTTTTTTAATATTTGTAACATTTTAATTATAATTTTATTTACTTTATTATTGATTATTAAATTATATTTATTAGTATTTGCTTTACTTGGCTAGCACAAAAGCGCGCTTTGCGCGCGGTGTGCGATACTTTTAGCTACTTATTACAAACAATTTTCTTATTTATGTAGTTCTTTTTGTTTTATATTTAAGTGAATAGATATATTAGCTTTTTTCTTATTTTTACATTATTTGTTTCAAACTAATTTGTTCTAATCCTTAGTTTAAACATAAGTTTTCTAAAATTTTGAGAGTTTTCAATAGTATTTCAAAATTATCATAAATTTGAAAACTTTCTAATTAATATTATTTAATACTTATTATATTATTTATCTGCCTTATTCGGTCAGCACAAAAGCGCGCTTTGAGCGCGGTGTGCGATGCTCTTGGCTTTTTAATAAAAAACTTATTCTAAACTAATGTACATGAAAAACAAGGCTTTAAAAACAAAAGTTTGATAATTGACTAAGATCTTTTTACCAAAGGATTTCAATTGATCTTAACCTTAAATTTAAATTGTTATTAAACATTATAAAACAAAAGATAAGGAATTAAAGACACTATTTTTTACAAAGTGTAAGGTTAGATATCAAGAGTCTACCAGGATGTTAGCAGTTTATACACATTGAAACATCATAAACTAAAACTTTAATATTTTCGGTGTAAAGTTTTAAATTATAATGTACCTCAAATAAAAAATAAATATTCATACTTTATCAGTTAAAACTTACTTCTCATTAACTTACTAGTTATGACGTGATGTTGCGTCAAATTT
This sequence comes from Thalia democratica, assembly GCF_965202585.1. Lineage (NCBI taxonomy): Eukaryota > Metazoa > Chordata > Thaliacea > Salpida > Salpidae > Thalia > Thalia democratica. The sequence continues at coordinate 9,403,982 of NC_139173.1, read as the reverse complement.
AGAGTTCCTAACAAGCAACCTAATAAGTCTTAAAACGATAAACTTTAAAGGTTTTTTAATTTTATCTTTTGTTATTATGAACTAAGCGTACAATTATGAACAAAGCGTACGCGGATACCTTTTAACGTCTTGTCCAGGACAAACTTGGATTAAATCTTTATCCAGAGGTCAGAATCTGTTTCAGTTCTTTTAGTATACTTTTCTATCATTTGAACTTTCCCATTAGGTAGTACTGTTGATGTTTGAAATTCGTACAAAAGTGTAAAATCTTTTGTAATGGGTCTGTAGCTGTTTCGAAGTATAAATTTTTTGATAGCCGTCGTACTTTTGTATTTTTTTACTCAAAAAGTTTTTTTCATTTATGATAATAATTAAGTTTCACAAAAAAAAAATAGTAAATTAGCAAGATTATTTGACGAAGCTTTTAAAACTGACAAACTGTTTACTAATTTTCCGTGTTTATACACAAATGTCCTTAAACCAAACTTTTTGAGCGCTTTTTTTTATCGTTCAATAAACAATATATAAACATTAGTAAATCGAAATCTTTCTAACAAAGTTTAAAACAAGTCAGAAAAAGCAAAACAAAAAAAAAAAAGAAAAAGTTTACTTGGTAGACTTGGTTTTTCACAAATTTACTATAAACTATTTTAGGGTTTCATAGTTGTACTTTTTGGTTTGATTTCTGAAAACTTAGAAAATTGTTATGCTTTCGAAATAAATGCTTGGCTAGCTTAAGTTTGTTAAATTGTAGTTTTAAGCTAGAAAAAATGTTTATTTTTCACATACGGTTTTGACTTTTATTTAATTTTCTTTGCTAACAATTTTAAGCAAAATTGCTAAACTTCTTCTTCAGTACAAACTAACGCATAAGATTAACTTATCCTTTATATTAAAGTATTAAAGAGTTAACAATTGTGATTAAAAATGTAAAGTTAGCAAAAGGCCTAAAATGGGGTAAAGTTATAAAAATTTGTTTTGGTTTTAACTAAATAATTTATAAAGAGCTACACTCGAACTAATTCTTTGTTTAATTTTAAATTAGTTTTCATTTAAAACAAAAATTTATGTTGCAATCTTTAAACTATAAAAGGTTGTGTCAAAAGTATGAAGACTTTGTAAAGCTTATTAATGCTTATTTCTAAAGATTTTAGCTTTTAAAGTCTGGATGTTTTCAATGTTTATATTTTTTGGGTTTAGTATTCTTATTTCTCGAGTAAGTTTTTGTCACAAGTTTAGTTTTTAAAAGTTTAAAAAGTATTGTGTTGTGCATACATATCAAGGCAAAATGAAACTATGTGCTTAAAATTTTTAAATAAAGTATATCATTCTTTTGTTACTTAATAGTATTTTAGTAACATAAAAATTATATTAAAAGTAACTTGTATCCATTTTTCAATTCAAAAATATACTTAAAATTTAAACAAGTGAAAATTTCAAACACATATCATTGTAGACGTTTTAGAAGGCAAGAAATGCACAATGTAAGCCTACACGCTAAATTCATTTCATTGTTTCAAACACGCTAAATCCCACGCAAGTATCTTATTTTTTCTTCAATTCGAAAAAATCTACACGTTACACGTTTAAACTTTTTTCTATATAATATCTAGTCAAACAAGATTAGTTTTATTAGAAAACAACTTTTGCTGCTTAGTGTTTTAGAAAGAAGTTTAGTTTAAAGCTTTGTTGTAGCTTGGATATATAAAAACAAATATTTAGTTTTTCAAAGAACTCCGTTACAAAACAATTTTTTAGAGATCTAAAGTTATAACTAATTTCTTATTCAAATAGAATACTTAAACCTAGGTTGAAAACTCTAGTTGCTGCACTTAAACCCAAAAGTTTAACCTGTATCGATATTTAAAACTACTTAATCCATACAAAAACTATAATCTAAAACATTAATATACAATTTTAGCTATAGTTTACAGATGTTTGAAGCAGTTTATGTTAAAAAAATATCGTTCTATTACTTTAACTTTTTTGTTTTAATATTCACTAAGTAAATATATAGCTCGAATTTAGGAGCAGTTTTTAACATCAACAGATATTTTTTTACGCATTCATAACTCGAAACTTTTTACAGACAAACACTATGAAATTTTTAATAGCAGTTTTTCTTTCGATGACGTTTATTGCCTCTTCAACTGCAGCTCTGTGCCCGGATGGGGTTTCTGAATGTCCCAGTCTCAATACTTGCTGCAAGCTTAGCACAGGCGGATACGGGTGCTGCCCCCTACCGGACGCTGTTTGCTGCTCTAACGGAGTCAATTGCTGCCCTAGCGGATATTTTTGTGACATCGGGTTTTGCAAAAAGTAGAAAAAAAATTGTTGTGCCTTTTTAGCATTGTGTTGATAACATTTTCATTTATTCATTCAAGCAGTTTTTGTTTAAAAATGTGTTTTAGTCGATAAAAGAAACAAACAGCATTTATAATTTCCGTTTGTTTTATTTACTTGCAAAATAAAATTTATTTCAACTTGAAAAGTTTCTATTATTTAATTATTTTCTAAAGTTATACTAAAGCTTTCTAGGAAATAAAGACGAAATATTTTTAAGTTGATTAAGAATTTTTAACTTTTAATATTTGCTTACTTCTTCTTAAAAAGAAGAATTTTACTTTCAATAAAGTAAAAGTTAAGATTAAGTATATAAACTGGGCCAAATAAATTTGATAATTCAAGTTTAAGAGTATTCAAAATTAGTTTATTTGATATACTTGTAATTATTGAAAATTAACTGTTCTGTTTAAAAAATTAATAAATCTTTTTATACTTGGAATAAGCTATAGAGACAATATAATTAAAGTCTCATTCAAGTAAAATGAACCAATTACTAATAACTGCAGTAATCTTTCGCACTTTTCATGAAAAAAAAACTACGCTCAACATTTCTTTATAGTGCTAGTTTTTTGTCATGTGGCAGATTAAATTAGTAAAAAAGTTTTTGCTAGTGATCTATCAGATCGAGGATACTAATTAAAAAATAATTTCTAGATGTTATGGAACCGGTAGATCACTGAATTTACTTTACTAGTTTCAACTCCTTCCGATTATAATACTTGTATTATTCTAGAGCAGTGGTCTTTACTGGGTTCTTGAAAAAAAGGGTAGCCGTCAAATTTGCACGAGCATGCAAAATTTCACGAGGGGACAAAGTTGCACGGATTATTTTCATTAATAAAAAAAAAAATCATCACTGTTACCCCTAACCCACGGTCAGCAACTTATATTTTTATTAAAATATCTTTTTTTTTCTGTTTATTTTACTCTCGTGCAAAATCGTCTTCGTGGAATTTTGTTCCCTCGTGCAATTTAGACTCGTTTCCTGAAAAAAAGGTCTTAGGCGTATTTGAGAGTTTTAAAATCTACACTAAGTATAACGGAAAAATTAGCGAAAGTTTAAAACTTACATTTGATATTACGAAGTGTATGATGAAAATCAAAAGTAGTCTTTGAACGGAATTTTAAATAAATACCGAAAAATTGACATTAGATAATACCGAAAAATTAATTATTTTATATAGCATCTAGATGCTAAGTTTTGGTATACCAATAGTCTTCGTATAGATTAAAAAAATAGTTTTTATGTTTTCAAGGTATTTAAATTTTGCAATTGTTTGTTTTACAATTTTATTGAGTAAAGTGTTATTTAAAAAAATTCATGTCTATTATCAGTCTGCCTGATCATAGCAGCAAACTGTTGCTTCATAGTAAAATATCATAAACCGTTTGTAGATTGGCAACTGTAAGTTTTTTAGTTGAGGCTGACTGACGAGTTTCAATAAAAACGAACCTCGGATCTCAGTCTATTGATTATTTTAACTTCACCTGTTCGTCCATGGCTTTTTAGACTTGCGCCGATGTTTTCTTTGATTTTAATATTAGAAGTAAATATTTTGGTTATAATTCTTTTTTAAAACTACTAAATATAAAAGCGATTCAAACAGACCTGTTGATTACCAAATAAAGTTTTAAGCAACTCTTCGCATTTTTTATCCGTATGTTCCACAAATAACTTGGCCAGCATTTGCAATTATTCAAAAACTCAGTCATTTTGAAGATCTAATTAACACTAAGCTAACTTGAATTCTAACTAAAAAAATGGGAACGGGTCTAAATTGCGCAAAGACAAAATTGCACGAGGCTACTAAATTGCACGTGGGGACTAAATTGCACGAGTACAAAATTGCACGAGTGTACAAAATTGCACGAAAATACTTTTGCACGAAGACTAGTTTGCACGCGGGCATAAAATTGCACGGAAGCTCAACTTTGCACGAGTTACAATTTTGCACGACAGACAGTTTTGCACGGAGAGTCGATTTTGCACAAAAAAAAAACTAACTTAAAATAACTAATTAAAAAATATATTAAAACTTTTTTATTTTATACAAAAATAATAAGCATATATTAGTGTAATTAATTTTAATATAGTTAGGTTCATATCAATTTTATTTATTTATTTTAGTTTATTTAATTTTTTTTAATTGAAACTGGATTATTGTGTTTAAAAACTAATATAAATTTGAAAAGTTTTTAATAAAATAAAACTAGAGTCGTAATTTAATAAAAATATCCCTTATTAAAGAATAAATACGTATTGATGTAAACTTAAATTAAAATTATACTAAACTTCAATATGAAATAAAACAAGATTAAAAATAATGTTTACATGGGTAGGTGTTAAAATTGCACGAGGGGACAAAATTGCACAAAGATGCTTTTGCACAGAAAAAAACGAGCATGCGAAATAGTGAGACAATAAAATAATTTTAGAAAGGAGAAAATCCGTCTGATGAAATTTTTATTGTACAGAAAGTTCTGTTACGGCTGTGTACTGTACTTCCATAAATTATGCTTAAAAATTTTTTTTGTTTTATATAAAAGTTTTAAACGTAATTTATATATCATTATTTTCTATTTGTCTAAACTTTATCTTAGTTGCATAACTATTTGCACGCGTTTACTCTAATTAGCTCTTAAGTTTCTCCTGTTCTGTTTTTCTTTATCTAACCCAGACTTGCGAAAAACCACTGTCAGAAGAAATTTTTTTCTTACGTTTTTATAACAAAAAGGAGATACAAGCTTTTGACTAATATTAAACACAAATTAATATAACAGCTACAATTAGTTAACTTCTATTTTTAACAAAAAATAAGTTGTTAATATAAATAAAACTCTTTTTGGTAATTGTATTTTATTAACCGTTAGAATCTTATTTTATAATCTAGCTTTTATTCTTATTTATACAACTTTTTTTTGATTGATTTTTGTTTATTATTTAATTTGTTCATTTTGACTTTTTAAATTATTATTAACTTTTGTTTTCGAGATTTATTTAATGTATTTATTATTTAATTTTAAAAATCTTATTTATTTTTTAATTTTTCTAAGATTTATTTATTAGTTATTTTATATTTCTGACTTTTTTTATTATTTAATCTTTTTAAAATTTAGTTTTAATTTTTTACTTGAAATTTTTTTCCTACTTAGAAATATTATATATACATTTATTTATCTAGTTATTATTATTTGTTACTTAATATTTATATTATTTTTAAATGATTTTTTTGTTTTTAATAAAAAAATTTTACTTTACTTTTTCTTGATCTTTTTTTTATTTAGTTATCAAATTTTATAATTCAATTTTTTTAAATAATATATAAATTTTTTGTGCAAAAGAGTCTTTTCGTGCAAAAATGTCTACGCGCAATTTTGACCCGTCCCTGGGAAGGAAACAAAATCCGTGCAAAACTGACCCTCCGTGCTAAATTGTCACTCGTGCAAAAATGACTCTTTATGCAAAAGTGTCTGCGTGCAAAATTGTCTGCTCGTGCAAAAGTGAACCTTCGTGCAATTTTGCGCTCTCGTGCAATTTAGACAGCTACCCAAAAAAATATATCGAGTAATTATTAACTAAAATTTTTCAGACAGAAATCTTGCTACAATCATTATTTTTTTGTTAAGTTTATAAATTCTTGTACGAAAATTTCTGACAAAACTCGCATTTTAAGGGTTAATAAATGGTATAACACTTGAACTGAAACAATCAAAAGCTGTAAGATACCTAAACTGTGGCATTACAAAGTCCTGAATTTACCATTTTTTCTAACTACTTTAATTAGAATAAGCTAGAAGAAATTATGATAACTACTTAAGATTAACATTACTCTGTTAGAATATTTCGTAATTGAATGTTAATTTCTATTCCTTTTGAAATTTATGTTGGACTAATACTCGATCAAGAAGACTCGAAATATAATCATAAGTAGAAATGCTGCTTTATTTTTAAACAACAAAAAATTAAAGCAGACTGTTTTATTCAGTACAAGCTTTTTTGTTATAACTTGGGGCTGTTAACAAGTTACTATAACTGTAATATACTTCAGTTTGGAATAAATCTTTAAAATTTTTGTTATGTAAAGCTGTTTCGGAATCTTAGGAAATAGATCAAGTGATCTAAGACTTGTTGTCAAAATGATAATTAAAATTAGTTGTTTAACAAGTTTTTACTATATATAACGTTTGTATTGTAGACTTAAATTAATTCTATTGGATGTAGCTTGTTAAAAGTTTTTTTGTTTATTTTTGTGAAAATAAGTTGAAAAAGTTACCTTAAGGTATGTAGGACACTTATGCAAAATCTTATTTTGCCTTGTGTCCAAATTTTGATAACTTAAAGAAATTAATGTTAATCACTTGATATTATATTTTTCCTTTAAAAAAAAAACAACAAATAAATATAGTAAAACTAATTCCCAAAAAAACTATTTTTCACAAACAAAATAAGTGCCAGATTTTAGCTTTTAAAGTCTGGATGTTTTCAATGTTTATATTTTTTGGGTTTAGTATTCTTATTTCTCGAGTAAGTTTTTGTCACAAGTTTAGTTTTTAAAAGTTTAAAAAGTATTGTGTTGTGCATACATATCAAGGCAAAATGAAACTATGTGCTTAAAATTTTTAAATAAAGTATATCATTCTTTTGTTACTTAATAGTATTTTAGTAACATAAAAATTATATTAAAATTAACTTGTATCCATTTTTCAATTCAAAAATATACTTAAAATTTAAACAAGTGAAAATTTCAAACACATATCATTGTAGACGTTTTAGAAGGCAAGAAATGCACAATGTAAGCCTACACGCTAAATTCATTTCATTGTTTCAAACACGCTAAATCCCACGCAAGTATCTTATTTTTTCTTCAATTCGAAAAAATCTACACGTTACACGTTTAAACTTTTTTCTATATAATATCTAGTCAAACAAGATTAGTTTTATTAGAAAACAACTTTTGCTGCTTAGTGTTTTAGAAAGAAGTTTAGTTTAAAGCTTTGTTGTAGCTTGGATATATAAAAACAAATATTTTGTTTTTCAATGAACTCCGTTACAAAACATTTTTCTAGAGATCGAAAGTTATAACTAATTTCTTATTCAAATAGAATACTTAAACCTAGGTTGAGAACTCTAGTTGCTGCACTTAAACCTAAATATTGATAAAGTTTTATTGATAAATATTGATAAAAATTGATAAAGTTTAACCTGTATCGATATTTAAAACTTCTTAATCCATTTAAAAACTATAAATTGAAAACATTTTTATACAATTATAGCTATAGTTTACAGATTTTTGAAGCAGTTTCTATTAAAAAATTCCGTTTTATTACTTTAAATTTTTTGTTTTAATATTCACCAAGTAAATATATAACTCGAATTTAGGAGCAGTTTTAAGCATTAACAGATAATTTTTTACGCATTCATAACTCGAAACTTTTTATAGACAAACACCATGAAATTTTTATTAGCAGTTTTTCTTTCGATGACGTTTATTGCTTCTTCAACTGCAGCTCTGTGCCCGGATGGGGTCTCTGAATGTCCCAGTCTCAATACTTGCTGCAAGCTTAGCACAGGCGGATACGGGTGCTGCCCCCTACCGGACGCTGTTTGCTGCTCTAACGGAGTCAACTGCTGCCCTAGCGGATATTTTTGTGACATCGGGTTTTGCAACAAGTAGAAAAAAATTGTTGTGCTTTTTTAGCATTGTGTTGATAACATTTTCATTTATTCATTCAAGCAGTTTTTATTTAAAAATGTGTTTTTAGTAGACGAAAGAAACAAACAGCATTTATTATTTTCGTTTGTTTTATTTACTTGCAAAATAAAATTTATTTCAACTTGAAAAGTTTCTATTATTTAATTATTTTCTAAAGTTATACTAAAGCTTTCTAGGAAATAAAGACGAAATATTTCTAAGTTGATTAAAAATTTTTAACTTTTACTATTTGCTTACTTCTTTTTAAAAAGTAGCATTTTACTTTCAATAAAGTCAAAGTTAAGATAAAGTATATAAACTGGGCTAAATAAATTTGATAATTTAAATTTAAGAGTATACATAATTAGTTTATTTGATATACTTGTAATTATTGAAAATAAACTATTCTGTTAAAAAAATTAATAAATCTTTTTATACGTGGAATAAGCTATAGAGACAATGTAATTTAAGTCTCATTCAAGTAAAAAGAACCAATTACTAATAACTGCAGTAATCTTTCGCACTTTTCATGAAAAAAAACTACGCTCAACATTTCTTTATAGTGCTAGTTTTTTGTCATGTGGCAGATTAATTAGTAAAAAAGTTTTTGCTAGTGATCTATCAGATCGAGGATGCTAATTTAAAATAATTTCTAGATGTTATGGGTCCGGTAGATCACTGAATTTACTTTACTAGTTTCAACTCCTTCCGGTTATATTACTTGTAATATTCTAGAGCAGTGGTCTTCACTGGGTGCTTGAAAAAAAAAGTGTACCTTCAAAGTTGCACGAAGAAACTTTTGCATGAGGGGTAAAATTGCGCGAAGATACTTTTTTTGCATAGATATTAAAAAAAAATTATTAACTTAATTTTTTACATTTAGTTATTTTTACTATCACTGTTACCCCTAGCCCTCGGTCGATAACTTTTTCATTTTTACTGTTACCCCTAACCCTTTGTCAGTAACTTTTTTTTTATAAAACTATCTTTTTTATTTTTCAGTTTAATTTTACTCTCCTTTAAAATCGTATTCGTGGAAGAATAAAACTTACATTTGATATTACGAAGTGTATGATGAAAATCTAAAATAATCTAAAATATTTAATATTATGAATAATATTTAAATATATTTATCAAGTTTCACTATAGTATTACTTAAGTTTTTAACGTGAGCTTTTATTAAAACCTAGTTTAAGTTGAAAAACATTTCAACCTTCTTAATGTTATAAACTGCTTATAATTTTTAAACCTTAAGGGTTTATCTTTTTAAACTCAAACATTTCCTTCTAAAACTGTACTTTAAATTTCAGTTATAAAAACTAGATTTTTTTTAAATTTCGATTTTACTTCTGTTTTTAAATAAACCATTAAACTTTTAAAGTAATCAAATTTATTAGAACAAAATAATTTCGCTTATTGGCCGTTCGTTTTCTGAGAGGTAAGAATGGTAAGTAAACTTCGAAATTTTATTGTAAATCTTATTTATTTGAATGATTGATTTACTTGTTTAATTTTTGTTTTGTTCGTATAAAGTGCTTTTTTTTTAAAGAGTACGGCCTTTTCAAAATACACCAATTGCAAACTTGACAAGACTCAATTTAAAACCTTCTTTAAGAAGGTGGTAGAACGAAAATGTTAATATAAATAAAGAAGAGTATTTTTTATAAAACCTTTTTACGGTTAATCTAGTTAAATAATAAAGCTTATAAAGAAAAAAGTTTAGATTCTCAATTTTTAGTTTTCTATTTTTACGGTAATTATTTTTCCTACAACTTAAAAAACCTAAATATCATCACTGTTTAGTACATTTTCTACAAAGTTTTGTTTGTTTATAACACTTATAAACAAACATATAATAAGCTCATAAGCCTTCAAAAAAAAAAATTATTGATGTTGTTGATTAACATCTATTATGAACAGATTATAATATTTTAAAAAGTTCTTATTTTAAAATGATGTTTGACTTTGAAAAGTAAACAAACACTTATTTTATTAAGATCCGATTGTACAAGAACTGTGCTATTTATTCCTTATTTATTAGTGTGTATAAAAAAAATATCATTATAAGTTCATAAAACGTAAAAGTTTTAAAAATACTTATTTTGTATTGCAGAACTAACTAATTCGTAAGGACAAAAAGGTAATTAAAAGCCTAGAAGATTATCAAAAGTGCCCTAATGTTTTACTTTAAAAAATACTTCAAAGGCAATTAACTTCCTCTTTTAATTATTTTTTATTAACTTTCAAACGACTTTCTTGTATAAGAAAGTTTTGAGTGTTCTATTGTTTAAAAACTTCAGATTTAACACAAATAAACTAGTAGTAAGTAACACAGTATATTTTTAGTACATTTTTACTACCTCTTAGTGAAGTGTTTCTTTTTAGAGAGATTGGAAAAAGTAGTTTCTGTTCTTAATTGTTACGATTTTGTGTTAAACAGTCTAACTAATTGTTTGTTAATTTTTTAAATCATATAAAAAACTTGATTTTTATAACTAAGACTTTTATCATTAACTTAGTAAATTTATTAAAGAAACATTTAATGTTGTTAGAAAAATATTATTGAGCAGTTTTTTAACGCCACTTTATACATAAATGTAAATTGTTTACTTTAATAACAGCTTTTGTTTTTGTTTTGACTTTTAGTTAGTTATTTAAAACTAAGTTTGTTCTCTAAATTGTATATTGTTTATTAGTAAATGGTTTGATAAAGGGTAATTTTTCTATTTTAATATAGACTTTTCAACTTATAAGTTTTGATGATCATGTTACTTTTAGCAAAATTAAACTTCTTGAATTTTAGCTATTCAGCCATGTTATATAAAAAGTAATTAGAATAAAATATAAGCCTACAGAAAAAATTTCTTTAATATTTTAAAATATATTCTTATGTTATACATTGATTAATTTAAAACGTATTTAAAAAAGCTGTAGTAGTTTAACTGAGCTGTGTTTTCTAAATAAATAAGTAGCTCAGAACTTGTTTTACATTAACCTATTGTCCTTAATTCTTTAGGAACTGCTGCATATTTGTATACATGAAGCTTAAAAACCCGAACTTACATACCAAAGCAACAAACAGGAAGTTTGTATTTGCTCAACAGTTAATCAAGCAGCTTGCAGCAAAAACAAGCCGTACATTAATTTCTGACTCACATCTACCACGATTGTGCGTGACAGCGATATCATTAAATCAAGTTGAGGAAAACAGCCAGCCATGTTCAGCGTAAATAGAATGTGTGTTGTTCCCATTTACCAGCTTAGAAATTCCGTAAAGGAAAATAGAAATGTTGAACTTTATAAAGAAGCCTGCTTTATGAACTTTTCATGTGTTTGTTCTTTGTAAGGTTTTACTTTGCAGATAAAAATGATTATAACTTGTATATTTGCAAAATGGTTTACTTATAAATACTTTTTGTTTTTTGAGCTTTTAAGAAGATATGTCTTTTAAAACTAATTATTAAAAACGATAAATAAGCAATTGTAAGACAATAAAGTCTTTACTAAACTTTAAACAGCTCATTAATGTAAGAAGTTGTTGATAAGATGAAAGTTAGAATTAATTTATTGAAAACAATTAATAGTTGTTGCCTAATTAGTCTTGATGCTGGTTGCGCATCAAGACTAATGTTTTTAAAATAACACTCGAAAGTTTTAGCTTGCTGTAAAAAAAAAACCTAAGTTTAAAGTTGAAAATTTATTTATTGATAGCTAATGAATTTTGATGTTAATAAAAATTAAAAACGTAAAAATCTTTAGTAAATATGTATATATTTTTTATAGAACAACAAACAAAAGCGTTCAAAATGTTTGGTTCTAAGACCTAGTGCACGAAAAGACCTTTCAGTTATCATATATTAGTTAGCAAATAATTTATGAAGGTAAAAGTTTCAGAACTTATGGTTTATCTTTACTTTATTTTATAATTGATATAGTTCAATTGCATGGGTTTTCATTAAACTCATGTTTTAAAATATTGAAACTGTTTTGAGTGAGTAAAGACGCTTGTTGTAATTAACGCCATAGGAGTTCAAGTACTTTTGAAATAAAAATATTTAGCTAGTTTCACTATAGTATTACTTAAGTTTTTAACGAGAGCTTTTATTAAAACCTAGCTTAAGTTGAAAAATATTTCAACCTTCTTAATGTTATAAACTTCTTATAATTTTTAAACCTTAAGGGTTTATCTTTTTAAACTCAAACGTTTCTTTATAAAACTGAACTTTAAATTTGAGTTATAGAAACCAATTTTTTTCAAATTTTTATTTTACTTCCGTTTTTAGATAAAACAATTAAACTTTTAAAGTAATCAAATTTATTAGAACAAAATAATTTCGCTTATTGGCCGTTCGTTTTCTGAGAGGTAAGAATGGTAAGTAAACTTCGAAATTTTATTGTAATTCTTTATTTATTTGAATGATTGATGTACTTGTTTAATTTTTGTTTTGTTCGTATCAAGTGCTTTTTTTTTAAGAGTACGGCCTTTTCAAAATACACCAATTGCAAACTTGACAAGACCCAATTTAAAACCTTCTTTAAGAAGGTGTTAGAACAAAAATGTTAATATAAATAAAGAAGAGTATTTTTTATAAAACCTTTTTACGGTTAATCTAGTTGAATAATAAAGCTTATAAAGAAAAAAGTTTAGATTCTCAATTTTTAGTTTTCTATTTTTACGGTAATTATTTTTCCTACAACTTAAAAAACCTAAATATCATCACTGTTTAGTACATTTTCTACAAAGTTTTGTTTGTTCATAACACTTATAAACAAACATATAATAAGCTCATATGCCTTCAAAAAAAATATTGATGTTGTTGATTAACATCTATTATGAACAAGTTATAATATTTCAAAAGTTCTTATTTTAAAATGATGTTTGACTTTTAAAAGTAAACAAACACTTATTTTATTAAGATCCGATTGTACAAGAACTTTGCTATTTATTCCTTATTTATTAGTGTGTATAAAAAAAATATCATTATAAGTTCATAAAACGTAAAAGTTTTGAATATACTTCTTTGTATTGCAGAACTAACTAATTCGTAAGGACGAAAAGGTAACTAAAAGCCTAGAAGATTATCAAAAGTGCCCTAATGTTTTACTTTAAAAAAATACTTCTAAGGCAGTTAACTTCCTCTTTTAATTATTTTTTATTAACTTTCAAATGACTTTCTTGTATTAGAAAGTTTTGAGTGTTCTATTGTTTAAAAACTTCAGATTTAACACAAATAAACTAGTAGTAAGTAACACAGTATAATTTTAGTACATTTTGACTACCTCTTAGTGAAGTGTTTCTTTTTAAAGAAATTGGAAAAAGAGGTTTCTGTTCTTAATTGTTATGAGTTTGTGTTAAACAGGCTAACTATTTGTTTGTTAATTTTTTAAATCATATAAAAAACATGATTTTTATAACTAAGACTTTTATCATTAACTTAGTAAATTTATTAAAGAAAACTTTAATGTTGTTAGAAAAATATTATTGAGCAGTTTTTTAACGCCACTTTATACATAAATGTAAATTGTTTACTTTAATAACAGCTTTTGTTTTTGTTTTGAACTTTTAGTTAGTTATTTAAAACTAAGTTTGTTTTTTAAATTGTATATTGTTTATTAGTAAATAGTTTGATAAAGGGTAATTTTTCTATTTTTAATATAGACTTTTCAACTTAAATTACTAGTCCACTAAATATTACTTTTATACAATAAAATTTAAATTTATTAAGATTAAGTCTTCTACTGTTTGTGTAACAACTTAACAAAGAAAAATAACCTGATATACAAAATAAGTATTAAAGAAGCAAAAAGTTATTTATGATTTAGCTTTTAAGAAAAAAGTAAACAATAAGGCAAATAAAATGAGATCCTTTCGCACAATTCCCACCCAATCCAATCCAAGAATCGTTTACCGACCAAGGGTAAGGGGTAACAGTGATGATAAAAAAATGTAAAAATAACAAAAAAACAAACCAAAAAAAAATCAAAATAACTACTAAAAGTGTTAAAGATAGAAAACTAATCTTATCTTAGCTGAATGTCATATGCTGCAACTAAAAGTGCAAAAAAAGTAAATTTGGTTTGCTAAGGCAAATGTTAAGTATAAGTTTTGATGATCATGTTACTTTTAGCAAAATTAAACTTCTTAAACTTTAGATATTCAGCCATGTTAAATAAAAAGTAGTTAGAATAAAATATAAGCCTACAGAAAAAATTCTTTAATATTTTGAAATAATTTCTTATGTTATACATTGATTAATTTAAAACGTAATTAAAATAGCTGTAGTAGTTTAATTGAGCTGTGTTTACTAAATAAATAAGTAGCTTGTTTTACATTAACCTATTGTCCGTAATTCTTTAGGAACTGCTGCATATTTGTATACATGAAGCTTAAAAACCTGCACTTACATACCTAAGCAACAAACAGGAAGTTTGTATTTGCTCAACAGTTGATCAAGCAGCTTGTAGCAAAAACAAGCCGTACATTAATTTCTGACTCACATCTACCACGATTGTGCGTGACAGCGATCTCATTAAATCAAGTTCGGGAAAACAGCCAGCCATATTCAGCGTAAATAGAATGTGTGTTGTTCCCATTTACCAGCTCACAAATTTTGTAAAGGAAAATAGAAATGTTGAACTTTATAAAGAAGGCGCGCCTGCTTTATGAACTTTTCATGTGTTTGTTCTTTGTAAGGTTTTACTTTGCAGATAAAAATGATTATAACTTGTATATTTGCAAAATGGTTTACTTATAAATACTTTTTGTTTTTTGAGCTTTTAAGAAGATATGTCTTTTAAAACTATTTATTAAAAACGATAAATAAGCAATCGTAAGACAATAAAATCGTTACAAAACTTTAAACAGCTCATTCATATAAGAAGTTGTTGATAAGATGAAAGTTAGATTTAATTTATTGAAAACAATAAATATTTAGTTTAACACGATATTAATATTCTAGTATTAAATATAAATCTAAACTATAAAAATTGTTTTAGAACAGGGTTACCCAAAAATTTTTTATTCATAATGCCACCCTTGAAGAAATTAAAAAAGCGATAACCTTCTCAATAAGAAATCTGACAAAAACTACCTTTAAATACACCGAATATTTTTTTCTGTATTTTATCATTAAGTCCAGAACATATACTGTAAGTTTCAAAACTATCGCCCAAGATTTTTTTTTTGGCTCTTCATCATAAACTCCAGAATATCTAGTGTATATTTTAAAGTATTACAAGTCATGCCCCTCCCCCCTTTGCTGCTTATGGCCCCCTAAATTTCTAAAATAGCCCCAAAGGGAGCCATATAGCAAACTTTAGGAAACCCTGTTTTAGAACATCACACATTTCTAACTACTGTTTATAGCAGGTTTGTGATAGAAAAATTTAATAATATATTATTAAATTTCAACTCCCTAGTAAAAAGTAGCTAACTTATTTCACGTTTTGTAACTTGTAAGCGACCCACTTTACTTCCAGCGTGATTTTACAGCTAATTGTTATTAAAAGATTTTAACATTTATTTGAGTTAAAATATACTTTATCATTTAAGTATTACTTTCATTTTATCATAGAGGTTTTTGATAACCTAACAAACTGTTGTTACTATTTTGTGATATTGTTTCACAGCTATGAAAATTGTAAAATCTTACTAAAGTAATGGCTTTAAAATTACATACTTATAGAAACTTAAAATAAGTTATTTGTATATATTTTAAATTACTGAAGTAAACTTAATTAGAATAAAAACTATTTATCGCGTGGTTTTTAACTTTTAAAATATTTATTATTTAAACAAAAAAAGATTACTAAGATTACTGTGTTAACTTATTAAAACTAAAAAAAGTTTCTTATATGCATATCTTTGCGCAAAAGGCCTTAAATGTTAATATCTTTTTGCTAAGTTTCTTGTACGGCTTTAAATTTACTAAAAAAAGTAAATAGTTAATAAAAAACACCTTAATGCATACGTTTTCTTTATGACCTTGAAAACTTATTTTTTGAATACCTTGAATTAGTCTGCATAGGCCTTAAAGTTATATTTTTAAATAAATATTTTTTAAATAAATATTTTTGAATAAGTATTTTCAAATAAATGTTTTTAGATAATAAGGCTGGGTACGATAGCAAGGATGCCAGAGTGCTGTTGTTGTTATGCCGTTTAATAAACTTAATAAATTTTTCATTGAAGTAGCTTGAGAAGTCAGGAATTTTCGTAGACAATCGTAAATAAAAATGACAAGTCTGGTTGGAAGCATGTTATAATTAACAAGATGGATTCTTTTTTGGTCAGTGTTCGCAGGTAGCCGAATATTTGTAAAATATCTAAATGTTATTTTACGTTTAACAACTAAACAACAGATATTTAACTTAAAAGTAGCGTTAAAACTTATCAAATCTAAATTTAAAGAGCATTTAGTCAATTTAGTTTAAAGTTTTGTTTATAATATGTATTCAATTACTTGAATTGTTGCACATAAAAACTAAGTTGCCTGTTAAAAAATGGCCAGAAAGTTGTGAAATCTTGAAATTCTGTAAAGTTTACAATAAAATTAGTTTTTGTTTGCAAAAATTATAATCAATTTTTTATTAAGCACAAATTGAAAAAAGAAGTAAGTTTTATTACATAAAGTTTAAGTACTAATTAAAAAAAAAGATATTTTTTTCTTAATTAAAGTACTCTATATCGAAAAACAGTTATATAGCCATACACATACACAATTAACGATAATACAATTGCTTATTAAACTTTCAAAAGCTATAAACTAACTGTCATTGTCCAATAAAAACGTTTTTTGAAAACTATATTTAGTTAGAAAATACAAATTTTACATTTTTTAAATAAGAAACCTATAACTTAAAAAGAAAATAATAAGAGGATAAAAACAAAGATTTTTATAAAAATAAGAGTATTAAAAACTTTGTTGTTGACTGTTCAAAAAAAATTAAACTATAGTTTTGTTTTAAATGCTTCATTTATATGTGATTCAGACTCATTTTAACGAAAATTTTATAAATGATATTTTGAAAACTGTTTATTAATTTTTATTTTTTTGACAGTTACCAGAGTTAAAAATCCGTAACAATTGTTCGGTTTAAATAGAGTTAGTATTCGCATATAAAGTAGGGAGACGAATCAATGTAGTCTAAAATTACATTTTCGCCTCCTGCATTCCAATATAATTGATTATAGTTTGATGAATCTGGACGCGGGTGACCTGTTTTCCACTCTTCTAGCTGTACCTCCGAGTTGTCGCAAACTTTCCTCCAAACATTTGTATTACTAGCATCCCTTATTATTCCCGTATGAAAGCTTCCGTAATCTTCTGTCAGCTGGAAAATTTAACTTAGCTCGCTAAAAAAATATTAAACATAACTGACTATGATCAAAATTTGAAAATAAACTCCTGAACATATAAGTGATTAATTTACCGTCTTCCTTCGCTCGTATAAAGTCTTGGATCGTGCTGAATGAGATCCATTCCATTATCCAAGCAGTAGGTTCGCGCATTTTGCCAATACATGTTTAGTATTCTTACCTCAAACTTCCATTCTGTTCAATGTGGTTAAACTAATAATCCTAAACAGTCGTAATCTTGAACGTTTTTACAAGTAACATCTTAACATATGTTCAATGTTAGTCTATTTAACTAAAACAAAAAGTAAAATGATAATATTCAAAAGTAAACATTATGAGAAGAATATATTGTTATTAAGTAAACAGTTTTGATGTAGTAAATGAGTTTTGTTCGAAATAAAAAAATATTTATCAATAAATAGAGTTTACTAATAGTAATTCAAAACTAAACTAATGATTCTGTTCCAATATTTTTTACTTTCAATTAATTAAACTAAGCATAACATTTCACTTCCTATTACATATTTTCAAAAAAAAAATTACTTTTACGAACTTACACATTTATGAACTACTTATTCTTTTACATTGTGTTTGGTAATAATTAAGGTAATTAGTTATGTTGATTTTTAAAGTTTTTTTAACTATGTTAAATTGTTGTAAAATTTTGCTCAGTAATAACTTTAAACGTTATTCTTATTCTTTATTAGAATATATTTTTTCTTAAGGTGATAATTTTGCAACTTCAAAGTGTTTTATAGTTATCATTTTTTAGTAAACAAATTTTAGTAAAAGATAAAGTGACTACCTACTTATAAATTTTATTTCTAAAAAGTTTGACATGCAGTCAATATAATACAACTCAACAAAATTAATTCTCGGTTCTGATATTTTTAATGCAATGTTTTGACGCTTTGCTCCCGATAAGTTTGCTACTCCTTACTTTTAAACAGTATTTTAAAACTGGACAGTAAATAGGAATTGGGTTATAATTTTAGATAATCGTTTACTTTACTTAGATAATGATTTATTCATATGTCAGTCCCTTTCATGCATAAGATTTTTTTGTATTTAGCTAAATAAATCAAAGTTATGTAATAAAAAAATACAAACTTTTTACTACGCATTCTACTGGTTCTTCTATAACTGGGAATTTTCCATCTTCGCAACTTCGTTTTACTTCACCAGTCGCAACAAACCCATCACCACACTCAATTATGACGTCACGACCGTTGAAAACCATACTTCCGGTTGGATTGCTTAAACTGCCGTTAGCTGGCGCTGTGAAGTCAACGAGACAAGGCTCACCTGGAATTTTTTTTTGTTTACCTTAAGCTCGTAAGTAGTAATAACTTATTATAGCTGTTGATAAAAAAATACTTAAATGTAATTTTTAAGTTGCAAAGTTAAATAATGTCGAACTATTTTTAAATTAGTTTTAGTGAGCTCTTGCTTTATTAAATGTCTTATTCTATCATGAAACCACTCTTTTAAAGTTTTTAATTGATATGCTAACATTGAAACAATTAATTAACATATTTTCAGATACTTTGTCAAAAACTGAGTAATCAAATCCATTTTGAAAACAACAAAAAAAGTGATTTTAAGTTGCTTATTAAAAATGCTTATATTATAAAGTAAATTATTGAAAACCTCCAGTGAAGTTGTGCACCAAGTTTTGCAAATTGTCTTTTCTTTTCTGCAGTTTTGTATATTTATTGTTCAGATTTTTCAAATCATCCTTTAAACTTTTTTTTTCGTTTTTACACTCTTCTAAGTTTTCTTCCAAACTTTCTTTATTATTTTTAAGATTGTTTATGGACTCTTCATAATTTTCTTTTAAATCTGCTTTATCTTTTTTTAGATTTTCGTATTCTTTTTTATACTTTTGGTAACTGTCTTCAAAGTTTTCTTTTTCACCTTGTAGCTGGTTGTAATCGACCTGACACTTTTTATAGTTTTCGTTTAGATTTTCCTTATCATTTTTCATTTTTTCTTTTTCTTCCTTAACTTTTTCGTTATCTTTTTCTAATTTTTTCTTATCGTCTCTCAGTTTGTCGTTTTCTGTCATAGACTTATTATTAACCATTTCTAAATTTTCCTTTTCATATCTCAGTTTTTTATTATCTTTTATACACTTTTCATTATCTTTATCTAAATTTTCTTTTTCAATCTGAAGTTTTTTGATATCGCTCTTAGATTTATTGAACTCCTTTTCCAATTTATTATTTATGTTTTGCAGATCCCTATTTTTATTTAGGTACTTTTTATATTTGTTTTCAGATTGATTATATTTTTGTTCTAATTGACCATTTTCAATTTGCAAGTTTCGGTTTGCAATCTTTAAATTGTCTTGTATTTCTCGAAGTTGACCCGTTAGACTTTCTAAATTACTGATACGGTTTTTTAGTTCTTGGTTCTCTATAGCAACGTAATTTGGTTCATCTACAAAAAAAAGTTTTAATTAAGCTTTTTCTTTCAAGACTACACTAGCATTTTGTTCATTTATGATAACAACTTCTTAAGATGGTGTTTTAAGTTAAAATTATTGATATTTTGTTACAAAGCAGTTTTATTTAAGTCGAATATTGTTTATTAACAGCAATCTTGCTTAATACAACTAATTTTTTAATGTCTCTCAGTTTTTACGGGCAAAAGCTTTTAATCTATAATAATAGAAAAAAGAGTCACTTATAATCTTAATTATAAAAGTTATAAAATATATTACTAAAAGAAAAAAAAACTTCATAAAAAATTTTGTCGAAAATCGTTCAACAAACAAAGTTGCTTTTTATTTACGACAACAAATTTAGTAGAGCATGACAATTTAAATTTTGAAGTTTCAAACTGTAATAGTTCCGAGTTATTGTTTTTATTTACAGATAGTTTTTTCAAAGTTTTTTATCATCAAAATCTTAGTAATTATACCTTCGGAATTATTTTAAATTAAATTAATTTGTGATGCATGGCTTAAAGAGGTTTTTAAAACCTACCAAAGTATGGCTAATTTTGTTAATTACGGTTTATTTCTTTTAAAAATACTTTATAGAGCCATCATAACCCTTTTAAAATAACCTTCAGGTAATTTATATACCTGGTTTTAACTTCGATTGATTTCGGTATGTGGCTTCTTAAAATTTTAATAGTTTAAATTATCGGAATTTGTTAGCGGACATTTCATTTTGACCATTTTTCGTAATAAGTGAGGCTAATAATAAGTGAACTAATAATGAGGAAAAAAGAAGTAAGTTTTATTACGTAAAGTCTAAGTACTATTAAAAAAAAAGATTTTTTTCTAAATTAAAGTACTCTATATCGAAAAATAGTTATATAGCCATACACATACACAATTAACGATAATACAATTGCTTATTAAACTTTCAAAAGCTATAAACTAACTGTCATTGTCCATTAAAAGCGTTTTTTGAAAACTATATTTAGTAAGAAAATACAAATTTTACTTTTTTTTAATAAGAGACCTATAACTTGAAAAGAAAATAATAAGAGGATAAAAACAAAGATGTTTATAAAAATAAGAGTATTAAAAACTTTGTTGTTGACTGTTCAAAAAAAATTAAACAATAGTTTTAATTCAAATGCTAACTTTCATTGTCCAATAAAAACGTTTTTTGAAAACTATATTTAGTTAGAAAATACAAATTTTACATTTTTTAAATAAGAGACCTACAACTTGAATAGAAAATAATAAGAGGATAAAAACAAAGATGTATATAAAAATAAGAGTATTGAAAACTTTGTTGTTGACTGTTCAAAAAAAATTAAACTATAGTTTTGTTTTAAATGCTTCTTTTATATGTGATTCAGACTTATTTTAACGAAAATTTTATAAAAGAAACTTTTGAAAGCTGTTTATTAATTTTTATTTTTTTGACAGTTACCCAAGTTAAAAATCCGTAACAATTGTTCGGTTTAAATAGAGTTAGTATTCGCATATAAAGTAAGGAGACGAATCAATGTAGTCTAAAATTACATTTTCGCCTCCTGCATTCGAATATAATTGATTATAGTATGGTGAATCTGGTCGCGGGTGACCTGTTTTCCACCCTTCTAGCTGTACCTCCGAGTTGTCGGAAACTTTCCTCCAAACATTTGTATTACTAGCATCCCTTATTATTCCCGTATGAAAGCTTCCGTAATCTTCTGTCAGCTGGAAAATTTGGCTTAGCTCGCTAAAAAAATATTAAACATAACTGACTATGATCAAAATTTGAAAATAAACTCCTGAACATATAAGTGATTAATTTACCGTCTTCCTTCGCTCGTATAAAGTCTTGGATCGTGCTGAATGAGATCCATTCCATTATCCAAGCAGTAGGTTCGCGCATTTTGCCAATACATGTTTAGTATTCTTACCTCAAACTTCCATTCTGTTCAATGTGGTTAAACTAATAATCCTAAACAGTCGTAATCTTGAACGTTTTTACAAGTAACATCTTAACATATGTTCAATGTTAGTCTATTTAACTAAAACAAAAAGTAAAATGATAATATTCAAAAGTAAACATTATGAGAAGAATATATTGTTATTAAGTAAACAGTTTTAATGTAGTAAATGAGTTTTGTTCGAAATAAAAAAATATTTATCAATAAATAGAGTTTACTAATAGTAATTCAAAACTAAACTAATGATTCTGTTCCAATATTTTTTACTTTCAATTAATTAAACTAAGCATAACATTTCACTTCCTATTACATATTTTCAAAAAAAAAATTACTTTTACGAACTTACACATTTATGAACTACTTATTCTTTTACATTGTGTTTGGTAATAATTAAGGTAATTAGTTATGTTGATTTTTAAAGTTTTGTTAACTATGTTAAATTGTTGTAAAATTTTGCTCAGTAATAACTTTAAACGTTATTCTTATTCTTTATTAGAATATATTTTTTCTTAAGGTGATAATTTTGCAACTTCAAAGTGTTTTATAGTTATCATTTTTTAGTAAACAAATTTTAGTAAAAGATAAAGTGACTACCTACTTATAAATTTTATTTCTAAAAAGTTTGACATGCAGTCAATATAATACAACTCAACAAAATTAATTCTCGGTTCTGATATTTTTAATGCAATGTTTTGACGCTTTGCTCCCGATTAGTTTGCTACTCCTTACTTTTAAACAGTATTTTAAAACTGGACAGTAAATAGGAATTGGGTTATAATTTTAGATGATCGTTTACTTTACTAAGATAATGATTTATTCATATGTCAGTCACTTTCATGCATAAGATTTTTTTGTATTTAGCTAAATAAATCAAAGTTATGTAATAAAAAAATACAAACTTTTTACTACGCATTCTACTGGTTCTTCTATAACTGGGAATTTTCCATCTTCGCAACTTTGTTTTACTTTACCAGTCGCAATAACCCATCAACACACTCAATTATGACGTCACGACCGTTGAAAACCATACTTCCGGTTGGATTGCTTAAACTGCCGTTAGCTAGCGCTGTGAAGTCAACGAGACAAGGCTCACCTGTTAGTTTTTTTTGTTTACCTTAAGCTCGTAAGTAGTAATAACTTATTATAGCTGTTGATAAAAAAATACTTAAATTTAATTTTTAAGTTGCAAAGTTAAATAATGTCGAACTATTTTTAAATTAGTTTTAGTGAGCTCTTGCTTTATTAAATGTCTTATTCTATCATGAAACCACTCTTTTAAAGTTTAATTAATATGCTAACATTGAAACAATTAATTAACATATTTTCAGATACTTTGTCAAAAACTGAGTAATCAAATCCATTTTGAAAACAACAATAAAAGTGATTTTAAGTTGCTTATTAAAAATGCTTATATTATAAAGTAAATTATTGAAAACCTCCAGTGAAGTTGTGCACCAAGTTTTGCAAATTGTCTTTTCTTTTCTGCAGTTTTGTATATTTATTGTTCAGATTTTTCAAATCATCCTTTAAACTTTTTTTTTCGTTTTCACACTCTTCTAAGTTTTCTTCCAAACTTTCTTTATTATTTTTAAGATTGTTTATGGACTCTTCATAATTTTCTTTTAAATCTGCTTTATCTTTTTTTAGATTTTCGTATTCTTTTTTATACTTTTGGTAACTGTCTTCAAAGTTTTCTTGTTCACCTTGTAGCTGGTTGTAATCGACCTGACACTTTTTATAGTTTTCGTTTAGATTTTCCTTATCATTTTTCATTTTTTCTATTTCTTCCTTAATTTTTTCGTTATCTTTTTCTAATTTTTTCTTATCGTCTCTCAATTTGTCATTTTTTGTCATAGACTTATTATTAACCATTTCTAAATTTTCCTTTTCATATCTCAGTTTTTTGTTATCTTTTATACACTTTTCATTATCTTTATCTAAATTTTCTTTTTCATTCTGAAGTTTTTTTATATCGCTCTTAGATTTATTGAACTCCTCTTCCAATTTATTATTTATGTTTTGCAGATCCCTGTTCTTATTTAGGCACTTTTTATATTTGTTTTCAGATTGATTGTAATTTTGTTCTAATTGACCATTTTCAATTTGCAAGTTTCGGTTTGCAATCTTTAAATTGTCTTGTATTTCTCGAAGTTGACCCGTTAGACTTTCTAAATTATTGATACGGTTTTTTAGTTCTTGGTTCTCAATAGCAACGTAATTTAATTCATCTACAAAAAAAGTTTTAATTAAGCTTTTACTTTCAAGACTACACTAGCATTTTGTGTATTTATGATAACAAATTCTTAAGATGGTGTTTTAAGTTAAAATTATTGATATTTTGTTACAAAGCAGTTTTATTTAAGTCGAATATTGTTTATTAACAGCAATCTTGCTTAATACAACTAATTTTTTAATGTCTCTCAGTTTTTACGGGCAAAAGCTTTTAATCTATAACAATAGAAAAAAGAGTCACCTATAATCTTAATTATAAAAGTTATAAAATATATTAATAAAAGAAAAAAAACTTCATAAACAATTTTGTCGAAAATCGTTCAACAAACAAAGTTGCTTTTTATTTACGACAACAAATTTAGTAGAGCTTGACAATTTAAATTTTGAAGTTTCAAACTGTAATAGTTCCGAGTTATTGTTTTTATTTACAGATAGTTTTTTCAAAGTTTTTTATCATCAAAATCTTAGTAATTATACCTTCGGAATTTTTTTATTTTAAATTAAATTAATTTGTGATGTATGGCTTAAAGAGGTTTTTAAAACCTACCAAAGTATGGCGAATTTTGTTAATTACGGTTTATTTCTTTTGAAAATATTTTATAGAGCCATCATAACCCTTTTAAAATAACCTTCAGGTAATTTATATACCTGGTTTTAACTTCGATTGATTTCGGTATGTGACTTCTTAAAATTTTAATACTTTAAATTGTCGGAATATGTTAGCGGACATTTCATTTTGACCATTTTTCGTAATAAGTGAGGCTAATAATAAGTGAACTAATAATGAGGAAAAAAGAAGTAAGTTTTATTACGTAAAGTTTAAGTACTATTAAAAAAAAAGATTTTTTTCTAAATTAAAGTACTCTATATCGAAAAATAGTTATATAGCCATACACATACACAATTAACGATAATACAATTGCTTATTAAACTTTCAAAAGCTATAAACTAACTGTCATTGTCCATTAAAAGCGTTTTTTGAAAACTATATTTAGTAAGAAAATACTAATTTTACTTTTTTTTAATAAGAGACCTATAACTTGAAAAGAAAATAATAAGAGGATAAAAACAAAGATGTTTATAAAAATAAGAGTATTAAAAACTTTGTTGTTGACTGTTCAAAAAAAATTAAACAATAGTTTTAATTCAAATGCTAACTTTCATTGTCCAATAAAAACGTTTTTTGAAAACTATATTTAGTTAGAAAATACAAATTTTACATTTTTTAAATAAGAGACCTACAACTTGAATAGAAAATAATAAGAGGATAAAACAAAGATGTATATAAAAATAAGAGTATTGAAAACTTTGTTGTTGACTGTTCAAAAAAAATTAAACTATAGTTTTGTTTTAAATGCTTCTTTTATATGTGATTCAGACTTATTTTAACGAAAATTTTATAAAAGAAACTTTTGAAAGCTGTTTATTAATTTTTATTTTTTTGACAGTTACCCAAGTTAAAAATCCGTAACAATTGTTCGGTTTAAATAGAGTTAGTATTCGCATATAAAGTAGGGAGACGAATCAATGTAGTCTAAAATTACATTTTCGCCTCCTGCATTCCAATATAATTGATTATAGTATGGTGAATCTGGTCGCGGGTGACCTGTCTTCCACCCTTCTAGCTGTACCTCCGAGTTGTCGGAAACTTTCCTCCAAACATTTGTATTACTAGCATCCCTTATTATTCCCGTATGAAAGCTTCCGTAATCTTCTGTCAGCTGGAAAATTTGGCTTAGCTCGCTAAAAAAATATTAAACATAACTGACTATGATCAACATTTGAAAATAAACTCCTGAACATATAAGTGATTAATTTACCGTCTTCCTTCGCTCGTATAAAGTCTTGGATCGTGCTGAATGAGATCCATTCCATTATCCAAGCAGTAGGTTCGCGCATTTTGCCAATACATGTTTAGTATTCTTACCTCAAACTTCCATTCTGTTCAATGTGGTTAAACTAATAATCCTAAACAGTCGTAATCTTGAACGTTTTTACAAGTAACATCTTAACATATGTTCAATGTTAGTCTATTTAACTAAAACAAAAAGTAAAATGATAATATTCAAAAGTAAACATTATGAGAAGAATATATTGTTATTAAGTAAACAGTTTTAATGTAGTAAATGAGTTTTGTTCGAAATAAAAAAATATTTATCAATAAATAGAGTTTACTAATAGTAATTCAAAACTAAACTAATGATTCTGTTCCAATATTTTTTACTTTCAATTAATTAAACTAAGCATAACATTTCACTTCCTATTACATATTTTCAAAAAAAAAACTACTTTTACGAACTTACACTTATGAACTACTTATTCTTTTACATTGTGTTTGGTAATAATTAAGGTAATTAGTTATGTTGATTTTTAAAGTTTTGTTAACTATGTTAAATTGTTGTAAAATTTTGCTCAGTAATAACTTTAAACGTTATTCTTATTCTTTATTAGAATATATTTTTTCTTAAGGTGATAATTTTGCAACTTCAAAGTGTTTTATAGTTATCATTTTTTAGTAAACAAATTTTAGTAAAAGATAAAGTGACTACCTACTTATAAATTTTATTTCTAAAAAGTTTGACATGCAGTCAATATAATACAACTCAACAAAATTAATTCTCGGTTCTGATATTTTTAATGCAATGTTTTGACGCTTTGCTCCCGATTAGTTTGCTACTCCTTACTTTTAAACAGTATTTTAAAACTGGACAGTAAATAGGAATTGGGTTATAATTTTAGATGATCGTTTACTTTACTAAGATAATGATTTATTCATATGTCAGTCACTTTCATGCATAAGATTTTTTTGTATTTAGCTAAATAAATCAAAGTTATGTAATAAAAAAATACAAACTTTTTACTACGCATTCTACTGGTTCTTCTATAACTGGGAATTTTCCATCTTCGCAACTTCGTTTTACTTCACCAGTCGCAACAAACCCATCACCACACTCAATTATGACGTCACGACCGTTGAAAACCATACTTCCGGTTGGATTGCTTAAACTGCCGTTAGCTGGCGCTGTGAAGTCAACGAGACAAGGCTCACCTGGAATTTTTTTTTGTTTACCTTAAGCTCGTAAGTAGTAATAACTTATTATAGCTGTTGATAAAAAAATACTTAAATGTAATTTTTAAGTTGCAAAGTTAAATAATGTAGAACTATTTTTAAATTAGTTTTAGTGAGCTCTTGCTTTATTAAATGTCTTATTCTATCATGAAACCACTCTTTTAAAGTTTTTAATTAATATGCTAAAATTGAAACATTTAACTAACATATTTTTAGACACTTTGTCAAAAACTGAGTAATCAAATCCATTTAAAGACAACAAAAAAAAAGATTTTAAGTTGCTTGTTAAAAATGCTTATATTATAAAGTAAATTATTAAAAACCTCCAGTGAAGTTCTGCACCAAGTTTTGCAAATTGTCTTTTCTTTTCTGCAGTTTTGTATATTTATTGTTCAGATTTTTCAAATCATCCTTTAAACTTTTTTTTTTCGTTTTCACACTCTTCTAAGTTTTCTTCCAAACTTTCTTTATTATTTTTAAGATTGTTTATGGACTCTTCATAATTTTCTTTTAAATCTGCTTTATCTTTTTTTAGATTTTCGTATTCTTTTTTATACTTTTGGTAACTGTCTTCAAAGTTTTCTTGTTCACCTTGTAGCTGGTTGTAATCGACCTGACACTTTTTATAGTTTTCGTTTAGATTTTCCTTATCATTTTTCATTTTTTCTTTTTCTTCCTTAACTTTTTCGTTATCTTTTTCTAATTTTTTCTTATCGTCTCTCAGTTTGTCGTTTTCTGTCATAGACTTTTTATTAACCATTTCTAAATTTTCCTTTTCATATCTCAGTTTTTTATTATCTTTTATACACTTTTCATTATCTTTATCTAAATTTTCTTTTTCAATCTGAAGTTTTTTGATATCGCTCTTAGATTTATTGAACTCCTTTTCCAATTTATTATTTATGTTTTGCAGATCCCTATTTTTATTTAGGTACTTTTTATATTTGTTTTCAGATTGATTATATTTTTGTTCTAATTGACCATTTTCAATTTGCAAGTTTCGGTTTGCAATCTTTAAATTGTCTTGTATTTCTCGAAGTTGACCCGTTAGACTTTCTAAATTACTGATACGGTTTTTTAGTTCTTGGTTCTCTATAGCAACGTAATTTGGTTCATCTACAAAAAAAAGTTTTAATTAAGCTTTTTCTTTCAAGACTACACTAGCATTTTGTTCATTTATGATAACAACTTCTTAAGATGGTGTTTTAAGTTAAAATTATTGATATTTTGTTACAAAGCAGTTTTATTTAAGTCGAATATTGTTTATTAACAGCAATCTTGCTTAATACAACTAATTTTTTAATGTCTCTCAGTTTTTACGGGCAAAAGCTTTTAATCTATAATAATAGAAAAAAGAGTCACTTATAATCTTAATTATAAAAGTTATAAAATATATTACTAAAAGAAAAAAAACTTCATAAAAAATTTTGTCGAAAATCGTTCAACAAACAAAGTTGCTTTTTATTTACGACAACAAATTTAGTAGAGCTTGACAATTTAAATTTTGAAGTTTCAAACTGTAATAGTTCCGAGTTATTGTTTTTATTTGATTTTGTGTGGTAACATTCACTAAGTTTGTTATTAAAGTAAGCCCGTGTACGTTGGTTAAAATTACTTTAAAAGCAAGTCATAAAAAATAATTTAATATATAATATAATATATAATATAATAAAAAACAAATTTTAGTAAAAGATAAAGTGACTACCTACTTATAAATTTTATTTCTAAAAAGTTTGACATGCAGTCAATATAATACAACTCAACAAAATTAATTCTCGGTTCTGATATTTTTAATGCAATGTTTTGACGCTTTGCTCCCGATTAGTTTGCTACTCCTTACTTTTAAACAGTATTTTAAAACTGGACAGTAAATAGGAATTGGGTTATAATTTTAGATGATCGTTTACTTTACTAAGATAATGATTTATTCATATGTCAGTCACTTTCATGCATAAGATTTTTTTGTATTTAGCTAAATAAATCAAAGTTATGTAATAAAAAAATACAAACTTTTTACTACGCATTCTACTGGTTCTTCTATAACTGGGAATTTTCCATCTTCGCAACTTCGTTTTACTTCACCAGTCGCAACAAACCCATCACCACACTCAATTATGACGTCACGACCGTTGAAAACCATACTTCCGGTTGGATTGCTTAAACTGCCGTTAGCTGGCGCTGTGAAGTCAACGAGACAAGGCTCACCTGGAATTTTTTTTTGTTTACCTTAAGCTCGTAAGTAGTAATAACTTATTATAGCTGTTGATAAAAAAATACTTAAATGTAATTTTTAAGTTGCAAAGTTAAATAATGTAGAACTATTTTTAAATTAGTTTTAGTGAGCTCTTGCTTTATTAAATATCTTATTCTATCATGAAACCACTCTTTTAAAGTTTTTAATTAATATGCTAAAATTGAAACATTTAATTAACATATTTTTAGACACTTTGTCAAAAACTGAGTAATCAAATCCATTTAAAGACAACAAAAAAAAAAGATTTTAAGTTGCTTGTTAAAAATGCTTATATTATAAAGTAAATTATTAAAAACCTCCAGTGAAGTTCTGCACCAAGTTTTGCAAATTGTCTTTTCTTTTCTGCAGTTTTGTATATTTATTGTTCAGATTTTTCAAATCATCCTTTAAACTTTTTTTTTTTCGTTTTCACACTCTTCTAAGTTTTCTTCCAAACTTTCTTTATTATTTTTAAGATTGTTTATGGACTCTTCATAATTTTCTTTTAAATCTGCTTTATCTTTTTTTAGATTTTCGTATTCTTTTTTATACTTTTGGTAACTGTCTTCAAAGTTTTCTTGTTCACCTTGTAGCTGGTTGTAATCGACCTGACACTTTTTATAGTTTTCGTTTAGATTTTCCTTATCATTTTTCATTTTTTCTTTTTCTTCCTTAACTTTTTCGTTATCTTTTTCTAATTTTTTCTTATCGTCTCTCAGTTTGTCGTTTTCTGTCATAGACTTTTTATTAACCATTTCTAAATTTTCCTTTTCATATCTCAGTTTTTTATTATCTTTTATACACTTTTCATTATCTTTATCTAAATTTTCTTTTTCAATCTGAAGTTTTTTGATATCGCTCTTAGATTTATTGAACTCCTTTTCCAATTTATTATTTATGTTTTGCAGATCCCTATTTTTATTTAGGTACTTTTTATATTTGTTTTCAGATTGATTATATTTTTGTTCTAATTGACCATTTTCAATTTGCAAGTTTCGGTTTGCAATCTTTAAATTGTCTTGTATTTCTCGAAGTTGACCCGTTAGACTTTCTAAATTACTGATACGGTTTTTTAGTTCTTGGTTCTCTATAGCAACGTAATTTGGTTCATCTACAAAAAAAAGTTTTAATTAAGCTTTTTCTTTCAAGACTACACTAGCATTTTGTTCATTTATGATAACAACTTCTTAAGATGGTGTTTTAAGTTAAAATTATTGATATTTTGTTACAAAGCAGTTTTATTTAAGTCGAATATTGTTTATTAACAGCAATCTTGCTTAATACAACTAATTTTTTAATGTCTCTCAGTTTTTACGGGCAAAAGCTTTTAATCTATAATAATAGAAAAAAGAGTCACTTATAATCTTAATTATAAAAGTTATAAAATATATTACTAAAAGAAAAAAAAACTTCATAAAAAATTTTGTCGAAAATCGTTCAACAAACAAAGTTGCTTTTTATTTACGACAACAAATTTAGTAGAGCTTGACAATTTAAATTTTGAAGTTTCAAACTGTAATAGTTCCGAGTTATTGTTTTTATTTGATTTTGTGTGGTAACATTCACTAAGTTTGTTATTAAAGTAAGCCCGT
Organism: Thalia democratica; assembly: GCF_965202585.1. Lineage (NCBI taxonomy): Eukaryota > Metazoa > Chordata > Thaliacea > Salpida > Salpidae > Thalia > Thalia democratica. The sequence goes on along the minus strand of NC_139173.1, from coordinate 9,373,057 downwards.
GTACGTTGGTTAAAATTACTTTAAAAGCAAGTCATAAAAAATAATTGTTTATTTAAGTTTAGTACCTTTAACAAGATTAATAACAAGTATTTAAATCTAAATACAAGTAATGAATACCGCTGTTTGAAATTAAATAAGTGTTTTTAATGAAATTTATTATCTGAATTTTCAAGTACGTTTTCTCAACTTGTATGTTGATTTATACATTGTTATTTCAAAAAGACTTCTATACTTCTTAGTTATATAGCTTTTTGTAACTCGACAACATAAAAAAAACAATAAAAACATACACAACTTGTTTATAATAAAATAGACTTTAAAATTTGTGACTTTGATCTTAGAACAAAACCTATTTAAATAATTATAAAACAGACTAACCTTCAACACACTCAAACGAGATGACATCCTTCGAAGGTCTCAAGTTCCGGCCCGCACATGTTCGGTACGGCTTGGGGTTTGCAAATCCCAGGTTGCAGACTATTTTCACATACGCTCCATTTTCCACTGTTTCCACTTCGAACTTTCCGTTGAGCAACTTTGGCGTGGTGCATGGCTCGTCACGGTTGATGCACACCTGCAAAAATCACGTGAGTCTTGATATTTAGTTTTTATAAACTCATGTCATAAACTTATAATTTTAACAAAATACAACTATAAAAAACTAATAACAGCTGCTTTAAAATTAAGAAATATTTAAAAAGATTACTTAAAATAGGTATTTGAAATATAAAATCACAAAACCTTGGTTGAATCATTTATTTTAAAGTATCCAAATCCGAATAGTGCCGATATTCCAATTAAGATTATTAGCAGGATTGCTATGGTGAAGCATAATACAGCAAGTTTAGCTGTGAATGCCATCTTACTGAAAGTAAATAAATTTTCATTAAACTCAACAATGCTATAGCTATTTATTATTTGAAAAATATTTTTTGATTTTTCTTCGAGCATTATCTAAGTTTCTTTTTTTATATTACTTAAGGTATGCTTATCCTTTGACTAAAAGTCAGTTTTTAGATTATATAAAGATCCACTCAAAAGTACTTAAAAAAATTAACAAACTATAGATTTTGATTTTTTGTTTAAATCACTCCCTAATTTTTACAACCACAAATTTAAAAATAGATTTTCTTACCGTTTCACTTGGAACTTCTTGACAACTTGAGTTGAAATAATATAAAAGTTTGAAAAAATTTCTGTTTATAAACAGCTTACTAAACAAATTAGAAGAAAAGTTTATCAGGAAGTTTTGTAGTCGATAAGCATTTAACAAATACAATTTCCGCGTGTAGCAGTAAATTATTTGCAAATTCGATGAGTTGTTAAAGTTGTATTCTAATCGTTTCTTTTCTCAAATTTATTTTATAAGAAACCCGTACTGATTTTTCAAAAAGTTTTTATTAATTTTTCTATATTAAATACTTTAGCTTTTAAATGACGAAATGTGCTGAAACAAAGCTCCAAATAATATTTTACACCAATTTTCATATTTAAAAAAATAGTATATACTTATTTAGTGTTTTAGGTATACGTAGTAAAATTAACAGTAGAAATAAATACTTGTCAAATTAAAACTAAAAATACTAAGAATTTGTTTCGTAAGTTTGGTTATTTGTGTTTTTTTTTTTAATCAAAAAATACTAAACAAACCTTGGGTTTAAAACAAAAATTTTGTTTAATGTTTTCATAGACGTTTATTTATTTATAAAAAAAAAGTAAAATAAAGATAAGAAATTGTAAGTTATTTGGAGTATACAAAGTGTCTTTGTAAAGTATTAAAAATTCTGCTTTATAAGCTTTTTTTTTATTGTGTTATGATTATTTTATATGCCTTTTTTAGGAAAAAAATTGTTTAAAATCAAAGAAAAGTATTTAGTTCATGATGTTTTTGTTTTATTATAATAAACTATTAAATTCATTTAACCTTCACAAATTTTATAGATTTTAATGTTTTGAAATCTTCACTTTAGTAAAAAATACTGACTTATTATTATCCTTACAAATATACTTAAATAAGTTAATATTACTTGACAACAGAGTAATATAATTTCTGGCCATGAGTAATTTAGTTAATTATTTTTAGAACTTTGAAAGTATTAAGTAGTTATAACAATACAAGCTTTGATGTTTTCTACTATAAAAGGTAATATTATGAAAAGTTAAGTTATTCGTTAATAAAAAAGTTGGTTCAAAACTATAAAGATTTATTTAACGAAACAACTTGTTTTTGAACATGATTTTATACTATTTAATTTGTAAGTGTTTTGCTTAATTAGTCTTGAAACTTTATTTTAAAAAGCTAAAAAATTTAAAAAAGTTGCATATTAACGGCGATACAATAAGAAGGTCTAGAAGTTAAAACTTTAACTTTGTATAACTAAACAAAAAAGGCTTTTTGATTATTACATACACAACCAAAGGTTCGTAAAAACAATTTTGATCAACACAAAAAAACTTTTAAACATTTGTAAACACTAAATAGACGAGCGGTTTACTTCATACAGTTTTAAACTTGTTAAAAATAATAAAAATTTGATCGTTAAAAAATTACAAATATAACAACTAAACTTTACTATAATTTGAAGCAAAACTTAGATATAAATAACAGACATACTAACAAAACACGTTTTACATTAAAACACTAACGAAAATACGCTTTTATTCTTTTTTTTATATAATGTTAAGAAACTATTAATAAACATTAGGTTTTAAGAAGTATAATTTTTATGATTATTTTTTAAGGTTGAAGGTTTTACAAATTCAAGCCAACTTTCATATAACCTTCATAAAGCTTTTTATTTTCGAATATTTTAACATTGCTTCTTACATTACTACTAATTAGTAAAACTACCAGTACAAAATAGTTTTCAATAAAAGGAAAATAATATTTAAATTGTTAATTTCACAAAAAAAGTAATCTACCTAGCTTTCACCATTTCTAACAAATAACTTGTCTTTAGTAAAGCTGTTGGTTATTATTTAGTATATAAGTATGCTTTAGTATATATTTTTTAAATAAGAGACAAGTAGAAATTATCTTCAAAATAAAAGCTGAGCCACTAACAAAGTAGAAAGTTTTTAGCTTAAAGTTAAAACAATCTCTAAACGGTACGTAACTTTGACATTTATTCAGCATGGTAGGACAAAAAGAAAAAAAAAAGATTAAAGCTAGTTTATAAAGTTCATTTTATATTAGCTACTAAAGCATTTTCGTAAGCTCAAAACCTTTCTTTTTTTCTAAGTAGATACAAAACAAAAGTTTTAGATTTTACGATATTATTTAATTAATTCAAACATAGTTTTTATACAAAATTTTAAATAGTATTAGTATTTTATAAAAAAAAAGGTAAAACGTTTTGTTCTACCTGAAATGATATAAAACCAAACAAATAAAAAAGTGTGATTGTTAAAACGCACATGATTATTTTGGTATATCTTAAAATTGACTTCGTATAAATCAATCTGGTTTAAATATTTAACTATTTTGTTAAAGTATTCTATTAAAGGATTTTTAAGATTTAATGAAAAAATACATAAAACTGTTACCTTTAAAAAGTAATGTTAACAATAAAAAGATAAAATAATGAGTAATATGTTCGTATTGTTATTAAAACCATTTTAGTTAATAATTGTCTTTTAAAAAATGTTATAAATACTTCTTGGTATAGTATGTTAAATTTAAAAACTCTTTTAAGTTTTAAAAACATAATACTTCAACGTTTATGTGACTTATTTGTATTTTTATCATTATAAAAACCTAAAAGTTGAAAACAAACATTTAAACTTGTGTTTTACTTTAATGTTTTTATGTTTTCAGTTAATACATTAAAGCTTAAAAACCAAATTAAAGTTATAGTCGATAACACAAAGTTATTTTGAAGCATTATTTAAAGTTTTAAAACTTTATCAGGTTTAGTTTTGTAAAAAAAAGTTGCACTTCAAAGCAAAACGATTTTTTATAACAAGTTGCAATTGAAAAGTTTTTTAGGACATAAATTATAAGTTTTTTACAACGGAATTTATCACATTTTTATAAAAATTAACATATAATTTTCTATCCACTATGTACCATTTATTTTACATTTAGTTTTTATTTATTAATATGCTTAAGTAAATAACTCTACTATAAATGATTGATAAGTATTTGTCGCAAAATACTTTTATTTGCTATATCCATACTAAATGCTGTTAAAGATTATTGTAAATAATATGTTTTTTAACTATAGTTTAACAAAAGCAATACAAGTTTATAAGCTTATAAGTTAGATAAAAAATGTATCTTGAGTAAACTAAATTAAGTTTTTTGTAACTATTCTGGTATCAAAATATCTAACAGTTTTTCGTTTTTATCTATTCCAAAACATTTTTTAATTATTCTTAGTTAAGTAGTAGTTTAAACGTGCTATTAAAATTAATTATTTAATTATGAAGTTTTATATAGATTTCTGTATAAACTTATTGCGATTATTTGATCTTGTTATGTTTTTACTTTTGATTTAATATAACTTATTCAGTTGTAAAATAGCTTTGCATTTGGAAAACAATTTTTTTCTTTAATTATATTCATATAGACAATATTTTTTGTATCTTCTTTACTTTAACCCAAAATATTTTATAGTCGACTTTTTAATAAAGTTTTTAAGATATTTTATTTTCAATCAAACTAATTTTTTGTAAAGCAAGCACTAGATTACTTAATATTACTTTTTATTTATAGTTTTGAATGAAGCTTTTAAACATTATACATTAACCATTTTTTTTACAGCATTCTTAAAAATTTCTATTTAGATTTTATTTTCTAAATGTTTTAAACATCTGAAGTATTAAATGTATTAAAAGCTTCGATAAGTTAATCCTCCTTAATTTTTGTTTATTAAAGTAAACAGAGCTACATAGAATTTAACAATATTATTTTAACAAAGTTATTTACTTTTTGTTTTTATTGTACCTGGCCTAACGCTTATTTATTGTAACGTTATTAAAAGAAAAATATATACAACTAGTCAAAAATTCTTAGTGTGAATTTTGTTTGTTTTGTTTGTTTAGCAACATTTATTTATAAAAAAACATTTTGAATGCAGATGAAACATAAAAAACTTTTAACCACTTTTAAAATAAACGGTTTAAAATATATAAACAACACGTTAAGAAGTTGGAGATAACTTACGCAGAGTATGATTTTAATAAGCGTCAACACCGTTTTTTTGACGTCTGTAAAAGTAGACTTATTTTATTTTGGTGGTTGTTCAACATTGTAACACGATAGTACGGTTTTAAGTTTTTTAGTTGATAAGTTTAAGTAAAATGTTTATAGAACAGTTTTTTAAACCACGCAAAAAATAGTTTATTTACTAGTTTCTACTTACAGGACGTTGATAGTTTAATATTAGATAGGTACAGGTTGTTTGTTCAAAGATTGCTTAAAGACTGTTTGAAGACACAGATCACAAAAAAAAAGTGTTTATTTGATAGTTATGACCAAATTATCTTTTTATTTATTCGTAGTATAATGAAATAAAAATGTTCATAGTGTATTTGTTTATGAAAACTATGAAAAACAAAACACATAGATTGCTTTGGAATGGAGTAAAGCTCTGACTAAACAATTAGTCTGAAAAAAATCCATAAAAGTTATTGCTACTACTGACTAAAACTCCAAAGAAGATCATTTATGTCAGCATTTGAGATATCTTAAAAGTTGTCCATAAATTAATCATATCTATAAACTTTAACTTGGTAAACTTAAAATTTTCACTATAAATTATCATTTAAAAAATAATAATTTTGATAGAGTTTTCAAAGTTTTGAGTGTCTTTTTGTTTATGATTTTCTACGCTAAGTTTAAAATAATTGTTTCCAATTCATTAAGTCATAAAATTTTATAATGTTATATATATCAATGCATTTGTGTCAACTGTCAGACTGACTCAGCACTAAAGAAAGTAGTCAAAAATTTTTTACAAAAAATTGTTTAGATTTTTACTTGTAGAATAAATTGTTTGACTAAATAATAAACTTAATAAATGTTTCACTGTCTCTCATTTCAGCTTCCCATCTTTTAACTTCAAGTTCTAAACTTTGGCCATTTAAAGAATTAAAATCAGATTTAGGCAAAAAAAAACTCTTCCTAGATGACTATCTCTGTTTGAAAGATAATCTATTAGACTTTGTTAGTCTCTCTTTTCATGTTCAACTGCTGTATAGTAACTTCTTATGTCCCTATGTGGCCAGACTGAAATGAAAAACTGGTACATACTTTACTTGTTGGTCAAAAATTTCAAGACTGTGACATATATCATCAAAATAACTTATCTCATGTCTTGGGTTACCATCTAACTGAATAGTGTATTTAAGTTCTATAATTCTATTAATGACCATGAACCAGAAGATATATGATCTCTAGGTACGTTGAAATTGACATTGTTTACAACACCTGGGTTTTTTTTATTTTATAGTTGCTCTTTATTAATGTTATATGGCTCCCAAAAATGTTCTGAAAAATCCTGCTACGTAGGAGCTTCATAACTTGAGTTATCTAACATAGCTAACTCAAAGACTTTTAGCTATATTATTTTCATTACTGTTAAAGTGTTCTTATTACCATTAAAAATTGATTATTAAAAAAATACTTTTTGGGTAACATTAAATTGTTTTGTATTCTAAAATTGAATCTATGTATAAAGTACTTAATTAACAAGTTTAATTTATAAATTTAAAAAAGTTATGTTTTTTTTTTTTGATTTAAGTATACTTTGAAATATCGTTAAATTAAGTTGTTGTAGTTATTGTATATTTTTCATTGTCTTCTGTTTAAGCTGCTGAATTCTTGATGCCTGAGTTCAACATTGTATAAAAAACAACAATTATAATAATTCTAATAATTTAAGTAATTTTAATAATAATAATAATATTAATAATGTGATTAACCAACAAAAAATAATTTATTTATACAGCTTAAAAAGAATTACCTTTTTTTACTATGAATATTTAGATTATAGCAGTTTAAATAAGTTTCAGCTTTTGTAGCAAAAAAGAAGAGTAGAATCAGTTACAAAGTAGCTTAAATACTTTGTTCTCGACGCTTTTATCTTAAATTATAATTACCTAACTCAACAACAATAAATATAAAAGCCTTGATTGTTTTTAAACAAAAAAAATTCAAATTGAAATAAATATTTAGTGGAAAAACAATCAAACAAACCATGGCATAAAAGAAGTAAAGTATAACTAAACTTGTGATATATATTAATTAAATTAGTTTTTCCGTAAAAATTTATTAACTACAGCTGTATAAAGTTAAATATGGAGTTATACAGAATTAATGTATACTCGTTTTCTTATAAAGACTCTGATGACTCTGATGATTCAGATGATGACAAACGTTCAGATGGTATTCTTCAAATACATCTTCCCAAACCCGTGACAATGGCTGCCTTGCAAATGAAGCTGTTTGAAATGAAAAACTTAAACAGCGCGGAACACAGTGTAGAATTTTACAGGGAAGGCTTTAAAGTTGGTGGCAAGCTGACTACTGACAAGGAGATTGCAGAAGAAGGCTATTTTTATGCAATCGTGTCAGAAAAGTTAATTTGATGATGGTTTACAATGAATATAAACCAGTTTTAGTTTGGCTTTACAAAAAACTTTTTCGTTAAGCTGTGTTGACTCTGTTTAAGCGTCGATTAATTAGAAAATTGTTATAGAAAAATAAATTTAGATGACGTGACAAAATTTTGTAAATATATGAAGTCATAATAGCTTAGTACGTAGAACATTTTTTAACTTCAAAAAAATTCTATTTAATGCTTGCTTGTACTATTTAAAACTAAAGTGAAACTCAAAACATTTTTCATTTTTCTTCATAGCTAGCCATTAGTACCACTCTTAAAAATTAAAATTTAGTTTGTATTAGAAGATATATTTTCGTTGTCTACATTAATTTACACTATAATTTATAATAAAGTTATTTGTTTAAATTTAGAAATATGGTCAATGTACTGGAATGAAATAAGCTTATTTAGATAATAGTTAAGTGTTCTATTCACTACCAAGTTTCCATGACAAAAAAAAAAACGAGCGTGTGAAGTATAATAAAAACTATAACTGTAAAATATCAATTTTTTTTTAATTTTAATTTTTTTACTATTTTTAATTTTCTAAAATATATTGTTTACTTGTGTCAGTGTTCTAAAGTTAAAGTTAATAATTTTTCAAACCAGAAGCTGCAGTAAACATTTAAGTAGTTAAAAACTAACGAAGAAACCAGTTCACATAATTGCTTGCAACTTCGCGCATCAATGCGGACTGGCATAATTTCATGTTTTCAATTATTAGTGTCAAACTGAAACATAATGTTTGATACATTTAACATTGTATACAGTGCTGTAATTTATTAACTTATGTTCATACTAATATTATTATTCTGTAAAAGTTATTTTTTACCTCGTAAAAATTAATTTTAGCTCAGTGACTTGCTATGCACTGAAACTAGTTTAGGTTTTTTTTCTAATTAAATAAAGCTATCGAAATTGCTAAACCTGTATAAACCAACACCTATATAAAAAAATGATATGTTTAACTCGTATTTATATCACAACCAAAAATATTACGTTTTTTGACTCAAATGTAACTCATAAACTGCTTACTTAATAAGAACAAATCCTTTTAAAGCTTAAACATTCTTGGGAATGCTTAACTTCTAAGCTAATTGTTGGTATTATATTGTCACTGCAAACAGACAGTGTGATAAGTTTAAAATAAATACTTTTTTTTATCCCTTAAACTTAATTACAAAAATATCAAGGACCTCATAATTTTTTGTTAAATTCTACAATAATACTTAAAGGTTTTTTGTCTTAGGTTATCGTATTAAAGCTTGTTGAAAAAAACGAACTTTTAATTTTTCTATTTAAGTTTACAGATATATGTTTACATTATTACTATTTAGTTTACAACATCCTTAAACACCAGTATCAGTCTTAAGCAATTTGCTGAACCAAAATTCATTTGAACAAAATAAAAAGATAATTTTCTCAAAAAAATAATATCAACATGAACATTATTATAGTTTGGGCAAACTATTGGTAGCATTATATGTACCAAACACTATTGAAATATAGTTAAATATCAATATTAAAGCACCTATACTACAATATAACTTCTTCGTATTCTTGTAAAAATGTTATAAGTGAAAAGATTATCAGGTTTGAAAACTAATTTATTTGCTACAATATTGAGATTATTAATATGTTTTATATTCAATACATACTGTTAAGATTTCTTTTAAATGCTGTAATCAAATAATTTTGCTTAATTTACGCATTTTGACTACTATTTGATGAAAATTATGAAAAAGATTTAAACTATATTTATTAAAAAAAAATTAAACTAGTTAAAGTTATAGTTGTAATAAGCATAGTTTTTGGTAAAACAAATAACATATTTTAGTTTAGTTGTAATTAAATGTGAACATTTCAAAAGTTAAACAAACTGCATGACAAAATTAAACAAATTAAAACTTATGTTCTTTATTGCCTCTGAAAGTTGTGAACATGCCATATGATAAGATATGTGAAAGTTTAATGATGTGTGATAGTTTAGTTAAAGTACAATATTGAAACTTATTTCGAAAATTAAGATTCGAAAACCTAAACAATTTTAAGCCATCTTTCAAATCAAAAATTCTTAGCGTTCTTTTAAACGTAACCTTTTATTTTTCATGTTTTATTTCATAAGTACTAAGCTTAAATTTGTAGTTTTACAAATAATATAAAAGATAGCTGAAGTATATATGGAACAAAATTATTAAGTTTTGTTTTATAGAAACGTGGTACTCACAAACCTCAGACAAATAAGTTCGATTTAAAATTTATGTTAAGTTCTTAGTTTAAAAAGTAGTTAAGTTTCATTAGTTGGTGTGCTATTTATGTAGAAAAGATTTTATTAAGTTAACAAATGATAATATAATACCCAAATAAGTTGTTAAAATATTTTATCAATTGAAGTAAAAAAGTTTTCAACAATGAACTTTTGAAACCGTTTCAAAACTTAAAATTTAAATTTTGCAGAAGTGTTGTGGAAAAAATAACATGTTTTTTCCAAAAGACTCCTGTTTTCTGTTTTTAGCTTTATATTTTCATTTCGAAGCTTTAAAACTTCAGCATTACCACTACATGTTTATTTCCCAATGCTAACACAACCACATAAACAGTTAAAGCAATCATCATCGCACCAATCAAAAACAACAAACTGGTGCTTTTGTAACAAAATATGCATTTTGTTGTATTTTAAATGACCGCCAGGGGGCGTTAGACGATTTTATATCAAATTACACTATAAAACTTTAAAAATGTTTGTGATAATGCTCATTAGGCCCTAGCTTGCGCACTACGCGCAGTTCGATATGTTGTTCGTTATTTTTGTTTTTGGCTCAGTTAGCCATAAGATCGTGCAAAAAGCACACTAATTTTAAGAACTTAAGACTTTGATTGAATTTAAGAACTTTGTTATGATTGTCATTTTATAAGAACTTTATCTTTATTTGTATAACTGTATTGTAATGTGCTCAGTTAGGCCATAAGACCGTGCGAGATGCACATTAACTGATTATAAGAACTGTTTTATTATTTTATAAGATCTTGATGTTTATTTGCATGATTGTATTATATTGTGCTTAGTTTAGCCATCGTTGTGCATGAAACACGACATATATTAAGACTCTGTATTATTAGTAGTATTTTTAGTAAGACCTATTTTGTGCTTAAGATTGTGTCATTAAGACACTTTAAGAACATTATTAAGACATTTTAGTTTGTAGAATTTGGTGTTTACTTGTTGTGTTTATATTCGCAGTTTTATTCTACTGATAAATTGGCTGCTTTATTATTTCTACTTCCTAATTTTCACATTAACATCACGTTTTCAATAAACTCACTTCATTAAAGAAATTATATATATTAAGTTTATTACATACTTAGTAGTTACTAAGTTAAACCTAATGAGTAAGGTAAATTCAGTAAAAACCTTAAAAGCTAAACGCGCTAAGCGTTTAGCACAAAAAAGGGGACTTCCCCCAATTAAAGGTAGTTCCTACCTCCGGCCCTTTAGTAGGACTACAATTGGTGACCCTGTGTTTAACACAAGTACGCAACCTTCTAAACCTTCTGATGCTACTAAAGTAGAAATACTTAACTCTTTAAAATTAAGAAATTTATTCTGAAAAGTATTAATCTCGAGCGCTCCATTATGGTAAATAGAATTTTTTATCAGGCAAGCACCTTTAAATACTTTTTGAAATCTTTTGAAAAACTTTTAGCAATACAGGAATATAAATTCAGCTAACACTCATTTAAAAATTTAACTTAAGTTATTTTTAGAATCAATTATAAATTATTCTATGCAAATTTAAGCAAATGATAGAGCAGCAAATTTGTTGGTTGTGACAATAACTTGTATTAAAATTTTGATGTTTTTAGACATAGTTCAAATGAAATGTAGTTTTTATTAAATATCTGTTGCTTAAAAAAAAATTTTCTTAACCTTCATAACTTCAATGTTATTAAATTTAAAAAGTTTTCAAACAACAATTTCGAAATTAAAAATCAATTTTAAATATTTAAAATATTAAAAAAAAAAACTTTACTAAGAAAAACATTATCAACTTAAATTAATATAAAGTTTTGTTAAAACGTTTTTAAATTTAATGTATTTTTAAGAATCTATGTAAACCTTAAAGCTTTTTAATTAATATTTTAAGATTTTATGGTAATAAGTTTTATAACTTCTTGTAGTGAGAGGTTTTAAAGAGTTTTAGTTTAGAACTTCGTATGTATTTGAGCAAGTTTATTTTTGAAAAGAACGTTGAAAAAACAATGTATGAAGTCAGTTTTAAATTTTGTTGTAACTAAAAAGTTTATTATTGCTTAAAGTGCGAGTAACAATGCAGCTGATAAAAAGTTTTAAAAAAACTTTCCACTAAGATTTCATAAAGTAGCAACTCGGTTTGAAAAGTAAAGCAACTTGTAAAAATGTGTTTTAAGTGTAATTTAGGTCAAACTTTACGACCATAAATAAAAAACTTTTTTAAGCTATTTTAAGAACCAAGTTAAGTTCAACAGTGTGTTTTTTCTAAAAAAATACATCTTTTACCTATTCTAATTTTGGCCTTTTATGTTTTTAGGTCAATTACTATAACTTTAAATTAAAAACATGTGTAAAATTATTTTAAACACTAATTTAATCTGCTCTCTTAAGCCAACATCTTTTTGACCTATAAAACTTAAAATAATTTAAAACAAGTTCAAACTTGGTTGCTCAAAATTGAACTTGCTCAGAAAGAACTTGCTCAAAATTGTTTCGTAAAGTATTACTTTAAAAATTAATTTTTAAAGCTTATTGATATTTTTTGCTTCGCGAACTGGGAAGACTTGAAAGTTTTACAGTTGGCTAATCACGTACTTTAAACTCGGGTAATTAAACTTAATTAGTAGCAAAGTTTTACAAAAAGCATGAAAACATATGCGATTTAAAAAATAATGTTGTTTATTTTGCATTAAGCATGGAGATTAAAGTTATTAACTTTGCCACAACAGGAATTTAATTGCTTTCTCATATTGCTATTATCTTGTTATTATTAAAATCGTTTGTTTCAAGCAATATTTTTAAGAGGTTAACTGTGTTATGTTCTAATAAAAAGAATTAAATAACGTTATTTTTTGACAATTAAAATTTTAGTAACAATGTTTTTGAGCAAAGCTATTAGAAATTAAAAAAATTAATACTTTTTTTTTTCAAATTGACCCTAAACGACATTTGAAATATTAACAATTAACATTTTTATCGATATCACTATTAATGTTCTTTAGTTGCTTGCCTTGTCCATTTATAACAAGTACTTTTGTACTAAATTTTATAAAGTTAATGGTTGAGCATGCAAAAAATTGTTTTATACAAAAGACGCAAATACTTGCTCTTGTGCACAGCCAAACGGAAAAAATACCACATACGTCATCAGATGATTGAAAAGACGCGAAGCAATGTTTCTGACGTTCAAAGTCACTGGTAGCTATTATACACCACAGCTGATGTTACAAAGAGATCAAACCGAGTTGAAGAGAGGTATTCAATGGACAGAGGTGCTTAGCGCCTAAAACTGGTCAGATTGGAGAGACGGGCAGAAAAATCAGCAGCTGATGGCCGCCGATGGAGTGAACACTTATTAAAACTTCTGACAGACAGTATTATCTACTTTTCACTATTGTATAAGCACTTATAAGAACCATTTTGAACTTAAAAATAATACTATCTAACAATGTTGTACATTTTGAAAATTAATATTCAAAAATTTTGCATTAACATTTTGTAAGAAACACTTAAAAATGTTGCAAGACCCCACCAAAAGACTTCAATTGAAGACTTTTAGGTGGGGAAATGTAACAAAATATGCATTTTGTTGTATTTTAAATGACCGCCAGGGGGCGTTAGACGATTTTATATCAAATTACACTATAAAACTTTAAAAATGTTTGTGATAATGCTCATTAGGCCCTAGCTTGCGCACTACGCGCAGTTCGATATGTTGTTCGTTATTTTTGTTTTTGGCTCAGTTAGCCATAAGATCGTGCAAAAAGCACACTAATTTTAAGAACTTAAGACTTTGATTGAATTTAAGAACTTTGTTATGATTGTCATTTTATAAGAACTTTATCTTTATTTGTATAACTGTATTGTAATGTGCTCAGTTAGGCCATAAGACCGTGCGAGATGCACATTAACTGATTATAAGAACTGTTTTATTATTTTATAAGATCTTGATGTTTATTTGCATGATTGTATTATATTGTGCTTAGTTTAGCCATCGTTGTGCATGAAGCACGACATATATTAAGACTCTGTATTATTAGTAGTATTTTTAGTAAGACCTATTTTGTGCTTAAGATTGTGTCATTAAGACACTTTAAGAACATTATTAAGACATTTTAGTTTGTAGAATTTGGTGTTTACTTGTTGTGTTTATATTCGCAGTTTTATTCTACTGATAAATTGGCTGCTTTATTATTTCTACTTCCTAATTTTCACATTAACATCACGTTTTCAATAAACTCACTTCATTAAAGAAATTATATATATTAAGTTTATTACATACTTAGTAGTTACTAAGTTAAACCTAATGAGTAAGGTAAATTCAGTAAAAACCTTAAAAGCTAAACGCGCTAAGCGCTTAGCACAAAAAAGGGGACTTCCCCCAATTAAAGGTAGTTCCTACCTCAGGCCCTTTAGTAGGACTACACTTTGATGCGCCGACAAAATCTTATCATTCAAACTTTTAGCGCTTTATGTTGTAAAGTTTTGCTTTTACACAGATGAATCTTTTGTTGGTAAAACGCTTAGGGTTTACATTATTTCTGAAAACGGAGCAAACATAGGCATTTTTACGTCTTTGGTTTTGCTGCCCACCCGCTTGTCCAACTTGCAGTGCTCAGTTTCCATCCACGTTGTTTGTGAACAAGCGGGTTGTTTTTCGCACACGTTTACATCGAGCCCTGTGTGGTAACTGAACAAACCGCCGTAGTGAAGTTTGCACTCTGGGTTGAACATGTCCGCTATGCTCTTCAATAATTTGAAGTCGTCAGCATTGGTTATATTGGTTATAGGAGCTCATTATTTCCTATCGTTTTGCGCATTACATCTCAGCATCGCACTTTGTCACCTTCTGCTACGGAAAACCTGAGTTTGAGTGGTAATATTGGTTGCGCATCAAGACTAATGTTTTTAAAATAAAACTCTGAAAGTTTTAGCTTACTGCAAAAAAAACCTAAGTTTAAAGTTGAAAATTTATTTATTGATAGCTAATAAATTTTGATGTTAATAAATATTAAACACGTAAAAATCTTAAGTAAATATGTATATATTTTTTATAGAACAACAAACAAAAGCGTTCAAGATGTTTGGTTCTAAGACCTAGTGCACGAAAAAACCTTTCAGTTATCATATATTAGTTAGCAAATAATTTATGAAGGTAAAAGTTCAGCACTTATGGTTTGTCTTTACTTTATTTTATAATTGTTATTGTTCAATTGCATGGGTTTTCATTAAACTTATGTTTTAAAATATTGAAACTGCTTTGAGTGAGTAAAGACGCTTGTTGAAATTAACGCTACAGGAGTTCAAGTACTTTTAAAATAAAAATATTTAGCAAGTTTCACTATAGTATTACTTAAGTTTTAAACGAGAGCTTTTATTAAAACCTAGTTTAAGTTTAAAAATATTTCAACTTTCTTAATGTTATAAACTGCTTATAATTTTTAAACCTTAAGGGTTTATCTTTTTAAACTCAATCATTTCCTTCTAAAACCGAACTTTAAATTTTAGTTATAGAAACTAGATTTTTTTTTATTTCTATTTTACTTCCGTTTTTAAATAAACCATTAAACTTTTAAAGTAATCAATGTTATTAAAAGAAAATAATTTCGCTTATTGGCCGTTCGTTTTCTGAGAGGTAAGAATGGTAAGTAAACTTCGAAATTTTATTGTAATTCTTTATTTATTTGAATGATTGATGTACTTGTTTAATTTTTGTTTTGTTCGTATCAAGTGCTTTTTTTTTAATGAGTACGGCCTTTTCAAAATACACCAATTGCAAACTTGACAAGACTCAATTTAAAACCTTCTTTAAGAAGGTGGTAGAACAAAAATGTTAATATAAATAAAGAAGAGTATTTTTTATAAAACCTTTTAAAGGTTAATCTAGTTGAATAATAAAGCTTATAAAGAAAAAAGTTTAGATTCTCAATTTTTAGTTTTCTATTTTTACGGTAATTATTTTTCCTACAACTTAAAAAACCTAAATATCATCACTGTTTAGTACATTTTCTACAAAGTTTTGTTTATTTATAACACTTATAAACAAACATATAATAAGCTCATAGGCCTTCAAAAAAAAAATATTGATGTTGTTGATTTACATCTATTATGAACAAATTATAATATTTTAAAAAGTTTTTATTTTAAAATGATGTTTGACTTTTAAAAGTAAACAAACACTTATTTTATAAAGATCCGATTGTACAAGAACTGAGATATTTATTCCTTATTTATTAGTGTGTATAAAAAAATATCATTAAAAGTTCATAAAACGTAAAAGTTTTGAAAATACTTCTTTGTATTGCAGAACTAACTAATTCGTAAGGACAAAAAGGTAATTAAAAGCCTAGAAGATTATCAAAAGTGCCCCAATGTTTTACTTTAAAAAAATACTTCTAAGGCAGTTTAACTACCATTTTTTATTATTTTTTATTAACTTTCAAATGACTTTCTTGTGTAAGAAAGTTTTGAGTGTTTTATTGTTTAAAAACTTCAGTAAGTAACACAGTATAATTTTAGTACATTTTTACTACCTCTTAGTGAAGTGTTTCTTTTTAGAGAGATTGGAAAAAGTAGTTTCTGTTCTTAATTGTTACGATTTTGTGTTAAACAGTCTAACTAATTGTTTGTTAATTTTTTAAATCATATAAAAAACTTGATTTTTATAACTAAGACTTTTATCATTAACTTAGTAAATTTATTAAAGAAAAATTTAATGTTGTTAGAAAAATATTATTGAGCAGTTTTTTAACGCCACTTTATACATGGATGTAAATTGTTTACTTTAATAACAGCTTTTGTTTTTGTTTTGACTTTTAGTTAGTTATTTAAAACTAAGTTTGTTTTCTAAATTGTATATTGTTTATTAGTAAATGGTTTGATAAAGGGTAATTTTTCTATTTTAATATAGACTTTTCAACTTATAAGTTTTGATAAAAATTCTTTAATATTTTGAAATACTTTCTTATATTATACATTGATTAATTTAAAACGTAATTAAAATAGCTGTAGTAGTTTAATTGAGCTGTGTTTACTAAATAAATAAGTAGCTCAGAACTTGTTTTGTATTAACCTATTGTCCGTAATTCTTTAGTAACTGCTGCATATTTGTATACATGAAGCAAACAGGAAGTTTGTATTTGCTCAACAGTCAATCAAGCAGCTTGTAGCAAAAACATGCCGTACATTGATTTCTGACTCACATCTACCACGATGGTGCGTGACAGCGATATCATTAAATCAAGCTGAGGAAAACAGCCAGCCATGTTCAGCGTAAATAGAATGTGTGTTGTTGCCATTTACCAGCTCACAAATTCCGTAAAGGAAAATAGAAATGTTGAACTTTATAAAGAAGGTGCACCTGCAGTTCCTGCACCATGTTTCACCATGTTTCATGTGTTTGTTCTTTGTAAGATTTTACTTTGCAGACAAAAATGATTATAACTTGTATATTTGCAAAATGGTTTACTTATAAATACTTTTTGTTTTTTGAGCTTTTAAAAAGATATGTCTTTTAAAACTATTTATTAAAAACGATAAATAAGCAATCGTAAGACAATAAAATTGTTACAAAACTTTAAACAGCTCATTCATATAAGAAGTTTTTGATAAGATGAAAGTTAGATTTAATTTATTGAAAACAACAAATATTTAGTTTAACACGATTTTAATATTCTAGTATTAAATATAAATTTAAACTATAAAAATTGTTTTAGAACAGGGTTACCTAACTATTTTTTTTTCATAATGCCACCCTTGAAGAAATTAAAAAAGCGATAACCTTCTTAATAAGAAATCTGACAAAAACTACCTTTAAATACGCCAAATATTTTTTTCTGTATTTTATCATTAAGTCCAGAACATATAAAGTAAGTTTCAAAACTATCGCCCAAGATCTTTTTTTTGGCTATTCATCATAAACTCAAGAATATCTAGTGTATATTTCAAAATATGCTCTCTTTACAAGTCATGCCCCTCCCCCCTTTGGTGCTTATGGCCCCCTAAACTTATAAAATAACCCCAAAGGGAGCCATATAGCCAACTTTAGGAAACCCTGTTTTAGAACATCACACATTTCTAACTACTGTTTATAGCAGGTTTGTGATAGAAAAATTTAATAATATATTATTGAAATTTCAACTCCCTAGTAAAAAGTAGCTAACTTATTTCACGTTTTGTAATTTGCAAGCGACCCACTTTACTTCCAGCGTGATTTTACAGCTAATTGTTAACAAAATATTTTAACATTTATCTGAGTTAAAATATACTTTATCATTTAAGTATTATTTTCATTTTATTATAGAGGTTTTTGATAACCTAACAAACTGTTGTTACTATTTTGTGATATTGTTTCACAGCTATGAAAATTGTAAAATCTTACTAAAGTAATGGCTTTAAAATTACATACTTATAGAAACTTAAAATAAGTTATTTGTATATATTTTAAATTACTGAAGTAAACTTAATTAGAATAAAAACTATTTATCACGTGGTTTTTTCCAAACAAATTAACTTAATTTGCCATTAAACATTGTTTGAAAAATAAAAATGCATGCCTAACAAAAACTATTATAATTTATGTCATACACATTGTTTTAAATGTGTCTGTACACACTTAGCCACTACATGTAGAAACAATAATGTTAGAAAGTTATGCATAAACTAAACTTACAATTAATATAAAAGTTATATTGAGTTTATTACTTAACAACTATTTCACGCTAAAGCGATGATCACAATTAAACAAACTTATATACTAGATTTAATCTAACTTAGGTATAAACATGAGCATGTTTGTTCATTGGTGTACATAGGAATTTATTTAAAGTGCAAATAAAACTTTTAAAAGATCAAAATGCATCAAGACTACAATAAAATAAACCTTATTTCTTATAATTTTGTCATTTTAAATGTTTTTATGCACACTCAAGATTAACTAATAGTGATAAGATATCTATAAAAGAAACTTAGTTATAAAATAAATGTTTAACAAAATACCTTAGTTGTAAAGAAATAACATTTTTGTTAATTACTGTGCATCAATTATGTCAAAATGGAAACCATTTGTATTTAATTTATTTACTAAATAGGTTTTATATAAATAACTTACTAAAACGAAGCACTCTTTAAACTTTTTTTTTCAGATAACTACTTGCTGTTGTAAGAAAAAATATATTGTGAAACTGAGAATTAAATCTTGTTAGACTGCTAATTTGTCTTTGTCACATATTAAGCTATAGCAGTAAAGTCTATTAACTATTTTAAAATTTTATACACGAACTTAAAACGAAATTTATCAAATTAAACCAGATTATCAAAAAAAATTAAATTGAAATACATTTTTGCTCAGCGGGCCACATTTACATGCTCGCGGGCCAAAAAATTTTCTTTCGCGGGCCGCATTCCATTCAAAAAATAAACGTGCTCGCGGGCCGCAGATTTACCCTTCGCGGACCGCATTTGGCCCGCGGGCCGCAGTTTGCCGACCCCTGTTCTAAGACCTAGTGCACGAAAAGACCTTTCAGTTATCATATATTAGTTAGCAAATAATTAATGAAGGTAAAAGTTTCAGAACTTATGGTTTATCTTTACTTTATTTTATAATTGATATAGTTCAATTGCATGGGTTTTCATTAAACTCATGTTTTAAAATATTGAAACTGTTTTGAGTGAGTAAAGACGCTTGTTGTAATTAACGCCATAGGAGTTCAAGTACTTTTGAAATAAAAATATTTAGCTAGTTTCACTATAGTATTACTTAAGTTTTTAACGAGAGCTTTTATTAAAACCTAGCTTAAGTTGAAAAATATTTCAACCTTCTTAATGTTATAAACTTCTTATAATTTTTAAACCTTAAGGGTTTATCTTTTTAAACTCAAACGTTTCTTTATAAAACTGAACTTTAAATTTGAGTTATAGAAACCAATTTTTTTCAAATTTTTATTTTACTTCCGTTTTTAGATAAACCGTTAAACTTTTAAAGTAATCAAATTTATTAGAACAAAATAATTTCGCTTATTGGCCGTTCGTTTTCTGAGAGGTAAGAATGGTAAGTAAACTTCGAAATTGTATTGTAATTCTTTATTTAATTGAATGATTGATGTACTTGTTTAATTTTTGTTTTGTTCGTATCAAGTGCTTTTTTTTAATGAGTACGGCCTTTTCAAAATACACCAATTGCAAACTTGACAAGACCCAATTTAAAACCTTCTTTAAGAAGGTGTTAGAACAAAAATGTTAATATAAATAAAGAAGAGTATTTTTTATAAAACCTTTTTACGGTTAATCTAGTTGAATAATAAAGCTTATAAAGAAAAAAGTTTAGATTCTCAATTTTTAGTTTTCTATTTTTACGGTAATTATTTTTCCTACAACTTAAAAAACCTAAATATCATCACTGTTTAGTACATTTTCTACAAAGTTTTGTTTGTTCATAACACTTATAAACAAACATATAATAAGCTCATATGCCTTCAAAAAAAATATTGATGTTGTTGATTAACATATATTATGAACAAGTTATAATATTTCAAAAGTTCTTATTTTAAAATGATGTTTGACTTTTAAAAGTAAACAAACACTTATTTTATTAAGATCCGATTGTACAAGAA
Organism: Thalia democratica; assembly: GCF_965202585.1. Taxonomy (NCBI): domain Eukaryota; kingdom Metazoa; phylum Chordata; class Thaliacea; order Salpida; family Salpidae; genus Thalia; species Thalia democratica. Next base: position 9,352,586 of record NC_139173.1, on the reverse strand, counting down.
CTTTGCTATTTATTCCTTATTTATTAGTGTGTATAAAAAAAATATCATTATAAGTTCATAAAACGTAAAAATTTTGAATATACTTCTTTGTATTGCAGAACTAACTAATTCGTAAGGACGAAAAGGTAATTAAAAGCCTAGAAGATTATCAAAAGTGCCCTAATGTTTTACTTAAAAAAATACTTCTAAGGCAGTTAACTTCCTCTTTTAATTATTTTTTATTAACTTTCAAATGACTTTCTTGTATTAGAAAGTTTTGAGTGTTCTATTGTTTAAAAACTTCAGATTTAACACAAATAAACTAGTAGTAAGTAACACAGTATAATTTTAGTACATTTTGACTACCTCTTAGTGAAGTGTTTCTTTTTAAAGAAATTGGAAAAAGAGGTTTCTGTTCTTAATTGTTATGAGTTTGTGTTAAACAGGCTAACTATTTGTTTGTTAATTTTTTAAATCATATAAAAAACATGATTTTTATAACTAAGACTTTTATCATTAACTTAGTAAATTTATTAAAGAAAACTTTAATGTTGTTAGAAAAATATTATTGAGCAGTTTTTTAACGCCACTTTATACATAAATGTAAATTGTTTACTTTAATAACAGCTTTTTTTTTTGTTTTGAACTTTTAGTTAGTTATTTAAAACTAAGTTTGTTTTTTAAATTGTATATTGTTTGTTAGTAAATGGTTTGATAAAGGGTAATTTTTCTATTTTTAATATAGACTTTTCAACTTAAATTACTAGTCCACTAAATATTACTTTTATACAATAAAATTTAAATTTATTAAGATTAAGTCTTCTACTGTTTGTGTAACAACTTAACAAAGAAAAATAACCTGATATACAAAATAAGTATTAAAGAAGCAAAAAGTTATTTATGATTTAGCTTTTAAGAAAAAAGTAAACAATAAGGCAAATAAAATGAGATCCTTTCGCACAATTCCCACCCAATCCAATCCAAGAATCGTTTACCGACCAAGGGTAAGGGGTAACAGTGATGATAAAAAAAATGTAAAATGACAAAAAAACAAACCAAAAAAAAATCAAAATAACTACTAAAAGTGTAAAAGATAGAAAATTAATCTTATCCAAGCTGAATGTCATATGCTGCAACTAAAAGTGCAAAAAAAGTAAATTTGGTTTGCTAAGGCAAATGTAAAGTATAAGTTTTGATGATCATGTTACTTTTAGCAAAATTAAACTTCTTAAACTTTAGATATTCAGCCATGTTAAATAAAAAGTAGTTAGAATAAAATATAAGCCTACAGAAAAAAATTCTTTAATATTTTGAAATACTTTCTTATGTTATACATTGATTAATTTAAAAAGTCATTAAAATAGCTGTAGTAGTTTAATTGAGCTGTGTTTACTAAATAAATAAGAAGCTCGGAAATTGTTTTACATTAACCTATTGTCCGTAATTCTTTAGGAACTGCTGCATATTTGTATACATGAAGCTTAAAAACCCGCACTTACATACCTAAGCAACAAACAGGAAGTTTGTATTTGCTCAACAGTTAATCAAGCAGCTTGTAGCAAAAACAAGCCGTACATTAATTTCTGACTCACATCTACCACGATTGTGCGTGACAGCGATCACATTAAATCAAGTTGGGGAAAACAGCCAGTCATGTTCAGCGTAAATAGAATGTGTGTTGTTGCCATTTACCAGCTTACAAATTTTGTAAAGGAAAATAGAAATGTTGAACTTTATAAAGAAGGTGCACCTGCAGTTCCTGCACCATGTTTCACCATGTTTCATGTGTTTGTTCTTTATAAGGTTTTACTTTGCAGACAAAAATGATTATAACTTGTATATTTGCAAAATGGCTTGCTTATAAATACTTTTTGTTTTTTGAGCTTTTAAAAAGATATGTCTTTTAAAACTATTTATTAAAAACGATAAATAAGCAATCGTAAGACAATAAAATCGTTACAAAACTTTAAACAGCTCATTCATATAAGAAGTTGTTGATAAGATGAAAGTTAGATTTAATTTAAAGGGGACAAAGTTGCACGGATTATTTTCATTAATAAAAAAAAAATCATCACTGTTACCCCTAACCCACGGTCAGCAACTTATATTTTTATTAAAATATCTTTTTTTTTCTGTTTATTTTACTCTCGTGCAAAATCGTCTTCGTGGAATTTTCAGACCACTTTACAAATGAAAAGTTGGAATATAATTAAATGGCCTGAAGAATAAGTACATCAAAACTTTTTAAGAATTAACACAAATAAACTTATAACTTAGCTACTCAAGTTATCAACAAACATGAAACAGTCAAAACTATTATATCAAAAAATTAAAGACTAAATTTAATTACTTAGTAGACAACATTAAAGATTTTACTGACTAAAATGTTCCAACTAAAAAATCTCCAAAGTAAAATAAAATCTAAACCCTGGATAACAAAAGAAGTACTGAAGTTCATATAAATATACTATACAACAACCTTTAAAACCTAGTTAAACTACAAGAATACAAAAAGATATAGAAATAAACTTAAAAAAATAATAACATATTGTAAAAAAGCATACTATGAAAACTTTCTAGAAAATTATTACAAAAATACATCTAAAATTTGGAAAGTAATTAATAAAATCACTAATAGACTTAATAAAGACAACAATTTTCCACATAGACTAAATGTGGATCGAAAATCTTATACAAAACCAATAGATATAGTAAACAAACATAACATTTATTTTCTAACATTGGAAAGCAAAGATCAACAAAAAAAGGTAACCCCCAAGGTTTTACTGACAATCTGAGAAATATTAGTAATAGTTTTTTTTTTGGTTTGATGCTACAGAAACTGAAGTACTTATATTATTAAGAGTTTAGATCCAAACAAAGCCAGTGATGAGGATAGTGTATTTGTAAAGATCCTTAAGTAATAAAAAAACCTCCAATACTAGGCAAATTAATTAACCAAGCATTTTATGAAGGGGTTTTATCTAAGTAGCCTAAAACTTGCAAAAGTAATAACAATTTTTAAATCAGGATTAAAATCAGAAAATTATAGACCCATTTCATTTTTTCTGGTTTTATTCGCAATGCTGACTTAATAGTTGAATTTCACTATGCACACTTTTTGTTTTAGATTATAATTTAATAAAAAAATTACAAAAACATTTAAAAGTTTTGTTATATAATAAACTGATTTATCTAGAATTAGTTTATGATTATAAATAAAGTAACCTGTTTCAAATATGGAACATTTTTTAGTAATCAAACTGCTTTGAAAAGTAATAAAAAAAGTTTCAAATGATTTATATACAAAAAGTGCATAGCTAAAATTTCTAGCAAGTGTATAATAATTAAACTTTTCAAAAATATATCTCAAAAGAGTGTAGTATTTATTGATTTTTTATCGTTTAATAAAACCAACATTTTATGAGTATTTAGATGTTTGTATAAATTTCAAGCACAAATCTAAAATGTGTCTTTATATTTTCCAAGCAAAAAACACTTTTTTAAACTTATTTTCCAAACGATTTACTTAAAATAACCTTTACTGTTTAAAAGAGTGTTTGAAAAGAAACGTTAATTTAAAGTTGTATTTAGCTTTTTTTTTCTGTATCTTATATTTACAATTTATTTGTTCCAACAAAACATAATACTCTTTCTACATGTATAAAAACCGTACAAATATATGGTTTTTCATATAAATTTGTGTAAAGTCAATCATAAAATTTTTGTCATGTAGCAATATTTAATAATGTATAAGAGTTCTAAACACTATATCAGTTAAAAAAAGTATTAGATCATTGAAACAATAACAACTCCGTAAAGTAAACTTAACAAACTTATTTTTGTAAATCAAACTCAAATTGTCTATTTGTAAAGATCTTATAACGAGTTTTATGTTTTATCTGTTAAGCATTCTTAACATTAAAAATTTGACAAAACCTATGCTTTTTTGCTTACTATTAAGTTCGTTTAGATAATTTATAATGATAAGTTTATTATTTTTTCAGCAGTTTTTGAAATTTCTATTTACTGTGCTCACTTCATTTATAAACATTTTGACGTTCAAGCAAGAACCACTTAAATAATACACTTTGTGACTAAGTTTTCCACGCCAATGAAAAATTGGACAATCTGAAAACATTTTTCAAAAACCAAAATACAAAAATTTACGTAACATTTAAAATAAAGGTAAAAGTTACACAAGTTAACTGCCTTGTCATACTGTTAAAACACACATAAATATAAATTAAGCTATTTTATTAGTAATGTCAATCGATCGTAAGCTGTGTAGTAACAAATGTTACAGTGTTAAAAAAATATAATTGAAAAAGGGTAATTGAAATTGTTGTTGTAGCTGTTTTCGAATCCTTCTATCAATTTGCTTTTTATGCACCATCATGCTGTTAACATAATGTACAAAAAAGTATTTGTAAAGTATATTAACTTTTATACAATAGTAAATAGTATTTGTAAAGTTTTTCAAATCAATAAAAAACACTATTTTGTTCACTACGTTAGAAAGTTTGGTAGTAAAGGAGTAAATGACACACAGTGGCTATACTTTGACGTTATGTAAACAAAACGTTTAAATTTTAAATGTTTATACGTAACAACTTAAAACAACAAAGTTTTTGCATAAAATTTTGTTTTGAAACAAATCAGATAAATTTAAAGTTGCATCAAAAGTTATTTTTTGTTATTAAAGTTTTTTTGAAGGAACCTTGTTATATAATATATATTAGTATATATAAGTATTATATATTATAAATACACTAAAGTTTTGTTTCCTAAGTTGTGCAAAATAGACAGTTTTGTACAATAAGTATAAAACTTCAATAAAACAAGATTTGAATTCAATTATCTGATTCACTTGCTTAGTTTTAATCTGATAACTTTTTTTTTAGTTTGGTTTAATTTATAGTTTTTTTCTTACTTAATTTTAAACTTTCATAGTTTAAAATTTACTTAAAAATAAGTTTTTGAAAAGTTAAAACGAGTATATTATAATTGCTAGCCTTTATAGCAAAACAGAAAAAAAAACTCCTAAAGATACTTTTTTACAGATAAAACTATATATATATTCAAAAAAAGGAATTGAATTTCTATAAAATAATAATACGGGTAAAAATAATTTTACTATCTTAATAATAAGTTAATAACAAAACATGGATGGCATGAACATGGATGTTGAAATGCAGGATGAAAACCAAGAGAATAACATGCAGGAAGAGTAATAAAAGTAGATACAAGGTTGCCAAAAAAATCCTAAGAATCCTGGAAGTAACTTGAATTTTGGACGAAAATCATTCAAAACCCAGGAAGAAACTTATAAACTTGGATAAAATTTTTAAGAAACTTTTGGCAACCCTGTAAATAGGTTAATTAGTATATAGTTTAATTTGCAATGTATATTGATAATTTTAATATAAAAGTTTAGAATAATTTTAGTTTCAACACTACATAATGTTATTGGTTATTTATAAGTTTTAAAATAAATATTAGAATGTTCAGTATTTTAACTTGCTTTTATTGATAACCTATTTATGCACTAAAAACTTTAAGTAACAAACAGTTTTCATTATTTTAAATTTTGAATGTTTTGTTTTACTTTTTAAAGTCTACAATTGTAATTAAATCCGTTTAAAGTTTTTAAGAAATATCTTTGTTAGGATTGTTTTTGGTGTGTATTTAATTTTATTAGAAAATTGTAAGCAATGTTGTATATAATAAAACTCGGAAAAGAAAAAACTTAGTTTTTATAAAACTTTTTTGTTTTATATTGTAAAACTAATCTGTATTACGTAAGTTTTTATAGTATGGTTTGTTTACAGCAGTTAAGTTACAACTATTTTTAATTTAATTCTGCTTTATTATTTATTTTTTGCAGTCTAAAAAAGTTTTGTAGTTTTCCATTATATATAAACAAAAATACATTCAAGATAACTGAGTATGTCACAATTTAAATATAAAAAGCACAATGTAAAATTTAAAGTATAACAGTTATTTTAGTACACCGAATAATATTAAAATAGTCATATAAAACATTTTCAAACACAGTAGTGCAAATTTTTTTTTTATAAATGCATGTTATAAGCTGCTTGTAAAATAGTAATTACTTAAATCTGGTGATCTACTGGATCCGGATTTATTAAATTACGACCCGGCCGAATCCTAAATATTTAAATTCACTTATAATGCAATAATACAAGCTTACATATAATAATTAGGTATTATTTTACTATTTGAATAGGATACTTATTATAACAGGGGAGCCAATCAATATTATTAAGTAATTCATTGTTTTAAATATAAATTTATTAATCAGTAAATAATTATAATTTAAAAGGTTAAAGTAAAACTTTATAAGAGTTGAAAGCTTTAAAATTTATCACTTTTAACTATTTGTTAGCTATGTAGTTTTTGTTTACATTTTATTTAAAGGAAGGATTAATATTTTGTAAAATAAAAAGCTTAAATTTGACCACCAGTGAAAAAATATTTAAACAAAATCCAAGGGTTTGGTTTAACAAATCTTATCACAGTACCCACTAGGGTAAATAGCATGGGAGGTACATTGATTGATCACTTAGTTGTTCAAATAAAGAAAAAGCTAGTAGTTCTTATATATTATCATCTGATATATCAGACCACTTTACAAATGAAAAGTTGGAATATAATTAAATGGCCTGAAGAATAAGTACATCAAAACTTTTCAAGAATTAACACAAATAAACTTATAACTTAGCTACTCAAGTTATCAACAAACATGAAACAGTCAAAACTATTATATCAAAAAATTAAAGACTAAATTTAATTACTTAGTAGACAACATTAAAGATTTTACTGACTAAAATGTTCCAACTAAAAAATCTCCAAAGCAAAATAAAATCTAAACCCTGGATAACAAAAGAAGTACTGAAGTTCATATAAATATACTATACAACAACCTTTAAAACCTAGTTAAACTACAAGAATACAAAAAGATATAGAAATAAACTTAAAAAAATAATAACATATTGTAAAAAAGCATACTATGAAAACTTTCTAGAAAATTATTACAAAAATACATCTAAAATTTGGAAAGTAATTAATAAAATCACTAATAGACTTAATAAAGACAACAATTTTCCACATAGACTAAATGTGGATCGAAAATCTTATACAAAACCAATAGATATAGTAAACAAACATAACATTTATTTTCTAACATTGGAAAGCAAAGATCAACAAAAAAAGGTAACCCCCAAGGTTTTACTGACAATCTGAGAAATATTAGTAATAGTTTTTTTTTTGGTTTGATGCTACAGAAACTGAAGTATTTATATTATTAAGAGTTTAGATCCAAACAAAGCCAGTGATGAGGATAGTGTATTTGTAAAGATCCTTAAGTAATAAAAAAACCTCCAATACTAGGCAAATTAATTAACCAAGCATTTTATGAAGGGGTTTTATCTAAGTAGCCTAAAACTTGCAAAAGTAATAACAATTTTTAAATCAGGATTAAAATCAGAAAATTATAGACCCATTTCATTTTTATCTGGTTTTATTCGCAATGCTGACTTAATAGTTGAATTTCACTATGCACACTTTTTGTTTTAGATTATAATTTAATAAAAAAATTACAAAAACATTTAAAAGTTTTGTTATATGATAAACTGATTTATCTAGAATTAGTTTATGATTATAAATAAAGTAACCTGTTTCAAATATGGAACATTTTTTAGTAATCAAACTGCTTTGAAAAGTAATAAAAAAAGTTTCAAATGATTCATATACAAAAAGTGCATAGCTAAAATTTCTAGCAAGTGTATAATAATTAAACTTTTCAAAAATATATCTCAAAAGAGTGTAGTATTTATTGATTTTTTATCGTTTAATAAAACCAACATTTTATGAGTATTTAGATGTTTGTATAAATTTCAAGCACAAATCTAAAATGTGTCTTTATATTTTCCAAGCAAAAAACACTTTTTTAAACTTATTTTCCAAACGATTTACTTAAAATAACCTTTACTGTTTAAAAGAGTGTTTGAAAAGAAACGTTAATTTAAAGTTGTATTTAGCTTTTTTTCTGTATCTTATATTTACAATTTATTTGTTCCAACAAAACATAATACTCTTTCTACATGTATAAAAACCGTACAAATATATGGTTTTTCATATAAATTTGTGTAAAGTCAATCATAAAATTTTTGTCATGTAGCAATATTTAATAATGTATAAGAGTTCTAAACACTATATCAGTTAAAAAAAGTATTAGATCATTGAAACAATAACAACTCCGTAAAGTAAACTTAACAAACTTTTTTTTGTAAATCAAACTCAAATTGTCTATTTGTAAAGATCTTATAACGAGTTTTATGTTTTATCTGTTAAGCATTCTTAACATTAAAAATTTGACAAAACCTATGCTTTTTTGCTTACTATTAAGTTCGTTTAGATAATTTATAATGATAAGTTTATTATTTTTTCAGCAGTTTTTGAAATTTCTATAAACTGTGCTCACTTCAATTATAAACATTTTGACGTTCAAGCTAGAACCTCTTAAATAATACACTTTGTTACTAAGTTTTCCACGCCAATGAAAAATTGGACAATCTGAAAACATTTTTCAAAAACCAAAATACAAAAATTTACGCAACATTTAAAATAAAGGTAAAAGTTACACAAGTTAACTGCCTTGTCATACTGTTAAAACACAAATTATAATTATTAATGTTTACTTTAAGATTTTTACGTAAGCTGCTAACGTAAGCTAAAAATAGACTTTATTCTTTTTCAAACCTATACTAGATTGCAATGATTTATCAAACTTCAAAAAAACACAAGTGATGTTTTTTTATAGCACATTGATTTTCTTTGTTTTATTTATAAGTTATTACAGTTCTGTAATATTTCATTTATTTCTTAAACGCATAACACTTTTATTTATTAAGAATTAACGTTATTACAGTAATTTTAAAGTAAAGTTCCAAAGATATTAAATTTGATAATCAACCCCAAAAAAAGTTATGCTAATTTTATGCAAATTTTTTATACATATTTTTAAACGATTTTATGTCGACTAAAACGGAACATCTGGAAGAGTTAGTGACGTAACATGAAATTTTTGGAGATTTAAAAATAGTTTAAAATATGGAAAACAGCAGTACGAAGAGAGGCTGAATACAAGATCGCACAATCGCGCACAAAGCGCGCTGTTGAGCTCATTTTGCAAGGCAAACCGAAAGAGAGCGGAGCTTTCTGAGGTTGGGACGTACAAAGAAAGTGAAACCTTCGAGGCATGGAACTTAAAGCAAGATCGCACAATCGCGCGCCTTCTGAGGTTGGGACGTACAAAGGAAGTGAAGCTTTTGGGCATGCAAGTTAAAGCAAGATCGCGCGCGAAGCGTGCCTTTTTTGCGAAGCAAAACCGAAAGAAAGCGAGCTTTCTGAGGCAGGAATTTAGGTTCACGAATTCAGATTAGTTTAAACAGCAGTTTTTAAAAGCTTGAAGTATTTTTTAAGAATATTTGAAAAATAGTACAAATTAAATTTTTTTTAATATTTGTAACATTTTAATTATAATTTTATTTACTTTATTATTGATTATTAATTTATATTTATTAGTATTTGCTTTACTTGGCTAGCACAAAAGCGCGCGGTGTGCGATACTTTTAGCTACTTATTACAAACAATTTTCTTATTTATGTAGTTCATTTTGTTTTATATTTAAGTGAATAGATATATTAGCTTTTTTCTTATTTTTACATTATTTGTTTCAAACTAATTTGTTCTAATCCTTAGTTTAAACATAAGTTTTCTAAAATTTTGAGAGTTTTCAATAGTATTTCAAAATTATCATAAATTTGAAAACTTTCTAATTAATATTATTTAATACTTATTATATTATTTATCTGCCTTATTCGGTCAGCACAAAAGCGCGCTTTGCGCGCGGTGTGCGTTGCTCTTGGCTTTTTAATAAAAAACTTATTCTGAACTAATGTACATGAAAAACAATGCTTTAAAAACAAAAGTTTGATAATTGACTAAGATCTTTTTACCAAAGGATTTCAATTGATCTTAACCTAAAATTTAAATTGTTATTAAACATTATAAAACAAAAGATAAGGAATTAAAGACACTATTTTTTACAAAGTGTAAGGTTAGATATCAAGAGTCTACCAGGATGTTAGCAGTTTATACACATTGAAACATCATAAACTAAAACTTTAATATTTTCGGTGTAAAGTTTTAAATTATAATGTACCTCAAATAAAAAATAAATATTCATACTTTATCAGTTAAAACTTACTTCTCATTAACTTACTAGTTATGACGTGATGTTGCGTCAAATTTAGAGTTCCTAACAAGCAACCTAATAAGTCTTAAAACCAAATAAACTTTAAAGGTTTTTTAATTTTATCTTTTGTTATTATGAACTAAGCGTACAATTATGAACAAAGCGTACGCGGATACCTTTTAACGTCTTGTCCAGGACAAACTTGGATTAAATCTTTATCCAGAGGTCAGAATCTGTTTCAGTTCTTTTAGTATACTTTTCTATCATTTGAACTTTCCCATTAGGTAGTACTGTTGATGTTTGAAATTCGTACAAAAGTGTAAAATCTTTTGTAATGGGTCTGTAGCTGTTTCGAAGTATAAATTTTTTGATAGCCGTCGTACTTTTGTATTTTTTTACTCAAAAAGTTTTTTTCATTTATGATAATAATTAAGTTTCACAAAAAAAAAAAAAAAGTAAATTAGCAAGATTATTTGACGAAGCTTTTAAAACTGACAAACTGTTTACTAATTTTCCGTGTTTATACACAAATGTCCTTAAGGCAAACTTTTTGAGCGCTTTTTTTTATCGTTCAATAAACAATATATAAACATTAGTAAATCGAAATCTTTCTAACAAAGTTTAAAACAAATCAGAAAAAGCAAAACAAAAAAAAAAAGAAAAAGTTTACTTGGTAGACTTGGTTTTTCACAAATTTACTATAAACTATTTTAGGGTTTCATAGTTGTACTTTTTGGTTTGATTTCTGAAAACTTAGAAAATTGTTATGCTTTCGAAATAAATGCTTGGCTAGCTTAAGTTTGTTAAATTGCAGTTTTAAGCTAGAAAAAATGTTTATTTTTCACATACGGTTTTGACTTTTATTTAAGTTTCTTTGCTAACAACTTTAAGCAAAATTGCTAAACTTCTTCTTCAGTACAAACTAACGCATAAGATTAACTTATCCTTTATATTAAAGTATTAAAGAGTTAACAATTGTGATTAAAAATGTAAAGTTAGCAAAAGGCCTAAGATGGGGTAAAGTTATAAACATTTGTTTTGGTTTTAACTAAATAATTTATAAAGAGCTACACTCGGACTAATTCTTTGTTTGATTTTAAATTAGTTTTCATTTAAAGCAAAAATTTATGTTGCAAGCTTTAAACTATAAAAGGTTGTGTCAAAAGTATGAAGACTTTGTAAAGCTAATTAATGCTTATTTCTAAAGATTTTAGCTTTTAAAGTCTGGATGTTTTCAATGTTTATATTTTTTGGGTTTAGTATTCTTATTTCTCGAGTAAGTTTTTGTCACAAGTTTAGTTTTTAAAAGTTTAAAAAGTATTGTGTTGTGCATACATATCAAGGCAAAATGAAACTATGTGCTTAAAATTTTTAAATAAAGTATATCATTCTTTTGTTACTTAATAGTATTTTAGTAACATAAAAATTATATTAAAAGTAACTTGTATCCAGTTTTCAATTCAAAAATATACTTAAAATTTAAACAAGTGAAAATTTCAAACACATATCATTGTAGACGTTTTAGAAGGCAAGAAATGCACAATGTAAGCCTACACGCTAAATTCATTTCATTGTTTCAAACACGCTAAATCCCACGCAAGTATCTTATTTTTTCTTCAATTCGAAAAAATCTACACGTTACACGTTTAAACTTTTTTCTATATAATATCTAGTCAAACAAGATTAGTTTTATTAGAGAACAACTTTTGATGCTTAGTGTTTTAGAAAGAAGTTTAGTTTAAAGCTTTGTTGTAGCTTGGATATATAAAAACAAATATTTAGTTTTTCAAAGAACTCCGTTACAAAAAATTTTTCTAGAGATCGAAAGTTATAACTAATTTCTTATTCAAATAGAATACTTAAACCTAGGTTGAGAACTCTAGTTGCTGCACTTAAACCTAAATATTGATAAAGTTTTATTGATAAATATTGATAAAAATTGATAAAGTTTAACTTGTATCGATATTTAAAACTTCTTAATCCATTTAAAAACTATAAATTGAAAACATTTTTATACAATTATAGCTATAGTTTACAGATTTTTGAAGCAGTTTCTATTAAAAAATTCCGTTTTATTACTTTAAATTTTTTGTTTTAATATTCACCAAGTAAATATATAACTCGAATTTAGGAGCAGTTTTAAGCATTAACAGATAATTTTTTACGCATTCATAACTCGAAACTTTTTATAGACAAACACCATGAAATTTTTATTAGCAGTTTTTCTTTCGATGACGTTTATTGCTTCTTCAACTGCAGCTCTGTGCCCGGATGGGGTCTCTGAATGTCCCAGTCTCAATACTTGCTGCAAGCTTAGCACAGGCGGATACGGGTGCTGCCCCCTACCGGACGCTGTTTGCTGCTCTAACGGAGTCAACTGCTGCCCTAGCGGATATTTTTGTGACATCGGGTTTTGCAACAAGTAGAAAAAAATTGTTGTGCTTTTTTAGCATTGTGTTGATAACATTTTTATTTATTCATTCAAGCAGTTTTTATTTAAAAATGTTTATTTAGTAGACGAAAGAAACAAACAGCATTTATTATTTTCGTTTGTTTTATTTACTTGCAAAATAAAATTTATTTCAACTTGAAAAGTTTCTGTTATTTAATTATTTTCTAAAGTTATACTAAAGCTTTCTAGGAAATAAAGACGAAATATTTCTAAGTTGATTAAAAATTTTTAACTTTTACTATTTGCTTACTTCTTTTTAAAAAGTAGCATTTTACTTTCAATAAAGTCAAAGTTAAGATAAAGTATATAAACTGGGCTAAATAAATTTGATAATTTAAATTTAAGAGTATACATAATTAGTTTATTTGATATACTTGTAATTATTGAAAATAAACTATTCTGTTAAAAAAATTAATAAATCTTTTTATACTTGGAATAAGCTATAGAGACAATGTAATTAAAGTCTCATTCAAGTAAAAAGAACCAATTACTAATAACTGCAGTAATCTTTCGCACTTTTCATGAAAAAAAAACTACGCTCAACATTTCTTTATAGTGGTAGTTTTTTGTCATGTGGCAGATTAACTTAGTAAAAAAGTTTTTGCTAGTGATCTATCAGATCGAGGATACTAATTTAAAATAATTTCTAGATGTTATGGAACCGGTAGATCACTGAATTTACTTTACTAGTTTCAACTCCTTCCGGTTATATTACTTGTAATATTCTAGAGCAGTGGTCTTCACTGGGTGCTTGAAAAAAAAAGTGTACCTTCAAAGTTGCACGAAGAAACTTTTGCATGAGGGGTAAAATTGCGCGAAGATACTTTTTTTGCATAGATATTAAAAAAAAATTATTAACTTAATTTTTTACATTTAGTTATTTTTACTATCACTGTTACCCCTAGCCCTCGGTCGATAACTTTTTCATTTTTACTATCACTGTTACCCCTAACCCTCAGTCAGTATTTCTACAATCACTGTTACCCCTAAGGCCCTAACTCTTTGTCAGTAACTTTTTTTTTATAAAACTATCTTTTATATTTTTCGGTTTAATTTTACTCTCCTTTAAAATCGTATTCGTGGAAGAATAAAACTTACATTTGATATTACGAAGTGTATGATGAAAATCTAAAATAATCTATAATATTTAATATTATGAATAATATTTAAAAATATTTATCAAGTTTCACTATAGTATTACTTAAGTTTTTAACGTGAGCTTTTATTAAAACCTAGTTTAAGTTGAAAAACATTTCAATCTTCTTAATGTTATAAACTGCTTATAGTTTTTAAACCTTAAGGGTTTATCTTTTTAAACTCAAACATTTCCTTCTAAAACTGTACTTTAAATTTCAGTTATAAAAACTAGATTTTTTTTAAATTTCGATTTTACTTCTGTTTTTAAATAAACCATTAAACTTTTAAAGTAATCAAATTTATTAAAACAAAATAATTTTGCTTATTGGCTTTTTTTTTCTGAGAGGTAAGAATGGTAAGTAAACTTCGAAATTTTATTGTAAATCTTATTTATTTGAATGATTGATTTACTTGTTTAATTTTTGTTTTGTTCGTATAAAGTGCTTTTTTTTAAAGAGTACGGCCTTTTGAAAATACACCAATTGCAAACTTGACAAGACTCAATTTAAAACCTTCTTTAAGAAGGTGGTAGAACGAAAATGTTAATATAAATAAAGAAGAGTATTTTTTATAAAACCTTTTTACGGTTAATCTAGTTGAATAATAAAGCTTATAAAGAAAAAAGTTTAGATTCTCAATTTTTAGTTTTCTATTTTTACGGTAATTATTTTTCCTACAACTTAAAAAACCTAAATATCATCACTGTTTAGTACATTTTCTACAAAGTTTTACGGCTCATAATAATAAGCTCATAAGCCTTCAAAAAAAATATTATTGATGTTGTTGATTAACATCTATTATGAACAGATTATAATATTTTAAAAAGTTCTTATTTTAAAATGATGTTTGACTTTGAAAAGTAAACAAACACTTATTTTATTAAGATCCGATTGTACAAGAACTGTGCTATTTATTCCTTATTTATTAGTGTGTATAAAAAAAATATCATTATAAGTTCATAAAACGTAAAAGTTTTGAAAATACTTATTTTGTATTGCAGAACTACTAATTCGTAAGGACAAAAAGGTAATTAAAAGCCTAGAAGATTATCAAAAGTGCCCTAATGTTTTACTTAAAAAAAATACTTCTAAGGCAGTTAACTTCCTCTTTTAATTATTTTTTATTAACTTTCAAATAACTTTCTTGTATAACAAAGTTTTGAGTGTTCTATTGTTTAAAAACTTCAGATTTAACACAAATAAACTAGTAGTAAGTAACACAGTATAATTTTAGTACATTTTGACTACCTCTTAGTGAAGTGTTTCTTTTTAAAGAGATTGGAAAAAGAGGTTTCTGTTCTTAATTGTTATGATTTTGTGTTAAACAGTCTAACTATTTGTTTGTTAATTTTTTAAATCATATAAAAAATTTGATTTTTATAACTAAGACTTTTATCATTAACTTAGTAAATTTATTAAAGAAAACTTTAATGTTGTTAGAAAAATATTATTGAGCAGTTTTGAAAAGCCAATTTATACATAAATGTAAATTGTTTACTTTAATAACAGCTTTTGTTTTTGTTTTGAACTTATAGTTAGTTATTCATTACTAAGTTTGTTTTTTAAATTGTATATTGTTTATTAGTAAATGGTTTAATAATGGGTAATTTTTCTATTTTTAATATAGACTTTTCAACTTAAATTACTAGTCCACTAAATATTACTTTTATACAATAAAATTTAAATTTATTAAGATTAAGTCGTCTACTGTTTGTGTTACAACTTAACAAAGAAAAATAACCTGATATACAAAATAAGTATTATAGAAGCAAAAAGTTATTTATGATTTAGCTTTTAAGAAAAAATTAAACAATAAGGCAAATAAAATGAGATCCATTCGCACAATTCCCACCCAATCTAATCCGAGAACCGTTTACCGACCAAGGGTAAGGGGTAACAGTGATAATAAAAAAAATGTAAAAATAAAATAAAAACAAACCAAAAAAAAATCAAAATAACTACTAAAAGTGTTAAAGATAGAAAATTAATCTTATCCTAGCTGAATGTCATATGCTGCAACTAAAAGTGCAAAAAAAGTAAATTTTGTTTGCTTAGGCAAATGTAATGTATAAGTTTTGGTGATCATGTTACTTTTAGCAAAATTAAACTTCTTAAATTTTAGCTATTCAGCCATGTTCAATAAAAAGTAGTTAGAATAAAATATAAGCCTACAGAAAAAACTCTTTAATATTTTGAATTACTTTCTTATGTTATACATTGATTAGTTTAAAACGTAATTAAAATAGCTGTAGTAGTTTAATTGAGCTGTGTTTACTAAATAAATAAGAAGCTCGGAAATTGTTTTACATTAACCTATTGTCCGTAATTCTTTAGGAACTGCTGCATATTTGTATACATGAAGCTTAAAAACCCGCACTTACATACCTAAGCAACAAACAGGAAGTTTGTATTTGCTCAACAGTTAATCAAGCAGCTTGTAGCAAAAACAAGCCGTACATTAATTTCTGACTCACATCTACCACGATTGTGCGTGACAGCGATATCATTAAATCAAGTAGAGGAAAACAGCCAGCCATGTTCAGCGTAAATAGAATGTGTGTTGTTGCCATTTACCAGCTCACAAATTCCGTAAAGGAAAATAGAAATGTTGAACTTTATAAAGAAGGTGCACCTGCAGTTCCTGCACCATGTTTCACCATGTTTCATGTGTTTGTTCTTTGTAAGGTTTTACTTTGCAGATAAAAATGATTATAACTTGTATATTTGCAAAATGGTTTACTTATATATACTTTTTGTTTTTTGAGCTTTTTAGAAGATATGTCTTTTATAACTATTTATTAAAAATGATGAATAAGCAATCGTAAGACAATAAAATCGTTACAAAACTTTAAACAGCTCATTCATATAAGAAGTTGTTGATAAGATGAAAGTTAGATTTAATTTATTGAAAACAATAAGTATTTAGTTTAACACGATTTTAATATTCTAGTATTAAATATAAATTTAAACTATAAAAATTGTTGTTGATTAATAAATAGTTGTTGATTAACTAAATTAAAATAGTTGTTGATTAACATCTATTATGAACAAGTTATAATATTTTAAAAAGTTCTTATTTCAAAGTGATGTTTGACTTTTAAAAGTAAACAAACATTTATTTTATTAAGATCCGATTGTACAAGAACTTTGCTATTTATTCCTTATTTATTAGTGTGTATAAAAAAAAATATCATTATAAGTTCATAAAACGTAAAAGTTTTGAAAATACTTATTTTGTATTGCAGAACTAACTAATTCGTAAGGACGAAAAGGTAATTAAAAGCCTAGAAGATTATCAAAAGTGCCCTAATGTTTTACTTAAAAAAATACTTCTAAGGCAGTTAACTTCCTTTTTTAATTATTTTTTATTAACTTTCAATACTTTCTTGTATTAGAAAGTTTTGAGTGTTCTATTGTTTAAAAACTTCAGATTTAACACAAATAAACTAGTAGTAAGTAACACAGTACAATTTTAGTACATTTTGACTACCTCTTAGTGAAGTGTTTCTTTTTAGAGAGATTGGAAAAAGTAGTTTATGTCCTTAATTGTTATGATTTTATGTTAAACAGTCTAACTATTTGTTTGTTAATTCTTTAAATCATATAAAAAACTTGATTTTTATAACTAAGACTTTTATCATTAACTTAGTAAATTTATTAAAGAAAACTTTAATGTTGTTAGAAAAATATTATGAGCAGTTTTAAAAGGCTAATTTATACATGGATGTAAATTGTTTACTTTAATAACAGCTTTTGTTTTTGTTTTGAACTTTTAGTTAATACTTTTTAGTTAATTTTAGTTATAACTAAGTTTAGTTTTTAAATTGTATATTGTTTATTAGTAAATGGTTTAATAAAGGGTAATTTTTCTATTTTTAATATAGACTTTTCAACTTAAATTACTAGTCCACTAAATATTACCTTGGTTGAATCATTTATTTTAAAGTATCCAAATCCGAATAGTGCCAATATGCCAATTAAGATTATTAGCAGGATTGCTATGGTGAAGCATAATACAGCAAGTTTAGCTGTGAATGCCATCTTACTGAAAGTAAATAAATTTTCATTAAACTCAACAATGCTATAGCTATTTATTATTTGAAAAACAATTTTTGATTTTTTTTCGACTATTATCTAAGTTTCTTTTTTTTATATTACTTAAGGTATGCTTATCCTTTGACTAAAAAGTCAGTTTTTAGATTATATAAAGATCCACTCAAAAGTACTAAAAAAATTAACAAACTATAGATTTTGATTTTTTGTTTAAATCACACCCTAACTTTTACAACCACAAATTTAAATATAGATTTTCTTACCGTTTCACTTGGAACTTCTTGACAACTTCAGTTGAAATAATATAAAAGTTTGAAAAAATTTCTGTTTATAAACAGCTTACTAAACAAATGAGAAGAAAAGTTTATCAGAAGTTTTGTAGTCGATAAGCATTTAACAAATATAATTTCCGCGTGTAGCAGTAAATTATTTGCAAATTCGATGAGGTGTTAAAGTTGTATTCTAATCGTTTCTTTTCTCAAATTTATTTTATAAAAAACCCGTAATGTTTTTCAAAGAAGATTTCAAAAAAAATTATTTATTTATAAAATTTATAAATTTATTTATTTATAAAAAAAAAGTAAAATAAAGATAAGAAATTGTAAGTTATTTGGAGTATACAAAAAGTCTTTCAAAAGTATTAAAAATTCTGCTTTATAAGCTTTTTTTTTTATTGTGTTATGACTACTTTATATGCCTTTTTTAGGAAAAAAATTGTTTAAAATTAAAGAAAAGAATTTAGTTCATGATGTTTTTGTCTTATTATAATAAACTATTAAATTCATTAAACCTTCACAAGTTTTATAGATTTAAATGTTTTGAAGTCTTCACTTTATTAAAAATACTGACTTGTTATTATCCTTACAAATATACTTAAATAAGTCACTATTACTTGACAACAGAGTAATCTAATTTCCGGCCATGAGTAATTTAGTTAATTATTTTTAGAACTTTGAAAGTATTAAGTAGTTATAACAATACAAGTTTTGATGTTTTCTATTATAAAAGGTAATATTATGAAAAGTCAAGTAATTCATTATTAAAATTATAAAAGTTGGTTCAAAACTATAAAGATTTATATAACGAAACAACTTGTTTTTGAACATGATTTTATACTATTTAATTTGTAAGTGTTTCGGTTAATTAGTCTTGAAATTTTATTTTAAAAAACTAAATTTTTCAAAAAGTTGCATGCTAACGGCGATACAATAAGATTGTCTAGAAGTTAAAACGTTAACTTTGTATAACTAAACAAAAAAGGCTTTTTGATTATTACATACACAACCAAGGTTTTGTTAATTTTGATAAACACAAAAGAACTTGTAAACGTTTGTAAACAATAAATAGACGAGCGGTTTACTTCATTCAGTTTTAAACTTGTTAAAAACAATAATTTGATCGTTGAAAAATTACAAATATAACAACTAAACTTTACTGTAATTTGAAGCAAAACTTAAATATAAATAACAGACATACTAACAAAACGCGTTTTATATTAAAAACACTAACGGAAATACGCTTTTATTCTTATTTTTTATATAATGTTAAGAAACTATTTATAAACATTAGGTTTTAAGAAGTATAATTTTTAGGATTATTTTTTAAGGTTGAAGGTTTTACAAATTCTAGCCAACTTTCAGATAACCTTCATAAAGCTTTTAATTTTCGAATATTTAAACATTGTTTCTTACATTACTACCAATTAGTAAAACTACCAGTACATAATAGTTTATATTAAAAGGAAAATAATATTTAAATTAATAATTTCACAAAAAAGTAATCTACCTAGCTTTCACCATTTCTAACAAATAACTTGTCTTTAGTAAAGCTGTTGGTTATTATTTAGTATATAAGTATACCTTTAGTATATATTTTTTAAATAAGAGACAAGTAGAAATTACATTCAAAAAAAAAGCTGAGCCACTAACAAAGTAGAAGTTTTTAGCTCAAAATTAAAACAATCTCTTAACTTTAACATTTATTCAGCATGGTAGAACAAAAAATACTAGAAAAAAGATAAAAGCTAGTTTATAAACTTCATTTTATATTAGCTACTAAAGAATTTTCGTAAGCTTAAAAGCTTTTACTTCTTTTAAGTAAATACAAAACAAAAGTTTTAGAGTTTTCAATAATATTAATTCAAACACTGTTTTTATACACAGCTTTAAAACGTTTTAGTATTTTATAAAAAAAAAAGGTAAAACTTTTATTCTAACTGAATTGACAAAAAATCAAAAAAATAAAAAAGTGTTATTGTTAAAACGCACATGATTATTTTAGTATATCTTAAAATTGACTTGGTATAAATCAATCTGGTTTAAATGCTTATTTAACTATTTTGTTAAAGTCTTCTATTAAAGGATTTTTTAGATTTAATGAAAAAATACACAAAACTGTTACCTTTAAAAAGTAATGTTAACAATAAAATGATAAAATAATGAGTAATATGTTCGTATTGATATTAAAACCATTTTAGTTAATAGTTGTCTTTTACAAAATGTTATGAATATTTCTTGGTATAGTATGTTAAATTTTAAAACTTTTTTAAGTTTTAAAAACATAATACTTCAACGTTTATGTGACTTATTTGTATTTTTATCATTATAAAAACCTAAAAGTTGAAAACAAACATTTAAACTTGTGTTTTACTTTAATGTGTTTATGTTTTCAGTTAATACATTAAAGCTTAAAAACTAAATTAAAGTTATAGTCGATAACGCAAAGTTATTTTGAAGCATTATTTAAAGTTTTAAAACTTTATCAGGTTTAGTTTTGTAAAAAAAAGTTGCACTTCAAAGCAAAACGATTTTTTATAACAAGTTACAATTGAAAAGTTTTTTAGGACAAAAGTTATAAGTTTTTTACAACGGATTTTATCACATTTTTATAAAAATTAACATACAATTTTTTATCCACTATGTACCTTTTGTTTTACATTTAATTTTATGAGAAAAGCTACAACTTTTTCCATAATCGATGGTTCCTTCTTTCCATCTGAATAATAAATATAATTATAAAGAAATAAATATTCAAGTCAATTTTTTAAAGCACAAAAAATAAATACTAATTTCACTTAATTTAACGTTTTTACTTAGTTTATTGTGATAAACGTGTGTAGAACTTTTAATATGTGTTATTAATTTCAAAATAAGTTTCTCTTAGATTAAATTTAATTTAATTACACAAAACAAAAATTATAAACTAAAATCACTGTTTAAAGAAAGCAAAAGCTTTGCATATGTGCTCAATATAACAGCTATTTTCTAATATAACGTTTATAAGTATAAGTTTTTTAGTTTGTACTTGAAGCTAACTAAAAAATTAAGTGTGTATTATTTGTACAACAACAATGTTCATTTTATGAAAAAAAAACTTTGTAACTAGGACTTGGTGTACGAAAAAACCTCTCGCTCACCGAATCATGGACCACTTGAATGAAATTTAAAGTTTTGTCAATAACAGCGCCAACTACAACGCCAGTTGATGGCTTTAAACTGTTTTAAATAAACACAACAAGCTAACTTCAACTCAACTTTTTTTTAATAGTTTGACGCAGGGGGCGTCGCATAGGTCGGAGCATTGGAGCAACGCTTCACTTTAAAAAGTAAAAATAAACTTGTTATAATATTATAAAATTGTTAAACTTATTATTTTCAACATAAGACTTTGTTTGAAGTTTGAACCCAATGCGTGGTATTTTTAGAACACTCTTCCAACTTAACTAGTTTTAAATTATATCAAATTAAGGTTTACTTTTATATACTTTTAAACATTCCGCTAACCGTAAAAAGTTGCCAATGATTGCCAGTAAATTTAAAACGACACTAACCGATGCTTACACGTAGAACTAACAATAACTATTGATAAATGAATAGGCTTGTTCACACAACATTGAAATAACTTTGAAAAGCGGCTTGAAGCATTGTTTTACATTTTATAAGTCTTTGTTTTTACTTGTGAAATATTTTATATCATTTAGTGTGAACTATGTCTTAATGCTTTAATTTTTTTAATACATATTACTTATTTATAACTATCAAAATTATTTTAAAAGGTTAGACTTAGAAACTTTTGAGTTATATTAAACATAACATCGGAAAATTTCTTGCTGTAAATAGTTTATCCGTTGAAAATACTTATTTCTGTTTCGTTTATGTAAAAGAAGTTGATAGAATTTATTAGTTGATATAATTACTAACCCATCACAACATCAATGGACAAGAATACAAACCAATAACTATTAATTGAAAAAATTACGAGCAAATCACACAATTAGTTGATAAAATTGCTATCCAATTACACAATTAATCGACAAAAATATTAATCAATCACAGAATTTATTGACAAACTTACATACAAATCAAGAATCTATTGACAAAATTATTAGCAAATCAGAGAATTTATCGACAAACTTAGTTATAAATCAAGAATCAATTGACAAAATTATTATCAACTACAGAACTTGTCGACAACTTACTTACAAATTATAAAGTCAATTGACAAAATTACTAACCAACTACAGAACTTTTTGACAAAAATTATTAGAACAAATGACAAAATTTCTAACCGACTACAGAATCAGTCTTTTTTTCAATTTTTTCAGCTGAAGATTTTTTGAAGCCACTCCATATCACTATAATAAATTTTATTTTGTGGAGTTTATTTATCTTGAATAGGTTTTTACTTGAAAAATTATCTTTTAGTATTTACTGTTATTGCTATGCGTAGTTTTATCAACTAAGTAAAGTATGTCGGTAACTATGTGTATAGAGTTGAAGATTTAGAACTAATTTTATAATTAGTTTATTATGTGTGTTCAACACAATACAAACATAACTATGGTCTAATTTGTAGAAGCATTAAAAATAAAACAAACAGTATTGTTGAAGAACAAAATACTTACTATAAGCGTTGAAAGCCACCCTGTAAAAATATTAGTTAATTTTTTTTTTCTTAATTATACAATTTTTAAATACTTTAAACATACTAAACTTTTGTTTTTAAAACTTTAATTATGCAATATATTTGTTTAGTGTTACATGAAACGGTTTGAATTACAATAATTTAAATAGTTAGTACTTACATCCAGAGAGCCATTGCAAATTTAATTGAATTTTTCCTTGTTTATTCCATACTTTCATGTAAGAAATACAAACTCTGTAAATTACTCTTTTAAAACACTATACAGTTTTGAATATCTTGTATTAAGACTACCTATTTTTAGAACGTGTTTCACGATGGTAATAAAAACATCATAACATCATTGTGCTTTTAGAAATTCAAAACAAGCCTAACTAACTACAAAATAGCAAAAATACTAATCTAAAAACAAATCAGCATCATAACGATATCGGAATAAATAAAATATAAGTAATCTAACTCGCACATTTATAGTACAAAACTAATGAGTTGGAATTGAGTGTAATTTGAAATTTAATTCTGTAGTTTTTTGTTTGTTCTCTATCAAAATATTTAAACAAAACTTATAAAATGAAGCTTATTTTGGCTTAATTTTGAGCTTTTTTTTATTATTTATTTAGATAATTAAGTATATACAAGCTTAAGGAAACGTCTAATTAAGTTTATTTGAATAAGTAAGCTTTCTAATATTTAATCGTTTCTAAGACTAATAACGTATCATTAAAAAAAAAATTAAACTCATTTCCTTCTGATATTTAATTTTCTTCAATTCTAATTTATTTTCAACTTAACATTATAAGTATATAAATTTAGCTTAACTGTTTCAAAAGATATATACAATAAGCACATTTTTAAAGTAAGATCACTTTTAGAATATAAAATAAACGATTGGTATTGATTCTTTTATACATACATACATATCTTAACTTTTGATAAATTTTGTTTTTTGATTAGCCATTACAATGAAAAAATTAAAACCTTTCTACTTTTGTTTCATAAAATTAATACGGTTTTAAATTTGACTATTTTAATTTTTAAATACACTAAAAAAACCTGCAGAGATGTCTTCATACTTAAAAACATTATTATATAATCTACTGGCAAGGCTAATTACACTACCACTACGTACTTGTAAATATAAACTAACTATAAACTAACTTTTCGATAAAAATTAAACGTTACTCGATATAGCCTTAAGCACATTACAATTTTTATTTCTTTTGTTAGGTTTAAAAAGCTTCTGTAATTTGAATTCTTTTGTTAGAATTATAACAAAAAAACATCGCCTATCTTTTACCTTATAAGTATATATGATAACAATATGTTTCTTTAAAAACAAAATTTGAACTTGCTTATATTTGGCTGATTCATAACTTTTGTTCTATTTTAACAACGTAAATCAAATTATAACAGTTAATCAGAAGATTTTTGACGACAATAAAATAACAATTAAACATTATCATAAAAAGAAGTTCGACTGTTTTTCTATTCAAAAACTAAAATGAAACATCAAAATCTGATTCATACTTTTAATTTACCATATAAACTTTAAAGTATTAGTCACAGAACTTGATAACAAGTTTTTATCGCGTTTACAAAAGTGTCTTGAAATTGCATTTGTTTTAAGTCTACTTAATACTTACCGCTTTCAATTTTTAAGTCGATTACAAAAATTTTATTTAGTAATACAATATTATATTACGTAAAAATACACCATTAAATAAGCACTATACAAGAAACAGTAGAAACTAGAATTTCGAAACATGAAACTTAAACAGAAACAAGCGAAAGCTACGAAACTGCCACAAATGTTCGTAAATTAGTTAAGTTAACGGTATTTTATTTTTATAATAAACATTTAAGCTATTCAATTTGTACCGCGTTGTGTCATTTTCTACCAGCTTTCAAAAGTAATCTAGTATCTAGTCAGAGTTTATATTCCTGTTACCATAACAATGGATGTCGAATAGTTAATTTCAGATGTTTTTAGTAACGAAATAGGGAAAATTATTTCAGTATCTGAAAATACTGTTATCATGGTAGGCTTGAACAAACCAAATAGTAGCTATTAGTTCAAATTATTCTAGCTTTAAACATATATATTTTTTTATCATTCTTATGATTAGAAACAGTTTAGCTTTTATGTTACTTATTTTTTTCTTTTTATAAAGTTTGAAATAGTTTAGTTACTTTAAGTAATTTTGATAAGACTTTGTTTTGTTGTTTTCTAGATGATAAATAATAACTTATAAATCTATTATTTTTTATCAAAACAAGCTACTATCTATTTTAAATTTATATGAGAGTTTCAAAACTTCTTATAAATGAATACTCAAATCTGTTCTACCTTGTTTTGTAATCTGATATTGATTCCAAACTCCTGAAAAACTGTGTATAGGTTTTCATAAATTCTTTAACTGTTATAACTGTTTTATGAAAAAGAAAACACTGTTTAAATACATTTAGTGGTATATCTGTAGAAAAAGCTTTCAAACAGTTTTTGTTTGTTTTATATTCTGCACTTTAAACTTCAGTAACTTCAAACTTAATCATGTGTTTTTTTTTCTGCTTAACTATATTTCAATAGTTTTCCACATTTGTCAGTTAAATTAAAAGTAAAGTTAACTCTATTAATTAGAAATTGCTCACTTTGTCAAACATATTTAGTTACATAAGTTCTTATAAGAAATACTCTTTATCTTAAATTTTACCATTTTTGTTAATCTTAAACTACATCTTTACAAGAGTTAGATGACATTGTCAGTATTAATGAAGCTAAACTGTCTTGATGAAATGAATAGCACTAGTAAAGACTAAACAGCTATGATTCAAGGCTGGTGTAGACTTAATGCAGCCCGCGGGTCAGATTGGTCAACCAAACAAATAATTTTTGTCTGCTATCTTCTTTTAAGCAATGAAACGGAACAAGTTCTTTTTTTATTTACAAATGATCTTTTTTGTTTGAGAGTAAACTGCTTATCATTTATGCTTTTTTCATTACACATTTGCTTTGATGTAATTAACTATTTTAAAAAATACTACAGATAACGAAGATTTGTTTAGTAAACCTGGCCAATTTTTCATGAAAACAAGATCTAAGAATTCTGTAATCTAACATTAATTACACATGTGCGTTTTTGTTAGCAGCTGCATAAAAGTCTCCTTTAAATAAACTGATTTAAACCAAGTCAGGTGTCATGTGAATAGTATTGACGTAAAGTTTAACAAAATAAGTAAGCTTTGTTTATTACGCCTATAATTCACCTCTTCATCACTCTTATAAACTGGTCGTTTACATAAATAAATTAGTTGCAAATAAGTAATTCAAATTGATCGTTACCAAAATATTTTTTTATATGTGTGGTGTTAAAAAGCTGAACTAATAATACTCCATATAAAAACACTTTTATCAATATTTTTTGTTTTACTAAATTCTTATACAAGCAATAAACAAAATTTGACTAGCTTGTGCATGTAACAAATTCTTTATAGAAAGTGTCAGCTGAGCTAGCTACATTCGTAACGTCGTTTAAAAAAGACAATTAAAAATCCTCAAGCCTGCACTACAAGACCTCTTTGCTAGATTGATAAGTTTGTGCTTCCTTTCCCGAGAGACATATTTTTATCTGGCAGGCAAAACTCTTGGTGACCTTCCCTTACTTTAACCCTTTAAATCACTTGTAATTTTATATCAGGGATTCTTTGAGGTTGTTAACTTCGATGATGTTCATAAACCTAACATGGGTTCAAGTCAGTACTTTGATCAGTACTTCTGATCACTTTGTCAGAAAAGTATGCCAATGATTCATTTTTAATCAGCACTGGACCACTGTTCATTTTTCAGACCTTAAAGACCTCTGTTCTTTGTTTTGAAGTTGCACATGTGTATTTGGTGTTGGCTGTAACCTACTGCTCATTTTGAAGCTTGAACCAGAATGAGACAGTTTATGTGTATGTAAATTTGTAAGATAAATATTTTGAGATCAAGTCGCTTTTTCACGAGCATCACTTTTGAACGAAGCGTCACTTAAAAATGATGGGACACTATAGCACAACGTACACACCTAAAGAGGGATGCAACCGCGTAAAGTGCGCATCCACATTAAGTACGAACCTTCGTTAGTTACGCACTAAATCTCGAAATAAACAAAACAGATGATGTACTTTCGTACTTAACGCGTGTGCGTACTTCTTTAAGTGCAAGCATACTTAGTGCAAAATTGAAGCTGTGCACAAGAGTGACCCTGCGTGCAAAAGAGTTGCTGTGCAAAACTATCCACTCATGCAAAAGACGTTTTGTCCATTCAATTTTTTATTAAACCATTTTAGTATACAAATAATTTCCTTGATAAATGTAATGTTCTTTAACAAATAATTGAGCAGATAATATTGAGTAATACTTAGATTTTTTAACGTAAATACTTAGCACTAACCCAGTTTGTTCCTAACTTTATTTGAACACAGTTACGTTTTTAATTGTTTTTTATTTTTTCAGTAGTAAAAAATGTAAACGTTGCTAAATACATAATAAATTTTGGAAACAGTTCAGTTCCAACCCGTGCACACTTCCCACCCGAGCAATTCCCACCTAAATTTATCAGCTACTACGAAAGTCCAACAAACGCTGAGTTATCTGAGTATTAAAGATTTGAAAGTAAATATGAAGCAGGCTCTCCTAAGAAAAAAGAAAAACGTTGTTCATATAAAAGCGGTTCTAGTTATACGAATAAAAGTGAAACAAGTTGTATGGATAAAAGTTAAGCCGGTTACTCAAATGAAAGCTGAACCAGTTGTTCAAATAATGTGAAGCCAGTCGTTCGAATGAAAGTGAAACCAGTTTTGGAGTGAAACCATCTGTTCGGGTGAAGTTGAAGTAGGATATTGTTGTTCTTTTTTCGGAAGCACCGGAATTATAAATTTTGTGTTATAATTTTTGGTGTTTTTATGTTAATTTTTAAACTTTAATTAGTTAAACTCAGTTTTTGTTTTTCATTTTTAATGTATAATTTTGGTTTATTTTTGTCTTTTTGTTGTATGTCTTTCTGTATAAGTGGCCTAGGTTTTGACGCCTTGGTCCATCGCATGACAATAAACTTACAATAATAATAATAATAATAATAAATCAAATCTCACCCAAATCAATTCCCACCCGCTCAATTCTCACCCGGATCAATTTCTATTCGAGTCAATTCCCACTTGAATCAATTTCCACCATATTAATACCCATCAAAATCAATTCCAACCTGATCAACTCCCAACCAAATCAGTTCACTTTCGCACGAGGGGACACTTTTGAACGCAGGGTCACTTTTGTGGACAATTTTGTACGGTGACTCTTATGCAGGAGTGTCACTTTTGCACACAGGGACATTTGTGCACGGCGTGATTTTTCAACAGCGACATTTTTGCTTGTCGAAACTTTTGCACGGCGACATTTTTGCAAAGAGTCACTTTTTCACGGCGTTATATTTTCACGGAAATATTCATGCACTGCATAAATTTTAAATAATAGATCAATTTTGAAGGAGCCTCACTTCACGCTTCTGATTTTTATTATCTAAATTAATAACTAATTAAGCTATATATATAAATTCATTTTCATAAACTTAACAAAAACTTGATTTTAAATTAAATTAGTTCAGAATAGTATGTAATTATTTTTAATGAAACTTATGTAAAGTTTTTATTTGAAGTTTTACCTAGAACAATATAACAATGTACTACGATTCACTTTAATCATATTTATGGAATTAATTTAAGGAAAATTAAAGTTAAACTAAATAAGTATTTTTTTTTAGTTTCTAAGTAATACTATTTTGAATATTTTTAATAAAAATAAGCTGAATTTCGTTAATTTTTAAACAGAAATATAAATCTAGTAGGGCTGTTTTTTTACTTATATTCTCTTGATGCTAAAATTAGTATTAGGTAATTCTTTAGAATTTTTTTTTCAATTCTAAACTGTATTAAAATTCCAAAAATTATAAAGTTAATTTATGAAATTTAAACAGTATTTGACCCTATTCGTTTTTTAAAAATTAAATAATGGTGTAAGTATAACTAACATACAATCAATTTTTGAATCTTATAGAACTAATTACTTACTGAGAAAAAATAGTAAAAAAATTACAAACAAACATCATTTCAATAACGAGGCTTGGCATAATTCTATTTTTTAGCGGTCAGTTGAAATATGGAACAAACTTCCAAATGAATAGTTACTTTCAAAATAATTGAAGATTTTTGATTAAAATTTAAAAAGGTTGATTTAAACAACATGCTTGCTAAAACAAAAAACAAAAAATTTATATCAACCGTTGATTTAATTTAATATTTTCTTAGTTTATAGTTCAATTTTATTAGCAGCGCCCTTTACTCTATTAATGCTGAGTCTTTTTCAGTGTGTTTAATTATTATTTATCTGGTCAGTCTGTTGTTAATGTGATTAGAGCTTTAATTTTTTTTTTTTTTTGTTACTCAATGCATTTAGATAAAACAATTTTGGTGTTTGTTTATCGTTCTGCATCAAAATATAAATAAGTATAATTATTAAATTAGTTATTAAATTTTTTTCTTATTATATTAATCTATAAATTTTATATCAAATAATTTTTTATCTTTACTTTACGCAAAATGAACTTTTTGTGTTATTTTTTTTGTTATGTGTCTTTCAGTTTTAGTGGCCTAAGTTTTTAGTATGCCTAGGTTCATCATATAGAAAATAAACTTGTAATAATAAACTAAAATAGATAAAAAAGTTATAATAAAAGGATAGTTGTTAATTAATGAATTAGAATTAAAAATAAACTAGAACAATTTACTTACAATTTTAGTATTTTTAAAATCTTAGTTTTTCAATAAATTGAATGTTTTACTGTTTAAGTTTTTGTCCCTGGTATGAATCTTTTAAAAGTAGTTTTATTTAGCTTTTTAGTTTTCTTTTGTTTTTAAAATAAACTTTTACTAATAAGGGTTCGAAACTTTATTTTTGTCTTTGTAAAGTCTGTTCTAAAATTTTAGTTTTCCGTTGTTTTATGTTACAGATTATGTACTAACAAAAACCATTTTATCGGCGTGCATGCAAAAGTGATGTTCCGTGCAAAAAAGTCATCGTGCCAAATTATTTTACTTTTACAAGTAACAGGCGAATTTTCTGCTGCTCGCGAGCTGTAATCATTTAAAATTACCTTATTAATAAAAAAACGTACATTAGAATATAAACAGGGTAAAACTAGTGATAAAAATAATTTTATTTCTTAAAACTTTAATTTTAGAAGTATGCTTTACATCACTAGATTTATTTTTTATTTGCTTTATGAAAAAAAAAACAGTTTCCATGTGAGTTTCTTTCGTATTAGAACTTTTGAATCTTTCAAGAATAAACTAAATGTGTGTTGTTTTCATATAAAATTTTTTACCTTCTACGGCAAAAAATTATTCAAATTCAATAACTTATTAGGAACTGTTTCAGGTAGGAACTAATCGGCTAGCTAGTTGGGAATTGATCTGGTGGGAATTGATCAAGTGGGAATTGATTTGGGTGGGAAAGGTTGGGTAAAAATTCTATTCAGGTTGGAATTGAATGGGTAGGAAATGATTTGAGTGAGAATTGATCGGGTTTATTTGGTAAGGAATTGTGCGCGGTGGGAATTGTTACTATCGAAATATTTTATATCACAAAAAATAAATAAATAAAAAATTGTGTAAATTAAATTACTAATTATATGAAATAATTAAGGTTTCTAACCTTTACAATCGTTTTGTACTATTTATTTTAATTTTTATATCATAGGAAACCTATATACACTTTTCTTTTAGTTGTTAGCAAAACTATAAAGTGTGGATTGTGGATTGTGGTACACTTAATTTATTGGTACTACTCATCATAACTAAATCCTACCTTATTTAAATGTAATCTAGTAAAAATCAAATTGTATTTAAGACTACTTTATATAATTAAAACAAGACGGTTTGGGTGATGTATCTATTATACAAAAGAAAGACAAAGAAGTACAACCACTTTGGTTCAAAAATACTAATTAGTTTTTAAACTTTTTTAAATCACTTCTTAAAAGTGCAACTTAATAATAAACCAAGTTTTAATGCAGTAAATTATAAAACACTTAAAGAACTGACAACTGTTTAAATCTATTTCAAAAAAACTAAAAATTACTACTAAAAATTAATTACAAACTTTTAATAAGCTATAAACTATTAAACATGTAAATCTAGCTAAAATATTTAAGCAATTAAACACCAGTTTAAATATTAAGTTAATATCTAAAAAATACTTACAATAAACGAACACAAGTAAATTAAGAATTCTTTAAGGAAGTCTATCACATAGGGCTGCCACTTTACCTGGAAAAACCTGGAATTCACAATTAAGCAAAATTAACCGGTAAAAACCTGGAATTTCGATCAAAAAACCTGGAATTTTTAATAATTTTAACATCTTCAGTAGTAAGATTTTAATTTAACACAAAAAATCTATCATATAAATAAGAATTTTTGTCATTATTAAAAAATTTTTCATTAAAAAACACATTAAAAGTAACTTTGCATTATCATTTCAATGTTTTTATACTATTTAACACAGTTTCGTATCTAAAAATTAACTTAAAACTTAAAATAGACCCAAATGTGTGTACTTTTAAAAACCTGGAAGAAATTTGGAAAATCTGGAAACATTTTTGAAAATACAAGTGGCAACCCTAATCACACAGCTGCACAAAAATACACAGTAACTGCAAAACATCAAAATGTTTATTTTTTTTATTGTTTCTTATGCAATCTTGCATTATTAAAAAGCCATTCTCATTGGCTCATTAGGGTGCTTCAAGAGTTCCATATATGGTCATCTGTAAGTAACTATAGCAAGCTTTAAATATTCTCTTAATATTCAGCGTTCAACAATTAACTATGCAAGGAGTTAGCAACAATTTATTACACTTCTTATTCTTTCCCTTTTTGGAAGAGGATCTTTACTCTACCCTTTGCTTCCCTCTTGCTGGCAGAATTTAAATGTGTTGTTTTACCTAAATCTAATTGGTAAACAACAAAAAATAAATGAATAAAAACCTATGTAAAGCATATATAAGTTGAAACTAATTTCAAAACTATATTTAACTAAAATACTAATCAGAAAAAAAAAAAAAACTTTTTAAATAACTATCAATAACTTATTTTATACTATTTATCAGAATCATGGAGAAATTTATCTCAGAATAGTCAATTGTGAAAAACACTTTTAGACAAATTGGTAAAAGATTGGTGTTAACATAATAGTATTTTCATAAAAAATAAAATAAAACAATAATAAAGTATACGGTTTTTAAATTTTCAAATATTTTCAACTATTTTATATATATATAAGTTTTTAATTTTATATTTTACATATATATATAAATATGTATAGTTATCTAGTTAATTAAAATCATATTACTTTTTATAGAAAAACATAAATTTTTATCAAAATATTTAACTCAGAAAAAAAATCTTTGGCAAATAGTATTAACTGATTTTAAGATCAAAATATTTCCCCAAAAAAAAAAGAAATTGTTTAGTTATACAGAAACACTACTCAACTGTCATGCCTAACTAAACTCTATAACACTGTTATTTTACATTGGCCTTCCTAGAACTTTATTTTTTAATTCCTCAATCTTAGGTTTAATACTCTCAACACTTTGTTCAATTATTAGAGCTTCTTTTATCAATTCAACTTGTTCTAAATGTAATTTCAAAATTTCTCTTTGAGGCTCAACCTCTTCTGTTTTATTGCTAATAAATTGATAGCCAGTTGAACGAATTTTTGTTGTCTTGTTTGAAGAATAAATATGGCTGTTTTCTTTCGCAAATTTTCTAACACTAGTTTTTTTAACCTGATGGGTAAAGATGAGCCGAGTGGTGGTTGTGTTTTATCTTACAACTGTTATCTCTCTGCTGTTTGTCTCTTAATTTAGAATAGTCATTGACCAAACAAAATTTTTGTTGAGGCCTCTGCTGCCTGTTAAACCTCTGTTTGTAGCTTGGCCACCTATCTTGGGCATATTTGTAACCTTTAACTGGTTTTTTGTTAGGACGTGTTACGTTCGCGGCTTAAGGCATATTTTTATACTCATTACACCTTAAAATCTTACAACCTCACTTTGCCCAAGTGACCTTAACAACTTATTATGGTTGTTGTTTGTAATGCTAGTGTGATGAACAAATATATCTATGTCCTTATCATCACGATGAATAAACCCATATCCTTTGTGAACATTAAACCGAACCACTCGGCCTGTTACTACATATGCTATAATTTTTCTGGGAGCTTCAGGTTTAAATCTTTGTAACGTTTGAACTAACTGAAGGAGTTTTTGCGAATACCACCGAACAATGTTTAACTGTTTTTTTATAGTTTTCATGTTGAAAAATTTTTAGGTTTTGACCAATATGTTTTTGATTCTTATAAAATTTGTTTGGTAAAGATCTTGTTTTATTATATCTGAAACCAATACAGCTCATATTTCTAGCTGTTTTCTTTGTGTGCTGTTGATCTGCATCAAAAATATCTCTGCAGCGGTGTTTAAAACTATTAATATCTATACTGAGAATTAATTTTATTTTTCCCTTCAAGTGGTCAGAGCAAGGTATGTGTAAAAAATTTATTTAGAGTTTCACTGTCTCTCATTTCAGCTTCCCATCTTTTAACTTCAAGTTCTAAACTTTGGCCATTTAAAAAATTAAAATCAGATTTAGGCAAAAAAAAACTCTTCCTAGATGACTATCTCTGTTTGAAAGATAATCTATTAGACTTTGTTAGTCTCTCTTTTCATGTTCAACTGCTGTATAGTAACTTCTTATGTCCCTATGTGGCCAGACTGAAATGAAAAACTGGTACATACTTTACTTGTTGGTCAAACATTTTAAGACTGTGACATATATCATCAAAATAACTTATCTCATGTCTTGGGTTACCATCTAACTGAATAGTGTATTTAAGTTCTATAATTCTATTAATGACCATGAACCAGAAGATATATGATCTCTAGGTACGTTGAAATTGACATTGATTACAACATTTGGGTTTTTTTTATTTTGTAGTTGCTCTTTATTAATGTTATATGGCTCCCAAAAATTTTCTGGAAAATCCTGCTACGTAGGAGCTTCATAACTTGAGTTATCTAACATAGCTAACTCAAAGACTTTTAGCTATATTATTTTCATTATTGTTAAAGTGTTCTTATTACCATTAAAAGTTGATTATAAAAAAAATACTTTTTGGGTAACATTAAATCGTTTTGTATTTTAAAATTTAATCTATGTATAAAGTACTTAACAAGTTAGATTTATAAATTTAAAATAGTTATGTTTTTGTTTTTTTTTAAGTATACTTTGAAATATCTTTAAATTAAGTTGTTGTAGTTATTGTATATTTTTCATTGTCTTCTTTTTAAGCTGCTGAATTCTTGATGCCTGAGTTCAACATTGTATAATAAACAACAATTATGATAATACTAATAATTTAAATAATTTTAATAATAATAATAATAATAATAATAATGTGATAAACCAACAAAAAATAATTTATTTATACAGCTTACAAAGAATTACCTTTTTTTACTATGAATATTTAGATTATAGCAGGTTAAATAAGGTTTCAGCTCTTGTAGCAATAAAGAAGAGTAGAATTAGTTACTAAGTAGCTTAAATACTTTGTTCTCAGTGCTTTTATTTTAAATTATAATTACGTAACTCAACAACATACAATAAATATAAAAGCCTTGATTGTTTGTAAACAAAAAAAATTCAAATTGAAATAAATAAATATTTAGTGGAAAAACAATCAAACAAACCATGGCATAAAAGAAGTAAAGTGTAACTAAACTTGTGATATATATTAATTAAATTAGTTTTTCCGTAAAAATTTATTAACTACAGCTATATAAAGTTAAATATGGAGTTGTACAGAATTAATGTGTACTCATTTACTTATAAAGACTCCGATGACTCTGATGATTCAGATGATGACAAACGTTCAGATGGTATTCTTCAAATGCATCTTCCCAAACCCGTGACAATGGCTGCCTTGCAAATGAAGCTGTTCGAAATGAAAAACTTAAACAGCGCGGAACACAGTGTGGAATTTTACAGGGAAGGCTTTAAAGTTGGTGGCAAGCTGACTACTGACAATGAGATTGCAGAAGAAGGCTATTTTTATGCAATCGTGTCAGAAAAGTCTATTTGATGATGGTTTACAAGGAGTATAAAGCGGTTTTAGTTTAGTTTCACAAAAAACTTTTTCATCAAAATCTTGTTTAAGCGTCAATTAGTTAGAAAATTGTTATAGAAAAATAAATTTAGATGATGTGACAAAATTTTGTAAATATATGAAGTCATAATAGCTTAGTACGTAGAACTTTTATTAAATTAAAAAAAATCTATTTAATGCTTGCTTGTACTAATTAAAACTAAGGTAAAACTCAAAACATTTTCAATTTTTCTTCATAGCTAGCCATTAGTACCACTCTTAAAAATTAAAATTTAGTTTGTATTAGAGTAGATATTTTCGTTGTCTACGTTAATTTACACTATAATTTATAATAAAGTTATTTGTTTAAATTTAGAAATATGGTCAATGTACTGGAATAAAATAAGCTTATTTAAATAATAGTTAAGTGTTCTATTCACTACCAAGTTTCCGTGACAAAAAAAAGCGAGCGTGTGAAGTATAATAAAAACTATTACTGTAAAATATCAAACTTTTATTATTTTAAATTTTCTACTATTTTTAATTTTCTAAAATATATTGTTTATTTGTGTCAGTGTTCTAAAGTTCAAGTTAATAATTTTTCAAACCAGAAGCTACTGATCACAATTAAGTAGTTAAGAACGAACAAAAAACCATTTCACATGATTGATTGCAACTTCGCGTATGAATGCGGACTGGCATGATTTCATGTTTTTAATTATTAGTGTCAAATTGTAACATAATGTTTGATACATTTAACATTGTATACAGTGCTGTAATTTATTAACTTATGTTCATACTAATGTTATTATTCTGTAAAAGTTATTTTTTACCTGGTATAAATTAATTTTAGCTCAGTGAGTTGCTATGCACTGAAACTAGTGTAGCTTTTTTTTTCTAATTAAATAAAGCTATCGAGATTGCTAAACCTCTATAAACCAACACCTATATAAAAAAATGATATTTTTAATTCGTATTTATATCTCAACCAAAAATATTAAGTTTTTTGACTCAAATGTAACTCATAAACTGCTTACTTAATAAGAACAATCCTTTTAAAGCTAAACCATTATTGGGATTGCTTAACTTATAGGCTAGTTGTTGGTATTATATTGTCATTGCAAACAGACAGTGTGATAAGTTTAAAATAAATACTTTTTTATCCCTTAAACTTAATTACAAAAAAAACAAGGATTTCATAGTTTATTGTTAAATTCTACAACAATACTTAACGGTTTTTTATCTTAGATTATCGTATTAAAGCTTGTTGAAAAAAACTAACTTTTAATTTTTCTAGTTAAGCTTACATTTATATGTTTACATTATTACTATTTAGTTTATAACATCCTTAAACACCAGTATCAGTCTTAAGCAATTTGCTGAACCAAAATTCATTTGAACAAAATAAAAAGATAACTTTCTTAAAAAAATAATATCAATATGAACTTGTTATAGTTCGGGCAAACTATTAGTAGCATTATATGTACCAAACATTATTGAAATATAGTTAAATATTAATATTAAAGCACCTATACTACAATATGTCTTCTTCGTATTCTTGTAAAAGTGTTATAAGTGAAAAGATTATCAGGTTTGAATACTAATTTATTTGCTACAATATTGAGATTATTTAACAATATGTTTTATACTCAATACAACTAATACATACTGTTAACATTTCTTTTAACTGCTGTAATCAACTAATTTTGCTTAATTTACGCATTTTGACTACTAATTGATGAAAATTATGAAAAAGAAATAAACTATATTTATTAAAAAAAATTTAAGCTAGTTAAAGTTATAGTTGTAATAAGCATAGTTTTTGGTAAAACAAATAATATATTTTAGTTTAGTTGTAATTAAATGTGAACATTTCAATAGTTAAACAAACTGCATGACAAAATTAAACAGCTTATAATTTATGTTCGTTATCGCCTCTGAAAGTTGTGAACATGCCATATGATAAGATATGTGAAAGTTTGATGATGTGTGATAGTTTAGTTAAAATACAATATTGAAACTTATTTAAAGTTTTTGATATTCGAAAACCTAAACAATTTTAAGCCATCTTTCAAATCAAAAATTCTTAATGTTCTTTTAAACGTAACCTTTTATTTTTCATGTTTTGTTTCATAAGTACTAAGCTTAATATTATAGTTTTACAAATAGTATAAAAGATAGCTGAAGTATATTTCGAACAAGTTTATTAAGTTTTGTTTTATAGAAACGTGGTACTCACAAACCTCGGACAAATAAGTTCTTATCAAAAATTATATTAAGTTCTTAGTTAAAAAAAAAATAAGTTTCATAAGTTGGTGTGCTATTTATGTATAAAAGATTTTATTAAGTTAACAAATGATAATATAATAACCAAATTAATTGTTAAGATAGTTTATTAATTGAAGTGAGAAAATTTTCAACAATGAACTTTTGAAACCGTTTCAAAACTTAAAATTTAAATTTTGCAGAAGTGTTGTGGAGAAATAACATGTTTTCTTCCAAAAGACTCCTATTTTCTGTTTTTAGCTTTATGTTTTCATTTTACAGCTTTAAAACTTCAGCATTACCACTACATTTTTATTTCCCAATGCTAACACCACCACATAAACAGTTAAAGCAATCATCATCGCACCAATCAAAAACAACAAACTGGTGCTTTGATGCGCCGACACAATCTTATCATTCTTTTATCAAACTTTTAGCGTTAAATGTTGTAAATTTTTGCTTTTACACAGATGAATCTTTTCTTTGTAAAACGCTTACATTGTTTCTGAAAACGGAGCAAACATAGGCATTTTTACGTCTTTGGTTTTGCTGCCCACCCGCTTGTCCAACTTGCCGTGTTCAGTTTCCATCCACGTTGTTTGTGAACAAGCGGGTTGTTTTTCGCACACGTTTACATCGAGCCCTGTGTGGTAACTGAACAAACCGCCGTAGTGAAGTTTGCACTCTGGGTTGAACATGTCCACCATGCTCTTTAATATTTTGAAGTCGTCAGCATTGGTTATATTGGTTATAGGAGCTCATTATTTCCTATCGTTTTGCGCATTCCATCTCAGCATCGCACTTTGTCACCTTCTGCTATGGAAAACCTCAGTTTGAGTCGTAATGCTGGTTGCGCATCAAGACTAATGTTTTTAAAATAAAACTCTGAAAGTTTTAGCTTACTGCAAAAAAAAACCTAAGTTTAAAGTTGAAAATTTATTTATTGATAGCTAATAAATTTTGATGTTAATAAATATTAAAAACGTAAAATTCTTAAGTAAATATGTATATATTTTTTATAGAACAACAAACAAAAGCGTTCAAAATGTTTGGTTCTAAGACCTAGTGACCACGAAAAAACCTTTCAGTTATCATATATTAGTTAGCAAATAATTTATGAAGGTAAAATTTCAGCACTTATGGTTTATCTTTACTTTATTTAACAATTGTATGGGTTTTCATTAAACTTATGTATTAAAATATTGAAACTGCTTTGAGTGAGTAAAGACGCTTGTTGAAATTAACGCAATAGGAGTTCAAGAACTTTTAAAATAAAAATACTTAGCAAGTTTCACTATAGTATTACTTAAGTTTTTAACGTGAGCTTCTATTAAACCTAGTATAAGTTTAGAAACATTTCAACCTTCTTAATGTTATAAACTGCTTATAATTTTTAAACCTTAAGGGTTTATCTTTTTAAACTCAAACATTTCCTTCTAAAACCGAACTTTAAATTTTAGTTATAGAAACTCGATTTTTTTTTAATTTCTATTTTACTTCCGTTTTTAAATAAACCATTAAACTTTTAAAGTAATCAAATTTATTAAATCAAAATAATTTTGCTTATTGGCCGTTCGTTTTATGAGAGGTAAGAATGGTAAGTAAACTTTGAAATTTTATTGTAATTCTTTATTTATTTGAATGATTGATGTACTTGTTTAATTTTTGTTTTGTTCGTATCAAGTGCTTTTTTTTAAAGAGTACGGCCTTTTCAAAATACACCAATTGCAAACTTGACAAGACCCAATTTAAAACCTTCTTTAAGAAGGTGTTAGAACAAAAATGTTAATATAAATAAAGAAGAGTATTTTTTATAAAACCTTTTTACGGTTAATCTAGTTGAATAATAAAGCTTATAAAGAAAAATGTTTAGATTCTCAATTTTTAGTTTTCTATTTTTACGGTAATTATTTTTCCTACAACTTAAAAAACCTAAATATCATCACTGTTTAGTACATTTTCTACAAATTTTTGTTTGCTTATAACACTTATAAACAAACATATAATAAGCTCATAAGCCTTCAAAGAAAAATTATTGATGTTGTTGATTAACATCTATTATGAACAAATTATAATATTTTAAAAACTCTTATTTTAAAATCATGTTAGACTTTCAAAAGTAAACAAACACTTATTTTATTAAGATCCGATTGTACAAGAACTGTGCTATTTATTCCTTATCTATTAGTGTGTATAAAAAAAAAATCATTAAAATTTCATAAAACGTAAAAGTTTTGAAAATACTTATTTTGTATTTCAGAACTAACTAATTCGTAAGGACGAAAAGGTAATTAAAAGCCTAGAAGATTATCAAAAGTGCCCTAATGTTTTACTTTAAAAAAATACTTCTAAGGCAGTTAACTTCCTCTTTTAATTATTTTTTATTAACTTTCAAATGACTTTCTTGTATAAGAAAGTTTTGAGTGTTCTATTGTTTAAAAACTTCAGATTTAACACAAATAAACTAGTAGTAAGTAACACAGTATAATTTTAGTACATTTTGACTACCTCTTAGTGAAGTGTTTCTTTTTAAAGAGATTGGAAAAAGTAGTTTCTGTTCTTAATTGTTATGATTTTGTGTTAAACAGTCTAACTATTTGTTTGTTATTTTTTTTAAATCATATAAAAAACTTGATTTTTATAACTAAGAATTTTATCATTAACTTAGTAAATTTATTAAAGGAAACTTTAATTTTGTTAGAAAAATGTTATTGAGCAGTTTTTAAAAGCCACTTTATACATGGATGTAAATTGTTTACTTCAATAGCAGCTTTTGTTTTTGTTAAAAGTACAAATTAAAATTTTTTTAATATTTGTAACATTTTAATTATAATTTTATTTACTTTATTATTGATTATTAATTTATATTTATTAGTATTTGCTTTACTTGGCTAGCACAAAAGCGCGCTCTGCGCGCGGTGTGAGATACTTTTAGCTACTTATTACAAACAATTTTCTTATTTATGTAGTTCTTTTTGTTTTATATTTAAGTGAATAGATATATTAGCTTTTTTCTTATTTTTACATTATTTGTTTCAAACTAATTTGTTCTAATCCTTAGTTTAAACATAAGTTTTCTAAAATTTTGAGAGTTTTCAATAGTATTTAAAAAATTATCATAAATTTGAAAACTTTCTAATTAATATTATTTAATACTTATTATATTATTTATCTGCCTTATTCGGTCAGCACAAAAGCGCGCTTTGCGCGCGGTGTGCGATGCTCTTGGCTTTTTAATAAAAAACTTATTCTGAACTAATGTACATGAAAAACAATGCTTTAAAAACAAAAGTTTGATAATTGAATAAGATCTTTTTACCAAAGGATTTCAATTGATCTTAACCTAAAATTTAAATTGTTATTAAACATTATAAAACAAAAGATAAGGAATTAAAGACACTATTTTTTACAAAGTGTAAGGTTAGATATCAAGAGTCTACCAGGATGTTAGCAGTTTATACACATTGAAACATCATAAACTAAAACTTTAATATTTTCGGTGTAAAGTTTTAAATTATAATGTACCTCAAATGAAAAATAAATATTCATACTTTATCAGTTAAAACTTACTTCTCATTAACTTACTAGTTATGACGTGATGTTGCGTCAAATTTAGAGTTCCTAACAAGCAACCTAATAAGTCTTAAAACCAAATAAACTTTAAAGGTTTTTTAATTTTATCTTTTGTTATTATGAACTAAGCGTACAATTATGAACAAAGCGTACGCGGATACCTTTTAACGTCTTGTCCAGGACAAACTTGGATTAAATCTTTATCCAGAGGTCAGAATCTGTTTCAGTTCTTTTAGTATACTTTTCTATCATTTGAACTTTCCCATTAGGTAGTACTGTTGATGTTTGAAATTCGTACAAAAGTGTAAAATCTTTTGTAATGGGTCTGTAGCTGTTTCGAAGTATAATTTTTTTGATAGCCGTCATACTTTTGTATTTTTTTACTCAAAAAGTTTTTTTCATTTATGATAATAATTAAGTTTCACAAAAAAAAAAATAGTAAATTAGCTAGATTATTTGACGAAGCTTTTAAAACTGACAAACTGTTTACTAATTTTCCGTGTTTATACACAAATGTCCTTAAACCAAACTTTTTGAGCGCTTTTTTTTATCGTTCAATAAACAATATATAAACATTAGTAAATCGAAATCTTTCTAACAAAGTTTAAAACAAATCAGAAAAAGCAAAACAAAAAAAAGAAAAGAAAGAGTTTACTTGGTAGACTTGGTTTTTCACAAATTTACTATAAACTATTTTAGGGTTTCATAGTTGTACTTTTTGGTTTGATTTCTGAAAACTTAGAAAATTGTTATGCTTTCGAAATAAATGCTTGGCTAGCTTAAGTTTGTTAAATTGTAGTTTTAAGCTAGAAAAAATGATTAACTTATCCTTTATATTAAAGTATTAAAGAGTTAACAATTGTGATTAAAAATGTAAAGTTAGCAAAAGGCCTAAGATGGGGTAGAGTTATAAAAATTTGTTTTGGTTTTAACTAAATAATTTATAAAGAGCTACACTCGGACTAATTCTTTGTTTGATTTTAAATTAGTTTTCATTTAAAGCAAAAATTTATGTTGCAAGCTTTAAACTATAAAAGGTTGTGTCAAAAGTATGAAGACTTTGTAAAGCTAATTAATGCTTATTTCTAAAGATTTTAGCTTTTAAAGTCTGGATGTTTTCAATGTTTATATTTTTTGGGTTTAGTATTCTTATTTCTCGAGTAAGTTTTTGTCACAAGTTTAGTTTTTAAAAGTTTAAAAAGTATTGTGTTGTCAAGGCAAAATGAAACTATGTGCTTAAAATTTTTAAATAAAGTATATCATTCTTTTGTTACTTAATAGTATTTTAGTAACATAAAAATTATATTAAAAGTAACTTGTATCCATTTTTCAATTCAAAAATATACTTAAAATTTAAACAAGTGAAAATTTCAAACACATATCATTGTAGACGTTTTAGAAGGCAAGAAATGCACAATGTAAGCCTACACGCTAAATTCATTTCATTGTTTCAAACACGCTAAATCCCACGCAAGTATCTTATTTTTTCTTCAATTCGAAAAAATCTACACGTTACACGTTTAAACTTTTTTCTATATAATATCTAGTCAAACAAGATTAGTTTTATTAGAGAACAACTTTTGATGCTTAGTGTTTTAGAAAGAAGTTTAGTTTAAAGCTTTGTTGTAGCTTGGATATATAAAAACAAATATTTAGTTTTTCAAAGAACTCCGTTACAAAACAATTTTTAGAGATCTAAAGTTACTAATTTCTTATTCAAATAGAATACTTAAACCTAGGTTGAATACTCTAGTTGCTGCACTTAAACCCAAAAGTTTAACCTGTATCGATATTTAAAACTTCTTAATCCATTTAAAAACTATAAATTGAAAACATTTTTATACAATTATAGCTATAGTTTATAGATTTTTGAAGCAGTTTCTATTAAAAAATTCCGTTTTATTACTTTAAATTTTTTGTTTTAATATTCACCAAGTAAATATATAACTCGAATTTAGGAGCAGTTTTAAGCATTAACAGATAATTTTTTACGCATTCATAACTCGAAACTTTTTATAGACAAACACCATGAAATTTTTATTAGCAGTTTTTCTTTCGATGACGTTTATTGCTTCTTCAACTGCAGCTCTGTGCCCGGATGGGGTCTCTGAATGTCCCAGTCTCAATACTTGCTGCAAGCTTAGCACAGGCGGATACGGGTGCTGCCCCCTACCGGACGCTGTTTGCTGCTCTAACGGAGTCAACTGCTGCCCTAGCGGATATTTTTGTGACATCGGGTTTTGCAACAAGTAGAAAAAAATTGTTGTGCTTTTTTAGCATTGTGTTGATAACATTTTTATTTATTCATTCAAGCAGTTTTTATTTAAAAATGTGTTTTTAGTAGACGAAAGAAACAAACAGCATTTATTATTTTCGTTTGTTTTATTTACTTGCAAAATAAAATTTATTTCAACTTGAAAAGTTTCTACTATTTAATTATTTTCTAAAGTTATACTAAAGCTTTCTAGGAAATAAAGACGAAATATTTCTAAGTTGATTAAAAATTTTTAACTTTTACTATTTGCTTACTTCTTTTTAAAAAGTAGAATTTTACTTTCAATAAAGTCAAAGTTAAGATAAAGTATATAAACTGGGCTAAATAAATTTGATAATTTAAATTTAAGAGTATACATAATTAGTTTATTTGATATACTTGTAATTATTGAAAATAAACTATTCTGTGAAAAAAATTAATAAATATTTTTATACTTGGAATAAGCTATAGAGACAATGTAATTGAAGTCTCATTCAAGTAAAAAGAACCAATTACTAATAACTGCAGTAATCTTTCGCACTTTTCATGAAAAAAAAACTACGCTCAACATTTCTTTATAGTGCTAGTTTTTTGTCATGTGGCAGATTAACTTAGTAAAAAAGTTTTTGCTAGTGATCTATCAGATCGAGGATGCTAATTTAAAATAACTTCTAGATGTTATGGATCCGGTAGATCACTGAATTTACTTTACTAGTTTCAACTCCTTCCGGTTATATTACTTGTAATATTCTAGAGCAGTGGTCTTCACTGGGTGCTTGAAAAAAAAAGTGTACCTTCAAATTTGCACGAAGAAACTTTTGCAAGAGGGGTAAAATTGCGCGAAGATACTTTTTTTGCATAGATATTAAAAAAAAATTATTAACTTAATTTTTTACATTTAGTTATTTTTACTATCACTGTTACCCCTAGCCCTCGGTCGATAATTTTTTCATTTTTACTATCACTGTTACCCCTAACCCTCAGTCAGTATTTCTACAATCACTGTTACCCCTAACCCTTTGTCAGTAACTTTTTTTTTAT
Source organism: Thalia democratica (assembly GCF_965202585.1). Lineage (NCBI taxonomy): Eukaryota > Metazoa > Chordata > Thaliacea > Salpida > Salpidae > Thalia > Thalia democratica. The sequence continues at coordinate 9,308,393 of NC_139173.1, read as the reverse complement.
AAAACTATCTTTTATATTTTTCGGTTTAATTTTACTCTCCTTTAAAATCGTATTCGTGGAAGAATAAAACTTACATTTGATATTACGAAGTGTATGATGAAAATCTAAAATAATCTATAATATTTAATATTATGAATAATATTTAATAATATTTATCAAGTTTCACTATAGTATTACTTAAGTTTTTAACGTGAGCTTTTATTAAAACCTAGTTTAAGTTGAAAAACATTTCAACCTTCTTAATGTTATAAACTGCTTATAATTTTTAAACCTTAAGGGTTTATCTTTTTAAACTCAAACATTTCCTTCTAAAACTGTACTTTAAATTTCAGTTATAAAAACTAGATTTTTTTTAAATTTCGATTTTACTTCTGTTTTTAAATAAACCATTAAACTTTTAAAGTAATCAAATTTATTAAAACAAAATAATTTTGCTTATTGGCTTTTTTTTTTCTGAGAGGTAAGAATGGTAAGTAAACTTCGAAATTTTATTGTAAATCTTATTTATTTGAATGATTGATTTACTTGTTTAATTTTTGTTTTGTTCGTATAAAGTGCTTTTTTTTTAAAGAGTACGGCCTTTTCAAAATACACCAATTGCAAACTTGACAAGACTCAATTTAAAACCTTCTTTAAGAAGGTGGTAGAACGAAAATGTTAATATAAATAAAGAAGAGTATTTTTTATAAAACCTTTTTACGGTTAATCTAGTTGAATAATAAAGCTTATAAAGAAAAAAGTTTAGATTCTCAATTTTTAGTTTTCTATTTTTACGGTAATTATTTTTCCTACAACTTAAAAAACCTAAATATCATCACTGTTTAGTACATTTTCTACAAAGTTTTGTTTGTTTATAACACTTATAAACAAACATATAATAAGCTCATAAGCCTTCAAAAAAAAAATTATTGATGTTGTTGATTAACATCTATTATGAACAGATTATAATATTTTAAAAAGTTCTTATTTTAAAATGATGTTTGACTTTGAAAAGTAAACAAACACTTATTTTATTAAGATCCGATTGTACAAGAACTGTGCTATTTATTCCTTATTTATTAGTGCGTATAAAAAAAATATCATTATAAGTTCATAAAACGTAAAAGTTTTGAAAATACTTATTTTGTATTGCAGAACTAACTAATTCGTAAGGACAAAAAGGTAATTAAAAGCCTAGAAGATTATCAAAAGTGCCCTAATGTTTTACTTTAAAAAAATACTTCAAAGGCAGTTAACTTCCTCTTTTAATTATTTTTTATTAACTTTCAAATGACTTTCTTGTGTAAGAAAGTTTTGAGTGTTCTATTGTTTAAAAACTTCAGATTTAACACAAATAAACTAGTAGTAAGTAACACAGTATAATTTTAGTACATTTTGACTACCTCTTAGTGAAGTGTTTCTTTTTAAAGAAATTGGAAAAAGAGGTTTCTGTTCTTAATTGTTACGATTTTGTGTTAAACAGTCTAACTAATTGTTTGTTAATTTTTTAAATCATATAAAAAACTTGATTTTTATAACTAAGACTTTTATCATTAACTTAGTAAATTTATTAAAGAAAAATTTAATGTTGTTAGAAAAATATTATTGAGCAGTTTTTTAATGCCACTTTATACATGGATGTAAATTGTTTACTTTAATAACAGCTTTTGTTTTTGTTTTGACTTTTAGTTAGTTATTTAAAACTAAGTTTGTTTTCTAAATTGTATATTGTTTATTAGTAAATGGTTTGATAAAGGGTAATTTTTCTATTTTAATATAGACTTTTCAACTTATAAGTTTTGATGATCATGTTACTTTTAGCAAAATTAAACTTCTTGAATTTTAGCTATTCAGCCATGTTATATAAAAAGTAATTAGAATAAAATATAAGCCTACAGAAAAAATTTCTTTAATATTTTAAAATATATTCTTATGTTATACATTGATTAATTTAAAACGTATTTAAAAAAGCTGTAGTAGTTAAACTGAGCTGTGTTTTCTAAATAAATAAGTAGCTCAGAACTTGTTTTACATTAACCTATTGTCCTTAATTCTTTAGGAACTGCTGCATATTTGTATACATGAAGCTTAAAAACCCGAACTTACATACCAAAGCAACAAACAGGAAGTTTGTATTTGCTCAACAGTTAATCAAGCAGCTTGCAGCAAAAACAAGCCGTACATTAATTTCTGACTCACATCTACCACGATTGTGCGTGACAGCGATATCATTAAATCAAGTTGAGGAAAACAGCCAGCCATGTTCAGCGTAAATAGAATGTGTGTTGTTCCCATTTACCAGCTTAGAAATTCCGTAAAGGAAAATAGAAATGTTGAACTTTATAAAGAAGCCTGCTTTATGAACTTTTCATGTGTTTGTTCTTTGTAAGGATTTACTTTGCAGATAAAAATGATTATAACTTGTATATTTGCAAAATGGCTTGCTTATAAATACTTTTTGTTTTTTGAGCTTTTAAAAAGATATGTCTTTTAAAACTAATTATTAAAAACGATAAATAAGCAATTGTAAGACAATAAAGTCTTTACTAAACTTTAAACAGCTCATTAATGTAAGAAGTTGTTGATAAGATGAAAGTTAGAATTAATTTATTGAAAACAATTAATAGTTGTTGCCTAATTAGTCTTGATGCTGGTTGCGCATCAAGACTAATGTTTTTAAAATAACACTCGAAAGTTTTAGCTTGCTGTAAAAAAAAAACCTAAGTTTTAAAGTTGAAAATTTATTTATTGATAGCTAATGAATTTTGATGTTAATAAAAATTAAAAACGTAAAAATCTTTAGTAAATATGTATATATTTTTTATAGAACAACAAACAAAAGCGTTCAAAATGTTTGGTTCTAAGACCTAGTGCACGAAAAGACCTTTCAGTTATCATATATTAGTTAGCAAATAATTTATGAAGGTAAAAGTTTCAGAACTTATGGTTTATCTTTACTTTATTTTATAATTGATATAGTTCAATTGCATGGGTTTTCATTAAACTCATGTTTTAAAATATTGAAACTGTTTTGAGTGAGTAAAGACGCTTGTTGTAATTAACGCCATAGGAGTTCAAGTACTTTTGAAATAAAAATACTTAGCTAGTTTCACTATAGTATTACTTAAGTTTTTAACGAGAGCTTTTATTAAAACCTAGCTTAAGTTGAAAAATATTTCAACCTTCTTAATGTTATAAACTTCTTATAATTTTTAAACCTTAAGGGTTTATCTTTTTAAACTCAAACGTTTCTTTATAAAACTGAACTTTAAATTTGAGTTATAGAAACCAATTTTTTTCAAATTTTTATTTTACTTCCGTTTTTAAATAAACCATTAAACTTTTAAAGTAATCAAATTTATTAGAACAAAATAATTTCGCTTATTGGCCGTTCGTTTTCTGAGAGGTAAGAATGGTAAGTAAACTTCGAAATTTTATTGTAATTCTTTATTTATTTGAATGATTGATGTACTTGTTTAATTTTTGTTTTGTTCGTATCAAGTGCTTTTTTTTCAAAGAGTACGGCCTTTTCAAAATACACCAATTGCAAACTTGACAAGACCCAATTTAAAACCTTCTTTAAGAAGGTGTTAGAACAAAAATGTTAATATAAAAAAAGAAAAGTATTTTTTATAAAACCTTTTTACGGTTAATCTAGTTGAATAATAAAGCTTATAAAGAAAAATGTTTAGATTCTCAATTTTTAGTTTTCTATTTTTACGGTAATTATTTTTCCTACAACTTAAAAAACCTAAATATCATCACTGTTTAGTACATTTTCTACAAAGTTTTGTTTGTTCATAACACTTATAAACAAACATATAATAAGCTCATATGCCTTCAAAAAAAATACTGATGTTGTTGATTAACATCTATTATGAACAAGTTATAATATTTCAAAAGTTCTTATTTTAAAATGATGTTTGACTTTTAAAAGTAAACAAACACTTATTTTATTAAGATCCGATTGTACAAGAACTTTGCTATTTATTCCTTATTTATTAGTGTGTATAAAAAAAATATCGCTTTTTTTTATCGTTCAATAAACAATATATAAACATTAGTAAATCGAAATCTTTCTAACAAAGTTTAAAACAAATCAGAAAAATCAAAACAAAAAAAAGAAAAGAAAAAGTTTACTTGGTAGACTTGGTTTTTCACAAATTTACTATAAACTATTTTAGGGTTTCATAGTTGTACTTTTTGGTTTGATTTCTGAAAACTTAGAAAATTGTTATGCTTTCGAAATAAATGCTTGGCTAGCTTAAGTTTGTTAAATTGTAGTTTTAAGCTAGAAAAAATGTTTATTTTTCACATACGGTTTTGACTTTTATTTAAGTTTCTTTGCTAACAATTTTAAGCAAAATTGCTAAACTTCTTCTTCAGTACAAACTAACGCATAAGATTAACTTATCCTTTATATTAAAGTATTAAAGAGTTAACAATTGTGATTAAAAATGTAAAGTTAGCAAAAGGCCTAAGATGGGGTAGAGTTATAAAAATTTGTTTTGGTTTCAACTAAATAATTTATAAAGAGCTACACTCGGACTAATTCTTTGTTTGATTTTAAATTAGTTTTCATTTAAAGCAAAAATTTATGTTGCAAGCTTTAAACTATAAAAGGTTGTGTCAAAAGTATGAAGACTTTGTAAAGCTAATTAATGCTTATTTCTAAAGATTTTAGCTTTTAAAGTCTGGATGTTTTCAATGTTTATATTTTTTGGGTTTAGTAACCTTATTTCTCGAGTAAGTTTTTGTCACAAGTTTAGTTTTTAAAAGTTTAAAAAGTATTGTGTTGTGCATACATATCAAGGCAAAATGAAACTATGTGCTTAAAATTTTTAAATAAAGTATATCATTCTTTTGTTAATTAATAGTATTTTAGTAACATAAAAATTATATTAAAAGTAACTTGTATCCATTTTTCAATTCAAAAATATACTTAAAATTTAAACAAGTGAAAATTTCAAACACATATCATTGTAGACGTTTTAGAAGGCAAGAAATGCACAATGTAAGCCTACACGCTAAATTCATTTCATTGTTTCAAACACGCTAAATCCCACGCAAGTATCTTATTTTTTCTTCAATTCGAAAAAATCTACACGTTACACGTTTAAACTTTTTTCTATATAATATCTAGTCAAACAAGATTAGTTTTATTAGAAAACAACTTTTGCTGCTTAGTGTTTTAGAAAGAAGTTTAGTTTAAAGCTTTGTTGTAGCTTGGATATATAAAAACAAATATTTAGTTTTTCAAAGAACTCCGTTACAAAACAATTTTTTAGAGATCTAAAGTTATAACTAATTTCTTATTCAAATAGAATACTTAAACCTAGGTTGAAAACTCTAGTTGCTGCACTTAAACCCAAAAGTTTAACCTGTATCGATATTTAAAACTACTTAATCCATACAAAAACTATAATCTAAAACATTTATATACAATTTTAGCTATAGTTTACAGATGTTTGAAGCAGTTTATGTTAAAAAAAATATCGTTCTATTACTTTAACTTTTTTGTTTTAATATTCACTAAGTAAATATATAGCTCGAATTTAGGAGCAGTTTTTAACATCAACAGATATTTTTTTACGCATTCATAACTCGAAACTTTTTACAGACAAACACTATGAAATTTTTAATAGCAGTTTTTCTTTCGATGACGTTTATTGCCTCTTCAACTGCAGCTCTGTGCCCGGATGGGGTTTCTGAATGTCCCAGTCTCAATACTTGCTGCAAGCTTAGCACAGGCGGATACGGGTGCTGCCCCCTACCGGACGCTGTTTGCTGCTCTAACGGAGTCAATTGCTGCCCTAGCGGATATTTTTGTGACATCGGGTTTTGCAAAAAGTAGAAAAAAAATTGTTGTGCCTTTTTAGCATTGTGTTGATAACATTTTCATTTATTCATTCAAGCAGTTTTTATTTAAAAATGTGTTTTAGTAGAAGAAAGAAACAAACAGCATTTATAATTTCCGTTTGTTTTATTTACTTGCAAAATAAAATTTATTTCAACTTGAAACGTTTTTTATTATTTAATTATTTTGCGAAGGTGTACTAAAGCTTTCTAGGAAATAAAGACGAAATATTTTTAAGTTGATTAAGAATTTTTAACTTTTAATATTTGCTTACTTCTTCTTAAAAAGAAGAATTTTACTTTCAATAAAGTAAAAGTTAAGATTAAGTATATAAACTGGGCTAAATAAATTTGATAATTCAAGTTTAAGAGTATTCAAAATTAGTTTATTTGATATACTTGTAATTATTGAAAATTAACTGTTCTGTTTAAAAAATTAATAAATCTTTTTATACTTGGAATAAGCTATAGAGACAATATAATTAAAGTCTCATTCAAGTAAAATGAACCAATTACTAATAACTGCAGTAATCTTTCGCACTTTTCATGAAAAAACTAAACTAAACATTTTTTAAAATTTTTGTTTTTTGTCATGTGGCAGATTAACTTAGTAAAAAAGTTTTTGCTAGTGATCTATCAGATCAAGGATACTAATTAAAAAATAATTTCTAGATGTTATGGAACCGGTAGATCACTGAATTTACTTTACTAGTTTCAACTCCTTCCGATTATAATACTTGTATTATTCTAGAGCAGTGGTCTTTACTGGGTTCTTGAAAAATAAAGTAGCCGTCAAATTTGCACGAGCATGCAAAATTTCACGAGGGGACAAAGTTAAAAATATATTAAAACCTTTTTATTTTATACAAAAATAATAAGCATATATTAGTGTAATTAATTTTAATATAGTTAGGTTCATATCAATTTTATTTATTTATTTTAGTTTATGTAATTTTTTTAATTGAAACTGGATTATTGTGTTTAAAAACTTTACCTATTGTTTAAACATATTGTAAAAAAGCATACTATGAAAACTTTCTAGAAAATTATTACAAAAATACATCTAAAATTTGGAAAGTAATTAATAAAATCACTAATAGACTTAATAAAGACAACAATTTTCCACATAGACTAAATGTGGATCGAAAATCTTATACAAAACCAATAGATATAGTAAACAAACATAACATTTATTTTCTAACATTGGAAAGCAAAGATCAACAAAAAAAGGTAACCCCCAAGGTTTTACTGACAATCTGAGAAATTTTAGTAATAGGTTTTTTTTTGGTTTGATGCTACAGAAACTGAAGTATTTATATTATTAAGAGTTTAGATCCAAACAAAGCCAGTGATGAGGATAGTGTATTTGTAAAGATCCTTAAGTAATAAATAAATTTAAAGCAAATGTCCTTAAACCAAACTTTTTGAACGCTTTTTTTTATCGTTCAATAAACAATATATAAACATTAGTAAATCGAAATCTTTCTAACAAAGTTTAAAACAAGTCAGAAAAAGCAAAACAAAAAAAAAAAAGAAAAAGTTTACTTGGTAGACTTGGTTTTTCACAAATTTACTATAAACTATTTTAGGGTTTCATAGTTGTACTTTTTGGTTTGATTTCTGAAAACTTAGAAAATTGTTATGCTTTCGAAATAAATGATTGGCTAGCTTAAGTTTGTTAAATTGTAGTTTTAAGCTAGAAAAAATGTTTATTTTTCACATACGGTTTTGACTTTTATTTAAGTTTCTTTGCTAACAATTTTAAGCAAAATTGCTAAACTTCTTCTTCAGTACAAACTAACGCATAAGATTAATTTATCCTTTATATTAAAGTATTAAAGAGTTAACAATTGTGATTAAAAATGTAAAGTTAGCAAAAGGCCTAAGATGGGGTAAAGTTATAAAAATTTGTTTTGGTTTTAACTAAATAATTTATAAAGAGCTACACTCGGACTAATTCTTTGTTGATTTTAAATTAGTTTTCATTTAAAGCAAAAATTTATGTTGCAAGCTTTAAACTATAAAAGGTTGTGTAAAAAGTATGAAGACTTTGTAAAGCTAATTAATGCTTATTTCTAAAGATTTTAGCTTTTAAAGTCTGGATGTTTTCAATGTTTATATTTTTTGGGTTTAGTATTCTTATTTCTCGAGTAAGTTTTTGTCACAAGTTTAGTTTTTAAAAGTTTAAAAAGTATTGTGTTGTGCATACATATCAAGGCAAAATGAAACTATGTGCTTAAAATTTTTAAATAAAGTATATCATTCTTTTGTTACTTAATAGTATTTTAGTAACATAAAAATTATATTAAAAGTAACTTGTATCCATTTTTCAATTCAAAAATATACTTAAAATTTAAACAAGTGAAAATTTCAAACACATATCATTGTAGACGTTTTAGAAGGCAAGAAATGCACAATGTAAGCCTACACACTAAATTCATTTTATTGTTTCAAACACGCTAAATCCCACGCAAGTATCTTATTTTTTCTTCAATTCGAAAAAATCTACACGTTACACGTTTAAACTTTTTTCTATATAATATCTAGTCAAACAAGATTAGTTTTATTAGAAAACAACTTTTGATGCTTAGTGTTTTAGAAAGAAGTTTAGTTTAAAGCTTTGTTGTAGCTTGGATATATAAAAACAAATATTTAGTTTTTCAAAGAACTCCGTTACAAAACAATTTTTTAGAGATCTAAAGTTATAACTAATTTCTTATTCAAATAGAATACTTAAACCTAGGTTGAAAACTCTAGTTGCTGCACTTAAACCCAAAAGTTTAACCTGTATCGATATTTAAAACTACTTAATCCATACAAAAACTATAATCTAAAACATTTATATACAATTTTAGCTATAGTTTACAGATGTTTGAAGCAGTTTATGTTAAAAAAAATATCGTTCTATTACTTTAACTTTTTTGTTTTAATATTCACTAAGTAAATATATAGCTCGAATTTAGGAGCAGTTTTAAGCATCAACAGATATTTTTTTACGCATTCATAACTCGAAACTTTTTACAGACAAACACTATGAAATTTTTAATAGCAGTTTTTCTTTCGATGACGTTTATTGCCTCTTCAACTGCAGCTCTGTGCCCGGATGGGGTTTCTGAATGTCCCAGTCTCAATACTTGCTGCAAGCTTAGCACAGGCGGATACGGGTGCTGCCCCCTACCGGACGCTGTTTGCTGCTCTAACGGAGTCAATTGCTGCCCTAGCGGATATTTTTGTGACATCGGGTTTTGCAAAAAGTAGAAAAAAAATTGTTGTGCCTTTTTAGCATTGTGTTGATAACATTTTCATTTATTCATTCAAGCAGTTTTTATTTAAAAATGTGTTTTAGTAGAAGAAAGAAACAAACAGCATTTATAATTTCCGTTTGTTTTATTTACTTGCAAAATAAAATTTATTTCAACTTGAAAAGTTTCTATTATTTAATTATTTTGCGAAGGTGTACTAAAGCTTTCTAGGAAATAAAGACGAAATATTTTTAAGTTGATTAAGAATTTTTAACTTTTAATATTTGCTTACTTCTTCTTAAAAAGAAGAATTTTACTTTCAATAAAGTAAAAGTTAAGATTAAGTATATAAACTGGGCTAAATAAATTTGATAATTCAAGTTTAAGAGTATTCAAAATTAGTTTATTTGATATACTTGTAATTATTGAAAATTAACTGTTCTGTTTAAAAAATTAATAAATCTTTTTATACTTGGAATAAGCTATAGAGACAATATAATTAAAGTCTCATTCAAGTAAAATGAACCAATTACTAATAACTGCAGTAATCTTTCGCACTTTTCATGAAAAAACTAAACTAAACATTTTTTAAAATTTTTGTTTTTTGTCATGTGGCAGATTAACTTAGTAAAAAAGTTTTTGCTAGTGATCTATCAGATCAAGGATACTAATTAAAAAATAATTTCTAGATGTTATGGAACCGGTAGATCACTGAATTTACTTTACTAGTTTCAACTCCTTCCGATTATAATACTTGTATTATTCTAGAGCAGTGGTCTTTACTGGGTTCTTGAAAAATAAAGTAGCCGTCAAATTTGCACGAGCATGCAAAATTTCACGAGGGGACAAAGTTGCACGGATTATTTTCATTAATTAAAAAAAAATCATCACTGTTACCCCTAACCCACGGTCAGCAACTTATATTTTTATTAAAATATCTTTTTTTTTCTGTTTATTTTACTCTCGTGCAAAATCGTCTTCGTGGAATTTTGTTCCCTCGTGCAATTTAGACTCGTTTCCTGAAAAAAAGGTCTTAGGCGTATTTGAGAGTTTTAAAATCTACACTAAGTATAACGGAAAAATTAGCGAAAGTTTAAAACTTACATTTGATATTACGAAGTGTATGATGAAAATCAAAAGTAGTCTTTGAACGGAATTTTAAATAAATACCGAAAAATTGACATTGGATAATACCGAAAAATTAATTATTTTATATAGCATCTAGATGCTAAGTTTTGGTATACCAATAGTCTTCGTATAGATTAAAAAAATAGTTTTTATGTTTTCAAGGTATTTAAATTTTGCAATTGTTTGTTTTACAATTTTATTGAGTAAAGTGTTATTTAAAAAAATTCATGTCTATTATCAGTCTGCCTGATCATAGCAGCAAACTGTTGCTTCATAGTAAAATATCATAAACCGTTTGTAGATTGGCAACTGTAAGTTTTTTAGTTGAGGCTGACTGACGAGTTTCTATAAAAACGAACCTCGGATCTCAGTCTATTGATTATTTTAACTTCACCTGTTCGTCCATGGCTTTTTAGACTTGCGCCGATGTTTTCTTTGATTTTAATATTAGAAGTAAATATTTTGGTTATAATTCTTTTTTAAAACTACTAAATATAAAAGCGATTCAAACAGACCTGTTGATTACCAAATAAAGTTTTAAGCTACTCTTCGCATTTTTTATCCGTATGTTCCACAAATAACTTGGCCAGCATTTGCAATTATTCAAAAACTCAGTCATTTTGAAGATCTAATTAACACTAAGCTAACTTGAATTCTAACTAAAAAAATGGGAACGGGTCTAAATTGCGCAAAGACAAAATTGCACTAGGCTACTAAATTGCACGTGGGGACTAAATTGCACGAGTACAAAATTGCACGAGTGTACAAAAATGCACGAAAATACTTTTGCACGAAGACTAGTTTGCACGCGGTCATAAAATTGCACGAAGACTATTTTGCACGGAAGCTCAACTTTGCACGAGTTACAATTTTGCACGACAGACAGTTTTGCACGGAGAGTCGATTTTGCACAAAAAAAAAACTAACTTAAAATAACTAATTAAAAAATATATTAAAACCTTTTTATTTTATACAAAAATAATAAGCATATATTAGTGTAATTAATTTTAATATAGTTAGGTTCATATCAATTTTATTTATTTATTTTAGTTTATTTAATTTTTTTTAATTGAAACTGGATTATTGTGTTTAAAAACTAATATAAATTTGAAAAGGTTTTAATAAAAATAAAACTAGAGTCGTAATTTAATAAAAATATCCCTTATTAAAGAATAAATACGTATTGATGTAAACTTAAATTAAAATTATACTAAACTTCAATATGAAATAAAACAAGATTAAAAATAATGTTTACATGGGTAGGTGTTAAAATTGCACGAGGGGACAAAATTGCACAAAGATGCTTTTGCACAGAAAAAAACGAGCATGCGAAATAGTGAGACAATAAAATAATTTTAGAAAGGAGAAAATCCGTCTGATGAAATTTTTATTGTACAGAAAGTTCTGTTACGGCTGTGTACTGTACTTCCATAAATTATGCTTAAAATTTTTTTTTTTGTTTTATATAAAAGTTTTAAACATAATTTATATATCATTATTTTCTATTTGTCTAAACTTTATCTTAGTTGCATAACTATTTGCACGCGTATACTCTAATTAGCTCTTAAGTTTCTGCTGTTCTGTTTTTCTTTATCTAACCCAGACTTGCGAAAAACCACTGTCAGAAGAAATTTTTTCTTACGTTTTTATAACAAAAAGGAGATACAAGCTTTTGACTAATATTAAACATAAATTAATATAAAAGCTACAATTAGTTAACTTCTATTTTTAACAAAAAATAAGTTGTTAATATAAATAAAACTCTTTTTGGTAATTGTATTTTATTAACCTTTAGAATCTTATTTTATAATCTAGCTTTTATTCTTATTTATACAACTTTTTTTTGATTGATTTTTGTTTATTATTTAATTTGTTCATTTTGACTTTTTAAATTATTATTAACTTTTGTTTTCGAGATTTATTTAATGTATTTATTATTTAATTTTAAAAATCTTATTTATTTTTTAATTTTTCTAAGATTTATTTATTAGTTATTTTATATTTCTGACTTTTTTATTATTTAATCTTTTTAAAATTTAGTTTTAATTTTTTACTTGAAATTTTTTTCCTACTTAGAAATATTATATATACATTTATTTATCTAGTTATTATTATTTGTTACTTAATATTTATATTATTTTTAAATGATTTTTTTGTTTTTAATAAAAATTTTTTACTTTACTTTTTTTTTGATGTTTTTTTTATTTAGTTATCAAATTTTATAATTCAATTTTTTTAAATAATATATAAATTTTTTGTGCAAAAGAGTCTTTTCGTGCAAAAATGTCTACGCGCAATTTTGACCCGTCCCTGGGAAGGAAACAAAATCCGTGCAAAACTGACCCTCCGTGCTAAATTGTCACTCGTGCAAAAATGACTCTTTATGCAAAAGTGTCTGCGTGCAAAATTGTCTGCTCGTGCAAAAGTGAACCTTCGTGCAATTTTGCGCTCTCGTGCAATTTAGACAGCTACCCAAAAAAATATATCGAGTAATTATTAACTATAATTTTTCAGACAGATATCTTGCTACAATCATTATTTTTTTGTTAAGTTTATAAATTCTTGTACGAAAATTTCTGACAAAACTCGCATTTTAAGGGTTAATAAATGGTATAACACTTGAACTGAAACAATCAAAAGCTGTAAGATACCTAAACTGTGGCATTACAAAGTCCTGAATTTACCATTTTTTCTAACTACTTTAATTAGAATAAGCTAGAAGAAATTATGATAACTACTTAAGATTAACATTACTCTGTTAGAATATTTCGTAATTGAATGTTAATTTCTATTCCTTTTGAAATTTATGTTGGACTAATACTCGATCAAGAAGACTCGAAATATAATCATAAGTAGAAATGCTGCTTTATTTTTAAACAACAAAAAATTAAAGCAGACTGTTTTATTCAGTAAAAGCTTTTTTGTTATAACTTGGGGCTGTTAACAAGTTACTATAACTGTAATATACTTCAGTTTGGAATAAATCTTTAAAATTTTTGTTATGTAAAGCTGTTTCGGAATCTTAGGAAATAGATCAAGTGATCTAAGACTTGTTGTCAAAATGATAATTAAAATTAGTTGTTTAACAAGTTTTTACTATATATAACGTTTGTATTGTAGACTTAAATTAATTCTATTGGATGTAGCTTGTTAAAAGTTTTTTTGTTTATTTTTGTGAAAAAAAGTTGAAAAAGTTACCTTAAGGTATGTAGGACACTTATGCAAAATCTTATTTTGCCTTGTGTCCAAATTTTGATAACTTAAAGAAATTAATGTTAATCACTTGATATTATATTTTTCCTTTAAAAAAAAAACAACAAATAAATATAGTAAAACTAATTCCCAAAAAAACTATTTTTCACAAACAAAATAAGTGCCAGATTTTAGCTTTTAAAGTCTGGATGTTTTCAATGTTTATATTTTTTGGGTTTAGTATTCTTATTTCTCGAGTAAGTTTTTGTCACAAGTTTAGTTTTTAAAAGTTTAAAAAGTATTGTGTTGTGCATACATATCAAGGCAAAATGAAACTATGTGCTTAAAATTTTTAAATAAAGTATATCATTCTTTTGTTACTTGATAGTATTTTAGTAACATAAAAATTATATTAAAAGTAACTTGTATCCATTTTTCAATTCAAAAATATACTTAAAATTTAAACAAGTGAAAATTTCAAACACATATCATTGTAGACGTTTTAGAAGGCAAGAAATGCACAATGTAAGCCTACACGCTAAATTCATTTCATTGTTTCAAACACGCTAAATCCCACGCAAGTATCTTATTTTTTCTTCAATTCGAAAAAATCTACACGTTACACGTTTAAACTTTTTTCTATATAATATCTAGTCAAACAAGATTAGTTTTATTAGAAAACAACTTTTGCTGCTTAGTATTTTAGAAAGAAGTTTAGTTTAAAGCTATGTTGTAGCTTGGATATATAAAAACAAATATTTTGTTTTTCAATGAACTCCGTTACAAAACATTTTTCTAGAGATCGAAAGTTATAACTAATTTCTTATTCAAATAGAATACTTAAACCTAGGTTGAGAACTCTAGTTGCTGCACTTAAACCTAAATATTGATAAAGTTTTATTGATAAATATTGATAAAAATTGATAAAGTTTAACCTGTATCGATATTTAAAACTTCTTAATCCATACAAAAACTATAAATTGAAAACATTTTTATACAATTATAGCTATAGTTTACAGATTTTTGAAGCAGTTTCTATTAAAAAATTCCGTTTTATTACTTTAAATTTTTTGTTTTAATATTCACCAAGTAAATATATAACTCGAATTTAGGAGCAGTTTTAAGCATTAACAGATAATTTTTTACGCATTCATAACTCGAAACTTTTTATAGACAAACACCATGAAATTTTTATTAGCAGTTTTTCTTTCGATGACGTTTATTGCTTCTTCAACTGCAGCTCTGTGCCCGGATGGGGTTTCTGAATGTCCCAGTCTCAATACTTGCTGCAAGCTTAGCACAGGCGGATACGGGTGCTGCCCCCTACCGGACGCTGTTTGCTGCTCTAACGGAGTCAACTGCTGCCCTAGCGGATATTTTTGTGACATCGGGTTTTGCAACAAGTAGAAAAAAATTGTTGTGCTTTTTTAGCATTGTGTTGATAACATTTTCATTTATTCATTCAAGCAGTTTTTATTTAAAAATGTGTTTTTAGTAGACGAAAGAAACAAACAGCATTTATTATTTTCGTTTGTTTTATTTACTTGCAAAATAAAATTTATTTCAACTTGAAAAGTTTCTATTATTTAATTATTTTCTAAAGTTATACTAAAGCTTTCTAGGAAATAAAGACGAAATATTTTTAAGTTGATTAAAAATTTTTAACTTTTACTATTTGCTTACTTCTTTTTAAAAAGTAGCATTTTACTTTCAATAAAGTCAAAGTTAAGATAAAGTATATAAACTGGGCTAAATAAATTTGATAATTTAAATTTAAGAGTATACATAATTAGTTTATTTGATATACTTGTAATTATTGAAAATAAACTATTCTGTTAAAAAAATTAATAAATCTTTTTATACTTGGAATAAGCTATAGAGACAATGTAATTAAAGTCTCATTCAAGTAAAAAGAACCAATTACTAATAACTGCAGTAATCTTTCGCACTTTTCATGAAAAAACTAAACTAAACATTTTTAAAAATTTTTGTTTTTTGTCATGTGGCAGATTAACTTAGTAAAAAAGTTTTTGCTAGTGATCTATCAGATCGAGGATACTAATTAAAAATAATTTCTAGATGTTATGCAACCGGTAGATCACTGAATTTACTTTACTAGTTACAACTCCTTCCGGTTATATTACTTGTAATATTCTAGAGCAGTGGTCTTCACTGGGTGCTTGAAAAAAAAAGTGTACCTTCAAAGCTGCACGAAGAAACTTTTGCATGAGGGGTAAAATTGCGCGAAGATACTTTTTTTGCATAGATATTAAAAAAAAATTATTAACTTAATTTTTTACATTTAGTTATTTTTACTATCACTGTTACCCCTAGCCCTCGGTCGATAACTTTTTCATTTTTACTATCACTGTTACCCCTAACCCTTTGTCAGTAACTTTTTTTTTATAAAACTATCTTTTTTATTTTTCGGTTTAATTTTACTCTCCTCTAAAATCGTATTCGTGGAAGAATAAAACTTACATTTGATATTACGAAGTGTATGATGAAAACCTAAAATAATCTAAAATATTCAATATTATGAATAATATTTAAAAATATTTAGCTAGTTTCACTATAGTATTACTTAAGTTTTTAACGTGAGCTTTTATTAAAACCTAGTTTAAGTTGAAAAACATTTCAACCTTCTTAATGTTATAAACTGCTTATAATTTTTAAACCTTAAGGGTTTATCTTTTTAAACTCAAACATTTCCTTCTAAAACTGTACTTTAAATTTCAGTTATAAAAACTAGTTTTATTTTAAATTTCGATTTTACTTCTGTTTTTAAATAAACCATTAAACTTTTAAAGTAATCAAATTTATTAAAACAAAATAATTTTGCTTATTGGCTTTTTTTTTCTGAGAGGTAAGAATGGTAAGTAAACTTCGAAATTTTATTGTAAATCTTATTTATTTGAATGATTGATTTACTTGTTGAGTACGGCCTTTTGAAAATACACCAATTGCAAACTTGACAAGACTCAATTTAAAACCTTCTTTAAGAAGGTGGTAGAACGAAAATGTTAATATAAATAAAGAAGAGTATTTTTTATAAAACCTTTTTACGGTTAATCTAGTTGAATAATAAAGCTTATAAAGAAAAAAGTTTAGATTCTCAATTTTTAGTTTTCTATTTTTACGGTAATTATTTTTCCTACAACTTAAAAAACCTAAATATCATCACTGTTTAGTACATTTTCTACAAAGTTTTGTTTGTTTATAACACTTATAAACAAACATATAATAAGCTCATAAGCCTTCAAAAAAAAAATTATTGATGTTGTTGATTAACATCTATTATGAACAGATTATAATATTTTAAAAAGTTCTTATTTTAAAATGATGTTTGACTTTGAAAAGTAAACAAACACTTATTTTATTAAGATCCGATTGTACAAGAACTGTGCTATTTATTCCTTATTTATTAGTGTGTATAAAAAAAATATCATTATAAGTTCATAAAACGTAAAAGTTTTGAAAATACTTATTTTGTATTGCAGAACTAACTAATTCGTAAGGACAAAAAGGTAATTAAAAGCCTAGAAGATTATCAAAAGTGCCCTAATGTTTTACTTTAAAAAATACTTCAAAGGCAGTTAACTTCCTCTTTTAATTATTTTTTATTAACTTTCAAATGACTTTCTTGTATAAGAAAGTTTTGAGTGTTCTATTGTTTAAAAACTTCAGATTTAACACAAATAAACTAGTAGTAAGTAACACAGTATAATTTTAGTACATTTTGACTACCTCTTAGTGAAGTGTTTCTTTTTAGAGAGATTGGAAAAAGTAGTTTCTGTTCTTAATTGTTACGATTTTGTGTTAAACAGTCTAACTAATTGTTTGTTAATTTTTTAAATCATATAAAAAACTTGATTTTTATAACTAAGACTTTTATCATTAACTTAGTAAATTTATTAAAGAA
The DNA here is from genome assembly GCF_965202585.1 of Thalia democratica. NCBI lineage: Eukaryota > Metazoa > Chordata > Thaliacea > Salpida > Salpidae > Thalia > Thalia democratica. Next base: position 9,291,074 of record NC_139173.1, on the reverse strand, counting down.
ACATTTAATGTTGTTAGAAAAATATTATTGAGCAGTTTTTTAACGCCACTTTATACATGGATGTAAATTGTTTACTTTAATAACAGCTTTTGTTTTTGTTTTGACTTTTAGTTAGTTATTTAAAACTAAGTTTGTTCTCTAAATTGTATATTGTTTATTAGTAAATGGTTTGATAAAGGGTAATTTTTCTATTTTAATATAGACTTTTCAACTTATAAGTTTTGATGATCATGTTACTTTTAGCAAAATTAAACTTCTTGAATTTTAGCTATTCAGCCATGTTATATAAAAAGTAATTAGAATAAAATATAAGCCTACAGAAAAAATTTCTTTAATATTTTAAAATATATTCTTATGTTATACATTGATTAATTTAAAACGTATTTAAAAAAGCTGTAGTAGTTTAACTGAGCTGTGTTTTCTAAATAAATAAGTAGCTCAGAACTTGTTTTACATTAACCTATTGTCCTTAATTCTTTAGGAACTGCTGCATATTTGTATACATGAAGCTTAAAAACCCGAACTTACATACCAAAGCAACAAACAGGAAGTTTGTATTTGCTCAACAGTTAATCAAGCAGCTTGCAGCAAAAACAAGCCGTACATTAATTTCTGACTCACATCTACCACGATTGTGCGTGACAGCGATATCATTAAATCAAGTTGAGGAAAACAGCCAGCGATGTTCAGCGTAAATAGAATGTGTGTTGTTCCCATTTACCAGCTTAGAAATTCCGTAAAGGAAAATAGAAATGTTGAACTTTATAAAGAAGCCTGCTTTATGAACTTTTCATGTGTTTGTTCTTTGTAAGGTTTTACTTTGCAGATAAAAATTATTATAACTTGTATATTTGCAAAATGGCTTGCTTATAAATACTTTTTGTTTTTTGAGCTTTTAAAAAGATATGTCTTTTAAAACTAATTATTAAAAACGATAAATAAGCAATTGTAAGACAATAAAGTCTTTACTAAACTTTAAACAGCTCATTAATGTAAGAAGTTGTTGATAAGATGAAAGTTAGAATTAATTTATTGAAAACAATTAATAGTTGTTGCCTAATTAGTCTTGATGCTGGTTGCGCATCAAGACTAATGTTTTTAAAATAACACTCGAAAGTTTTAGCTTGCTGTAAAAAAAAAACCTAAGTTTAAAGTTGAAAATTTATTTATTGATAGCTAATGAATTTTGATGTTAATAAAAATTAAAAACGTAAAAATCTTTAGTAAATATGTATATATTTTTTATAGAACAACAAACAAAAGCGTTCAAAATGTTTGGTTCTAAGACCTAGTGCACGAAAAGACCTTTCAGTTATCATATATTAGTTAGCAAATAATTTATGAAGGTAAAAGTTTCAGAACTTATGGTTTATCTTTACTTTATTTTATAATTGATATAGTTCAATTGCATGGGTTTTCATTAAACTCATGTTTTAAAATATTGAAACTGTTTTGAGTGAGTAAAGACGCTTGTTGTAATTAACGCCATAGGAGTTCAAGTACTTTTAAAATAAAAATATTTAGCTAGTTTCACTATAGTATTACTTAAGTTTTTAACGAGAGCTTTTATTAAAACCTAGCTTAAGTTGAAAAATATTTCAACCTTCTTAATGTTATAAACTTCTTATAATTTTTAAACCTTAAGGGTTTATCTTTTTAAACTCAAACGTTTCTTTATAAAACTGAACTTTAAATTTGAGTTATAGAAACCAATTTTTTTCAATTTTTTATTTTACTTCCGTTTTTAGATAAACCATTAAACTTTTAAAGTAATCAAATTTATTAGAACAAAATAATTTCGCTTATTGGCCGTTCGTTTTCTGAGAGGTAAGAATGGTAAGTAAACTTCGAAATTTTATTGTAATTCTTTATTTATTTGAATGATTGATGTACTTGTTTAATTTTTGTTTTGTTCGTATCAAGTGCTTTTTTTTAAAGAGTACGGCCTTTTCAAAATACACCAATTGCAAACTTGACAAGACCCAATTTAAAACCTTCTTTAAGAAGGTGTTAGAACAAAAATGTTAATATAAATAAAGAAGAGTATTTTTTATAAAACCTTTTTACGGTTAATCTAGTTGAATAATAAAGTTTATAAAGAAAAAAGTTTAGATTCTCAATTTTTAGTTTTCTATTTATACGGTAATTATTTTTCCTACAACTTAAAAAACCTAAATATCATCACTGTTTAGTACATTTTCTACAAAGTTTTGTTTGTTCATAACACTTATAAACAAACATATAATAAGCTCATATGCCTTCAAAAAAAATATTGATGTTGTTGATTAACATCTATTATGAACAAGTTATAATATTTCAAAAGTTCTTATTTTAAAATGATGTTTGACTTTTAAAAGTAAACAAACACTTATTTTATTAAGATCCGATTGTACAAGAACTTTGCTATTTATTCCTTATTTATTAGTGTGTATAAAAAAAATATCATTATAAGTTCATAAAACGTAAAAGTTTTGAATATACTTCTTTGTATTGCAGAACTAACTAATTCGTAAGGACGAAAAGGTAATTAAAAGCCTAGAAGATTATCAAAAGTGCCCTAATGTTTTACTTAAAAAAAATACTTCTAAGGCAGTTAACTTCCTCTTTTAATTATTTTTTATTAACTTTTAAATGACTTTCTTGTGTAAGAAAGTTTTGAGTGTTCTATTGTTTAAAAACTTCAGATTTAACACAAATAAACTAGTAGTAAGTAACACAGTATAATTTTAGTACATTTTGACTACCTCTTAGTGAAGTGTTTCTTTTTAAAGAAATTGGAAAAAGAGGTTTCTGTTCTTAATTGTTATGAGTTTGTGTTAAACAGTCTAACTATTTGTTTGTTAATTTTTTAAATCATATAAAAAACATGATTTTTATAACTAAGACTTTTATCATTAACTTAGTAAATTTATTAAAGAAAACTTTAATGTTGTTAGAAAAATATTATTGAGCAGTTTTTTAACGCCACTTTATACATAAATGTAAATTGTTTACTTTAATAACAGCTTTTGTTTTTGTTTTGAACTTTTAGTTAGTTATTTAAAACTAAGTTTGTTTTTTAAATTGTATATTGTTTATTAGTAAATGGTTTGATAAAGGGTAATTTTTCTATTTTTAATATAGACTTTTCAACTTAAATTACTAGTCCACTAAATATTACTTTTATACAATAAAATTTAAATTTATTAAGATTAAGTCTTCTACTGTTTGTGTAACAACTTAACAAAGAAAAATAACCTGATATACAAAATAAGTATTAAAGAAGCAAAAAGTTATTTATGATTTAGCTTTTAAGAAAAAAGTAAACAATAAGGCAAATAAAATGAGATCCTTTCGCACAATTCCCACCCAATCCAATCCAAGAATCGTTTACCGACCAAGGGTAAGGGGTAACAGTGATGATAAAAAAAATGTAAAAATAACAAAAAAAAAAACCAAAAAAAAATTAAAAAAACTACTAAAAGTGTTAAAGATAGAAAATTAATCTTATCCAAGCTGAATGTCATATGCTGCAACTAAAAGTGCAAAAAAAGTAAATTTAGTTTGCTAAGGCAAATGTAAAGTATAAGTTTTGATGATCATGTTACTTTTAGCAAAATTAAACTTCTTAAACTTTAGATATTCAGCCATGTTAAATAAAAAGTAGTTAGAATAAAATATAAGCCTACAGAAAAAAATTCTTTAATATTTTGAAATAATTTCTTATGTTATACATTGATTAATTTAAAACGTAATTAAAATAGCTGTAGTAGTTTAATTGAGCTGTGTTTACTAAATAAATAAGTAGCTTGTTTTACATTAACCTATTGTCCGTAATTCTTTAGGAACTGCTGCATATTTGTATACATGAAGCTGCTTAAAAACCTGCACTTACATACCTAAGCAACAAACAGGAAGTTTGTATTTGCTCAACAGTTGATCAAGCAGCTTGCAGCAAAAACAAGCCGTACATTAATTTCTGACTCACATCTACCACGATTGTGCGTGACAGCGATCTCATTAAATCAAGTTGAGGAAAACAGCCAGCCATATTCAGCGTAAATAGAATGTGTGTTGTTCCCATTTACCAGCTCACAAATTTTGTAAAGGAAAATAGAAATGTTGAACTTTATAAAGAAGGCGCGCCTGCTTTATGAACTTTTCATGTGTTTGTTCTTTGTAAGGTTTTACTTTGCAGATAAAAATGATTATAACTTGTATATTTGCAAAATGGTTTACTTATAAATACTTTTTGTTTTTTGAGCTTTTAAGAAGATATGTCTTTCAAAACTATTTATTAAAAACGATAAATAAGCAATCGTAAGACAATAAAATCGTTACAAAACTTTAAACAGCTCATTCATATAAGAAGTTGTTGATAAGATGAAAGTTAGATTTAATTTATTGAAAACAATAAATATTTAGTTTAACACGATATTAATATTCTAGTATTAAATATAAATCTAAACTATAAAAATTGTTTTAGAACAGGGTTACCCAAAAATTTTTTATTCATAATGCCACCCTTGAAGAAATTAAAAAAGCGATAACCTTCTCAATAAGAAATCTGACAAAAACTACCTTTAAATACACCGAATATTTTTTTCTGTATTTTATCATTAAGTCCAGAACATATACTGTAAGTTTCAAAACTATCGCCCAAGATTTTTTTTTTGGCTCTTCATCATAAACTCCAGAATATCTAGTGTATATTTTAAAGTATTACAAGTCATGCCCCTCCCCCCTTTGCTGCTTATGGCCCCCTAAATTTCTAAAATAGCCCCAAAGGGAGCCATATAGCAAACTTTAGGAAACCCTGTTTTAGAACATCACACATTTCTAACTACTGTTTATAGCAGGTTTGTGATAGAAAAATTTAATAATATATTATTAAATTTCAACTCCCTAGTAAAAAGTAGCTAACTTATTTCACGTTTTGTAACTTGCAAGCGACCCACTTTACTTCCAGCGTGATTTTACAGCTAATTGTTATTAAAAGATTTTAACATTTACTTGAGTTAAAATATACTTTATCATTTAAGTATTACTTTCATTTTATCATAGAGGTTTTTGATAACCTAACAAACTGTTGTTACTATTTTGTGATATTGTTTCACAGCTATGAAAATTGTAAAATCTTACTAAAGTAATGGCTTTAAAATTACATACTTATAGAAACTTAAAATAAGTTATTTGTATATATTTTAAATTACTGAAGTAAACTTAATTAGAATAAAAACTATTTATCGCGTGGTTTTTAACTTTTAAAATATTTATTATTTAAACAAAAAAAGATTACTAAGATTACTGTGTTAACTTATTAAAACTAAAAAAAGTTTCTTATATGCATATCTTTGCGCAAAAGGCCTTAAATGTTAATATCTTTTTGCTAAGTTTCTTGTACGGCTTTAAATTTACTAAAAAAAGTAAATAGTTAATAAAAAACACCTTAATGCATACGTTTTCTTTATGACCATGAAAACTTATTTTTTGAATACCTTGAATTAGTCTGCATAGGCCTTAAAGTTATATTTTTAAATAAATATTTTTTAAATAAATATTTTTGAATAAGTATTTTCAAATAAATGTTTTTAGATAATAAGGCTGGGTACGATAGCAAGGATGCCAGAGTGCTGTTGTTGTTATGCCATTTAATAAACTTAATAAATTTTTCATTGAAGTAGCTTGAGAAGTCAGGAATTTTCGTAGACAATCGTAAATAAAAATGACAAGTCTGGTTGGAAGCATGTTATAATTAACAAGATGGATTCTTTTTTGGTCAGTGTTCGCAGGTAGCCGAATATTTGTAAAATATCTAAATGTTATTTTACGTTTAACAACTAAACAACAGACATTTAACTTAAAAGTAGCGTTAAAACTTATCAAATCTAAATTTAAAGAGCATTTAGTCAATTTAGTTTAAAGTTTTGTTTATAATATGTATTCAATTACTTGAATTGTTGCACATAAAAACTAAGTTGCCTGTTAAAAAATGGCCAGAAAGTTGTGAAATCTTGAAATTCTGTAAAGTTTACAATAAAGTTAGTTTTTGTTTGCAAAAATTATAATCAATTTTTTATTAAGCACAAATTGAAAAAAGAAGTAAGTTTTATTACATAAAGTTTAAGTACTAATTAAAAAAAAAGATATTTTTTTCTTAATTAAAGTACTCTATATCGAAAAACAGTTATATAGCCATACACATACACAATTAACGATAATACAATTGCTTATTAAACTTTCAAAAGCTATAAACTAACTGTCATTGTCCAATAAAAACGTTTTTTGAAAACTATATTTAGTTAGAAAATACAAATTTTACATTTTTTAAATAAGAAACCTATAACTTAAAAAGAAAATAATAAGAGGATAAAAACAAAGATTTTTATAAAAATAAGAGTATTAAAAACTTTGTTGTTGACTGTTCAAAAAAAATTAAACTATAGTTTTGTTTTAAATGCTTCATTTATATGTGATTCAGACTCATTTTAACGAAAATTTTATAAATGATATTTTGAAAACTGTTTATTAATTTTTATTTTTTTGACAGTTACCAGAGTTAAAAATCCGTAACAATTGTTCGGTTTAAATAGAGTTAGTATTCGCATATAAAGTAGGGAGACGAATCAATGTAGTCTAAAATTACATTTTCGCCTCCTACATTCCAATATAATTGATTATAGTTTGATGAATCTGTATAGTTATCTAGTTAATTAAAATCATATTACTTTTTATAGAAAAACATAAATTTTTATCAAAATATTTAACTCAGAAAAAAAATCTTTGGCAAATAGTATTAACTGATTTTAAGATCAAAATATTTCCCCAAAAAAAAAAGAAATTGTTTAGTTATACAGAAACACTACTCAACTGTCATGCCTAACTAAACTCTATAACACTGTTATTTTACATTGGCCTTCCTAGAACTTTATTTTTTAATTCCTCAATCTTAGACTTAATACTCTCAACACTTTGTTCAATTATTAGACCTTCTTTTATCAATTCATCTTGTTCTAAATGTAATTTCAAAATTTCTCTTTGAGGCTCAACCTCTTCTGTTTTATTGCTAATAAATTGATAGCCAGTTGAACGAATTTTTGTTGTCTTGTTTGAAGAATAAATATGGCTGTTTTCTTTCGCAAATTTTCTAACACTAGTTTTTTTAACCTGATGGGTAAAGATGAGCCGAGTGGTGGTTGTGTTTTATCTTACAACTGTTATCTCTCTGCTGTTTGGCTCTTAATTTAGAATAGTCATTGACCAAACAAAATTGTTGTTGAGGCCTCTGCTGCCTGTTAAACCTCTGGTTGTAGCTTGGCCACCTATCTTGGGCATATTTTTAACCTTTAACGGGTTTTTTGTTAGTACGTGTTACGTTCGCGGCTTAAGGCATATTTTTATACTCATTACACCTTAAAATCTTACAACCTCACTTTGCCCAAGTGACCTTAACAACTTATTATGGTTGTTGTTTGTAATGCTAGTGTGATGAACAAATATATCTATGTCCTTATCATCACGATGAATAAACCCATATCCTTTGTGAACATTAAACCGAACCACTCGGCCTGTTACTACATATGCTATAATTTTTATGGGAGCTTCAGGTTTAAATCTTTGTAACGTTTGAACTAACTGAAGGAGTTTTTGCGAATACCACCGAACAATGTTTAACTGTTTTTTTATAGTTTTCATGTTGAAAAATATTTAGGTTTTGACCAATATGTTTTTGATTCTTATAAAATTTGTTTGGTAAAGATCTTGTTTTATTATATCTGAAACCAATACAGCTCATATTTCTAGCTGTTTTCTTTGTGTGCTGTTGATCTGCATCAAAAATATCTCTTCAGCGGTGTTTAAAACTATTATTATCTATACTGAGAATTAATTTTATTTTTCCCTTCAAGTGGTCAGAGCAAGGTATGTGTAAAAAATTTATTTAGAGTTTCACTGTCTCTCATTTCAGCTTCCCATCTTTTAACTTCAAGTTCTAAACTTTGGCCATTTAAAGAATTAAAATCAGATTTAGGCAAAAAAAAACTCTTCCTAGATGACTATCTCTGTTTGAAAGATAATCTATTAGACTTTGTTAGTCTCTCTTTTCATGTTCAACTGCTGTATAGTAACTTCTTATGTCCTTATGTGGCCAGACTGAAATGAAAAACTGGTACATACTTTACTTGTTGGTCAAACATTTTAAGACTGTGACATATATCATCAAAATAACTTATCTCATGTCTTGGGTTACCATCTAACTGAATAGTGTATTTAAGTTCTATATTTCTATTAATGACCATGAACCAGAAGATATATGATCTATAGGTACGTTGAAACTGACATTGATTACAACACCTGGGTTTTTTTTTATTTTATAGTTGCTCTTTATTAATGTTATATGGCTCCCAAAAATGTTCTGTAAAATCCTGCTACGTAGGAGCTTCATAACTTGAGTTATCTAACATAGCTAACTCAAAGACTTTTAGCTATATTATTTTCATTATTGTTAAAGTGTTCTTATTACCATTAAAAGTTGATTATAAAAAAAATACTTTTTGGGTAACATTAAATCGTTTTGTATTCTAAAATTTAATCTATGTATAAAATACTTAACAAGTTTGATTTATAAATTTAAAATAGTTATGTTTTTTTTTTGTTTTAAGTATACTTTGAAATATCTTTAAATTAAGTTGTTGTAGTTATTGTATATTTTTCATTGTCTTCTTTTTAAGCTGCTGAATTCTTGATGCCTGAGTTCAACATTGTATAATAAACAACAATTATAATAATACTAATAATTTAAATAATTTTAATAATAATAATAATAATAATGTGATAAACCAACAAAAAATAATTTATTTATACAGCTTACAAAGAATTACCTTTTTTTACTATGAATATTTAGATTATAGCAGGTTAAATAAGGTTTCAGCTCTTGTAGCAATAAAGAAGAGTAGAATTAGTTACTAAGTAGCTTAAATACTTTGTTCTCAGTGCTTTTATTTTAAATTATAATTACGTAACTCAACAACATACAATAAATATAAAAGCCTTGATTGTTTGTAAACAAAAAAAATTCAAATTGAAATAAATAAATATTTGTGGTAAAACAATCAAACAAACCATGGCATAAAATAAGTAAAGTGTAACTAAACTTGTGATATATATTATTTAAATTAGTTTTTCCGTAAAAATTTATTAACTACAGCTATATAAAGTTAAATATGGAGTTATACAGAATTAATGTGTACTCATTCTCTTATAAAGACTTCGATGACTCTGAAGACTCAGATGATGACAAACGTTCAGATGGTGTTCTTCAAATACATCTTCCCAAACCCGTGACAATGGCTGCCTTGCAAATGAAGCTGTTCGAAATGAAAAACTTAAACAGCGCGGAACACAGTGTGGAATTTTACAGGGAAGGCTTTAAAGTTGGTGGCAAGCTGACTACTGATAATGAGATTGCAGAAGAAGGCTATTTTTATGCAATCGTGTCAGAAAAGTCTATTTGATGATGGTTTACAAGGAGTATAAAGCGGTTTTAGTTTAGTTTCACAAAAAACTTTTTCTTTCAAAATCTTGTTTAAGCGTCAATTAGTTAGAAAATTGTTATAGAAAAATAAATTTAGATGATGTGACAAAATTTTGTAAATATATGAAGTCATAATAGCTTAGTACGTAGAACTTTTATTAAATTAAAAAAAATCTATTTAATGCTTGCTTGTACTATTTAAAACTAAGGTAAAACTCAAAACATTTTTAATTTTTCTTCATAGCTAGCCATTAGTACCACTCTTAAAAATTAAAATTTAGTTTGTATTAGAGTAGATATTTTCGTTGTCTACGTTAATTTACACTATAATTTATAATAAAGTTATTTGTTTAAATTTAGAAATATGGTCAATGTACTGGAATAAAATAAGCTTATTTAAATAATAGTTAAGTGTTCTATTCACTACCAAGTTTCCGTGACAAAAAAAAGCGAGCGTGTGAAGTATAATAAAAACTATAACTGTAAAATATCAAACTTTTATTATTTTAAATTTTCTACTATTTTTAATTTTCTAAAATATATTGTTTATTTGTGTCAGTGTTCTAAAGTTCAAGTTAATAATTTTTCAAACCAGAAGCTACTGATCACAATTAAGTAGTTAAGAACGAACAAAAAACCATTTCACATGATTGATTGCAACTTCGCGTATGAATGCGGACTGGCATGATTTCATGTTTTTAATTATTAGTGTCAAACTGAAACATAATGTTTGATACATTTAACATTGTATACAGTGCTGTAATTTATTAACTTATGTTCATACTAATGTTATTATTCTGTAAAAGTTATTTTTTACCTGGTATAAATTAATTTTAGCTCAGTGAGTTGCTATGCACTGAAACTAGTGTAGCTTTTTTTTTCTAATTAAATAAAGCTATCGAGATTGCTAAACCTCTATAAACCAACACCTATATAAAAAAATAATATTTTTAATTCGTATTTATATCTCAACCAAAAATATTAAGTTTTTTGACTCAAATGTAACTCATAAACTGCTTACTTAATAAGAACAATCCTTTTAAAGCTAAACCATTATTGGGATTGCTTAACTTATAGGCTAGTTGTTGGTATTATATTGTCATTGCAAACAGACAGTGTGATAAGTTTAAAATAAATACTTTTTTATCCCTTAAACTTAATTACAAAAAAATCAAGGATTTCATAGTTTATTGTTAAATTCTACAACAATACTTAACGGTTTTTATCTTAGATTATCGTATTAAAGCTTGTTGAAAAAAAACTAACTTTTAATTTTTCTAGTTAAGCTTACATTTATATGTTTACATTATTACTATTTAGTTTATAACATCCTTAAACACCAGTATCAGTCTTAAGCAATTTGCTGAACCAAAATTCATTTGAATAAATAAAAAGATAATTTTCTTAAAAATATAATATCAATATGAACATTATTATAGTTTGGGCAACTATTGGTAGCATTATATGTACCAAACACTATTTGAAGTGTAGTTAAATATTAATATTAAAGCACCTATATTACAATATGTTTTCTTCGTATTCTTGTAAAAATGTTATAAGTGAAAAGATTATCAGGTTTGAAAACTAATTTATTTGCTACAATATTGAGATTATTAAACAATATGTTTTATACTTAATACATACTGTTAACATTTCTTTTAACTGCTGTAATCAACTAATTTTGCTTAATTTACGCATTTTGACTACTAATTGATGAAAATTATGAAAAAGAAATAAACTATATTTATTTAAAAAAATTTAAGCTAGTTAAAGTTATAGTTGTAATAAGCATAGTTTTTGGTAAAACAAATAATATATTTTAGTTTAGTTGTAATTAAATGTGAACATTTCAAAAGTTAAACAAACTGCATGACAAAATTAAACAGCTTATAATTTATGTTCGTTATCGCCTCTGAAAGTTGTGAACATGCCATATGATAAGATATGTGAAAGTTTGATGATGTGTGATAGTTTAGTTAAAATACAATATTGAAACTTATTTAAAGTTTTTGATATTCGAAAACCTAAACAATTTTAAGCCATCTTTCAAATCAAAAATTCTTAATGTTTTTTTAAACGTAACCTTTTATTTTTCATGTTTTGTTTCATAAGTACTAAGCTTAATATTATAGTTTTACAAATAGTATAAAAGATAGCTGAAGTATATTTGGAACAAGTTTATTAAGTTTTGTTTTATAGAAACGTGGTACTCACAAACCTCGGACAAATAAGTTCTTATCAAAAATTATATTAAGTTCTTAGTTAAAAAAAAAATAAGTTTCATAAGTTGGTGTGCTATTTATGTATAAAAGATTTTATTAAGTTAACATATGATAATATGATAACCAAATTAATTGTTAAGATAGTTTATTAATTGAAGTGAGAAAATTTTCAACAATGAACTTTTGAAACCGTTTCAAAACTTAAAATTTAAATTTTGCAGAAGTGTTGTGGAGAAATAACATGTTTTCTTCCAAAAGACTCCTATTTTCTGTTTTTAGCTTTATGTTTTCATTTTGAAGCTTTAAAACTTCAGCATTACCACTACATTTTTATTTCCCAATGCTAACACCACCACATAAACAGTTAAAGCAATCATCATCGAGCCAATCAAAAACAACAAACTGGTGCTTTTAAGCGCCGACACAATCTTATCATTCAAACTTTTAGCGCTAAATGTTGTAAAGTATTGCTTTTACACAGATGAATCTTTTGTTGGTAAAACGCTTAGGGTTTACATTATTTCTGAAAACGGAGCAAACATAGGCATTTTTACGTCTTTGGTTTTGCTGCCCACCCGCTTGTCCAACTTGCCGTGTTCAGTTTCCATCCACGTTGTTTGTGAACAAGCGGGTTGTTTTTCGCACACGTTTACATCGAGCCCTGTGTGGTAACTGAACAAACCGCCGTAGTGAAGTTTGCACTCTGGGTTGAACATGTCCACCATGCTCTTTAATATTTTGAAGTCGTCAGCATTGGTTATATTGGTTATAGGAGCTCATTATTTTCTATCGTTTTGCGCATTACATCTCAGCATCGCACTTTGTCACCTTCTGCTACGGAAAACCTCAGTGTCGTAACGCTGGTTGCGCATCAAGACTAATGTTTTTAAAATAAAACTCTGAAAGTTTTAGCTTGCTGTAAAAAAAACCTAAGTCTAAAGTTGAAAATTTATTTATTAATAGCTAATGAAATTTGATGTTAATAGATATTAAAAACGTAAAAATCTTAAGTAAATATGTATATATTTTTTATAGAACAACAAACAAAAGCGTTCAAAATGTTTGGTTCTAAGACCTAGTGACCACGAAAAAACCTTTCAGTTATCATATATTAGTTAGCAAATAATTTATGAAGGTAAAAGTTTCAGCACTTATGGTTTATCTTTACTTTATTTTATAATTGTTATAGTTCAATTGCATGGGTTTTCATTAAACTTATGTTTTAAAATATTGAAACTGCTTTGAGTGAGTAAAGACGCTTGTTGAACTTAACGCTATAGGAGTTCAAGTACTTTTAAAATAAAAATATTTAGCAATTTTCACTATAGTATTACTTAAGTTTTTAACGTGAGCTTTTATTAAAACCTAGTTTAAATTGAAAAATATTTCAACTTCTTAATGTTATAAACTGCTTATAATTTTTAAACCTTAAGGGTTTATCTTTTTAAACTCAAACATTTCCTTCTAAAACTGAACTTTAAATTTTAGTTATAGAAACTAGATTTTTTTTTAAATTTCTATTTTACTTCCGTTTTTAAATAAACCATTAAACTTTTAAAGTAATCAAATTAGAAAATAAGGAATTTGTCAGCGAACATTTCATTGCGACCATTTTTCGTAATGAGTGAGGCCCGCCGAAAACTGTGGCCCGATAGCAACTTTTCCTAAAAAAATTTACCCGTCACTTACAGGAGACTGCTAACCCTTGGTGAAAAGAGCAACTTATCTTTTCTTAGTTTTGATTTTATGTGGCAACATTCACTAAGTTTGTTATTAAAGTAAGCTCGTGTATGTTGGTTAAAATTACCTTAAAAGCAAGTCATAAAAAATAATTGTTTATTTAAGTTTAGTACATTTAGCAAGATTAATAACAAGTATTTAAATCTAAATACAAGTAATGAATACCGCTGTTTGAAATTAAATAAGTGTTTTTAATGAAATTTATTATCTGAATTTTCAAGTACGTTTTCTCAACTTGTATGTTGATTTATACATTGTTATTCCAAAAATACTTCTATACTTCTTTGTTATATAACTTTTTGTAACTCGGAAACATAAAAAAAAACAATAAAAACATACACAACTTGTTTATAATAAAATAGACTTTAAAATTTGTGACTTTGATCTTGAAACAAAACCTATTTACATAATTATAAAACAGACTAACCTTCAACACAGTCAAACGAGATGACATCCTTCGAAGGTCTCAAGTTTCGGTCCGCACATTTTCGGTACGGCTTGGGGTTTGCAAATCCCGGGTTGCAGACTATTTTCACGTACGCTCCATTTTCCACTGTTTCCACTTCGAACTTTCCGTTGAGCAACTTTGGCGTGGTGCATGACTCGTCACGTGAAGACCCAAGTAAATTTTTGAATCAAATAAAATCAACACTTTTCAAAACAAAAACTTATAACATTCCAGCCACATTTCTGAGTCAGGCAACAAAGTGTACATGAGCGCCTCCGGTGGATTCCGATGCGTCAACAGTGAAAATTACGGCAAGTGTTTGGATTACCAGGTTCAGTTCCTCTGCCTCCCAGATCCAAACATACCTTAAAAATCGATTATATTTATCAACATAATTTTTTTTGATATAAAAAATTAGTTTTTAAACTTTTTAAAATATATAAACTTCATTTAGCTTTAATCAAAACCAATTACACAACCAAGGTTTTGTTAATTTTGATAAACACAAAAGAACTTGTAAACGTTTGTAAACAATAAATAGACGAGCAGTTTACTTCATTCAGTTTTAAACTTCTTAAAAATAATAATTTGATCGTTGAAAAATTACAAATATAACAACTAAACTTTACTGTAATTTGAAGCAAAACTTAGATATAAATAACAGACATATTAACAAATTACGTTTTATATTAAAAACACTAACGGAAATACGCTTTTATTCTTTTTTTTTTATATAATGTTAAGAAACTATTTATAAACATTAGGTTTTAAGAAGTATAATTTTTATGATTATTCTTTAAGGTTGAAGGTTTCACAAATTCCAGCCAACTTTCATATAACCTTTATAAAGCTTTTAATTTTCGGATATTTAAACATTGTTTCTTACATTACTACCAATTAGCCAAACTACCAGTACATAATAGTTTGTATTAAGAGGAAAATAATATTTAAAATATTAATTTCACAAAAGTAGTCTACCTAGCTTTCACCATTTATAACAATTAACTTGTCTTTAGTAAAGCTGTTGGTTATTATTAAGTAAATTAGTATACTTTTAGTATATACTTTTAAGTTAAGAGACAAGTAGAAATTAGCTTTGAATTAAAAGTTGAGCCACAAACAAATTAAAAAGTCTTTAGCTTAAAGTTAAAACAATCTCTAAACGGTACGTAACTTTGACACTTATTCAGCATGGTAGAACAAAAATAAATAAAAATAAATAAAAATTAGTTTAAAAACTTATTTTATATTAGCTACTAAAGAATTTTCGTAAGCTCAAAAGTTTTTGCTTTTTTCAAGTAGATGCAAAACAAAACAAAAGTTTTTGAGTTTTCGATAATTTTAATTAATTCAAACACTGTTTTTATACATAATTTTAAAACGTTTTAGTATTTTATAAAATAAAGTATAACTACTTGTTCTGAAAAACTTGATGTAAATTGAAACAAATAAAAAAGTGCAAATGTTAAAATGCACATATTATTTTGGTATATCTTAAAATTGACTTCGTATAAATCAATCTGGTTTAGATATTTGTCTATTTTTTTAAAGTCTTCTATTAAAGGATTTTAAAAATTTAATACAAAAAATACATAAAACTGTTATCTCTAAAAAGTAATGTTAACAATAAAATGATAAAATAATGAGTAATATGTTCGTATTGTTTTGTTAATAATTGTCTTTTACAAAATGTTATAAATATTTTTTTGGATAGTATGTAAAAGTTTAAAACTCTTTTAAGTTTTAAAAACATAATACTTAAATTTATATGTGACTTATTTGTATTTTTATCATTATTAAAACCTATAAGTTGAAAAAAAACACTTAAAACTTGTGTTTTACTTTAATGTTTTTATGTTTTCAGGTAACACATTAAAGCTTAAAAACTAAAGTTATAGTCGACAACACAAAGTTTTTTTGAAACATTATTTAAAGTTTTAAAATTTTATCAGGTTTAATTTTGTAAAAAAAATTACACTTCAAAGAAAAACAAAGAAAAACGATTTTTTTAAAAATTTACAGTTTAAAAGTTTTTAGGAAATAAATACTTTGTTTGTTACAACGAAATTTATCACATTGTTATACAAATTGATATATTATTATTTTTGTATGCGTAAATAAATAACTTTATTTACGCATATTGACTTTAAATGTCACGTATTGATTGATAAGTGTTTGTCGCAAAATACTTTTATTTTGCTATATCCACACTAAATGATGCTAAAAGTTATTGTAAGCATTATGTTTTTTAATTATAATTTTACAAAAGCAATACAAGTTTATAAGCTTATAAGTTAGATAAAAAAGTGTAACTTGAAATAACTAAACTATGTTTATTGTAACTTTGTCTTATATCAAAATATTTAACAATTTTTCGTTTTTATCTATTCCAAAACATTTCAAATTATTTCTAGTTAAGTAATAGATTAAACGTGTTACTAAAGGAAATTATTTAATTATGAAGTTTTATATAGATTTCTGTATAAACTTATTGCTATTATTTGACCTTATTATTTATTTATTTTTTGATTTATTATAACATATTTAGTTGTAAAATAGGTTTGCATTGAGAAAACAATTTATTTCTTTACATATATTCTTATGGACGATATTTTTTGTATCTTCTTTATTTTAACTCAAAATATTTTGTAGTCGACTTTTGAATAAAGTTTTGTAAACATTTGTATTTAATAGATGATAGTTATAACTTTTAAATTAAAAAACGAAATATCTGAACGAGGTGAAAAAAACAATTTTTTTAATAAAACAATGTATGTCTTGATTTGTAAATTGATGATGTTTTACAATAATTTAAAGTTTGAATTGACATCTTTAGAAATAGCAATTAACAAAAAACATCGGCGAAAGTCTGCAGAACAGAAGTTCGGACTTTCGTTTGCCGTGAGACAAGCTCAAATTTAACAAAAGGGTTGATCATGCCAAAAGGGTTGATTTAAAAATAGCGATATTGTAGCTCGATCAAAAAGCGCCTAATATAAAAGGTAAATTTAAAATATTTTATCATGGACAATAAACTTTAATAAATAATCAAAATAACATCTACATATGAAGTTTTTTTTACTGGTTATTTATTTGAAATTTTTGTCCCTGATAAAATAGTTTATATTACTAGTTATATTAAAGGATTTGAAAAAACTTTGGTTGAATTTCATAAGGACCCTACAACGCAGATACTATGTTGTTTATTATACAAAATACATTAAATGTATGTATTATGACATGTATCTGATGTATAATGCAAGTTTGTTCAATGTATCATATAAAGTAAGAATCATCTTTAAATTGTTTATTCTAAGTCTATTTTGGAAAGAATACATGTAAATGTTTTATAAAATTTTAGTGAAATATTAACACTATATATGTTTTTTTTTATTAATTTTTTTAACAAGTTTATTCTATATAAAGAGTTTCATATGAGAAGAATATAAGCATGTAATCTTATTTAATTTTTAATGGAGTAAGAACTAAAACCTTTATTCATCCACGGTTGCCACACACTCAAGATACTTAAATAGTGTATAAGATAAGCAGAATATTCAGGATATTCTAAAATTTTAGAAAATTCTAAGATAACTCAGGATATAATGATTTTAAAAAATCTAATTCATATAGGGTTTTTACAAGAATTTAGAATAAAACATTAAAGAAAAGTCTAGGTATTTTAAATGTTTTCGTTTTTATAGTTTTCGTTTTGATTTTCCTTACCATTTTTCATTTTTTCTTTTTCTTCCTTAATTTTTTCGTTATCTTTTTTTAATTTTCTCTTATCGTCTCTCAATTTGTCGTTTTCTATCATAGACTTTTTATTAACCATTTCTAAATTTTACTTTTCATATCTCAGTTTTTTGTTATCTTTTATACACTTTTCATTATCTTTATCTAAATTTTCTTTTTCATTCTGAAGTTTCTTGATATCGCTCTTAGATTCATTGAACTCCTTTTCTAATTCATTATTTATTTTTTGCAGATCCCTATTCTTATTTAGGTACTTTTTATATTTGTTTTCAGATTGATTGTATTTTTGTTCTAATTGACCATTTTCAATTTGCAAGTTTCGGTTTGCTATCTTTAAATTGTCTTTTATTTCTCGAAGTTGACCCGTTAAACTTTCTAAATTACTGATACGGTTTTTTAGTTCTTGGTTCTCAATAGCAACGTAATTTAATTCATCTACAAAAAAAGTTTTAATTTAGCTTTTTCTTTCAAGACTACACTAGCATTTTGTATATTTATGATAACAACTTCTTAAGATGGTGTTTTAAGTTAAAATTATTGATATTTTGTTACAAAGCAGTTTTATTTAAGTCGAATATTGTTTATTAACAGCAATCTTGCTTAATACAACTAATTTTTTAATGTCTCTCAGTTTTTACGGGCAAACGCTTTTAATCTATAATAATAGAATAAAGAGTCACTTATAATCTTAATTATAAAAGTTATAAAATATATAAGTAAAAGAAAAAAAACTTCATAAACAATTTTGTCGAAAATCGTTCAAAATCAAAAACATCATAACGAAGAAAGCGAAGCCTTTAAGGCATATAAGCTGAAGGCAAGATCGCATATTCGCGCGCAAAGCGCGCTGTTGTGCTTTTTTGCGAAGCAAAACCGAAAGAAAGCGAAGCTTTCGAGGCATTGAAATTAAAGCAAGTTCTCACAATCGCGCCTCTTTACAAGTTATGGCCTCTTTACAAGTCATGCCCCTCCCCCCTTTGCTGCTTATGGCTCCCTTAACTTCTAAAATAGTCCCAAAGGGAGCCATATAGTTAACTTTAGGAATTGTTTTAGAACATCACACATTTCTAACTACTGTTTATAGCAGGTTTGTGATAGAAAAATTTGATAATATATTATTAAAATTTCAACTCCCTAGTAAAAAGTAGCTAACTTATTTCACGTTTTGTAATTTGCAAGCGACCCACTTTACTTCCAGCGTGATTTTACAGCTAATTGTTATTAAAAGATTTTAACATTTATTTGAGTTAAAATATACTTTATCATTTAAGTACTAGGGGTAACAGTGATGATAAAAAAAATGTAAAAATAACAAAAAAACAAACCAAAAAAAAATCAAAATAACTACTAAAAGTGTTAAAGATAGAAAATTAATCTTATCCAAGCTGAATGTCATATGCTGCAACTAAAAGTGCAAAAAAAGTAAATTTGGTTTGCTTAGGCAAATGTAAAGTATAAGTTTTGATGATCATGTTACTTTTAGCAAAATTAAACTTCTTAAACTTTAGATATTCAGCCATGTTAAATAAAATGTAGTTAGAATAAAATATAAGCCTACAGAAAAAAATTCTTTAATATTTTGAATTACTTTCTTATGTTATACATTGATTAATTTAAAACGTCATTAAAATAGCTGTAGTAGTTTAATTGAGCTGTGTTTACTAAATAAATAAGTAGCTCGGAAATTGTTTTACATTAACCTATTGTCCGTAATTCTTTAGGAACTGCTGCATATTTGTATACATGAAGCTTAAAAACCCGAACTTACATACCTAAGCAACAAACAGGAAGTTTGTATTTGCTCAACAGTTAATCAAGCAGCTTGTAGCAAAAACAAGCCGTACATTAATTTCTGACTCACATCTACCACGATTGTGCGTGACAGCGATCACATTAAATCAAGTTGGGGAAAACAGCCAGTCATGTTCAGCGTAAATAGAATGTGTGTTGTTGCCATTTACCAGCTCACAAATTCCGTAAAGGAAAATAAAAATGTTGAACTTTATAAAGAAGGTGCACCTGCAGTTCCTGCACCATGTTTCACCATGTTTCATGTGTTTGTTCTTTATAAGGTTTTACTTTGCAGACAAAAATGATTATAACTTGTATATTTGCAAAATGGTTTACTTATAAATACTTTTTGTTTTTTGAGCTTTTAAAAAGATATGTCTTTTAAAACTATTTATTAAAAACGATAAATAAGCAATCGTAAGACAATAAAATCGTTACAAAACTTTAAACAGCTCATTCATATAAGAAGTTGTTGATAAGATGAAAGTTAGATTTAATTTAAAGGGGACAAAGTTGCACGGATTATTTTCATTAATAAAAAAAAAATCATCACTGTTACCCCTAACCCACGGTCAGCAACTTATATTTTTATTAAAATATCTTTTTT
Source organism: Thalia democratica (assembly GCF_965202585.1). NCBI lineage: Eukaryota > Metazoa > Chordata > Thaliacea > Salpida > Salpidae > Thalia > Thalia democratica. The sequence continues at coordinate 9,270,999 of NC_139173.1, read as the reverse complement.
TTTCTGTTTATTTTACTCTCGTGCAAAATCGTCTTCGTGGAATTTTCAGACCACTTTACAAATGAAAAGTTGGAATATAATTAAATGGCCTGAAGAATAAGTACATCAAAACTTTTCAAGAATTAACACAAATAAACTTATAACTTAGCTACTCAAGTTATCAACAAACATGAAACAGTCAAAACTATTATATCAAAAAATTAAAGACTAAATTTAATTACTTAGTAGACAACATTAAAGATTTTACTGACTAAAATGTTCCAACTAAAAAATCTCCAAAGCAAAATAAAATCTAAACCCTGGATAACAAAAGAAGTACTGAAGTTCATATAAATATACTATACAACAACCTTTAAAACCTAGTTAAACTACAAGAATACAAAAAGATATAGAAATAAACTTAAAAAAATAATAACATATTGTAAAAAAGCATACTATGAAAACTTTCTAGAAAATTATTACAAAAATACATCTAAAATTTGGAAAGTAATTAATAAAATCACTAATAGACTTAATAAAGACAACAATTTTCCACATAGACTAAATGTGGATCGAAAATCTTATACAAAACCAATAGATATAGTAAACAAACATAACATTTATTTTCTAACATTGGAAAGCAAAGATCAACAAAAAAAGGTAACCCCCAAGGTTTTACTGACAATCTGAGAAATATTAGTAATAGTTTTTTTTTTGGTTTGATGCTACAGAAACTGAAGTATCTATATTATTAAGAGTTTAGATCCAAACAAAGCCAGTGATGAGGATAGTGTATTTGTAAAGATCCTTAAGTAATAAAAAAACCTCCAATACTAGGCAAATTAATTAACCAAGCATTTTATGAAGGGGTTTTATCTAAGTAGCCTAAAACTTGCAAAAGTAATAACAATTTTTAAATCAGGATTAAAATCAGAAAATTATAGACCCATTTCATTTTTATCTGGTTTTATTCGCAATGCTGACTTAATAGTTGAATTTCACTATGCACACTTTTTGTTTTAGATTATAATTTAATAAAAAAATTACAAAAACATTTAAAAGTTTTGTTATATGATAAACTGATTTATCTAGAATTAGTTTATGATTATAAATAAAGTAACCTGTTTCAAATATGGAACATTTTTTAGTAATCAAACTGCTTTGAAAAGTAATAAAAAAAGTTTCAAATGATTTATATACAAAAAGTGCATAGCTAAAATTTCTAGCAAGTGTATAATAATTAAACTTTTCAAAAATATATCTCAAAAGAGTGTAGTATTTATTGATTTTTTATCGTTTAATAAAACCAACATTTTATGAGTATTTAGATGTTTGTATAAATTTCAAGCACAAATCTTAAATGTGTCTTTATATTTTCCAAGCAAAAAACACTTTTTTAAACTTATTTTCCAAACGATTTACTTAAAATAACCATTACTGTTTAAAAGAGTAATTGAAAAGAAACGTTAATTTAAAGTTGTATTTAGCTTTTTTTCTGTATCTTATATTTACAATTTATTTGTTCCAACAAAACATAATACTCTTTCTACATGTATAAAAACCGTACAAATATATGGTTTTTCATATAAATTTGTGTAAAGTCAATCATAAAATTATTGTCATGTAGCAATATTTAATAATGTATAAGAGTTCTACACACTATATCAGTTAAAAAAAGTATTAGATCATTGAAACAATAACAACTCCGTAAAGTAAACTTAACAAACTTATTTTTGTAAATCAAACTCAAATTGTCTATTTGTAAAGATCTTATAACGAGTTTTATGTTTTATCTGTTAAGCATTCTTAACATTAAAAATTTGACAAAACCTATGCTTTTTTGCTTACTATTAAGTTCGTTTAGATAATTTATAATGATAAGTTTATTATTTTTTCAGCAGTTTTTGAAATTTCTATAAACTGTGCTCACTTCAATTATAAACATTTTGACGTTCAAACTAAAACCTCTTAAATAATACACTTTGTTACTAAGTTTTCCACGCCAATGAAAAATTGGACAATCTGAAAACATTTTTCAAAAACCAAAATACAAAAATTTACGCAACATTTAAAATAAAGGTAAAAGTTACACAAGTTAACTGCCTTGTCATACTGTTAAAACACAAATTATAATTATTAATGTTTACTTTAAGATTTTTACGTAAGCTGCTAACGTAAGCTAAAAATAGACTTTATTCTTTTTCAAACCAATACTAGATTGCAATGATTTATCAAACTTCAAAAAAACACAAGTGATGTTTTTTTATAGCACATTGATTTTCTTTGTTTTATTTATAAGTTATTACAGTTCTGTAATATTTCATTTATTTCTTAAACGCATAACACTTTTATTTATTAAGAATTAACGTTATTACAGTAATTTTAAAGTAAAGTTCCAAAGATTTTAAATTTGATAATCAACCCCAAAAAAAGTTATGCTAATTTTATGCAAATTTTTTATACATATTTTTAAACGATTTTATGTCGACTAAAACAGAACATCTGGAAGAGTTAGTGACGTAACATGAAATTTTTGGAGATTTAAAAATAGTTTAAAAATTATATTGGATATAATTTTTGCGGTGGGCTGGATGGATAACAAAATCAAAAACAGCAGTACGAAGAGAGGCTGAATGCAAGATCGCACAATCGCGCGCAAAGCGCGCTGTTGTGCTTATTTGGCGAAGCAAAACCGAAGAAAGCAGAGCCTTCTGAGGTTGGGACGTACAAAGGAAGTGAAGCTTTTGAGGCATGAAAGTTAAAGCAAGACCGCGCGCGAAGCGTGCCTTTTTTGCGAAGCAAAACCGAAAGAAAGCGAGCTTTCTGAGGCAGGAATTTAGGTTCACGAATTCAGATTAGTTTTAATAATTAGTTTAAACAGCAGTTTTTAAAAGCTTGAAGTATTTTTTAAGAATTTTTGAAAAATAGTACAAATTAAATTTTTTTTAATTTTTGTAACATTTTAATTATAATTTTATTTACTTTATTATTGATTATTAATTTATATTTATTAGTATTTGCTTTACTTGGCTAGCACAAAAGCGCGCTCTGCGCGCGGTGTGCGATACTTTTAGCTACTTATTACAAACAATTTTCTTATTTATGTAGTTCTTTTTGTTTTATATTTAAGTGAATAGATATATTAGCTTTTTTCTTATTTTTACATTATTTGTTTCAAACTAATTTGTTCTAATCCTTAGTTTAAACATAAGTTTTCTAAAATTTTGAGAGTTTTCAATACTATTTCAAAATTATCATAAATTTGAAAACTTTCTAATTAATATTATTTAATACTTATTATATTATTTATCTGCCTTATTCGGTCAGCACAAAAACGCGCTTTGCGCGCGGTGTGCGATGCTCTTGGCTTTTTAATAAAAAACTTATTCTAAACTAATGTACATGAAAAACAAGGCTTTAAAAACAAAAGTTTGATAATTGACTAAGATCTTTTTACCAAAGGATTTCAATTGATCTTAACCTAAAATTTAAATTGTTATTAAACATTATAAAACAAAAGATAAGGAATTAAAGACACTATTTTTTACAAAGTGTAAGGTTAGATATCAAGAGTCTACCAGGATGTTAGCAGTTTATACACATTGAAACATCATAAACTAAAACTTTAATATTTTCGGTGTAAAGTTTTAAATTATAATGTACCTCAAATAAAAAATAAATATTCATACTTTATCAGTTAAAACTTACTTCTCATTAACTTACTAGTTATGACGTGATGTTGCGTCAAATTTAGAGTTCCTAACAAGCAACCTAATAAGTCTTAAAACCAAATAAACTTTAAAGGTTTTTTAATTTTATCTTTTGTTATTATGAACTAAGCGTACAATTATGAACAAAGCGTACGCGGATACCTTTTAACGTCTTGTCCAGGACAAACTTGGATTAAATCTTTATCCAGAGGTCAGAATCTGTTTCAGTTCTTTTAGTATACTTTTCTATCATTTGAACTTTCCCATTAGGTAGTACTGTTGATGTTTGAAATTCGTACAAAAGTGTGAAATCTTTTGTAATGGGTCTGTAGCTGTTTCGAAGTATAAATTTTTTGATAGCCGTCGTACTTTTGTATTTTTTTACTCAAAAAGTTTTTTTCATTTATGATAATAATTAAGTTTCACAAAAAAAAAATAGTAAATTAGCAAGATTATTTGACGAAGCTTTTAAAACTGACAAACTGTTTACTAATTTTCCGTGTTTATACACAAATGTCCTTAAACCAAACTTTTTGAGCGCTTTTTTTTTATCGTTCAATAAACAATATATAAACATTAGTAAATCGAAATCTTTCTAACAAAGTTTAAAACAAGTCAGAAAAAGCAAAACAAAAAAAAAAATAAAAAGTTTACTTGGTAGACTTGGTTTTTCACAAATTTACTATAAACTATTTTAGGGTTTCATAGTTGTACTTTTTGGTTTGATTTCTGAAAACTTAGAAAATTGTTATGCTTTCGAAATAAATGCTTGGCTAGCTTAAGTTTGTTAAATTGTAGTTTTAAGCTAGAAAAAATGTTTATTTTTCACATACGGTTTTGACTTTTATTTAAGTTTCTTTGCTAATAATTTTAAGCAAAATTGCTAAACTTCTTCTTCAGTACAAACTAACGCATAAGATTAACTTATCCTTTATATTAAAGTATTAAAGAGTTAACAATTGTGATTAAAAATGTAAAGTTAGCAAAAGGCCTAAGATGGGGTAAAGTTATAAAAATTTGTTTTGGTTTTAACTAAATAATTTATAAAGAGCTACACTCGGACTAATTCTTTGTTTAATTTTAAATTAGTTTTCATTTAAAGCAAAAATTTATGTTGCAAGCTTTAAACTATAAAAGGTTGTGTCAAAAGTATGAAGACTTTGTAAAGCTAATTAATGCTTATTTCTAAAGATTTTAGCTTTTAAAGTCTGGATGTTTTCAATGTTTATATTTTTTGGGTTTAGTATTCTTATTTCTCGAGTAAGTTTTTGTCACAAGTTTAGTTTTTAAAAGTTTAAAGAGTATTGTGTTGTGCATACATATCAAGGCAAAATGAAACTATTTGCTTAAAATTTTTAAATAAAGTATATCATTCTTTTGTTACTTAATAGTATTTTAGTAACATAAAAATTATATTAAAAGTAACTTGTATCCATTTTTCAATTCAAAAATATACTTAAAATTTAAACAAGTGAAAATTTCAAACACATATCATTGTAGACGTTTTAGAAGGCAAGAAATGCACAATGTAAGCCTACACGCTAAATTCATTTCATTGTTTCAAACACGCTAAATCCCACGCAAGTATCTTATTTTTTCTTCAATTCGAAAAAATCTACACGTTACACGTTTAAACTTTTTTCTATATAATATCTAGTCAAACAAGATTAGTTTTATTAGAAAACAACTTTTGCTGCTTAGTGTTTTAGAAAGAAGTTTAGTTTAAAGCTTTGTTGTAGCTTGGATATATAAAAACAAATATTTAGTTTTTCAAAGAACTCCGTTACAAAACAATTTTTTAAAGATCTAAAGTTATAACTAATTTCTTATTCAAATAGAATACTTAAACCTAGGTTGAAAACTCTAGTTGCTGCACTTAAACCCAAAAGTTTAACCTGTATCGATATTTAAAACTACTTAATCCATACAAAAACTATAATCTAAAACATTTATATACAATTTTAGCTATAGTTTACAGATGTTTGAAGCAGTTTATGTTAAAAAAAATATCGTTCTATTACTTTAACTTTTTTGTTTTAATATTCACTAAGTAAATATATAGCTCGAATTTAGGAGCAGTTTTTAACATCAACAGATATTTTTTTACGCATTCATAACTCGAAACTTTTTACAGACAAACACTATGAAATTTTTAATAGCAGTTTTTCTTACGATGACGTTTATTGCCTCTTCAACTGCAGCTCTGTGCCCGGATGGGGTTTCTGAATGTCCCAGTCTCAATACTTGCTGCAAGCTTAGCACAGGCGGATACGGGTGCTGCCCCCTATCGGACGCTGTTTGCTGCTCTAACGGAGTCAATTGCTGCCCTAGCGGATATTTTTGTGACATCGGGTTTTGCAAAAAGTAGAAAAAAAATTGTTGTGCCTTTTTAGCATTGTGTTGATAACATTTTCATTTATTCATTCAAGCAGTTTTTATTTAAAAATGTGTTTTAGTAGAAGAAAGAAACAAACAGCATTTATAATTTCCGTTTGTTTTATTTACTTGCAAAATAAAATTTATTTCAACTTGAAACGTTTTTTATTATTTAATTTTTTTGCGAAGGTGTACTTAAGCTTTCTAGGAAATAAAGACGAAATATTTTTAAGTTGATTAAGAATTTTTAACTTTTAATATTTGCTTACTTCTTCTTAAAAAGAAGAATTTTACTTTCAATAAAGTAAAAGTTAAGATTAAGTATATAAACTGGGCCAAATAAATTTGATAATTCAAGTTTAAGAGTATTCAAAATTAGTTTATTTGATATACTTGTAATTATTGAAAATTAACTGTTCTGTTTAAAAAATTAATAAATCTTTTTATACTTGGAATAAGCTATAGAGACAATATAATTAAAGTCTCATTCAAGTAAAATGAACCAATTACTAATAACTACAGTAATCTTTCGCACTTTTCATGAAAAAACTAAACTAAACATTTTTTAAAATTTTTGTTTTTTGTCATGTGGCAGATTAATTTAGTAAAAAAGTTTTTGCCAGTGATCTATCAGATCGAGGATGCTAATTTAAAAATAATTTCTAGATGTTATGGAACCGGTAGATCACTGAATTTACTTTACTAGTTTCAACTCCTTCCGATTATAATACTTGTATTATTCTAGAGCAGTGTTCTTTACTGGGTTCTTGAAAAAAAGGTTAGCCGTCAAATTTGCACGAGCATGCAAAATTTCACGAGGGGACAAAGTTGCACGGATTATTTTCATTAATAAAAAAAAAATCATCACTGTTACCCCTAACCCACGGTCAGCAACTTATATTTTTATTAAAATATCTTTTTTTTTCTGTTTATTTTACTCTCGTGCAAAATCGTCTTCGTGGAATTTTGTTCCCTCGTGCAATTTAGACTCGTTTCCTGAAAAAAAGGTCTTAGGCGTATTTGAGAGTTTTAAAATCTACACTAAGTATAACGGAAAAATTAGCGAAAGTTTAAAACTTACATTTGATGTTACGAAGTGTATGATGAAAATCAAAAGTAGTCTTTGAACGGAATTTTAAATAAATACCGAAAAATTGACATTAGATAATACCGAAAAATTAATTATTTTATATAGCATCTAGATGCTAAGTTTTGGTATACCAATAGTCTTCGTATAGATTAAAAAAATAGTTTTTATGTTTTCAAGGTATTTAAATTTTGCAATTGTTTGTTTTACAATTTTATTGAGTAAAGTGCTATTTAAAAAAATTCATGTCTATTATCAGTCTGCCTGATCATAGCAGCAAACTGTTGCTTCATAGTAAAATATCATAAACCGTTTGTAGATTGGCAACTGTAAGTTTTTTAGTTGAGGCTGACTGACGAGTTTCTATAAAAACGAACCTCGGATCTCAGTCTATTGATTATTTTAACTTCACCTGTTCGTCCATGGCTTTTTAGACTTGCGCCGATGTTTTCTTTGGTTTTAATATTAGAAGTAAATATTTTGGTTATAATTCTTTTTTAAAACTACTAAATATAAAAGCGATTCAAACAGACCTGTTGATTACCAAATAAAGTTTTAAGCAACTCTTCGCATTTTTTATCCGTATGTTCCACAAATAACTTGGCCAGCATTTGCAATTATTCAAAAACTCAGTCATTTTGAAGATCTAATTAACACTAAGCTAACTTGAATTCTAACTAAAAAAATGGGAACGGGTCTAAATTGCGCAAAGACAAAATTGCACGAGGCTACTAAATTGCACGTGGGGACTAAATTGCACGAGTACAAAATTGCACGAGTGTACAAAAATGCACGAAAATACTTTTGCACGAAGACTAGTTTGCACGCGGGCATAAAATTGCACGAAGACTATTTTGCACGGAAGCTCAACTTTGCACGAGTTACAATTTTGCACGACAGACAGTTTTGCACGGAGAGTCGATTTTGCACAAAAAAAAAACTAACTTAAAATAACTAATTAAAAAATATATTAAAACCTTTTTATTTTATACAAAAATAATAAGCATATATTAGTGTAATTAATTTTAATATAGTTAGGTTCATATCAATTTTATTTATTTATTTTAGTTTATTTAATTTTTTTTAATTGAAACTGGATTATTGTGTTTAAAAACTAAAATAAATTTGAAAAGTTTTTAATAAAATAAAACTAGAGTCGTAATTTAATAAAAATATCCCTTATTAAAGAATAAATACGTATTGATGTAAACTTAAATTAAAATTATACTAAACTTCAATATGAAATAAAACAAGATTTAAAATAATGTTTACATGGGTAGGTGTTAAAATTGCACGAGGGGACAAAATTGCACAAAGATGCTTTTGCACAGAAAAAAACGAGCATGCGAAATAGTGAGACAATAAAATAATTTTAGAAAGGAGAAAATCCGTCTGATGAAATTTTTATTGTACAGAAAGTTCTGTTACGGCTGTGTACTGTACTTCCATAAATTATGCTTAAAATTTTTTTTTGTTTTATATAAAAGTTTTAAACATAATTTATATATCATTATTTTCTATTTGTCTAAACTTTATCTTAGTTGCATAACTATTTGCACGCGTTTACTCTAATTAGCTCTTAAGTTTCTCCTGTTCTGTTTTTCTTTATCTAACCCAGACTTGCGAAAAACCACTGTCAGAAGAAATTTTTTTCTTACGATTTTATAACAAAAAGGAGATACAAGCTTTTGACTAATATTAAACATAAATTAATAAAACAGCTACAATTAGTTAACTTCTATTTTTAACAAAAAATAAGTTGTTAATATAAATAAAACTCTTTTTGGTAATTGTATTTTATTAACCGTTAGAATCTTATTTTGTAATCTAGCTTTTATTCTTATTTATACAACTTTTTTTTGATTGATTTTTGTTTATTATTTAATTTGTTCATTTTGACTTTTTAAATTATTATTTACATTTGTTTTCGAGATTTATTTAATGTATTTATTATTTAATTTTAAAAATCTTATTTATTTTTTAATTTTTCTAAGATTTATTTATTAGTTATTTTATATTTCTGACTTTTTTTATTATTTAATCTTTTTAAAATTTAGTTTTAATTTTTTACTTGAATTTTTTTTCCTACTTAGAAATATTATATATACATTTATTTATCTAGTTATTATTATTTGTTACTTAATATTTATATTATTTTTAAATGATTTTTTTGTTTTTAATAAAAAATTTTTACTTTACTTTTTCTTGATCTTTTTTTTATTTAGTTATCAAATTTTATAATTCAATTTTTTTAAATAATATATAAATTTTTTGTGCAAAAGAGTCTTTTCGTGCAAAAATGTCTACGCGCAATTTTGACCCGTCCCTGGGAAGGAAACAAAATCCGTGCAAAACTGACCCTCCGTGCTAAATTGTCACTCGTGCAAAAATGACTCTTTATGCAAAAGTGTCTGAGTGCAAAATTGTCTGCTCGTGCAAAAGTGAACCTTCGTGCAATTTTGCGCTCTCGTGCAATTTAGACAGCTACCCAAAAAAATATATCGAGTAATTATTAACTAAAATTTTTCAGACAGAAATCTTGCTACAATCATTATTTTTTTGTTAAGTTTATAAATTCTTGTACGAAAATTTCTGACAAAACTCGCATTTTAAGGGTTAATAAATGGTATAACACTTGAACTGAAACAATCAAAAGCTGTAAGATACCTAAACTGTGGCATTACAAAGTCCTGAATTTACCATTTTTTCTAACTACTTTAATTAGAATAAGCTAGAAGAAATTATGATAACTACTTAAGATTAACATTACTCTGTTAGAATATTTCGTAATTGAATGTTAATTTCTATTCCTTTTGAAATTTATGTTGGACTAATACTCGATCAAGAAGACTCGAAATATAATCATAAGTAGAAATGCTGCTTTATTTTTAAACAACAAAAAATTAAAGCAGACTGTTTTATTCAGTACAAGCTTTTTTGTTATAACTTGGGGCTGTTAACAAGTTACTATAACTGTAATATACTTCAGTTTGGAATAAATCTTTAAAATTTTTGTTATGTAAAGCTGTTTCGGAATCTTAGGAAATAGATCAAGTGATCTAAGACTTGTTGTCAAAATGATAATTGAAATTAGTTGTTTAACAAGTTTTTACTATATATAACGTTTGTATTGTAGACTTAAATTAATTCTATTGGATGTAGCTTGTTAAAAGTTTTTTTGTTTATTTTTGTGAAAAAAAGTTGAAAAAGTTACCTTAAGGTATGTAGGACACTTATGCAAAATCTTATTTTGCCTTGTGTCCAAATTTTGATAACTTAAAGAAATTAATGTTAATCACTTGATATTATATTTTTCCTTAAAAAAAAAAACAACAAATAAATATAGTAAAACTAATTCCCAAAAAAACTATTTTTCACAAACAAAATAAGTGCCAGATTTTAGCTTTTAAAGTCTGGATGTTTTCAATGTTTATATTTTTTGGGTTTAGTATTCTTATTTCTCGAGTAAGTTTTTGTCACAAGTTTAGTTTTTAAAAGTTTAAAAAGTATTGTGTTGTGCATACATATCAAGGCAAAATGAAACTATGTGCTTAAAATTTTTAAATAAAGTATATCATTCTTTTGTTACTTAATAGTATTTTAGTAACATAAAAATTATATTAAAATTAACTTGTATCCATTTTTCAATTCAAAAATATACTTAAAATTTAAACAAGTGAAAATTTCAAACTCATATCATTGTAGACGTTTTAGAAGGCAAGAAATGCACAATGTAAGCCTACACGATAAATTCATTTCATTGTTTCAAACACGCTAAATCCCACGCAAGTATCTTATTTTTTCTTCAATTCGAAAAAATCTACACGTTACACGTTTAAACTTTTTTCTATATAATATCTAGTCAAACAAGATTAGTTTTATTAGAGAACAACTTTTGATGCTTAGTGTTTTAGAAAAAAGTTTAGTTTAAAGCTTTGTTGTAGCTTGGATATATAAAAACAAATATTTTGTTTTTCAATGAACTCCGTTACAAAACAATTTTTTAGAGATCTAAAGTTATAACTAATTTCTTATTCAAATAGAATACTTAAACCTAGGTTGAAAACTCTAGTTGCTGCACTTAAACCCAGAAGTTTAACCTGTATCGATATTTAAAACTACTTAATCCATACAAAAACTATAATCTAAAACATTTATATACAATTTTAGCTATAGTTTACAGATGTTTGAAGCAGTTTATGTTAAAAAAAATATCGTTCTATTACTTTAACTTTTTTGTTTTAATATTCACTAAGTAAATATATAGCTCGAATTTAGGAGCAGTTTTTAACATCAACAGATATTTTTTTACGCATTCATAACTCGAAACTTTTTATAGACAAACACCAAGAAATTTTTATTAGCAGTTTTTCTTTCGATGACGTTTATTGCCTCTTCAACTGCAGCTCTGTGCCCGGATGGGGTTTCTGAATGTCCCAGTCTCAATACTTGCTGCAAGCTTAGCACAGGCGGATACGGGTGCTGCCCCCTACCGGACGCTGTTTGCTGCTCTAACGGAGTCAATTGCTGCCCTAGCGGATATTTTTGTGACATCGGGTTTTGCAAAAAGTAGAAAAAAAAATGTTGTGCCTTTTTAGCATTGTGTTGATAACATTTTCATTTATTCATTCAAGCAGTTTTTATTTAAAAATGTGTTTTAGTAGAAGAAAGAAACAAACAGCATTTATAATTTCCGTTTGTTTTATTTACTTGCAAAATAAAATTTATTTCAACTTGAAAAGTTTCTATTATTTAATTATTTTCTAAAGTTATACTAAAGCTTTCTAGGAAAAAAAGACGAAATATTTTTAAGTTGATTAAGAATTTTTAACTTTTAATATTTGCTTACTTCTTCTTAAAAAGAAGAATTTTACTTTCAATAAAGTAAAAGTTAAGATTAAGTATATAAACTGGGCCAAATAAATTTGATAATTCAAGTTTAAGAGTATTCAAAATTAGTTTATTTGATATACTTGTAATTATTGAAAATTAACTGTTCTGTTTAAAAAATTAATAAATCTTTTTATACTTGGAATAAGCTATAGAGACAATATGATTAAAGTCTCATTCAAGTAAAATGAACCAATTACTAATAACTGCAGTAATCTTTCGCACTTTTCATGAAAAAACTAAACTAAACATTTTTTAAAATTTTTGTTTTTTGTCATGTGGCAGATTAAATTAGTAAAAAAGTTTTTGCTAGTGATCTATCAGATCGAGGATGCTAATTTAAAATAATTTCTAGATGTTATGGAACCGGTAGATCACTGAATTTACTTTACTAGTTTCAACTCCTTCCGATTATAATACTTGTATTATTCTAGAGCAGTGGTCTTTACTGGGTTCTTGAAAAAAAGGGTAGCCGTCAAATTTGCACGAGCATGCAAAATTTCACGAGGGGACAAAGTTGCACGGATTATTTTCATTAATAAAAAAAAAATCATCACTGTTACCCCTAACCCACGGTCAGCAACTTATATTTTTATTAAAATATCTTTTTTTTTCTGTTTATTTTACTCTCGTGCAAAATCGTCTTCGTGGAATTTTGTTCCCTCGTGCAATTTAGACTCGTTTCCTGAAAAAAAGGTCTTAGGCGTATTTGAGAGTTTTAAAATCTACACTAAGTATAACGGAAAAATTAGCGAAAGTTTAAAACTTACATTTGATATTACGAAGTGTATGATGAAAATCAAAAGTAGTCTTTGAACGGAATTTTAAATAAATACCGAAAAATTGACATTAGATAATACCGAAAAATTAATTATTTTATATAGCATCTAGATGCTAAGTTTTGGTATACTAATAGTCTTCGTATAGATTAAAAAAATAGTTTTTATGTTTTCAAGGTATTTAAATTTTGCAATTGTTTGTTTTACAATTTTATTGAGTAAAGTGTTATTTAAAAAAATTCATGTCTATTATCAGTCTGCCTGATCATAGCAGCAAACTGTTGCTTCATAGTAAAATATCATAAACCGTTTGTAGATTGGCAACTGTAAGTTTTTTAGTTGAGGCTGACTGACGAGTTTCAATAAAAACGAACCTCGGATCTCAGTCTATTGATTATTTTAACTTCACCTGTTCGTCCATGGCTTTTTAGACTTGCGCCGATGTTTTCTTTGATTTTAATATTAGAAGTAAATATTTTGGTTATAATTCTTTTTTAAAACTACTAAATATAAAAGCGATTCAAACAGACCTGTTGATTACCAAATAAAGTTTTAAGCAACTCTTCGCATTTTTTATCTGTATGTTCCACAAATAACTTGGCCAGCATTTGCAATTATTCAAAAACTCAGTCATTTTGAAGATCTAATTAACACTAAGCTAACTTGAATTCTAACTAAAAAAATGGGAACGGGTCTAAATTGCGCAAAGACAAAATTGCACGAGGCTACTAAATTGCACGTGGGGACTAAATTGCACGAGTACAAAATTGCACGAGTGTACAAAAATGCACGAAAATACTTTTGCACGAAGACTAGTTTGCACGCGGGCATAAAATTGCACGAAGACTATTTTGCACGGAAGCTCAACTTTGCACGAGTTACAATTTTGCACGACAGACAGTTTTGCACGGAGAGTCGATTTTGCACAAAAAAAAACTAACTTAAAATAACTAATTAAAAAATATATTAAAACCTTTTTATTTTATACAAAAATAATAAGCATATATTAGTGTAATTAATTTTAATATAGTTAGGTTCATATCAATTTTATTTATTTATTTTAGTTTATTTAATTTTTTTTAATTGAAACTGGATTATTGTGTTTAAAAACTAATATAAATTTGAAAAGTTTTTAATAAAAATAAAACTAGAGTCGTAATTTAATAAAAATATCCCTTATTAAAGAATAAATACGTATTGATGTAAACTTAAATTAAAATTATACTAAACTTCAATATGAAATAAAACAAGATTAAAAATAATGTTTACATGGGTAGGTGTTAAAATTGCACGAGGGGACAAAATTGCACAAAGATGCTTTTGCACAGAAAAAAACGAGCATGCGAAATAGTGAGACAATAAAATAATTTTAGAAAGGAGAAAATCCGTCTGATGAAATTTTTATTGTACAGAAAGTTCTGTTACGGCTGTGTACTGTACTTCCATAAATTATGCTTAAAATTTTTTTTTTGTTTTATATAAAAGTTTTAAACATAATTTATATATCATTATTTTCTATTTGTCTAAACTTTATCTTAGTTGCATAACTATTTGCACGCGTTTACTCTAATTAGCTCTTAAGTTTCTCCTGTTCTGTTTTTCTTTATCTAACCCAGACTTGCGAAAAACCACTGTCAGAAGAAATTTTTTTCTTACGTTTATATAACAAAAAGGAGATACAAGCATTTGACTAATATTAAACATAAATTAATATAACAGCTACAATTAGTTAACTTCTATTTTTAACAAAAAATAAGTTGTTAATATAAATAAAACTCTTTTTGGTAATTGTATTTTATTAACCGTTAGAATCTTATTTTGTAATCTAGCTTTTATTCTTATTTATACAACTTTTTTTTGATTGATTTTTGTTTATTATTTAATTTGTTCATTTTGACTTTTTAAATTATTATTAACTTTTGTTTTCGAGATTTATTTAATGTATTTATTATTTAATTTTAAAAATCTTATTTATTTTTTAATTTTTCTAAGATTTATTTATTAGTTATTTTATATTTCTGACTTTTTTTGTTATTTAATCTTTTTAAAATTTAGTTTTAATTTTTTACTTGAAATTTTTTTCCTACTTAGAAATATTATATATACATTTATTTATCTAGTTATTATTATTTGTTACTTAATATTTATATTATTTTTAACTGATTTTTTTGTTTTTAATAAAAATTTTTTACTTTACTTTTTCTTGATCTTTTTTTTATTTATAATTTTATAATTCAATTTTTTTAAATAATACATAAATTTTTTGTGCAAAAGAGTCTTTTCGTGCAAAAATGTCTACGCGCAATTTTGACCCGTCCCTGGGAAGGAAACAAAATCCGTGCAAAACTGACCCTCCGTGCTAAATTGTCACTCGTGCAAAAATGACTCTTTATGCAAAAGTGTCTGCGTGCAAAATTGTCTGCTCGTACAAAAGTGAACCTTCGTGCAATTTTGCGCTCTCGTGCAATTTAGACAGCTACCCAAAAAAATATATCGAGTAATTATTAACTAAAATTTTTCAGACAGAAATCTTGCTACAATCATTATTTTTTTGTTAAGTTTATAAATTCTTGTACGAAAATTTCTGACAAAACTCGCATTTTAAGGGTTAATAAATGGTATAACACTTGAACTGAAACAATCAAAAGCTGTAAGATACCTAAACTGTGGCATTACAAAGTCCTGAATTTATCATTTTTTCTAACTACTTTAATTAGAATAAGCTAGAAGAAATTATGATAACTACTTAAGATTAACATTACTCTGTTAGAATATTTCGTAATTGAATGTTAATTTCTATTCCTTTTGAAATTTATGTTAAACTAATACTCGATCAAGAAGACTCGAAATATAATCATAAGTAGAAATGCTGCTTTATTTTTAAACAACAAAAAATTAAAGCAGACTGTTTTATTCAGTAAAAGCTTTTTTATTATAACTTGGGGCTGTTAACAAGTTACTATAACTGTAATATACTTCAGTTTGGAATAAATCTTTAAAATTTTTGTTATGTAAAGCTGTTTCGGAATCTTAGGAAATAGATCAAGTGATCTAAGACTTGTTGTCAAAATGATAATTAAAATTAGTTGTTTAACAAGTTTTTACTATATATAACGTTTGTATTGTAGACTTAAATTAATTCTATTGGATGTAGCTTGTTAAAAGTTTTTTTGTTTATTTTTGTGAAAAAAAGTTGAAAAAGTTACCTTAAGGTATGTAGGACACTTATGCAAAATCTTATTTTGCCTTGTGTCCAAATTTTGATAACTTAAAGAAATTAATGTTAATCACTTGATATTATATTTTTCCTTTAAAAAAAAACAACAAATAAATATAGTAAAACTAATTCCCAAAAAAACTATTTTTCACAAACAAAATAAGTGCTAGTTAAAATGATTTTTGTCTTTGATTTCTTGATTGAACTGGAAATAGCTTGTTTATGGGTGTGGCTAAGGGAAAATGAGAGAATCAAATGAGAGATCGCGTGATTATTGAAAATTCTAGAAAAAGAATCGAAAAACTATAAATACGCCCAATCAGAGCGTGAAGCAGGTCATTTACCTCGAAACAAGCACGAAGCGACACTCTGCTGCTCGCAAATTTAAGCGTTAGCCGCCATCTTGGAAAAGATAGATGACACCCGAGAAAACCTTCTTATACAACAACGTCGACGGGGCGAACAACTCGATTTGAGTTGTTAACGTGCCATAATCATAAGCCTACGCATACTGTAGCAGACAACTTCTTTGGATCAATTTGAACACTGAATTCCACGATTGAGTCCACAGCGTTCAAAGAAACAAACTTGAACATTCATCTTATTGAGCAAGCCTACACAGATTGTGGCGTCAACCTTAGCTACACTTCTACGAACAAGTTGTTTTCGTACTTTTAAATAATTCTGTCGTAATATTTATACATATTTATATTATCGTATCTACTTACTATTGTACTTGTATTGTAATATTTATACATATTTATATCATCGTGCCTATTTATATTGTATTTTATCGCCACGCTCCGATTACGGGAAGGAAACGGAAGAAGATCAAGCCACGTACATCAAGATTCTGTAAACGAGACGGACCAACGTCGAGTGCCAGAAACTGAGCGACCGGAGACCAGTGACACGTCTCCAGTGACACGTCAAGGAGGGAATCCAGAGCACGTTTCCTTCTAATTGTTAACTTTAAGTGTTTAGACTTATTGTGAGCTGTCATTGCGTTTATTTGTACATAATAAAACAACATTACTTAGTTTTATTATATTTAGTTATATAACTTATATAGTTATGTCCTTAAAACCCCTAAAAAAGGCATTAGTCTTGAGAGTGCCACGCACACAAACGTGCACCGAAATGAGTTGTTCCGAGACTACTGCTAACCTGGAATCTGATGAGATTGTCGAGCCTGAGACCGAGGCAATTTCGAAGGAAATCAGTGAAGACAACACTAAAAAAATAAACGAATTAACTAAATTAGTAGAAAATAATAACAAACTAATAGAAAATAGATTTAGTACTATTTTAAAAACAATTTCTTTACAGAATTCTCAATCAATCAACACCCCTGCAAGAAGTGTGGTAAGTTCAGTTAGTTGTTTTAATTCACATGTAAACTTGACAGACTCGCCCTCAGCCAGTAAATATATGATGACCAAAATAACGGCTGCCAACAATCCTACGTTCCTTCAAGACTCCCTAAACACAAGAACATCACAAATATCCAGTTACCAAGTCACAGCTGTAACACAAACACTCCCTACTACATCCATGAGTCCAACAAATTCGTTAGACTGTTTTTCACGACCATATTCCCATCAAGAAAAACTAAATTCTAACCTAAAGTTTGATCAATCAAATGAGAAAAATTTAAGTTACTTTTACGGCAGTAATTCAAATATCGAGCAGCTTAAACGACAGTTCGACATTCTACAAAATAAAGTGAACAAAATTCTTAATTGTTATACAGATTCGAATCAGACTAATGGCAATCATATCTCTTTCAATCAAGAATCTTCGCCCGAGAATCAAAACTTCCACAAAGCAACAAATTCAAGGCGTTTTCCCGAGCGAATGTTTAGGAAAATTAAAGGAAAAAATCCGAGAGAGGAGTTCAAATTGTTTGAGCTTTAGTGTGAAAGCCAGGGCATTTTTGATGATACAACTCAGTTTGAAATTATAATCAGAATATGGCCAATTGATGATATACTTTACTATGTAAAAATTGGTAAACCATCTAGCTATGTCGAATGTTGTGCATTGATATCAAACAAATAAGGTATATTATATCAAACATATGAAAAACTGGTACATACTTTACTTGTTGGTCAAACATTTTAAGACTGTAACATATATCATCAAAATAACTTATCTCATGCCTTGGGTTACCATCTAACTGAATAGTGTATTTAAGTTCTATAATTCTATTAATGACCATGAACCAGAAGATTTATGATCTCTAGGTACGTTGAAATTGACATTGTTTACAACACCTTGGTTTTTTTATTTTGTAGTTGCTCTTTATTAATGTTATATGGCTCCCAAAAATGTTCTGGAAAATCCTGCTACGTAGGAGCTTCATAACTTGAGTTATCTAACATAGTTAACTCAAAGACTTTTAGCTATATTATTTTCATTATTGTTAAAGCGTTCTTATTACCATTAAAAATTGATTATTAAAAAAAAAATACTTTTTAGGTAACATTAAATCGTTTTGTATTCTAAAATTTAATCTATGTATAAAGTACTTAACAAGTTTGATTTATAAATTAAAAATAGTTATGTTTTTTTTTGATTTAAGTATACTTTGAAATATCGTTAAATTAAGTTGTTGTAGTTGTTGTATATTTTTCATTGTCTTCTTTTTAAGCTGCTGAATTCTTGATGCCTGAGTTCAACATTGTATAATAAACAACAATTATAATAATTCTAATAATTTAAGTAATTTTAATAATAATAATAATGTGATTAACCAACAAAAAATAATTTATTTATACAGCTTACAAAGAATTACCTTTTTTTACTATGAATATTTAGATTATAGCAGATTAAATAAGTTTCAGCTTTTGTAGAAAAAAAGAAGAGTAGAATCAGTTACAAAGTAGCTTAAATACTTTGTTCTTAATGGTTTTATTTTAAATTATAATTACCTAACTCAACAACAATAAATATAAAAGCCTTGATTGTTTGCAAACAAAAATAAAATTCAAATTGAAATAAATAAATATTTAGTGGAGAACAATCAAACAAACCATGGCATAAAAGAAGTAAAGTATAACTAAACTTGTGATATATATTATTTAAATTAGTTTTTCCATAAAAATTTATTAATTACAGCTATATAAAGTTAAATATGGAGTTTTACAGGATTAATGTGTACTCATTTACTTATAAAGACTTCGATGACTCTGATGATTCAGATGATGACAAACGTTCAGATGGTATTCTTCAAATGCATCTTCCCAAACCCGTGACAATGGCTGCCTTGCAAGAGAAGCTGTTCGAAATGAAAAACTTAAACAGTGCGGAACACAGTGTGGAATTTTACAGGGAAGGCTTTAAAGTTGGTGGCAAGCTGACTACTGATAATGAGATTGCAGAAGAAGGCTATTTTTATGCAATCGTGTCAGAAAAGTCTATTTGATGATGGTTTACAAGGAATATAAACCAGTTTTAGTTTAGCTTTACAAAAAACTTTTTCGTTAAGCTGTGTTGACTTTGTTTAAGCGTCGATTAATTAGAAAATTGCCTTAGAAAAATAAATTTAGATGACGTGACAAAATTTTGTAAATATATGAAGTCATAGTAGCTTAGTACGTAGAACATTTTTTTAACTTCAAAAAAAATCTATTTAATGCTTGCTTGTACTATTTAAAACTAAAGTGAAACTCAAAACATTTTTCATTTTTCTTCTCAGCTAGCCATTAGTACCACTCTTAAAAATTAAAATTTAGTTTGTATTAGAGTTAATTATTAGTATAATTTATTATAAAGTTATTTGTTTAAATTCAGAAATATGGTCAATGTACTGGAATGAAATGAGCTTATTTAAATAATAGTTAAGTGTTCTATTCACTACCAAGTTTCCGTGACAAAAAAAAAAGCGAGCGTGTGAAGTATAATAAAAACTATAACTGTAAAATATCAATTTTTTTTTATTTTAATTTTTCTACTATTTTTAATTTTTTAAAATATATTGTTTATTTGTGTCAGTGTTCTAAAGTTCAAGTTAATAATTTTTCAAACCAGAAGCTACTGGTCACAATTAAGTAGTTAAGAACGAACAAAAAACCATTTCACATGATTGATTGCAACTTCGCGTATGATTGCGGACTGTCATGATTTCGTGTTTTTAATTATTAGTGTCAAACTGAAACATAATGTTTGATTATGAATTATTTGATTATGAAGCTTTATATAAATTTCTGTATAAACTTATTGCGATTGTTTGACCTTAATATGTTTTTTTTTTGATTTAATATAACTTATTCATTTGTGTAATAGCTTTGCACTTGGAAAACAATTTATTTCTTTAATTATATTCATATAGACGATATTTTTTGTATCTTCTTTACTTTAACCCAAAATACTTTGTAGTCGACTTTTTAATAAAACTTTTAAGATATTTTATTTTCAATCAAACTAATTTTTTGTAAAGCAAGCACTAGATTACTAAAGATTACTTTTTATTTATAGTTTTGAATGAAGCTTATACATTTTAAACGTTATACATTAAGCATTTTTTATACAGCATGTTTGAAAAATTTCTGTTTAGATTTTGTTTTTTAAATGTTTTAAACGTCTCAAGTTTTAAATGTATTAAAAGCTTCGATAACTTAATACTCCTTAATTTTTGTTCATTAAAGTAAACAGAGCTACATAGAATTTAACAATATTATTTTAACAAAGTTATTTACTTTTTGTTTTTATTGTAACTGGCCTAACGCTTATCTATTGTAAAACTGTTAAAAGAAAAATATATACAACTTGTCAAAAATTCTTAGTGTGAATTTTATTTGTTTTGTTTGCTTAGCAACATTTATATAAAAAAATTTTGAATGCTAATGAAACATTAAAAATTTGTCAACCACTTTTAAAAATACTTGGTTTTAAATATATAACCAAAACATTAAGAAGTTGGAGATAACTTACGCAGAGTATGATTTTAATAAGCGTCAACACCGTTTTTTTGACGTCTGTAAAAGTTGACTTATTTTATTTTGGTGGTTGTTCAACGTTGTAACACAATAGTACAGTTTTAAGTTTTTTAGTTGATAAGTTTAAGTAAAATGTTTAGAGAACAATTTTTCAAAACACGCAAAAATTAGTTTATTTACTAGTTTCTACTTACAGGACGTTGATAGTTTAATATTAGATAGGTACAGGTTGTTTGTTCAAAGATTGCTTAAAGACTGTTTGAAGACACAGATCACAAAAAAAAAGTGTTTATTTGATAGTTATGACTAAATTATCTTTTTATTTATTCGTAGTATAATGAAATGAAAATGTTCATAGTGTATTTGTTTATGAAAACTATGAAAAACAAAACACATAGATTGCTTTGGAATGGAGTAAAGCTCTGACTAAACAATTAGTCTGAAAAAAATCCATAAAAGTTATTGCTACTACTGACTAAAACTCCAAAGAAGATCATTTATGTCAGCATTTGAGATATCTTAAAAGTTGTCCATAAATTAATCATATCTATAAACTTTAACTTGATAAACTAAAAATTTTCACTATAAATTATCATTTAAAAAATAATAATTTTGATAGAGTTTTCAAAGTTTTGAGTGTCTTTTTGTTTATCATTTTCTACGCTAAGTTTAAAATAATTGTTTCCAATTCATTAAGTCATAAAATTTTATAATGTTATATATATCAATGCATTTGTGTCAACTGTCAGACTGACTCAGCACTAAAGAAAGTAGTCAAAAAGTTTTTACAAAAATTGTTTAGATTTTTACTTGTAGAATAAATGATTTGACTAAAAAAAAATAAAGAGTAAAATATATAGCGTAAAACAAATATATTATTGTTTATTGAAGGACAAAAAAAAAACGCACAAAACAATTGGTCCTAGGACCTGTTGCACAACAAAACCATTTGGTTAGCAATAATTTATCGCGATAAGCTCAAAAAATAAGCAGTTGCCTATAAATTATAATTTTTTTAGCTACTAGTTATTACAATCAATTAGAATGAAGTTGTTTTTTTTAACTAATACTCAACAAAAATATTTTGTATTTAATAGATGATAGTTATAACTTTTAAATTAAAAACGAAATATCTGCACAAGGTGAAAATAACAATTTTTTAATAAAACAATGTATGTTTTGATTTGTAAATTGATGATGTTTAACAGTAATTAAAGTTTGAATCGACATTTTTAAAAATAGCGATTTGTTTCTCGATCAAAAAGCGCCTAATATAAAAGGTAAATTTAAACTATTTTATCAGGGACAAAAAATTTAATAAATAATATAAGTAACATCTACATATGAATATTTTTTCCCCGGAATTGTAATTAAAATTTACTAGTTATTTGTTTGAAGTTTTTGTCCCTGATAAAATAGTTTATGTTACTAGTTATATTAGGGGCTTTGAAAAAACTTTGGTTGATTTTCAAAAGGACCCTACAATGCAGATACCATGTTGTTTAGTTAGGGCTAGATAAGCTCCTAAAGGGAAAGATTAATATAATAAATAGAAAAACTAGAGTTTTAACATTATATAACACTATATGATGATGAAGTATGTTACAGATGTTTACCTAAGTTTGCCATAATTGCCAAAATCAACTCGTTTTGCTATATGTTCCATATTTTTCCTTTCTTGCAATATTTTGCCATTTGTATCCATATTTTATAATATTGCCAAATATTAATATTATTAATATATATTATTACAGTAAATAATATATATAACACCTACATTAGAAGTTTTTTTCGCTGGTAATGTAATTTAGATTTACTTGCTATTTATTTGAATGTTTTTCCCTGATAAAATAGTTTATTTTACTAGTTATATTAGGGGCTTTGAAAAAACTTTGGTTGATTTTCAAAAGGATCCTACAAGGCAGATACCATGTTTTTTATTGTATTAAATATACAAATGTAAGTATTATGACATGTACTTGATGTATAATGCAAGTTTGTTCAGTGTATCATATAAAGTAACAATCCTCTTTAAACTGTTTGTTCTAAGTTTATATTGGAAAGAATACATGTAAATGTTTTATAAAACTTTTGTGAAATATTAATACTATGTATGTTTTTTTTAATTAATTATTTTTCAAGTTTATTCTATATAAAGAGTTTCATATGGGAAGAACATAAACATGTAATCTTGTTTAAATTTCAATTGAGTAAGAACTAAAACCTTTATTCATACACGGTTGCCACACACTAGATACTTTAATAGTATATAAGATAAGCAGAATAATCAGGATATTCTAAAATTTTAGAAAATCCCACGATAACTCAGGATAAAATGATTTTAAAAAATCAAGTTCATATAGGGTTTCTACAAGAATTTAGAATAAAACATTAAAGAAAAGTCTAGGTATTTAAAATATTTTCTAAACGCTTTTAAAAGACTGAACTCTTTTTCAGACACTCAAATTTTGACTCTTAAAGGTTTTGTCTTTGTAAAAAAAAATTAAAATAGCAATAATAATAAGATAATTAATAGTCTTAGGACAAATTTTTTCTCTAAGATTTTTCAATGAGATTTACTTTAACGTTTCTATACCTAGCTGAATATTTGCAACCTTGCACTCTTATATTTTTATCTTAATGCACTAAACCTTAAGTTAACGTTGTATAGTTTTAATAAATTGTACATGTATTCTTATAAGTCGGCTAAACCTAATTATAAAGTTTAAAAAAAGAAACATTTTTGACATCAAAATCGACACCTGAAGACAAAAAACCCGTACAAATCGTCTAGTTACGTATTGCACTAAACCTTCAGTTTACGTTGTATAGTTTATAATTGGTTTATGTATTCTAAAAAGTAGTTTAAACAGTAAGTTGTACATTCCAATAAATTAAACTAATATCTTACTATTTAAGAATAATAATACTATTTTTTTAGTAGAATAACAAAAAATACTAATGATGTAATGAATTATTTCTCATTTATTCGTTGGTAGCTATATATTTACAACAACGGCAATAGTTTTTTTAAATTTTAACGCATCGTAAGTCTTGTCCGTCATCTTTAGTCAGCTTACATGGTACCATTTGTTGCAGATGTCGCAGCCTAACTGTAATCAAGTGGTTTACTGTTTAGTCTAGATATAGTTAAAATCTTAACTACTCAGTAGTTTTTATTCAATTTACATATATTTGATGTAAATAAAAAATCTAACCCATTTACAACTAGGTTTTGTCTTTAAAGACTAATTGGTTGGTACCATTGGCAAATGCTGCATGCATTCAGGTTTACAACTGTAGAGTAATTTTTTTTAAATATTTACTTATATAAAACATACTATCTTAATAGTTTCTTAATTTATCTAAGTGTTAATAGATATTACAAAACGTTGTAAAAACCAGTTTTACCTCCATCCCTAAACAAACTCGTCGCTATATCTGACCTTTTCAAATGGTTTCCCTGACAATCTGTTTTTATCTTTATTTTTTTGGGAAAATTGAAAAGCTTGACAGTATTTGCTCTGCAGCCTAAATAGTAATATTACTATGAATAAATTTACGATTACTAATATAAATAGGTTTTATTAGTTTTATACACTAAAAAAAATATTTTTTACCTCGATGACATGTAGTCCGCAGCTATTATCATCTTTTTGTCGGTTGTGGGTTATTCTTATAACTTTTAAATGACTAACTTTTTTCTAACAAACCACTATTTCTTTTTACTTGTTGATTAATTTGTAAAAAAAAAGTGTTACTCAGAGTTAAAAATAAAATATATTAACCTTACGAAATGAAATAAAATTTCGAAAAAAAAAATTCTATAACTATTGCTAATGATGTACTAACTTAATGTTATCTATGAACTTTTTGCCTTCTTCTTCATGTTGGTTGTGCAATGCATCAAAGGTATAAACATTCTTTCCCATAACAAACTAAAAGTTTAATCAAGTTACGATTATTCTAGAAATTAAACTTTAACTTTTTTTTTAATTTAAGACGATTAGATTTTTAATTTTATTACACTAAGCATATATTTAAATAGTATTCGAACTAATTATAACACATTATGAAGTGAAAACTTAATTATATTTGTACATTTACATAAAAACTTTATTTAACTACATACTTAGATCTACTATAAGTAAATTTTAAAATTAAATGTATAACGACTTACTCTAAATTAAAATGCAAAACTCTGTGTTTTAACGCACTTTAATACGAATAACAATCATGATCATCATTTAAAATTGAATAGTTCAGGCTATAACTAAATTATTTGACCTTCAGCACAAACTTTTGTACCAAAAATACTTAAAAAGTATTGATAAATTTTATAAAGTACTTTGCATAACATGAATTATCAGTATGTTACGTAATAAATAAAATATAGCTTACAAATGGGAACCGTTCAGTTCCAACCCGCGCACAATTCCAACCCGATTAATTCCAACACAAATCAAATCCCACCCGATCATTTCCCACTCGCATAACTCCCACCTGAATCAAATCCCACCCGAATCAAATCCAACCTGAATCAAATCCCACCCGAATCAAATCCCACCTGACCAAATCCAACCCGAATAAAATCTCACCCGATCAATTTCCACCCAAATCAATTCCTACCCGATCATTTTCCACCCGAATGAATTCCCACTCGAATCAATTCCCATTCACATAACTCCTACCCGGTTAATTCCCACTATATTATCAACCCGATTATATTTACTCTTGTACAAATTAAAAATTTTAATATGTTTTGAACTCACATTAAATTTTAGTTTTTGTATTTTCAACAATTATTTGAAATATGAAATTAGTAAGGTAAAAACAATGTTTTTATTTATGCTAAAATTGTTACTGTTGCTTATTCTATCATGTTTTTAGTTTAATGTCATTTTTGTTTATTGATAACAACAATAATTAAATAATTACGACTTGCGAACAACAGAAAGTTTGTATGTTACTTGTAAAATGCTATCATTGTTACTAAAGTTTAGTCCAGATCAGGTATATATAATAATAATATAATAATTAAGTTTTTAGTATCAGAACCATTTTCTATCATGGTAACTAATTTATGTCCAATTATTTTTTTTGTACGAGTTGGAACATTGACACTTAATTATATTTAGTTGTTGTAGTTAATTAAAACAACAAAATAATACAGTACTGTACAACATAGTTTTCTTTAATAATAACATTCAAATTTGAAAATTATATTAATGCTTATTTTATTAAACTCTAGACCTAAATTACTTTTGTTCGTTGATTACTAGATTTTTTTAAGTATTTACGGCCGGCAAGGAAAATTGGCCTATCTTTTGTAAAATGCTTTTACGGCTGACACAATTTAGTCCAAATCAGGTTCAAAGCAAATTCAAGTTTTTTAGTATCCGAACTGTTTTTTTATAACAAAGTATTCTACGGTAACTGATTTATGTCCAATTAAATCTACCTTTGTAACGACTATAGAAATTAATACTGCTCGGCATAATTTTTTTAAATGCAATTTTTTAAAATATTTCGTTTTATTAAGCTTAATGTTTCATATTTGTTGTATAAAACAATACTTCATATGTTTAATTTAACAACAATTTTAAATATTTTATGCATGCGGCGCGTAAAGCTTATTATAGTAAAATTGGTCTTTTTTAAAACGTGTTTGTTATTAAAAAAAGTTCTTATTTGGTTGTTATTCAATTTTTTCTTTAAGTCTTAGCTTTTAAACCAACTAAATTAATTGTGTACTATATCTACCTAAAAATGAGTTTATTTTTATTGTAACTATGAAATTTTTTTTCTAAAACATATGTTTTATTATTTATGTGAAAATAGATAAGTTAAAAAAAATTTAAACAACTAATAAAAACTTACTGTTACACAAAGACTGATGTAAATAACATGTTACAATATTAAACAATGTTCTTTAGTTATTCTTAATTTTTAATTATAATTAACTATTAGAACTTGAGTTATAGCGTAACCGAGCGAATTTTATTTAGCAGAGGACTAAATTTTCGTAATCACTTGTCGCAATATAAAATATAAATATGCTCTCGAGCCACACCTTTACAAATATGGTCCACAGTTGGCCGAACCCTTGTGTAGATCATTAAAAAAAAAAGTTATCTCAGTGCAGCAGAGAAATTTCTTGGCCTTTTCAAATGGAGAAGCACTATTTTTTGCTTTAGTTTAAAATGATTCTTATTCTAACTATATATAAAAGTTGTCTTTTAAATATATTTGTTAATCATAGTATTTAAATACATGATGTTAAACTTTTAATAACGTTTTTCAGTCAAATATTTAAATTTTTTTTGTCTATTTCATAAATAATTTCTCATTTAATAACCATGTTAAATTAAATAAATTTAAAATCTATTTAATTCATTTAATTTATCAAATGTTGTTAATATTTCATTATCTAATAGCAAAACATAAAGTAAATACAAAATTGATTTAAAATATAAAAGAACACGAGATAATTGAAGTTAAATGGCAAATTAAAGAACATGTAGTAATGTCACTATATAGAGATCGTGTTTGAATAGTTTTGTAAAGTCTAAGGTCTTTTTTAATGTATAAGAATCTAAACTGGAATTATAATAAAAAACACACGTTATAAATATAACATGCTAAAAGGTGTGCTTGAATTAGCATGTATAACTTTAATAAATATGTAGTTAGAAGTAAAGTTGCAATAAATAGTTGTAAATAACGCATAAGTTAATGAAAAGTCTCCTTACAAACAAAGTTTCAAAAGTTATAAGCCGTTCTTCTTTACTTTAACCCAAAATATTTTGTAGTCGACTTTTTAATAAAGTTTTTAAGATATTTTATTTTCAATCAAACTAATTTTTTGTAAAGCAAGCACTAGATTACTTAACATTACTTTTTATTTATAGTTTTGAATGAAGCTTATACATTTTAAACGTTATACATTAAGCATTCTTAATACAGCATGTTTGAAAAATTTCAGTTTAGATTTTGTTTTTTAAATGTTTAAAACATCTCAAGTATTAAATATATTAAAAGCTTAGATAAGTTAATCCTCCTTAATTTTTGTTCATTATAGTAAACAGAGCTCCATAGAATTTAACAATATTATTTTAACAAAGTTATTTACTTTTTGTTTTTATTGTACCTGACATAACGCTTATCTATTGTAAAACTGTTAAAAGAAATACATATACAACTAGTCGAAAATTCTTAGTGTGAATTTTATTTGTTTTGTTTGCTTAGCAACATTTATACAAAAAATTTTGAATGCTAATGAAACATTAAAAATTTGTCAACCACTTTTAAAAATACTTGGTTTTAAATATATAACCAAAACGTCAAGAAGTTTGAGATAACTTACGCAGAGTATGGTTTTAATAAGCGTCAACACCGTTTTTTTTCTGTAAAAGTAGACTTATTTTATTTTGGTGGTTGTTCAACATTGTAACACGATAGTACGGTTTTAAGTTTTTAGTTGATGAGTTTAAGTAAAATGTTTATAGAACAGTTTTTTAAACCACGCAAAAATTAGTTCGTTTACTAGTATCTACTTACAGGACGTTGATAGTTTAATATTAGATAGGTACAGGTTGTTTGTTCAAAGATTGCTTAAAGACTGTTTGAAGACACAGATCACAAAAAAAAAGTGTTTATTTGACGTAGCTTTTAAGATAGTTATGACCAAATTATCTTTTTATTTATTCGTAGGATAATGAAATAAAAATGTTCATAGTGTATTTGTTTATGAAAACTATGAAAAACAAAACACATAGATTGCTTTGGAATGGAGTAAAGCTCTGACTAAACAATTAGTTAGACAAAATTCCATAAAAACTATTGCTACTACTGACTAGAACTCCAAAAAAGATCATTTATGTCAGCATTTGAGATATCTTAAAAATTGTTCTTAAGTTAATCGTATCTATAAACTTTAACTTAGTAAACTAAAAATTTTCACTATTAATTATCATTTAAAAATAATAATTTTGATAGAGTTTTCAAAGTTTTGAGTGTCTTTTTGTTTATCATTTTCTACGCTAAGTTTAAAATAATTTTTTCCAATTCATTAAGTCATAAAATTTTATAATAATATATATATATATATCAATGCATTTGTGTCAACTGTCAGACTGACTCAGCACTAAAGAAAGTAGTCAAAAAGTTTTTACAAAAAATTGTTTAGATTTTTACTTGTAGAATAAATGATTTGACTAAAAAAAATAAAGAGTAAAATATATAGCGTAAAACAAATATATTATTGTTTATTGAAGGACAAAAAAACGCACAAAACAATTGGTCCTAGGACCTGTTGCACAACAAAACCATTTGGTTAGCAATAATTTATCGCCGATAAGCTCAAAAAATAAGCAGTTGCCTATAAATTAAAATTTTTTTAGCTACTAGTTATTACAATCAATTAGAATGAAGTTGTTTTTTTTAACTAATACTCAACAAAAATCTTTTGTATTTAATAGATGATAGTTATAACTTTTAAATTAAAAACGAAATATCTGCACAAGGTGAAAATAACAATTTTTTAATAAAACAATGTATGTATTGATTTGTAGATTGATGATGTTTAACAGTAATTAAAGTTTGAATCGACATTTTTTAAAATAGCGATATTGTTTCTCGATCAAAAAGCGCCTAATATAAAAGGTAAATTTAAACTATCTTATCAGAAACAAAAAAATTTAATAAATAATATAAATAACATCTACATATGAATATTTTTTCCCCGAAATTGTAATTAAAATTTACTAGTTATTTATTTGAAGTTTTTGTCCCTGATAAAATAGTTTATGTTACTAGTTATATTAGGGGCTTTGAAAAAACTTTGGTTGATTTTCAAAAGGACCCTACAATGCAGATACCATGTTGTTTAGTTAGGGCTAGATAAGCTCCTAAAGGAAAAGATTAATATAATAAATAGAAAAACTAGAGTTTTAACATTATATAACACTATATGATGATGAAGTATGTTACAGATGTTTACCTAAGTTTGCCATAATTGCCAAAATCAACTCGTTTTGCTATATGTTCCATATTTTTCCTTTCTTGCAATATTTTGCCATTTGTATCCATATTTTATAATATTGCCAAATATTAATATTATTAATATATATTATTACAGTAAATAATATATATAACACCTACATTAGAAGTTTTTTTCGCTGGTAATGTAATTTGATTTACTTGTTATTTATTTGATTTTTTTTCCCTGATAAAATAGTTTATTTTAGTAGTTATATTAGGGGCTTTGAAAAAACTTTGGTTGATTTTCAAAAGGATCCTACAACGCAGATACCATGTTGTTTATTATATTAAATATACAAATGTAAGTATTATGACATGTACCTGATGTATAATGCAAGTTTGTTCAGTGTATCATATAAAGTAAGAATCCTCTTTAAACTGTTTGTTCTAAGTTTATATTGGAAAGAATACATGTAAATGTTTTATAAAATTTTAGTGAAATATTAATACTATGTATGTTTTTTTTAACTAATTATTTTTCAAGTTTATTCTATATAAAGAGTTTCATATGAGAAAAACATAAACATGTAATCTTGTTTAAATTTCAATTGAGTAAGAACTAAAACCTTTATTCATACACGGTTGCCACACACTAGATACTTTAATAGTATATAAGATAAGCAGAATAATCAGGATATTCTAAAATTTTAGAAAATCCCACGATAACTCAGGATAAAATGATTTTAAAAAATCAAGTTCATATAGGGTTTCTACAAGAATTTAGAATAAAACATTAAAGAAAAGTCTAGGTATTTAAAATATTTTCTAAACGCTTTTAAAAGACTGAATTCTTTTTTTAGACACTCAAATTTTGACTCTTAAAGGTTTTGTCTTTGTAAAAAAAAATTAAAATAGCAATAATAATAAGATAATTAATAGTCTTAGGACAAATTTTTTCTCTAAGATTTTTCAATGAGATTTACTTTAACGTTTCTATACCTAGCTGAATATTTGCAACCTTGCACTCTTATATTTTTATCTTAATGCACTAAACCTTAAGTTAACGTTGTATAGTTTTAATAAATTGTACATGTATTCTTATAAGTCGGCTAAACCTAATTATAAAGTTTAAAAAAAGAAACATTTTTGACATCAAAATCGACACCTGAAGACAAAAAACCCGTACAAATCGTCTAGTTACGTATTGCACTAAACCTTCAGTTTACGTTGTATAGTTTATAATTGGTTTATGTATTCTAAAAAGTAGTTTAAACAGTAAGTTGTACATTCCAATAAATTAAACTAATATCTTACTATTTAAGAATAATAATACTATTTTTTTAGTAGAATAACAAAAAATACTAATGATGTAATGAATTATTTCTCATTTATTCGTTGGTAGCTATATATTTACAATAACAGCAATAGTTTTTTAAAAATTTAACGCATCGTAAGTCTTGTCCGTCATCTTCAGTCAGTTAACATGGTATTATTTGTTGCAGTTGTCGCAGCATAACAGTAATCAAATGGTTAACTGTTTAGTTTAAGTATAGTTAAAATCTTAACTACTCAGTAGTTTTTATTCAATTTACATATATTTGATATAAATAAAAAATATAACCCATTTTCAAAAAGGTTTTGTCTTTAAAGGCTAATTGGTTGGTACCATTGGCAAATGTTGCATGCATTCAGGTTAACAACTGTAGAGTAATTTTTTAAAATATTTACTTATATGAAACATACTATCTTAATAGTTTTTAATTTATCTAAGTGTAAAAAATATTACAAAACGTTGTAAAAACCAGTTTTACCTCCATCCCTAACCAAACTTGTCGCTGTATCTAACTTTTTCAAACTGTTTTTCTGACAATCTGTTATTATCTTTTTTTTTTTGGGAAAACTGAAAAGCTTGATAGTAATTGCTCTGCAGCCTGAATACTAATATTAGTATGAATAAATTTACTATTAAAGAATATAAATAGGTTTTATTAGTTTTATACACTAAAAGAAAATTTAAATTTACCTCGATGACATGTAGTCCGCAGCTATTATGATCTTTTTGTCGGTTGTGGGTTATTCTTATAACTTTTACCTGACTAACTTTTTCTAACAAACCACTATTTCTTTTTACTTGTTGATTAATTTGTAAAAAAAAAGTGTTACTCAGAGTTAAAAATAAAATATATTAACCTTACGAAATGAAATAAAATTTCGAAAAAAAAAATTCTATAACTATTGCTAATGATGTACTAACTTAATGTTATCTATGAACTTTTTGCCTTCTTCTTCATGTTGGTTGTGCAATGCATCAAAGATATAAACATTCTTTCCCATAACAAACTAAAAGTTTAATCAAGTTACGATTATTCTAGAAATTAAACTTTAACTTTTTTTTTTAATTTAAGACGATTAGATTTTTAATTTTATTACACTAAGCATATATTTAAATAGTATTCGAACTAATTATAACACATTATGAAGTGAACACTTAATTATATTTGTACATTTACATAAAAACTTTCTTTAACTACATACTTAGATCTACTATAAGTAAATTTTAAAATTAAATGTATAACGACTTACTCTAAATTAAAATGCAAAACTCTGTGTTTTAACGCACTTAAATACGAATAACAATCATGATCTTCATTTAAAATTGAATAGTTCAGGTTATAACTAAATTTATTTGACCTTCAGCACAAACTTTTGTACAAAAAATACTTTAAAAGTATTGATAAATTTTATAAAGTACTTTGCATTACATGAATTATCAGTATGTTACGTAATAAATAAAATATAGCTTACAAATGGGAACCGTTCAGTTCCAACCCGCGCACAATTCCAACCCGATTAATTCCAACATAAATCAAATCCCACCCGATCATTTCCCACCCGCATAACTCCCACCTGAATCAAATCCCACCCGATCAAATCGAACCCGAATCAAATCCCACCCGAATCAAATCCCACCTGATCAATTTCCACCCAAATCAATTCCTACCCGATCATTTTCCACCCGAATGAATTCCCACTCGAATCAATTCCCATCCACATAACTCCTACCCGGTTAATTCCCACTATATTAATAACCCGATTATATTTACTCTTGTACAAATTAAAAATTTTAATACGTTTTGAACTCACATTAAATTTTAGTTTTTGTATTTTTAACAATCATTTGAAATATGAAATTAGTAAGGTAAAAACAATGTTTTTATTTATGCTAAAATTGTTACTGTTGCTTATTCTATCATGTTTTTAGTTTAATGTCATTTTTGTTTATTGATAACTACAATAATTAAATAATTACGACTTGCGAACAACAGAAAGTTTGTCTGTTACTTGTAAAATGCTATCATTGTTACTAAAATTTAGTCCAGATCAGGTATATATAATAAAAATATAATAATTAAGTTTTTAGTATCAGAACCATATCTATCATGGTAACTAATTTATGTCCAATTATTTTTTTTGTACGAGTTGGAACATTGACACTTAATTATATTTTAGTTGTTGTAGTTAATTAAAACAACAAAATAATACAGTACTGTACAACATAGTTTTCTTTAATAATAACTTTCAAATTTGAAAATTATATTAATGCTTATTTTATTTAACTCTAGACCTAAATTATTTTTGTTCGTTGATTACTAGATTTTTTTAAGTATTTACGGCCGGCAAGGAAAATTGGTCTATCTTTTGTAAAATGCTTTTACGGCTAATGCAATTCAGTCCAAATCAGGTTCAAAGCAAATTCAAGTTTTTTAGTATCCGAACTGCTTTTTATAACAAAGTATTCTACGGTAACTGATTTATGTCCAATTAAATCTACCTTTGTAACAACTATAGAAATTAATACTGCTCGGCATAATTTTATTTAAGTGCAATTTTTTAAAATATTTCGTTTTATTAAGCTTAATGTTTCATATTTCTTGTATAAAACAATACTTCATATGTTTAATTTAACAACAATTTTAAATATTTTATGCATGCGGCGCGTAAAGCTTATTATAGTAAAATTGGTCTTTTTTAAAACGTGTTTGTTATTGAAAAAAGGTCTTATTTGGTTGTTATTCAATTTTTTCTTTAAGTCTTAGCTTTTAAACCAACTAAATTAATTGTGTACTATATCTACCTAAAAATGAGCTTATTTTAATTGTAACTATGAATTTTTTTTTTCTTAAACATATGTTTTATTATTTATGTGAAAATAGATAAGTTAAAAAAATTTTAAACAACTAATAAAAACTTACTGTTACACAAAGACTGATGTAAATAACATGTTACAATATTAAACAATGTTCTTTAGTTATTCTTAATTTTTAATTATAATTAACTATTAGAACTTGAGTTATAGCGTAACCGAGCGAATTTTATTTACCAGAGGACTAAATTTTCGTAATCACTTGTCGCAATATAAAATATAAACATGCTCTCGAGCCACACCTTTACAAATATGGGCCAAAGTTTTCCGAACCCTTGTGTAGATCATTAAAAAAAAAAGTTATCTCAGTGCAGCAGAGAAATTTCTTGGCCTTTTCAAATGGAGAAGCACTATTTTTTGCTTTAGTTTAAAATGATTCTTATTCTAACTATATATAAAAGTTGTCTTTTAAATATATTTGTTAATCATAGTATTTAAATACATAATGTTAAACTTTTAATAACGTTTTTCAGTCAAATATCTAAAATTTTTTTGTCTATTTCATAAATAATTTCTCACTTAATAACCATGTTAGTTTAAATAAATTTAAAAACTATTTAATTCATTTAATTTATCAAATGTTGTTAATATTTCATTATCTAATAGCAAAACATAAAGAAAAGACAAAATTGATTTAAAATATAAAAGAACACAAGATAACTGAAGTTAAATGGCAAATTAAAGAACATGTAGTAATGTCACTATATAGAGATCGTGTTTGAATAGTTTTGTAAAGTCTAAGGTCTTTTTTGATGTATAAGAATCTAAACTGGAATTATAATAAAAAACACACGTTATAAATATAACATGCTAAAAGGTGTGCTTGAATTAGCATGTATAACTTAAATAAATATGTAGTTAGAAGTAAAGTTGCAATAAATAGTTGTAAATAACGCATAAGTTAATGAAAAGTCTTCCTTACAAACAAAGTTTCAAAAGTTATAAGCCGTTTATGACACAATGAAAAAAAAATAAAGTTTTTTCTTATTAGCGCATATCACAAAAACAAACCTTTTTTACGATACAATAAAATGTTTGCATTTTGTTATTGCATTTGGTTGTTCAAAGCATTTTAATGCTCATTGTTTTAATATTTACAATTTTTGAAAGAAAGCACAAGCGAAACGAGTAAAAGTTAATAATTAAACAGCTTTTTTGGTTAATAAACAAAACTTTCTTTTTTTCTTTTTCGTCTTTTTTCATGGTCGCACAGACTCCAGGTAACCAGTCTAAACACGCCCCTGCAGATAGGTACAGCTTATTGCAAATGAAAACAATAAAAAAAATAAAATTAATAATTTCTCTTATTAAAAGTTATAATAACTTTTTTTTTAATTTTTAAAAGTAATTAAAATTTTTTTTTGGTCGAAATATATGAGGTAATATGAAATTTTAAACTTAAAAAGAGCGGAACTTGACCGAAACTTATAATCATTTTTTCTTTAAAACTTTACATGTACAAAAATTAAACGGATTAGAATTTATGCATAAAACTATTGATCTGAACTAACCGTTTAACATATATAAAGGTTGATAATTATTTTATATGAAATATTTATGTACAGGATTGAGTCGAATGAGAATTCATTCGAGTGATAATTTACCTGGATGGGAATTTAACGTGAGGGAATTGATCGGGTAGGAATTGATCGGGTGGGATTTGATTTGGCCGGTATTTAATTTGTGTTGGAATTGTGCGGGTTGGATTTGATTTGGGTTGGCTTTGATCGGGTTGGAATCGATTCGAGTTGGAATTGATCGGGTGGGAATTGATTCGGGTTGGAATTGATCGGGTTGGATTTAATTAGGTAGGAATTGATTCGGGTGGGATTTGATCGGGTTGGAATTGATTCGGGTGGAAATTGAGCGCGGGTTGGAAATGTTAGTATACCCTTACAAATCCTTTGCAGTGGTCAGGGTCTTTTCGATGGATAAAACTAACGACTAATTCAGCATTTAAAATCTACATTATGTATAAAGCATACAAAATACAGTTACAACTTTATTGTATGTTAAATAATAATTTACTATATCAAGAACAGTCTTATCTAATCGTTCACCTTTATTTATAATTCCATTATGCATGTGTTCCTAATATTCTACATTTTCAAATCTAGTTTCAATTAATAGTAAAAAAATATACTAAAGAATTACCTGTGTTAATTACAGAAGGTTAATAAATAAACCTACTTAAACTTTTAGTGTAGTATAAGCAACTTACATTTCCATCTAGCTCATTACTTAATGTATATATGTAGGGGTAGGGAGTACTGCACATTTTTTTGGTCATATAGAAAAATTCATATGAGTACATTTGATTCGGATGTGTTTTTGCTTCATTAAGAAAGGTCTAAAAAAAAAAATTCAAAAAAAAGTTTGTCGCCCTAAAAACTAATTTCACCCCCAAAAATCACAGACTTTTCGGTTTTTTGTCTTAAACATTAATAAAATCACTTTTAAATGTCTTAGATTTATATTTTATGTCTTAAATGAAAGCTTATACTTATTGAAATACATTTAAAAACATATTAACTGCTTTTGATGTATTATGAAGTCATAATCATATTGTAAAATTTAAATAAGAACATATGGTTCGGATGTGTTTTAGGTTATTTAAAAAGAATCTTAAAAAAAATATATACTTTTGATAAAAAAAAGTTGCTGCCCAAAAACTAATTTATACCCTAAAAATCACATATTTTTTGATTTTTTGACTTAAACAGTAATAAAACTACTTAAACATGTCCTAGACTTGTTATTTATATCTCAAATGAAAGCTTATAACTATAGGCATATATTTAATAACATTTTAATTGCTTTTGTTGTATTATGACGTCATTATTACACTAAATATGCAAATTTTACCTGTAAAATCGTACTTTTTTTTAAATAAAAAGCAAATTCTTCTGCGTTTACTCTTAGTTTTTGATTTAAAATATAAAATTTGTCGAGTCAGCTAGGCAGAAAGATATTACTGATGTCATTTCAATTGCATGTTGATATATATATAAAATACATTTTAAATCACTCTCCGTTATTAGAAATTATGGTTATTGAGAGCACCTGTTTAAGAGTAAAAGATCTAGACCAGGGTTTCCCAAAGTGGGCCAAGTGGGCAATGACAGATACTCAGGGGGCCACGAGCAGCAAAAGGGGAAGAGGGGGAAACTATACTAGATATCCTTGAGTTGCAGATGAAGAGCAAAAAAAAAAAAAGTCTTCGGTGTTTTTTATCGTAGTTGATGAGTAATCTTGTTGAAGAGGGCCATGGCTTTTTCAATTTCTTTAAAGGGGGCCATTTGCAAAAAAGTTTGGGATACCCTGATCTAGACTTAAATATCATAAAAAGTGCATGTAAATTTATTAAATTAGTTTAATTTTAATCTTAAAATTTAAGATTTTTTTTTATACAATAAATGTTTATCTGTATTGATTTTTTTTAGCTTGGAGTATGTTATTATTTTTAAGTTACGACCAGTTAAGGTTTATAAATTATTGTACATCTAAATAAATTATAACTTAATTTGTTAGTTTGTTTAAATGTTTTAATTCTCTAATTTTAAACCTTTTTATCAAATCTCTTTTAGTTTTAAACTCATAGCAGTTAATTGTTATTGTATTTACTTATATAAAATGCTCTCAAAAATTATAACTTCTTATAATGGAAAGTGAATTAAAATGTATAATGTATATATATTAAAACGTAATTGAAATTACATTACATCAGTAATATATTTCTGCCTAGCTGACTTGACACATTTTATATTCTAAATCAAAAAACTTAAAACAAAACAACAGAAGAATTTGCTTTTTATAGTAGAAGAAAAAAGTACAATTTTAAAGACAAAATTTGCATATTTAGTGTAACAATGACGTCATAATACAACAAAAGCAGTTGAAATATCTTTAATTTATGCCTATAATTATAAGCTTTCAATTAAGATATAAATTATAAGTCTAGGACATGTATAAGTAATTTTATTACTGTTTAAGTCGAAAAATTAAAAAATATGTGATTTTTGGGGTTTAAATCAGTTTTTTGGGCTGCAACTGTTTATCTTTGCAGAATTGTAATTTTTTTTAATATTCTTTTTCAATAAGCAAAAACACATTCAAATCATATGCACTTATTTGAATTTTACAATATGACCAAAAAAATGTGCTGTACTACCTGCCCCTACAGTTTACAGACAAATTTTGGACATTGAGGGTGAATATGACGTCATACTACATCCAAAGCAACTGATATGTCTTTAAATATATGTCAATATGTATAAAATTTCATTTAAGACATAAATTATAAATTTAGGACATGTATATGGGTTTTTTTTTATTACTTTTTAAATCAAAAAATCGAAAAGTATGTGATTTTTGGGGATGAAATTAGTTTTTTAAGCGACAAACTTTTATTCTTGATTATTTTTCAGATTCTTTTTAATAAAGCAAAAACACATCCGAATCAAATGTACTCAAACAAACATTACCCTAGTACTCCCTACCCCTAATATATGTCGTCTAAAGTTATGCCCATCCATACTGTAGTACTTTCTTTTCGTACAATTGTAACCGATCCGAATGCGCCTTTTGGGCCATTTTTTCATGTAATTAACATTTTACAAATTTTGGTTAAAATATTAATTTCTAAAACTATAAAAAAAATATATAAAACTGAAAGTTTACTAGGTCCACAGGTTGTTGAATTGTATTCTTTTCCCAGTGTAAAATATTTTTAATGTTTATATTAAATTGTTAGTCTACCAACTATAAGTATAACTTACAATTGGTTCTTTATCCAATTCTTTGTTTCCCTCTGCATAAACAATACGAGTGTGAAGTTAGCTTGGTAACGTTTTTCAAGATTTTTTAAAAATGTCCAAACTTTAAACCTAATTATTTTCCTTATCAAAATAGCTAAATAAAAATTTTATTTTTTTCTAGAGAACGGTTCTTTGTCTTAAATTAGAAAAAAAATCTCCATTGGATTGAGGTTTGACTTTTAGTGTTGGACTTAGAAAAAATTATTTTTGTTATTAATTTTTACTAAGCTCAAATTTAAGAAAAAAAATTAAAAAAAATAATAATTTTTATTTAATATATATATTTATTTTTAAATAAAAGCCGTACAACATTTTTTTTTCCAAGTGTTAAAATTTTATATTATTTGGCCTTATTCTAGAATTCCTACTTCCGGAATAAGGTCAAATAGTACGAAATATGTGTTTTGTTATCAATTTTTACTTAGCTCTAATTAAAAAAAAAAGTTAAATTATTATTTTTTTTTTGATATTTATATGTGAATAGATGCCAAACAAATTTTTACTAACTGTTAATATTTCGTTTTATTTGGCCTTATTCCGGAATAAGGAGTTCTGGAATAAGGCTAAATAGTACAAAATATTAACAGTTGGAAAAAAAAATGTTGTACTATATTTATTTACAAATAAATAAGAAAAAAAAAATCTTTGATTTTGTATTAAATTCGAGCTTAGTAAAAATTGATAACAATACTTTTTTTTTTTTCTAAAGGACAAAAATCAAACCCCAGTCCAATAAATCTTTTTTAATTAAAGACAAAGAACCATTCTCCAGAATTAAAAAAAAAAATTATTTAGCTATTAAGATTAGAAAAATAAGTGGGTCTAGAGTTTAGAGATTTTTAAAGAATCTTGAAAAACGTTACCAAGCTAACTTCACACTCGTGTAAACAATAACATCACTCGATCTTCTTTTTAATTTAAGCTTTTGTGTAATTTTTGAAGCACTTGGTACAGTGCTTATTCTATTATCCGGACACATTGGGCAAGATTTTTTTGTAAATATGTCCGGATAACCAAAAATTCGTATAACTACAAAAAATTAATATTTTATAAAATATTACAACTGTTTTTATTATACAATGCATGATAAAAAATTAAAGTATTACAACAAATACATAGTAAGATATTAAAATTATAAATAATAAAAGCTTAATTTTTGGTTTATTTTTTTTTTTAAGGTAGAAAACCATCCGACTTACTAATCCTCTGCAACGATATACGTTTTTGTAAACTTGTTTGAGTTAAAAATCAAACAGAACTTCTATAAAACAAAAATCAGCTTAGAATTTAATTTATTGTCAAAAGACTCTGAATGTTTAAATAAAATAAAAAAACTACAAGTTATGTTTTTATAGCATTGTTTTTAAGATTTCTTAAAAGACTGACTTAACGGTTACATGCAAAGGTTTTTGATTACTAAACTAGTTTAGAACAAATTTATAATGTAATATTAGTAGTATTATAATAACAAACAAAGATGTAGAAATTATAAAATCACTTAAAATTTTCTTACAGCATTTAGTTTAAGTATTTGTCCATCTTACAATAGTGTTAATAAATAATATTTAATCTTTTTTGAATTTTCCTCTGACTGAAAGTGTCCGGATAAGTGAGCATCTGGATAAGTGAATTCTGGATAAGTGAATAAGCACTGTACCTGAGAAAAATTATACATATTTTGAAACGAGACTTAGATTAACAACTAATTAAACATTGCAGAAAAATTAAAGTCTAAGTTATAAACTTACGTTGGTTCCGGTGAATTTTCAGCAGAGACAGAATCTGACAAAAAATAAATCAGTCATAGCCTTTTAATATATAGAGAAGAAATAGCTAAAACTTATTCGCTGACCTTTATGTACAAACTTAATCGTTTAAACTAGAGTTAGTTTTATTATAATTGAACATTATAAAATTACAGGATCTATAACAATTTTACAACGGTACAATGGAGCATGTGCGACTGTAACTCTAAAACATTTACAAACAGAATGCAGATGATAAGTACTTAAAAACTAATAAAGAAACACTTAAGTTAAAAATAATCAACTGACTTTCTTTTCGGGTGAGCTATGTTTCTTTTTTGATGGTTGCATTTTCTTTTCTTTTTTTAGCTTTGAAACAGATATAATTAAAATTGTAATACATTTTTTATAAATGAAATTTATACAAAATAAGTACATTTTTTAAGTCAAGTTTGTTGAAATACCCCTCATTTTTGAAAAATGTTCCTTTAACCACCTGATTGTCACGTTTCGCCTCACTTTCTTTATTATAAACGTTGTCAACATTTTTTTTTATTACTAAATTGCCCTTAAAGATAGGATTATATTGCTCATGGGTTATACATCTGAAAAATAACGTTTATAAAATTTATATTATTTTATTTTAATTAGGTTTAAATTCTAATGCAGTTTCTGGAATGTCCAGCAACTTGTTCTTAAACCGTTTATATACTTTTTATTTTATTTTATTATACTGTTGTTTTCTGTTTCGGTGAGTATATACACTTTTTTTTTTTGAAACCAATTTTCAACGTGACAATTTTTATCTCTTTTTTTAGGAAATTTTCTAAAAGGAATACGGCACCACAAAATTAAAACTCCCATGTAGATAGTCACTAAAGCTTTTGGTAATTTTGAGGCGTAATATTGGTTCGTAACATTGTTGTTTTGCTTTGAGTCTACTTTCACAGGTTCATTGAAGATTACTGTCTTAAAAATGCTTAAGTAAATTAGGTTTCTATGAAATGTAAGTAACAGAAATTTATTAAGATTATACAACGTTAACTTAAAGTTTGGTGCT
Organism: Thalia democratica; assembly: GCF_965202585.1. Classification (NCBI taxonomy): domain Eukaryota; kingdom Metazoa; phylum Chordata; class Thaliacea; order Salpida; family Salpidae; genus Thalia; species Thalia democratica. The sequence goes on along the minus strand of NC_139173.1, from coordinate 9,229,213 downwards.
TTAGTAAACAGTAAGTAGTCGATTTGTACGGTTTTTTTGTCATCAGGTGTCGATTATGACGTCAAAAACGTTTTATTTTTTCTCACACTCCATGATTATGTTTAGACGACTTATAAGAATACATAAACAAAGTATAAACTATACAACGTAAACTGAAGGTTTGGTGCATTAGTAAATACGTAACTAGACGATTTATACGGGTTTTTCGTCTTCAGGTGTCGATTTTGACGTCAAAAATGTTTCTTTTTTTTTAAACTTCATATTTAGGTTTAGACAACTTATAAGAATACATATAAAAAGCAGGGACGTTTCTAGACATTTTTCAAAAGGGGTTCACAATTTTTTTTGTTCTTAATTTGCCGCTAAAGTAAGCATTTCTTAAGTTTGCACTGCCAGTTAAGTACACAATATTAAGCCGAAAAATTATGTGTTTAAAATGCTTTTTTCTGGTTAGAAATAAAAAAACATATATGTAGTAATAAAAAAACATTATATTTTCTTATCTATAATACTGTATAAAACTAAGATAAATTAAAATCAAAAGAACCAGGAAAAATTTATGATCTTACAAATTGTATATCAAAATTCAAGTCCATTATTTAAAATAAATATATTATATACAGTCTATTTAATTAACGAAAATAACGAACATTGCGTTATGACTAATATAAGTAATTAAAGACCAAAACTTGCAGGTAGTCTTAGTATATTATAATCATTGGTTTAAACTTTAAAAAAAAAATTAATAATTCTGTTGTATAATACAAAACTCAATAAAAAACCTTAAGAAGTTGTTGAAAATAAAATTGCAAGTCAGGTAAATAAAACAATTGAGAACATAATTTTTACGAGCATTATCATCAATTCTCATATTCTGTTTGGAACAGAATTAATAAAATGCACAGCTGGAATAAAATTTTCTAAAGTAAATAAAAACTTTTGAACTTTAAGCAATCTAAGAATACCAGTAAAACAGAGTGTAAAATCTTAATGATAAATCATTCAAAAATGTTTCCAAGAAAAAAAATTGCTACTTTAAAACTTTTACCTATTATCACGTCACAATTAAAATTTTATTTGAAATCTTTTTCAGCTGGGCAAAAACGAGCATTTTTTGTTACGGAAACTTATAATCTTTCAGTGTTATAAATTTAACATTACATATTTAACATTTTCAAAGTTTGTCAAATAACAAAAAAAAGTCAATAAACAACGTTTTTAGTTATAATCTAAGAATTTTTTTTTTCAGGGGGTTCACAGGAAACAGGAAACCAGTCAAAACACGCCCTTTATACAAAATATTAAAACTATACAACGTTAACTTAAGGTTTGGTGCATTAGGATAAAAATATAAGAATGTAAGGTTACAAATATTCAGCTAACTATAAAAACGTTTTATTTTATCCAGTTTTAATAATTAAGAAGTTTTTTAATTAAATGTAAATGCATATATATATGTTTTTTTTTTGTTTATAAGAAAAACGAGTTATCAAGTACAAAAGGTTCGCATATAATTTTTTTTTTTTCTTTAAATTTCAAAGTTTTATTTTGATACTAATACTTATTATCTGGGCAAAATAAACAGACATTATTACTACCCGTAAAAGTTAGTGTCTGTATTACAAAAAAACATGATGTCATTTCAACTTTTAGTGACATTTCAAATGCAAACGTAAAGATTAGTACAATTTTCATTAAAACAGCCAGATTCTAAATGTTTCAAAGACAAAATATGCAAGTATAAAAAAAAATAAAGTTTAGTACAATTGTCTTTGCTTGTTTTTATTTATATGTTTTTTAATACAAATTAGTAGAACTTTGCTTTAATGGTACCACTTAACTGGTAAATTACTATTACTGAAAAGATGATTATTTAGAAGGTAAAAAAAAAAGTTAGCAGTTAAAATATTATTAGAAATTGAAATTACATCCTGTTATTTTGTAAAAAAGACACTAAGCTTTACAGGTAGTAATACAGTCTATTTATTAGACCCTGGTATTAAGCAAATAATGAAATAAGGAATATTAATACAAAAAATAAAGAATATCAAAATGAAATGCTTGTGGACGTTTTGTACTTAGTAACCAAAAAATGTACATTAGGTATAAGTAGTTTGATTATACATAATGTAAAATAAACTTTTTGATGACTTTTAAAACTCAGAATAGTTTAAACTCAAGACATTTTTTGGTCACTCAGCGCAATTTCTTTATCTTTAAGAGGGGCTGTTCATACTGCAATTACTTTAGGTCTTTGTTTAGTCTGTGTTGACATCAATTGTCACAACTTGTTAGAAAAACTTTTATTTTCAGTTGTGTGTAGATAAAAAATTGCCATTTATTGCTTCTTGGATTTACCACTTATAGCTGTTTAGTTTAAGGTTACAGACTTCCTTGAAAACTAGAGTTTAATAACTCAAATCAGTCTGCTAACATAAAACTAAATAAGAGAGACTTAGTGGACTTTCCTCACCCTCAGAATATGAACAAGTCAGCAAATGATAAAGAACTTGTACATTTTATCACTCGTTAATAATCTTCCAGGTAATTACCAATATCATGCTGAAATTGTATAATATTTAATGCAGAGTTGCCACTTTACCTGGAATATAATAATTTAACCTGTAATTTAGAAAAACCTGTAATTTGACAATTAAGCAACAAAAAAACTGTTTTTGGTAAAATATGAAAAAAACCTGGAATTTTGAGCAAAAATCATTAAAATAACCTTGAAAAACCTGTAATTACAATTTTAAAATGTTCAGTGGTAAAATTTTGACTCAAAAATCTATCATATAAATAAAAAATTTTGTTATCATCAAAAATTTTTTTTTATTTAAAACATATTTAAAGTAGCTCTACAGTATCCTTTCAATGTTTTTATACTATTTAACACAGTTTCTTACCTTTAACATAAATTTAAATTGAAAATAGACCCAAAAGTGTCTACTTGTATATCCGTGGAAGAAATTTGGAAAACCTGGATAAAATTTTGAAAAAACAAGTAGCAACCCTGTGATGTTTTTTTTTTTTAAAGGTAAAAAGACACCAGAAGAAACTCACTCTCCCCTTTACAACAATAAACGTTTTCTGAAGGTCATGCAAGTGAGTAAGAGTGTCTTATTTAACCATAAATTTAGGCTGAAAATCAATGTTTTTAGTATAACATTTTAAGTCTAAAAAATACTTTGATTTAAGCAAGCTATATAAATACATAAATAGTTATTTAATATATAATAAGGTAGGTTGTATTTGTATAATGTATATATTTTTAAGCCAAACTACAAAGTTTGGTAACTACTTAGTATGATGTTGTACCAATAGCAAGCTGAAATTATATTATATTCAATGTCTTTTTTAATGATAATTTTAGGCTAAAAGTCTATGTTTTAAGCCTAGTATGTTTAATCTAAAAAGATACTTTGTTTTAAACAAGCTATATAAGTACATAGTACAAGGTTGCCACTCTTTTTTCAAAAATTTTTCAAGGTTTTCTAAATTTCTTCCAGGTTATAAATGTACACACTTTTGGGTCTATTTTTAGTTTAAAGTTAAGTCTAAGGTAAGATACTGTGTTAAATAACAAGAAAAAACATTGAAAAGATAATGTTAAACTACTTAAGATATGTTTTTTTACTAAAAAAAATTTTTGATGATGACAAAATTTTACTACTGAACATGTGAAAACTGTTAAAATTCCAGGTTTTATTAATGATTTTGGTTCAAAATTCCAGGTTTTTCCAGTTTTTTTTTCATAATTTCTCAAACTATAGGTTTTTCCAGGCTTTTTTTGCCTAAAGTGTCAGATTCCAGGTTTCAAGGTAAAGTGGCAACACTGATAATAGTAATTAAATATAATTTTTATAAATTAAAATAATTAATCAATGTACTTTACAATATAGTCATCAATATAAATTATTATATTGATATAATTGCTTAATATTGTAAATAAAAGCGATTAAATACTTAAGGTTATTAATTTGTAATAAACAAGTTAAATTCTATTTACGTTTTTATAAAATATAACTTTTTAGGCAAAATTTATGGTTAAAAAAGACATCGAATATGATATAATTCCATCTTGATATTGGTGCAACATCATCCTAGGTAATTACCCAAAGTTTTACTAGATACTTCTAATTACTTTTAAGCTAAAATTAAAGATAGACTTTCAGACAATAAGTTTTATAATATTATAATTGTATCTTTAGTCTAAAATTATGTTTAAAAAAGACATTGAACTATATATAATTTTAGCTTAATTTTGGTGCAACATCATGCTAGATAATTACCATCTTTGGACCATATAATTCAAAGGATAGAACAGAAGTATTAAAAGTGATATGTGTTAAATTTTCCTTTGTATGTTTAGAAGGGACTATATCTTTTTACAACTAAGCAGAGAACTGCACAGAGAAAACACAAGAAATGTTAGAATTAAGGTTAAAACTGAAATTTGGATATTCCAAACTCTTGTATTCAGACAAGCAAGCCTGTCACCTTACCAACTATACTTTATTTGTTTGTCAAATGAAAATTACACAACATTTTACCAACGATATACAAACTTTATATATTTTGATGACCTTGCCCGTTTGTCTTGATTGATGCTAGAATATCTGTACTTTAGCTAGGGGTTTATTTCTATGGATAATTGTATGGCTGAAGCTAGTTTTAAAAGTTATGAAATTTTTAGTAAACTTTTTTAAATTTGAATATTTTTAATTAAAAAAGTTCAAGTATACAGTAAGTCAACTTATTAATCAACAATAATATTTCTAAATATTTACTTTTTTACTTACTTAATATAAAATAAGTTACTTAAAAAATTTCTATAGAAGTTTTGAAAAGGATTGATTAATAATTATATATTAAATTTGTGTATATATTAGTTTTTCACACAGTTTTAGTATGCTCCTTCAACAAAAACCTGCTTAACTCTCAAACTTTTATCTTTTATTTTTCATGTTATTATTTTCTTTTTACTTTCATAAAGTGGGGTAGGGAGTACAGCACATTTTTTCGGTCATATTGTTATATTCATTCAAGTACATATGATTTGGATGTGTTTTTGCTTCATTACTAAGAATCTAAAAAAAAAAATAATAAAAGTTTGCTGCCCAAAAAACCAATTTTAACCTTAAAAATCAAATACTTTTCAATTTTTTACTTAAACACTAATAAAATCACTTATACATGTCCTAGACTTATAATTTATGTCTTAAATGAAAGCGTATATTGGAACATAAGTGACCAGTAAATATACAATAAGTTACTCAAGACACACAATTTCAAAAACACTAACTATATTTCAAGCAATTCTCTTCAGTAGAGTACAAAGCTAACAAGTAATAAGATTTTACAAACTTATATAGTAACCAAGTAATCATAAAGAAATCAAGAGATTAATAAAAGACAAAAGCAATTAGTAAAGTTAAAATCAAATAAGTCCATTTACGTTATAATTGATCTACAGTAAAACTAAACATAAATAAAATGAAATCAATCCTTATAAAATATTACAAAAATAAAGAAACATTATAGTCAAAATCATTTTGCTTACATAAAACAGGTTTCCTTAACAAAATACAAATGGCTTCTAATTTAATCAAATCGAAAAAATTACTACAAGTTTTAATAATTTTAAATTTTTATATTACATCTGTTTGCACAAGTTGGATTATTAACTAAATGTTCTGCAATAGATAAACATTTAGATGTGTTTCAAACCTTGACCGGTATATCATCTTTTTTGTCTGCAACGCAAAATTTCTCTATACTTTTTGGTACATGCTCTTTAATTCTTTTCTTCAGATGTCTAGTTGTTTATCCAATACAATTTGCTGTACAACAGCAGCTGTATTGGTAGATTACCATACTTTTATTTAAGTTTGATACTGGATCCTTAACACCTGGTGTTAATAGTGGCTTTGAGGTGAAAACGATTCTAGGGTTTGCTGCATAATAAGTATTTCTTATTAATTGTCTAATTTTCTTTTCTAACATCTAGAAACTTGTAGTAATGTTTTAGGTTTGATTAAATTAGAAGCCATTTGTATTTTGTTAAGGAAACCTGTTTTATGTAAGCAAAATGATTTTGACTATACTGTTTCTTTATTTTTGTAATATTTTATAAGAATTGTTTTTGTTTTATTTATGTTTATTTTTACTGTAGATCAATTATAAGGTAATTGCACTTATTTGATTTTTACTTTACTAATTGCTTTTGTCTTTTATTAATCTCTTGATTACTTTATGGTTACTTAGTTACTATATAAGTTTGTAAAATTTTATTACTTGTTAGCTTTGTACTCTACCAAATAGAATTGCTCGAAATATATTTAGTGTTTTTGAAATTGTGTGTCTTGTGTAATTTATAAAAGCTTATACTTATTGACATATATTTAAAGACATTTTAACTGCCTTTGATGAATTATGACGTCTTAATCACCCTAAATGTACAAAATCTGTCTGTAAAATGTAGGGTAGGGAGTACAGCACATTGCTTTGGTCATATTATAATATTCAGTCAAGTACATATGATTCAAATGAGTTTTTGCATAGTTAAAAACAATCTTTAAAAAAATATATAATTTTGCAAAAAATAAAAAAGTGCTGCCCACAAAACCCAAAAGTTCACATATTTTTAAATTTTTGGATTTAAACAGTAATAAAACTACTTAAACATGTCCTAGACTTATAATTTATATCTTAATTAAAAGCTTATAATTATAGGCATAAATTAAAGACATTTCAACTGCTTTTGTTGTATTATGACGTCATTGTTACACTAAATATGCAAATTTTGTTTGTAAAATTGTACTTTTTTCTTCTACTAAAAAAAGCAAATTCTTCTGTTGTTTTGTTTTAAGTTTTTTGATTTAGAATATAAAATGTGTCTAGTCAGCTAGGCAGAAATATATTACTGATGTAATCTCATTTCAATTGCATGTTGATATATATATAAAGTACATTTTGAATCACTTTCTGTTATTAGAAATTATGGTTATTGATAGCACCTGTCTAAGAGTAAAAGATCTAGACTTATATATCATAGAAAACACATGTAAATTTATAAAATTAGTGTAATTTTGTTCTTAAAGTTTATGAATTTATATTATTTAGCAATTAATGATTATATGTATTAATTTTTTTTAACTTTAAGTATGTTATTGTTTTCAAATTACTATTAGTTAAAGTTTATAAAGTATTGTACACCTAAATGAGTTATAACTTAGTTTGTTTAAATGTTTTAACTCTCTAATTTTAAAGCTTTTTATCAAATATTTTTAAATTTTAAATTCATAGCAGTTAATTGTTATTGTATTAACTTCTATGAAATGCTCTCAATAATCATAATATCTAAAAACAGAAAGTGATTCAAAATGTATTTTATATATATATCAACATGCAATTGAAATGACATTACATCAGTAATTTATTTCTGCCTAGCTGACTCGACACATTTTATATTCTAAATCAAAAAACTAAAACAGCAGAAGAATTTGCTTTTTATAGTTGAAGAGAAGAGTACAATTTTACAGACAAAATTTGAATATTTAGTGTAATAATGACGTCATAACACAACAAAAGAAGTTGAAATGTCTTTAATTTATGCCTATAATTTTAAGCTTTCATTTAAGATATAAATTATAAGTCTAGGACATGTTTATGTAGTTTTATTACTGTTTGAGTCAAAAATCAAAAAATAGGTGATTTTTTGGGTTGAAGTCAGTTTTGTGGGCAGCAATTTTTTTTTTTGCAAAACATTTTTTTTTAGATTCTTTTTAACTTGGCAAAAACACATTCAAATTATATGTACTTTAATGAATATTACAATATGACCAAAAAATGTGCTGTATTATTTACCCCTACATTTTACAGACAAATTTTGCACATTTAGGGTGAATATGACGTCATAATACATCAAAAACAGTTGATATGTCTTTAAATGTATGTCAATAAGTTTAAGCTTTTATTTAAGACATAAATTATAAGTCTAGGACATGTATAAGTGATTTTATTACTGTTTAAGTAAAAAAATAAAAAAATATGTGATTTTTGGGGTTGAAATTGGTTTTTTGGGTGACAAACTTTTTTATTGTTTTTTTTTAATTTTCAGATTTCTTTTAATGAAGCAAAAATACATCTAAATCATATGTACTCATAAGTTCAGCAAACATCACCCTAGTACTCCCTACCCCTACACAAAGAACCTATTTCAAAATATTTTTGTAATTGTGTTTACTTTTTTAAGATTGTAAATAACTTAATAAAAGCCATAAGAAAAAAAAATAGACTTGTTTAGTTTTACATTAGTGACCTATTTTAGTTTGTTTGATATAATAAGTAGCAACCTTTCATATAGTTTTTCTTTAACTTCTACCTAAATTTAAAGGTAACTGCATTGACCACTGTAAAACAAGTGTCATTAGTTTATTATTAAAACTCCAGTTTTCTCTTTGTTGTCCTGGAATTATTTCTATTTTGTAAACATAATTTCCTGTTAAATTTCTCTCAAAAGATTCTAAAACTTAAAAGTACACAAAAAGTTTTATATTAGTATAAATTAAACTCATATTGTCAAAAATTAAAAATCTAAAAAATAAGAAATGGTTGGAAAGCTAATTTAGCAGTTTTTTAATGACTTTTTGTATAAATATAATTTAGTTTAAAATTAAAATTGTGGTTTGGTTTAAAATCTAATATAAGTTACAAAAAGTATAATTCAGTAGTATTAATTAACAGGTTTCATACAAAGTATATCAAAAATTCCATCTCAAATCAATCTTGTTTATCAAAGATAATAAAAAATAAATACAACATGGACAAAAGCGAATACAGCAAGACTCCCATCTCAACCCTGCAAGAGTACTGCCAGAAGCTTGGCAAAACCCCCCAATACGATCTGATTTGTTCGGAAGGCAGGGCGCACCAGCCCCAGTTCGTGTACACTTGCAAGGTGGGGGAGTTCACTTCGGAGGGAAAGGGAGGCAGCAAGAAGCAGGCGAAGCACGAGGCAGCACAAAAGGTCCTGCTGGCACTCACACAACAACTGGCACCACACGACAAGGCATTGCAAACCAGATTGCAGGTTTGTTACAAATATTTTGCTAGTAATTAGGCAGTTTTATAGGTTTTCACATTGTTTCTTATAAAAAATAAGATTAATATTTAAATTTTTATCCTGTAAGTCTGAGTATGTGGCATGTTTATTACTTCTATATTATTGTAAACCATTGCAACACACTTTTATTACAAAAAATAACATTGGCTTTTGCATTAAAGCTTTAATTACAAACTACAAGCCAATTTTTATAGGGTTCAAAACTATAATTTAACTTTTGATATATTTTATTTTTAGTAAAAAGTTTTCGATACAAACGTATGGACCCCAAATTTTTTGGGATCAATTTTCTTGGAAAATTTAAAAATCACTAAAAATCTATCTTATCCTTCATTTTTCAAGCAATCTTCTTCAAATTTTCAGGAAATTTACCTTATATTAGATAAAAAAAAACTTTGCTTATGAATTTTAATATTTCTATAAAAAATAAAAAAATAATACAGAACATTAGAAAAAAAAGTTTTTTTTTTCAAAAAAAAAAGTATTTTTACAAAAAAATTTAAAGTCCAAATTAACGTTTTTTTGTTATTGTACAAAAATTAGATTTTAAAGTTTGAAGAAGATTGCTTGAAAAATGTAGGAGGAGATAGATTTTAAATAAAATAGTCTTTTTTTAATGTTTTAGTTTTCCCTTCCCATAGGGAACCTCTTATGCGGCCCGACTTTGACTGGTCATAACTCAAAAAGTTATTCGAATTTTTAAAACAATATAAATTATCTTGAAGCCTAAAAACAACTCTTTAAAATAAGATCATCTTGTAAAAAACATGGCTAACCCCCTATGGCCTTAAACAAATGAGTATTAAAAAAAAGTTTTGAAAGAACCAAGCCTTATAGCAAACAAATATTTCAAAAAGCTGCACTAGATTTTTGTGTTTCTACACAGTAATTTATTATTACTGTTTTTGAGTCTTAGTGGGAACCCTACATAGTAGTGTTAAGTTTTTAGATGCTTAACATCTTTGATTTATCCTAAAATTAGGGAAACAAATTATATTAAAAGATAATTTTAAAAAACTTAAATTTCTGTGACTGTCTCTAATGTTTTTGTAATAATAATATTAGTTATAAAAATTAATGTATATTTCTTTAATTAAAAGGAAAACTATAATAACCTGTTTTCTAATTGATAGTAGTAAATTTAAGACAAAAAATTCCAATTTATTATTTATAAAATAGCAATACATGTTTTTTTTTTTCAAAAAAAAAAGTTTGGAAAGAATAAAACACATAATTTATTTTTTAAGTTTAAGATAAATTAATAAATACTGTTAAGTGTTTAAAACAGATACACCATAAAAACAGATTGCAAAAGTGTATACATTATCTAAAAATAAATTTAATTATATTTTTATAACTGTTTTCTGTTTAATAAATTTAGAGTTAAACTTCAAATAAATTTATTACATTATTTTTAAATAGCTCATAATTTTAATTAAGTTGTTAAAAAACAAAGCTCAATAAACATTCAAAGTATAAAATAAACTTGTAAAACCCTTAATTTTAAAAGTACTAAAATTGGTTAGATTTAACTTCTTAACAATAATACATCAACTTGTACACACAATTTCACTCTTGAAAGTTCTGACAGTAAAAAAAGTTGTTTTAACAAATTAATTCCATATTTTTTAACGTTATCAGTAATTACTCTTGAACATTCTTTAGGTTTGATAGTATTTTTTGAATATTTAGTAATCTGTTTTTCACTCAATCATTAAAACGTTAAAATTCAATTCAATAAACTTTTTTCAATATTTTTACAAGCAGTTATAATAAAAAATACTTAAGTAAATTAGTTGTGTAAACTCCCATGTATTAAACTATCTTGTAAAAAGTATAATAAGTCTTTATAGCAACTTTGGAATTACTAAAATGATTTACATTTAAATAAACAAGTAACATAATTACCTGGCAGCTCAACTTGTACAATTTGACCTCAAAAATTCAAATGGTTCAAAAAATCCCTGGAAGCAATTAATTGCAGTAATCTATTCTTTATTTAGTAATCAAATTTAAACATTATTCGGGTTTCAGCTTGTAAAAGACTATTGAAACCTTAAAAGTATAAACTTAACTAAACTTAGATTGTCAAGCGCAAAAAAAATCGAGCATCTCAAACAATCCCTCTAACAACTTATTAAAAAAACTTGGACAATCATAAAGATTTCCCTTCCATTTGTTCGAGCAATTTTTTAAAAGTTTTGTACTATCTATAAAAATATACTATTTTTGCAAAATATTTATAATTTTTATTGTTGTATAGATTCTGAGTAAAACTTTAGCTCTTTTAAACAAACACAAAGCATTCCTTAGTTTTTAAAAATGTTGATAAACTTCCGCAAGATAAAATCAACTTTTTTTCATTGGAAATTTTAATGTTAAATTATAGACCAAAAAAGTTTGAACAATCGTCCAGGTTTCGCCGCCGTTCGTGGAGCAGTTCGCCGACCCGGACGAGACGAACCCGGTCGGATCGCTGCAGGAGCTGGTGGTGTCGAGAGGGTGGAGGCTGCCGGAGTACACGCTGGAGCAGGAGAACGGGCCGGCGCACAAGAAGGAGTTCCGGATGCGATGCAGCGTGGAGAACATGCACATGATCGGGGAGGGGTCGGCGAAGAAGCACGCGAAGAGGCGGGCGGCGGTGAAGATGTTCAAGATGATAGTGGGCCTGCCGCAGGAGCAGAAGGACGACGTGACGAGCCACTGCAAGGAGGCGACCAACAAGACGGAACCGCATGAGATGCTCGACAGGTTGGTTGCTGTTTAGTAAATTTAAAAGGCTAAATATTTATTACACTTTTGCACAAACGTCATAAAGAACTTCAGCTAGTAATGTATTTAGATATTATGTTAATAGCTTAAAATTGTTCTATTTTTGTGTTAACAGTTTAACAGTTAACATCGTTAGTCTGGTCGAGGAAGCGACCAATAAGACTGAACCGCATGAAATGCTCAACAGGTTGATTGCTGGTTTTAAAAGAATATTTTTAAAATTGTTAATAGTTCATATTTGTTATAAGACAGTTGTTGTTTAATAGTGGTTTTGAGACTTTCAAAACTCGTAAATGAATAATGTTATTAATGAGTTGCTTTTAGATTTGAGTTTCTTCTGAACACTAGACATGTGTGATTATTTATTGATGCTGTAGCCAATGGAATGCAACTTTTTACCATGTTTAAACGTATTTATTTGATTTAACTAGTTTGAAACAAATTTATCTTAGTTTAAATGGCATGTTACTTTACTTTCATTCAAAAAACTACATTTTGTTAAAAACTGTAAGTTTTTCAAAACTGACAAAGACATTTAAAAGCACCACATATGTAATATAACTTTTTTGTACAAAATTTTAAGTATGACAACGTAAGCAGCTCCATTCATCACCTATAAATAAAAAATAAGTCTGAAAATTTTTAATAATTTTCAACTTTTGTTTAAAATAACTTTCAGTGAGTTCAACAAACTGGTGATCGACGAGGAAGCCTCCGAAATCCTCGACAATCGGCAAAAGCTGGACGCGATTGGCAGGAGAAACAACTTCGAGGTGACGTACCACAACGTGTGCGACCGGAGGACATCTGGTGGCCAGTTTCAGTGCTTCGTTCACGTCGGTTCCCTCAACCCGCCCCTGGTGGCGTACGGGGTTGGGAGAAATATGGAGGAGGCGAACATGGTGGCCGCCGAGGAAGCGGTCGAGATGATCCAAGTCGCTATCGACTGCTACTAGCGAAATATTTCATTCTACTAGCGAAATATGTCATTCTGCTTACTAAATATCGACTGCTTCTAGCAAAATGCTGAAAGTTGAAAAGTTTTTGTTTTTACCTCCAGATGGATTTTACTGTTTGTTTGATTTTCTATTGTAATTCTAGTGTTCTAGTGAATTATTTTTATGATTATTGTTTTATCTAGGTACTTGTTTGAAATTCCTTTCATTTTCCTGATATTGAATTTTTCCTCATTAGAATAAATAGTAATTGTTTTGTAAATGCCATGATTATTTCCTTTTGAGTTTCCAACTATAATTAAAATTATACAAAGTTCTACTTTTAGTTCAATTCTAGTTAGTTGATTATGTTTTGAGGTTTTTAGAAAATTATATGTTTGTTTACATGAAATTATCATGTCATTGTGTTAAATGTCGTATTTTTCATGCATAATTTTGAATAAGTAAATTTATGAATATTTTACAAGAGTTATTGTTAAAAGATTGCGTTAAAGATTGGAATTGAGAGTTTAATTAAAAGTTTTACTTTATAATGCATTGAAGTGTTTTCCACATATTTCTTTGATAGAATTCTTGAATAACAGTCTGGCTAAAAGTTCATATAAGAAAAAAGAAAGTGTATACTTTTGTAGGAAATAAAATTACATAGTTTACACCGTCTTAAATGCAAAAATAACTAACTCATTTATTAAAGACGAAAGTTTAGCGCTTTTATTTGAGTTGTACAAAAAAATTATTGCTTTTTATCAAATGACTCAAATTTCAGCAGTTAAAATGGTTGGGTTTTATTATCATACTGGTAATGTAGAAACATTCTTGATGAAAGCTGACTCCCTAGGATGTATCATATTACATCCAAATAGAAAAGTCTGTGTTCAGGATTGTCACAAAGTCAAGAGTAGTCAGGAAAAAAAACAAAAGTCTGGAAAATTGGGGTTTTCGAAAAAAAGTCAGGAAATTCAATATAAACATGCGCTTAATGAGAAAGTTTATTATCACTAAAAACTGCATTTTACTAATGTTTTTTTTTAAGTTTTTCATTCTTAATTCATCTTTTTTTAGGGTCGAACTGAAATTTTAAAATAAAAATGTATAATCTTTCAATTATATTCTTATGTATTTTAGAATCAGTTTTAATTAAGAATTAGATTTATAAAGGCCAGGATTTTTTTCAGTTTAATTTATGGCAACCCTGTGTGTAACTTAGCAGGGTTTAGACATCTTCGGAATTCTGTGTCAGTTTAAACAACTGTTTTAAATGTATTTATGCTGTCAATCTACTACTTTATATTTTTAACAAAATGTGTTTTTATAGACTATGATAAAATTGTTTGATTATTTGTTTGATGAACTGTTTTTATTTAATTTGACTGTTTATGGCTACTATTTTATACTTTAAACTAAAGTATAATGTAAATTTTAATTGTTTTGCTACTTTTCACAGTTTTAAATTGCTAAACATCTTACAGACAAATGCAGTAACTAAAACTACTAATTAGTGAATAATTTCTTTAAATTTTTTATTTAATACAAGGTATCTGAATTTGCAGTCAGTTTTTATGTTTTTCAAAGAATTGTACTTGATTTTTCCATTTGTTTACAAATTTTTGTCATAAGTTTATATAGATCATTAATTCATAAAGCTTGAAAAACTTAATAGTAAACTTCAACATTTTGCAATTGTCAACAAAGTATACAATTGAGTTATGTTTTAACATTTAAAATGTAAATGTTTTCTAAAACAAATAAGTTTTACTTGCAATAAAAAATGCTTGACCTTAACCTAATTTAAATTTGACAGTAAACTATTTTTTAATCCTTGATAAAATAAGAAACTCAAAAATTAAGAGAAATATTTAAAATTGGTAAAATACTTGACACTTAAATTTAAAGCCAATTGGTAAAGAAATCTTTAGAGGTAAAACATTGATGTTAACGATCAGTTAAGACGACTTAAAACACTAAATAAATTAAATAATGAATAGAAATTTTTTAAATTTTTTCTACGGAAGTGTATCTGTTTTAATTTGTAATTGTAACTTGAAAACTAATAAAGTAATGTTGAACAAGTAAAATTAAGATATAAAAACTGGGTCAGAAGTTTTTGTATCTTTTTTTTGTTTTGATTCTAATAGTTACTTAAATAATGTGAAAAAGTCTTTCGTTTTTCTTTTCAGCATACGCTTTGATTAAAAACATTAAAATTACTTTTAAAAAAGACAACTTTAGTTAAAAACCATATATTTATGTAAAGTATAGAATGGTACTAAATGCTTGGTACAATAAAGTTAAAACCACAAAAACTGATATTCGATTTCAGTTGATGCATGTATATAGCTTAAAAATCCCCCGTTTTAAAAGTCTTGTTCTTAAATATTTTGTTTTTATTTAAAAAACTTGAAAAAATGTCTATGCAGCACACACTTACCTTCTGGATAGTTTATGGAAACAAATTTTGTTTAAAACAACTTTTTTGGTTTAACAATAAAGTTTGCCTAAATTTTTTTGATAATAACAGTTTTAAAACCTCTGTACTAGACTTCAAGTTTTTTTATGAAGAGCTTTTTGTTGATTCAAATACTTTGATATATATTTAGAAGATAATCTGATGATACTTTTTTGTTGAACAAATAAACCACTCAACAATATCTTTTTCGTATACTTCACACAAATAAATAACTTGAGTAGGACTGGTATTATAACTTAATAACTATCAAGTCTTTTCAATGTTAACCTTTAATTCAGGGTTTTTTAAACTCATTTTCATAAACGCCCTCTTGGTATAAATTTTAAAATAATTACTCGTTTACTTTTTACCGTAATGATACCTAACGCCCCCTTGTATTCATTTTTGGAAATTTTTTGCTTTAGTTAAAAAAATCTCTAACTAATTTTGTAACGTCATAATTATCTATATTGATTTTTGAACGACAACAAAGCGCTAAACTGTATCCAAGTGGTGCACGATAAAACCTTTCGGTTATCGAGTCGTACACCACTTGGATACAGTTTAACGTCTTGTCCAGAAAAATTTTATAACATTATTATTATTATACACATTTTGTCAACTGTACAAAAAATAAAAAGAAAAGTTACTTGACAACTGTACAATAAACTATATAATGAATTGAAAACTAAGTTATTAAATTTTTTTATAAAGAAGGCTATAAGCATTATATTAGGTTGTTTACTTAATTTTTTTATATAACATACTTCCCTGATATATTTAAAGTATTTAATGTATTTTAGATAAGTTTCATCGACTAAAATTAAGTAAAATCTTAATCGTAAAAAAAAATATATAATCTGATTATCAACAAACATAGATGTAATGAATGTATTTCGTTCATTCATTAAGAACAGTAAATTTGAATCAGTTATTCTTACCATTTAACGTGAGTGCTTTGTTTTTATTATGATCAGTTGTTTTGTTGTGTATTTTAGTTTACTTTACTTGTTTTAGACTTAATAGTTACAAATATTATATAGTTTTATAACTGTCGGATTTAAAATTAAGTATTTTACCTATTATTAACTATAATCTGTAGAAGTTATTTTATTTTAATGAAATACATGTATACACCCACTTTATTCTATGCTTCTATTCTTTCATTACAGTAATTATTTTTTTACAGAACCCAGTTGAAGTGTGTTAATTCGTTAACACACAGAAACATATGTTGGTACAATAAAGGAAGATTACTGTACTGATAGTTACTGATTATCTCTATATATCTACATAATAGTTTCTCTAAACATCGACATAATTTTAACAAAAAATGGAAGAAAATGAGTGCTGGACCCGTTATAAAGGTTAATGAGCTTTACAGTGGTTTAAAACTTCTTTGTTTCAGTTATGTGACGTTACTTATATAATCAAACACCAAGTCAACATTAAAATTTTTATTTATGCACTAGCAAAATTACTTCTTAAACACATACGCAAAACAAAATCTTTGAGTTTTCAAAAATTCAAAACAAACTTCAAAGCGAGCAGCCAGCTCAAAGTGGTGAACACCAAAAAGTTCACACCGCATTCATTGTTGCTTTTTTTTTTTTCGCTACGCTGCTGCCCTTCGGGCATGTTGAAATTTTGTGCTTGTTTGCTTTTTTATCCTCTATATGGTAGTTTATCCATTCCATGTAGTAGCTCACTCTTGTGTAGACGTCGGGATAATCGTAAGTCGCGGGTGTTGTACCATTTCTGCTAAAGCTGAGCACTTAATAAATTGCGAACTTCGTTTCCCCGGTCCGAACACCATGCCAGCCCCTGAGTCTCCTTTGCCCGACGCAGACTTTCCAGACCTTGGATTAATTTTCTTCCAACCTTGTAAAGTTTAAATGTTGTACTTGCAATTCTATATAAGAATTTGAGACACAAGTCTTTAAATTGTTTTATTTTTATTTACATCACCTGATATATTTCAGCTAACTTCTTTTAATTACGTTTATTAAAATCTAACTAAAATAAAATTTTAAGCTAGTATAATTACGTCATAAACACAGTTTTATTAACTGTTAACCAACATAAATATTAATAATCTGTTTTGAATAAGATGTAAACAGTTTTTGTGAGTTTTTGTTTAGTTTTTTGTCTTTTTATTAACAGTATACTCACAACTCTAACCGAAATAAATTCCAACCCGACTTAATTCCTACCCGAATCAATTCCCAACCAAGTTAATCGTCAGTTTTGAAATGATCTTTACTTTTTTACAGCGTCATTTTTACACGAGTATCAATTTTTGCATGTTGACACTTTTGAACAAGTGTCAGTTTATAACTAGTTGTTACTTTTGTACAGGTGAAAAACTTCCATAGTTTTATTTAGTGTATTTAGCGAAAATTAAACAAACTACATTTTAAAGAAAATATTTTTATTTTGTTTTGATCAACCTTAATAAAATTTAAATAATATAAAATTATAGTTTAATCTATATTCAACAAAAGTTGTTGTGTGAATTGACCGGTTGAAACTGAGCGTGTCCCTTTTTAACACAATTAAACATTTTTGTTAACTTTTTAATAAATAACAGAAGTATGCATATGTTGATAAGAAATTAGTCTTTTAGGAGTCTCGAGTTAGGACTTATAATTATCGCACTATGATTTTCAACAGTTGTTTCAAAAAGTTTTTCAGTTGAAGTCAGCAGATACTGATGGCTCAGTATCTGCAAGACCCGTTAACTTATTTTTTTGTCTTAAGCCCTTCTTAGTCTTGATCATTCTAATGGTATAGTAATCACTTAAATAGTAGCTTAAATTAAAAACAACCGGTTATAAGTTACACAGCACAGTTTAATAAACAATATTTAATTACAAATGTGATTTAAAAAAATACGTACAAACTCAAGTAAAATTATACAAAAATTTGATAAAGCTAAAGAATAATTCAATAATTTCTTTAATAAGCAACAAAGTTTAATCTATAATTTGGTACTTCTTTTAAAGCAACAAATTTACAAAAGTTCAAACACTCAACTGCAATCCACTCAGAGTTCCAATTCAATAAGATGTCATCAACCAGAGTTCATCAATAACTGACCGTTGCTACAACAAGAATAGCATTTTGTATTAAAAATTCGTCGTTAAGCAAACGTCATAGTGCTTTAATAAATTTAAACTTGTCAGTGTTTGCAACTAGTTATTTTGTAAACTTATTAACTATTATCACAACACAGGGCAGATAGCGATTACATTTTCCTTTCTTTTTACCCTTTTTTGGCATTCTTGGCCAGGCTCCAATGATAAGCCTCAAGGTCATGAGTAGACAGGAAAGAAAAATCACACATACTGGTTTGCTAAACAACTACTGACGTAACTCATTAAACTGCTTCTTTTCTCTTGCAGCTGAAACAGGTTGCCCGCCTGCAACTCGTCACACTTCTCTAGACTCTGCTGGTGATTTCAAAAATGTCACGAATCCATGACTTGTCAGTTTTTTTTTTTAGTACCAAATTAAAAATTAACCACTTTTGAAGATATTAAAAAATGAAAAAAAAATAAAATGGAGAGAAAAACTTGTATTAAATTTGTACAGGTATTTTAACCAAAAATAATATTTTAATTGCAACAACTAAAAAAAATCAACTACTAATAAATCATTAAATAAACTAGTTACCAAAGAAATAAATAGAAAGAAAATAAAATTATAACCAGTTGTTTTCCATTCACTACCCTTATATATACATAAACGCTTAAAAACAGTAAAAAAAAAAAGATACTTACGCCGAATGAAGGCTTAGAATTCATCCGAGCTAGATACTTCGGCATAACTTGTTGGGACTTATTAGTTCCCTATTGTAGCTATCGATATCCCTACACGATGCGACCCTTGGAACAAAAGCTTTCACGTTCCCTGAATTGTTCTGAAAAATCATACTTTTTTCTGACTCGTAGCCAGATTCACTTCTTTCTGACGAAGAGTCTCGATACTTGTTATAACTGAAGCTTTGCTTGAAGCTTCTAAGATCCTTTCTTGTAAGTTGTAGGCTTGAATCGGAATTGTAATACCTTCTGTAACTATTTGGTCTCCTGTTTCGCTGCTGCTGGTTGCTTAATTTGTTGCAGCTGTAGTACATGTAACTATTTCGTAGAGGCGGTTGCTGCAATTTGAAACTTTTGTTATAGATGTGTCTCTTATCTTCAGCATACCGCGAACCTCGAACTGGTTTATTGTTTGGACCTGTAACATTAGCAGCCTCTGGTAAGTTTTTACTACCCATGACAACATCAAACTCAACTACCTCCCCTTTTGTAACTGATTTCATTAATTTTCTAGGGTTATTTTTGATTATGGCACTATAGTGGATAAAAATATCACTGTTTAACTCTTCATTATGGATGAAACCATAGCCTTTGCGAACATGAAACCACTTGACTTGACCAGTCAATCTAAAGGCTATAGGTTTTCTGGGAACAAAAATTTTCTGCTTAGATACTTTTGACTGCTTTTTAGTGGATTTACTTTTCACGTTGGTTGGAACTAAATGGCATGACAAACAATGAGAAGCTTCAACCATCTTTGTAAGAGGTTTTCTGACCCCATCCTCAACTCCTCTTACTGTGTGTAGGACGGGAGCTCGTTTTTTTGGTGGTGTTGTTGCTCTAATGGAGACATAGGACAAGTTGCGACTGCAGCACAATAGTCTGCACTATATCCCAAGTTAGCATGTTTGAGACAAAGCGCGTTCTGTTCGTAATTCGTGCGCTTGTTATACCCTTCCTCGAAATACCCCTGACTACGATTAAGTTCATAGCTGCGGAAATGTTCCCTTTTTTGTGGGATGTTCTCATGCCATTTTTGTTTGTAAGAGTATCTCTTATTGTGCTGGAAACGCTGAGGTTCGTATGAAAAGTTTTTAGCATTTTCAAAGACCCTCTGTTGTTCAATATCGCATATAAACTCCGTGCGCCTAATAAACTCATTATATTCGAGCCCAAAACATTCCTTAATTTTGTTTTTTAAATTATTAGGGGCATGTCTGTGCATAAAGTATTTAATTCTGTCTTCCTCTTTAGACTTTGCCCATTGCTTAGCTGCCAAAAACAAGTCCTGGAATTGAACTGACTCTGGCCATGATGGGCTTGCACCTAATATACGAGGCAATTTGCTACCTTTGCCTTGTAAAAAGTTAACAAGACTGTTAAACGTTCTATCTTCGTCATGTGTTTCAACGAAGTCAATTATATCTGAACGGGGCCAAATTCTCTGGAGAATTTCAAACTTCTCCATTTCAGATGTTATACCATAAGCCGTACACCGGTCTGCAAAAAAACGTAACTCTGTCGCTATCAACAAAAGGTTTCTACTTATACACTTTTATTGGCCTGGTTTACAACGCAACGTGCACTTTAACTTGTATAGTAGATGCCCCAAGATAACGCTTAAATTATAGTTGACTTAAATAAACTAATATGAACTACTTACTATTTACTAAATGTTTAATAAATCAGTTACTTATACTAATTTAAACTGAGTTCGAATTTGTGATAATGATTATATTTACAATGAATTTGCGAAACGAAAAGATGATAAAATACTGCACAACATTACACTAATAGACCAAATTATCAATTCTTTTAAAAGACGACAATACTCGAATAAAAGAAACTAAAAACTAAATGTTTAAACCAAACTCAAAAATTGTTCTAAAGTCGAAATCAACCATTACAACAAGAAGATTGAAACCATTAAAACTTTAGTGCAGCGAAAAGCTGCACTGACTTCACACTGCTGCCATGCAGTAGAAACTAAAAAGCCCTCTCTATTATTTGAGACTGTTGAATTTATACTCGCTTGAGAAAAAAAGAAGAAAGTAAAAAAGAGACAATTACCGCGTAAGCGGTACATTTTCTCCTCTTACCTTCGTACTTTAAGAATTTATTCTTGGTTTTCCGAAAAAAAAACATTAATTTTTATTCATTAACACTTGTAAGAATGCTTAAAACTCCCTATATAGAAAAATTAACGAAAAACGACCGCCGACTTTTATCTCCTTAGTTTAAAAAGCATTAATTTAAAATACACAAAATTAATAAAAGTATGATACAGTTTTCAAAATGACAGACAAATGTAGAAAGTTTAAAAAATTTCTTCGCTGCTGGAACTCGCTCCGCCCTTGTACATCTCCACGTCGTTTGACCGGTTTATGCTGATACGTCTCCTCGCCTCACCTAACGGTCTGTTGGCGCTACGGATTCCGTCTCCTGGCCTCACCTAACGGTCTGTTGGCGCTACGGATTCCGTCTCCTGGCCTCACCTAAACGGTCTGTTGGCGCTACGGAATCCGTCTCCTTGCCTCACCCAGCGGTCTGTTGGCGCCACGGAATCCGTCTCCTTGCCTCACCCAGCGGTCTGTTGGCGCTACGGAATCCTCTGATCCGTCTCTCCATACATCTCCTCTTTCATCTCCTCGTTCCTCACCTCGTACATAAGTCTCCTCTACCGCTCCTCGCCGATTCGTTTCTCGAGCCGTTCGTGCGAAAGTGCAATTAGAATGTACGTCACTACTTGATATCAATTTTAAAAACAAGTTAAAACATTAAAAGATAAATAAATTCAATTTACAAACTTATATGCTACTAGTTAGCAACAACATAACATTAATCAATTAGTCTATTTATACTTTAACTTTAAAGTTTGTTAAGTTTCAAAGTAATTGAGAAACATTTTTGGCTCCAATCAATATACAGTAATTCTCTACAAGCTTTAAAATAAAAAACATTTCACATTTTACACGAATTAGTTGACAAAACAAGCGTTCACATGCGTCTCAAAAGTTTAAACTTCTTTTCGTAAAAATATAGCCAGTGAACTTGTACTGATTTTGAAAACTTTAATATTCTAACAAATTTTAAACAAAATTGTTTTTTATTTTCAGATTTTAAATACCGGGTAAGACATTTAATAGCTCGAATGACCTCGTTAAAAATTATTTTTGTAAGTACGGCTAGATTTAAAACAACAAAAAACATGCCAATAAAGTTTGTTACCAATTAACAAGGTCATTGTAAAAAAAAACTTTAAATATTATAGTTTAAAGTTTGAACATGACATTGTTGCTAAATATAAAACTAAATTAAGTTTAATAAATCTAAGAAATTTCACTTCAATAACCGATTATGCACTCGAAAACAAGTTTTAATAACCTCATACAAATATTTTTACAAGGACGAACGAAAAACAACAATGTTTTTACATGCAGTTTAAAAAGTTTATTATCCATTATAGTTCAAATTAAAACGATTGTTTGAAAACAAAACAATTAAACTTTACAGTTGCTAACTTTTATAGACGTTTAAAACTCTTTTTGTAATAAGAAAGTTTTATTATTAGAAGCCTTTAATTTCATTTTAATTTTTAATAAAATGTTTAAAACGATTGAACGATATTTAATTAATTTGACAAAACGCGGAACAACTTGAAAACAAGACTAACTTTTGTTTAAACTTGCTCGTACAAGTTTAAAATTCACTTTAAAAAACGCTTCAACGATGAATTGCGATAAAATCATACACCACAAATACATTTTAATTCTAACACATATCGGTTAGCCTTTCCCAAACCACTTTAACATAAAATGAAACACAATAAAACTAATTACCATTAGAAAAAAACAACTCAAATCTATCACAAACTCGAACTACTTAGTTGTTTTTCCAACTAGAAATTTTAAACTCATTTTTATAAATTTTACAGACCTGATGACTAGGTTAAATAAATGCCATAAAGTTTATCGAATTTATACTATTATTAAATTAGGTTTATTCCACTCTGTCCCCATGTCACCATCTAAAAAGCGTAGAAATTTTAATGAAGGTACCTGTGTTCAATTCCAGCTATAAATAACTGGACGTCCGGGTCATCATGTCGCTATCAACAAAGGTTCTACTTACACACTTTTATTGGCCTGGTTTACAACGCAACGTGCGCTTTAACTTGTATAGTAGATGCCCCAAGATAACGCTTAAATTATAGTTGACTTAAATAAACTAATATGAACTACTTACTATTTACTAAATGTTTAATAAATCAGTTACTTATACTAATTTAAACTGAGTTCGAATTTGTGATAATGATTATATTTACAATGAATTTGCGAAACGAAAAGATGATAAAATACTGCACAACATTACACTAATAAACCAAATTATCAATTCTTTTAAAAGACGACAATACTCGAATAAAAGAAACTAAAAACTAAATGTTTAAACCAAACTCAAAAAGTGTTCTAAAGTCGAAATCAACCATTACAACAACAAGATTGAAACCATTAAAACTTTAGTGCAGCGAAAAGCTGCACTGACTTCACACTGCTGCCATGCAGTAGAAACTAAAAAGCCCTCTCTATTACTCGAGACTGTTGAATTTATACTCGCTTGAGAAAAAAAGAAGAAAGTAAAAAAGAGACAATTACCGCGTAAGCGGTACAACTCCACAGCCGGATCGCGTACGGCATCAATTTTTTGAAAAAGCTTACAATTTTCAAGAGTTTTTTTCTTGAAACTTATTTGTGTTGACATTTCGCCTAAAGCGTGCGAGGTGTGATTGTTAAGGGTGAGGCCGCTGTCATTTATGGTCTTTTTTGTATCTAATCTCCTATAAATTTCTTTTAGTTCATTTTTAGTTTATTTCTTTTCTCTAAAACCTTAGCTTGCTCTAATAAGTGAGCTAAATCCTCAACGTCTAAGTCAACTTCATCTAAAGCAGGGTTTCCCAAAGTGGGCGATATCGCCCCCCTGGGGGCGATTTTAGTAAGTCAGGGGGCGATAATTAGTTAGGGGGCGAAAGGGTGGGCGATAGCTAGTAAGGGGGCAAAAAGGGGGCGATTTTGAAATTTTTGGCTATCATTAAATTTTTAAATTGCTATTTTACTAATTTTAGCTTGCTATTAAATATTTGACCCTGAGGTAAAACTTAAACAAAAAAAGTTTATTTTATTTATGTAAAATATAGAGACAAAATTCAAGTGCTTATGACTCCTACTTTAAAGTAAATTACAATTTTTCATTCATATATTTTCTTATTTAACAATTACATAGATCATAGACGATCGGAATCCCTCTCACCATTTTATAACCTGACATATATGGTATTTGGGATCATAAACCGTTCATAAAAATCTATGTTATATATTATTAAGTTTCTAGGTAAATTGGCAACCCTGTTTAACTTTATTTCTTATTCTAACTTAGTGACTTTTCAAAAAACAATTGAAAATATCATGAGGTGATAGTTATATTACCTCATGATATTTCCAATTATATTTTGAAAAGTGACTGACCTTGAACTAAAATTGAATTTTTCCAAAAAACGAAATAAAAACTTTTGGACTCAACAAAAACTAAGGCAAAAGTATCCAATCATTTGAGAGGAATATAGATTGTTGTTTATAGTTTTTACTTTTAGCTATGTTGTTGAGAAAGCTTTCAGATCAGTTATCAACATCTTTAGCAAAAGATCTAATCTAGATATTTGTAAAGGAGGCTTTTTATTACTGATTAATAATCAGATAAGAAAAACTTGCAAGCAGTCATGAACCTCATCCTTCACATTATATTAGACTTCAATAGCAGACATTATTTTATGAAATTTCTTTTGTTTTATTTAATCTTTTAAAATACTTTTTATTTAACCTGGTTTGTATTGTATTTAAGTAGTCTTTTTATAATAAGTTTTTTTTTAAGTTATCTATTCTACAACAGGTTTGCGTAATGCCTAGTAAATATTAATTACGGTAGACTTCCTCTTGAGTTCGCACTTTTTACCCAAAAAAAAAGTGCAAAGATTTATATTTTCTAAAGTTTAACTTAAATAAAGTCTATTACTAACTAAGTATTAATAAAACAAAAAATACATAATATTTAATATCTTATATAGATCTATTTTTTAATGAATGTTTGTTTTATGTTTTAGTTAATTTTATGTTTATGCATAACGTTTTTGCATAAAATATATTTAAATTTATCATTTTGTAAAAAAAAAGGTAATAACTTTTGAGTTAGCACTTTTTGATTTCGTTCAAAGTGCCAACTCAAGCGGAAGTCTACTGTATTTATTAAATCATTTATGTTTTAAATCTGATATTAGTTTTATTTTGATCTGGTTAATTTTAGCATAGTGATTAAAATGTTTGTTTGAAAGAAATTTATTTGAAATATTTTTGTTATTACTTGTTTAATCTGTAAAAATAAAAAAATCTTGATAACCATTAAAGTTTTTATTTTAAGTTTCTTTTGGTTTTAAAAGAGTATAGATTTGAGGTCTCTATTTGAAACTACTTCAAATTTTTTATTTAAAACATTTTTAAACTCAATTTTATTTTCCAACTTGATTTATTATCGTTAAAAAACCCATACATTAAGGAATTTTAAATTATTAAAACAAATATTTTTTGTTTTATCTTAATTTTTAATATATTAGCAATTAGAATGTGTTGTTTATTTTAATAGTTCAACACTAGCTTTTATTTTTTCACTATTTTCTTCTGGTAAATTATCATAGGCTAATAACTAGGGAAAAAATACATTTAAAACAGTATTTTATAAGCCATTAAAAAGACTGCTGCAGTTACGAAACAAAATTTTAAGCTAATTAAAAGAATTTTTTAATCGATTGCTTTCTGTTCACAGAATTAACTGTAAAACTTTTGTAACTTGTAACATAAACTGTTCATTTTTTTATAAATTCTTTATCTCTGGTGTAGTAATTTTAGAATATGCCTATTTATAAAATAATTTTAGTACTTTGTGCGGCTTAAACAAGTTAATTAGTATTAACTTCTAAATGTCCGGAATTCGTTATATGAGAGATTATTATAATGTCAGGTTTAAATTAAATTAAGATTTCAGATGGGTAACGTACGGTTAAGATCCAGTCAAATATTGACATGCTAAGTAACTTGGAAACTAATTGTGCAAAAGAAACAAAATTTAATTTTTTGATACTAAATGTTTTGAAATACACTTTCATTTTGGTTTTCAGTTCACAATAGTATTTCCTAGATCACAATAATACTAAATCATTTTATTACAATTTTGCTCGAGTTTTTTAATTTTCTTATATGTTATTTTTTAAATTATGCAGCCCGCAATTACATTTTTTAAACGAGTTGAAACTAGAAAAGATTTTTTAGTAAATATGAATTGCTGTCTACAAAAGTTGTCCACCACTACCCTAAAAGTTTCATTAGTTTCAAAACAGTTCATATCTAAACAAGACTAATTACAGATTACACAAGGCTTTTTAATAAATAAGTATTTTAATACATTTAACTGGGCAGATAAGAAAACAAATGTTTTTTATTTTCCCAAGCCCTGTAAACTACTTTGAACACAGCTCAAAGTGCGTGCATAAGAAGTACCAGACTAAATTACATTTCGAACACAACTTTTTCGGCTCAAAAGTTTCTACTCAAGAGAAAAACTACTTTGTAAAATCGTGGTGGGCGATTATTTTTCGAATTTCTGAAAAGGGGGCGATTTAGAAAATGAGTTTGGGAAACCCTGATCTAATTTCATTATTTTCCCTAGTCTGCGCGCTTATTTCTATATCATGAGCGCTGTTTATGGTCGCTTGAATATTGCTTGGAGATTGTGAGTTCGATATCAAGTAAGAGTCGCCATTGAAGTCAGCAGATACTGATGGCTCAGTATCTGCAAGACCCGTTAACTTATTTTTTTGTCTTAAGCCCTTCTTAGTCTTGATCATTCTAATGGTATAGTAATCACTTAAATAGTAGCTTAAATTAAAAACAACCGGTTATAAGTTACACAGCACAGTTTAATAAACAATATTTAATAACAAATGTGATTTAAAAAAATACGTATTAACTCAAGTAAAATTATACAAAAATTTGATAAAGCTAAAGAATAATTCAATAATTTCTTTAGTAAGCAACAAAGTTTAATCTATAATTTGGTACTTCTTTTAAAGCAACAAATTTACAAAAGTTCAAACACTCAACTGCAATCCACTCAGAGTTCCAATTCAATAAGATGTCATCAACCAGAGTTCATCAATAACTGACCGTTGCTACAACAAGAATAGCATTTTGTATTAAAAATTCGTCGTTAAGAAAACGTCATAGTGCTTTAATAAATTTAAACTTGTCAGTGTTTACAACTAGTTATTTTGTAAACTTATTAACTATTATCACAACGCAGGGCAGATAGCGATTACACAGTGCTAAAATAACTGCAATGATACAAAACTGTTTTTCTAATGTATACTTTTTTAATCAAAATTAATTGTTTCCTTTAAAATTACGTGTAAAATAGTAACCAATAAAACAAGTTATCACTAAATAATGTGGACCCTTCTATAGTTTAATAGTGTCAAATGATGTTTTGGGTTAATAAATAACTTACTGACCTGCGCATATTTGTTTGGCTTCGCTTAGAGGTGTACCCCAGTCAAATTTATCGCACCTCGTAAAATTCAACACGTGAGACTCCCCGTGGTACAGCTTGTTGGTCTCCTTCAAAGTTTCTGTTCTACCATTCCCGCAAAACTGAAACTTCTTGCCCACCTTGATATCCACGTACTTGCCTCCGACTTGCCGCGGCAGGGTGACTAAAGAAATAAAATTTTTAAACTTCCTTTTGAGCCTGACCATCGTTTTCAAGGTTGTCCTTATTCCAGTCTTCATGATGATACGCCTGCAAATGGCCAGTATGCTTGAGCACACCGTTTTTGCTCACATTCTTGGTTGCGTACACTTTGATTTCTTTTTCGTCGAAGCTGAATATGTGAGCGCAAGTGAGCACCCAATTTTCTTTTAGGAGGGAGCCGCCGCCAAACCAAGTGTTCATACCATTTTTGTCCATTTTGTTCAAAACGGCCACGATGCGCACGTGGTAACTGAACCATTTTCTTGTCGGTTGTCTGTTTACGATATCTTCTCTTTTGTAAACCTGACCGTAGGTTGAGAGGGCTGCAAGAAACAATAACTTTGCAAGACATCCTTGTTAATTCAAACATCCTAGTTGACTTTTTGCCACAAATATGTACAAGTAATTTGATCTGTGACGTAACTATTGAAAGTTAGTTTTCCATGATAGTTTTGCTTAAACTAAAGATATTTTTTTATACTCCATCTATTTGTTCAAAAACTTTTACCAGACTTATTTCAGGACCTGATGATCTCTTATATCTTAATATAAGAGTGTACCATTGTTTGGTTTATAATAAACTGTGAATATAAAGTATAACCAATCTTCTTTTAGCTACTTAAGTTGGGAACTTTTAATTGTTTAATTTAAAGCGAATTACAATATAATTTTTTTTTTTTTTATTATGATAGTTTGTTGTACAATTCTACTGTATGGCTTTGCATCCGCCTAGCTTTAAAACTACAGTGAATACTTTTTATGTAGAAACAAATTATTTATGTTAAGATATCACAAGAAGGAGTATTTCATAAGTATTTTTAAACATACAAATTAAAGATATCATTTACTTGAAGAATAAAGTAGTAAAAGGTTAAAGCTTTTCATAGACTATTTTTTACTTCTCAGTGAGCTTTACTAATTCCTATACAGGTTTTCTTAATTTTAGAGTTAGTTGTTATTTATATCTTAAAAAATATACTTTTAACCGTGTTAAAACAACATGCAAACTATATAAAACATATAGAAATTTTATCCTTATTAGGCTTCAATCTGGTAGGATCTTAAATGTTTTTGAAAATTTCAACAAAAAGCACATAATACAAAACAAATAAAATAACTTGTAAAATTAATTTTAAGAAAATTTTCAAGAATAAAACTAAGTTTAACTATAAAAACAGTAAACGAGTAATATTTTGAATAATTTATGAATGATTATAACTTTCTTTGACCTATTTCAAATAGATATGCCGAAATGATCTATAGTCTAAATGGAAACTAAATGAATTTGCCAGTATTTTTATTTTTGTTACTTAAAGTAAATAAGTTCGTATAACTACGAACCATACTTTTTTACACAATAAGATAATAAAAATATTTAATCTCAAAAAATTACTTAAAAAGGCTTTACAATATATGTAGTTTCACTTGTTCGCAATAATAGAAAGTTTGACTTTACTTTTAATTTACTATAAAACCCTTAATATTTACTTAATATGCGAGGTTTTAAAGCTTTAACTTCAGGAAAATCTGTAAAATTTAGGTGTAGTCAACATGCCGCTTGAGTACACTTTTTTAACACAGCGCAAAATTGGATTATTTAAAATTAAATAATTTAAAAATTAAAATAGTTTAGAAAAAAAATTAAGCGCTAGGTGTCGCAAATCCATAACATTGCACCATTTTGGTTTTAAACAAAAAAATTAAAATAGTTTACAAGGTTTTTCACCACACGGTGTCGCTGTTGTGGGTTAGCCTATAAAAACTTTAAATAAGTTTAAGCAGCAAAAAAGTCCTCTGAATTTGCTGCGGGTTATGAAACCCTAAATTCTCTCAAAATACTATGCCCAATAGTGTTGTCTCGAGTTATGAGGTCACCACACCACAAACCCCAAACGTTCACTAACGCGGAGGCGAATATACAAAGACTGTTTTCACTAGTGTAGATGGTTAAATAAAGTTAGATTTAGAGTAAACTTAATAATGATGTAGTTGCAGGTTATATTTTATAAGTGTATGAATTTAAAGTCAAGTGAACAGTCATTTTGTTTTAAGTTTTTATATTACACAAATTTAGTATTATAAATGTTTTTCATTAGTTTTCTCTTTTTTTCTTCCTACATTTTTTTAAATTTAAAAGTAAATTTATATTTAAATAAATTTTTTCAATAGTAATACTATTTTTAGTTTCCACTTTTTATAAATATATTTTTTTAATGTTGATTTTAAAATTTAATAATTTTTTTTACCCTTCCCCTTTTTCAATAAATTAACTAGAGAAAAATTTGAAAAAAACTAGCACAATACTTTAGATGAGTTTTTATTCTTCGTATTTTTAAATTTAGAAATAAATATTATTTTGCAATTTTTAAAGTGACCACTGGTTTTTAGCAAGTTGTTTCCAGGTTTAAAAAACTTCTTTGAGGCTTTATGAAAATGTTTATTTTTGGGTCTACTTTTAGTTAAAAGTTATGTTTAAAGTAAAAATATCAATTTGAAATTATCAGGGTGACTACTGGCTTTTGGAAAATTATCTCCAGGTTTTTAAAAATTCTTCCAGGTTTAATGAAAAAATTAGTTTTTGGTCTATGTTTAGTTAACGTTTAAGTTTAAAGTAGAACATTAATTTAAAAAGTATAACAACAATGGAAAAATAATGTAAAGCTACTTTAAATCATGTTTTTAATAATAAAAAATTGATGATGACGAACAATTTCTATCCATGTTATAAACTTTTTTGTATTATCCAAATTTCACTAGTTACTATGTAAAGATTGTTTAAAATCCAGGTTTTTTTTTTCAGTGATTTATGTTCAAATTCTAGATTTTTCTTTCAAAATTTCTCAAACTCAACTTTATTTAAGCTAAATTTAATTTTAGGAATCCAGGATAGTGGCCAACTTTAGTCTATAAATTGGGCAGAATTTTAAATAGTCAAATTTATGTTAAATTGTTTAAAATATTGTTTTCATTGTGAACATTAAATATACTTTTTACTATTACAAATAAAATTTCAAAAAAAAATGCAAAAATTTATAAGTATTTGTATTTTATTTGTTGATTATTTAAGATTGTAATAGTTTAAATACAGTGGATAACTTTTTAGCATATGCAATGTAGCGTAATTTAGCAATCATAAACTTATCATGTTACACTATGCATATATAGGATTTAAATTTGCACAGTGTTGTCTTTAAATATAATATTACATAGATAATTATTTAATGAAAAATACCAACATCTTAAAAAACTATATCTTAACAGACGTAACTATCTAATTAAAGAAAATTTTACAATGGAGTTTTCTCGTTTACCTACCACCGTTACACCTACAAACTACGATGTCACATTGAAACCTTCATTCGAAACTTTTACTTTTGAAGGACACCAATCAGTTGACTTAAATGTAAGTTTTAGTAAAACTTTTATGCTGACAGTAATTATACTCATTAACCACCAAGTTTAATTTGTAAATGAAAAAACATGTTTTTGTATTTTGCTTTATTTGTTGTTTTAGAATTTAAAATTATGGTTAAGAATTTTATAATTTTAATTAAGTAATAAACACCTAAACATACTTTTAGCTA
This sequence comes from Thalia democratica, assembly GCF_965202585.1. NCBI lineage: Eukaryota > Metazoa > Chordata > Thaliacea > Salpida > Salpidae > Thalia > Thalia democratica. The sequence continues at coordinate 9,197,660 of NC_139173.1, read as the reverse complement.
TTAACATATAACTATTAATAATAAAACCACGCAACATTATAGACCATACCGATAAAAAGTATAATTAAAAACGGATTAAAGACTAAAATTTTTTTTAAACAGGTCAATGAAGCCACTAATGAAATCAAAATGAACAGCAAAGAATTAGAAATCAAAGAGTGCAGCCTTCAACATTCAGGAGCTACTTTCGTTCCAACTCAGGTGAATCTCAACAAAGATGATGAGACTTGCACCCTTGTTTTCGAAGATGTTATTCCTGTCGGTCCTGCAGTCCTCAGCATGAGTTTCAAAGGAATTCACAACGATGAAATGGCCGGGTTCTACCGCACCAAAGTCACAAACAAGGACGGTGTTGAATATTACAACCTGATCACTCAGTTCGAGGCAACCGACGCCAGACGATGCCTTCCTTGCTGGGACGAGCCTGCATTAAAAGCAACTTTTGATTGTACATTAATTGTACCAAAAGACCTCGTCGCCTTGTCAAACATGAATGTCATCAGCGAAGAAGTTCTTGAAGATCAAGTAACAAAGAAGGTCGTCTTCGCAAAGTCAAAGAAGATGTCAACTTACCTGCTGGCTTTTGTAGTAGGAGCATTCGACTACGTACAAGGCAAGACTAATGACGGCGTCGAAGTCAAAGTTTACACTCCACCAGGAAAATCAAATCAAGGAAATTACCCTTTGGAAGTCACTATCAAATCAGTGGAGTACTTTACAGAGTTCTTTTCCTGCCCATACCCAATGAACAAACTCGATTTGATTGCTATCACCGACTTTGCTTGCAGCGCCATGGAAAACTGGGGACTGATCACTTACAGAGAGTCAGCTCTTCTCGTAGACGAAAAAGAATCTTCCGTAGCGCAGAAATGTTGGGTAACAATCGTTGTTTGCCATGAAGTGTCTCACCAGTGGTTTGGCAACCTGGTCACCATGGAATGGTGGACTCACTTGTGGCTCAACGAAGGGTTTGCAACTTTTATGATGTACGATGCAGGACACATTTGTGACCATGACTTAAAAGTTTGGGAGCAGTACGTTAATGATGTCACAATAAAGGCATTAGATGCTGACAGCCTAGAAAACAGTCACGCTATTGAAATTCCAGTCAATCATCCAGGTGAAATTGGGGAAATCTTCGATGCCATTTCTTACCAAAAAGGAAGTAATATCATAGGAATGATTCACTCTTGGATCGGATCAGATAAGTTCAAAGAAGGCATGAAGGCGTATTTTAAAAAGCACGCATACTCCAACACACAAACAGAAGATTTGTGGAAATGTTTTGAAGATGCTAGCGGCAAGCCAGTTGAGCAGGTTATGTCAACTTGGACCAAACAAATGGGATACCCTGTTATTGATGTGTCTATTGCCAGCCAAAACGACAACTCTGTAACACTTAATTTATCCCAGAAAAAGTTTTGTATTTCTTCATCTGGTGAAAGTGATAGTTTGTGGCAAGTGCCAATCACAATATCCACATCAACCTCTGATGAACATCAATCTTTTATCTTTTCATCAAAGTCAGGTCAGATCACAGTAGAAGGTGTCGGTGCAAACGACTGGTTTAAAATCAACCCAAGGTTTATCGGCTTCTACAGAGTGAACTACAGCCAAGATATTTTGTCCAAACTAATTACTGTAGTAGAAAACGGACAACTTGACTGCTTTGATCGTCTCAACATAGTCAGTGACGTCCATGCAATGGCTACAACTGGTCAAACTTCGTTTGCCACATATCTTGAGTTGCTAAAAGTTTTCAAGGGCGAAAAGGAATATCCAGTGTGGAAAGAGATAATCAAAAGCCTTAGCGCAATGACTAAGCTTATGTGGAATGACGATGAAGCTTCAAAAAAGTTTTCCCAATTCAAAAAAGATCTCTTCAGTAGCGTCATGGCCCATGTTGGAATGGAAGCTAAACAAGATGAATCTCATTTGGATGCCAGCTTGAGAGCGCTTCTCATCAAAGCTTCAAACGACGACCAAGTCAACCAAAAGTGCACAGAAATCATGAACAATTTCTTTAAGAACTCAACACCAATCAGTCCCGAAATTCGTGCTTCCGTCTACGAAGTTTACACGTCAAAAGGAGGTCTTGAGGCTTTCAACAAGATGGTAGAGCTCCACAAGAAAGTTGATTCCATGGAAGAGAAGAGTGAAATCGAAGCAGCTCTCGGGTGCGTACAGGGTTTGGAATGTCTCAAACTTGTTCAAAAATACATGATGTCAAGCCACGTTCGTGACAACGAAAAATACAAGATCTTGTATGGCATGGCAACAGGATCCAAGCTTGGTAGAGATGAGTCTTGGAAGTTTGTCAAGGAACATTGGGATGTCTTTTACAACAAGTTCAAGGGAAGTCCTCACTTAGGCAAGATCGTTGAAGCTTCTACTCCTAACTTTGCCACCGAAGAAATGCTAAAAGAAGTGAAAGAATTTTTGACTGACAAAGTTAGAAAGACTTGTGAGAGAAAATTCAAGCAATGTGTAGAGCAGATCGGGCTCAAAATTCAGTTGTGGAAGCAAAATGGCCAATCCTTGAAGGATTATTTCAACTAAAATTTAATTATTAGCTTTTATAGGACTTTTTCAATGCATTATTCTATCCTACATATGTCGTTTACAATAAATATATAGAGAAATGAAATTATTTGTTGCTGTGTTTTAAACTTTTAGGTATCAAATTTTTAAAATATTTATTTTTCAATTGCTAGTTTATGAGTTTTAACATATTATAAATAAGCTGTTTATGTAAACCCTCAACAAAGGGACGAAATCAATAAGTTCAGGGCCACAAACATTGTAATGACTGACAAAATCCATATCTTATTCAATGTTTTTCACACTAGACTCCAGAGTAAATATTAAAATCTTACATAAACTTCGTATAATAACCAAACTAAAAGCTCCAACATACATTAAACTAGTTTGATATGTAAGATGTAAGTTTTTTAACATGAAGTTTTATTTAAAATAGTTTTTGTTTAATTAGAAAAGAAAACAAAAATTAAAACTACTTATAACTATTAAAAATAATATCATGGACCAGCGATTCTTAACCTGAGGTAAACTTACTCCTGGGGTTAATTCACTTTTTTAGGGGGTAAGTTTTCTTTATTACAGTTATGTAAATTAATGATTATACTAATTTATAAAATAGCATTTAACTTTAAATTTTTTAAAGTTAAATAAACTCTTTAAATATTACGATTTTTATGTTTTATAAGCTGAAAGTTCAAAAAATCTAGTTTTTATCCTCAAAATTTATTACTTTTCTGTAGATTGAGGGTAAATTTTGTAATAAAATTGAAAAAAGGTGTAAACAACGTAATGGCCGCTGTTTTGGAATATTTCTGAAAAACAAACTAGTTTTAATTATGTTGACAATAAATACTGAAAATGAAATGAAACCTTACTAAACCTTACAAAATGCTTACTAAACTGAATACAACTATCTTCAAGAATCTGCACCAAATTTGTTTATAAAGTAAAAAAATTAATTTAGCTTTTGATTTAATAATGGTCCTTACTGTTTTAAATTCGTAACTTACGTCTATTAAAAGTACTTTTGATTTGGTATTAAATGTAAAAGAAAATATAGTTCAATATATCAAAAGTGTTTATTATTTTAATCATATAGTTTAATTTTATTATATGTAAACATTTTAAAAAATTATTAATTGGCTATAGTACATTGAAAATTTTCTGTTTTAAATAAAAGTAAAAGTACTTTTAATTTTAAATGTCAAAACTGTTGTAACTTACTAAAACTAGTTTTCGAATAGTGAATACTTAAAATTAAGTAACCACCTTTTGTTTTAAAGTGTTGTGTAAAAGAATTTCATCTATAACCAGCCTATTCATGTATACTAGCAAGTTTTGGTATAATTACAGTGGTGAGTATGTTCTGATAATATTATTAATATCTACAGTTTAGAGTTCAACACTATAGAATACTATTAAACAGTGCCATACTATAAGACAAACCATGTGTGTATTTTGAAAGTTGAGATATCAGCAAAATTTAATCTACTTTCTTTATACAAAAGCTTTAAGTTTATAAACAACATGTAATTTAATTATAGCAGTAATTAGCTTTTTTATTTAATTACTTACAAGTTTTTACACAAAGTTCAAACTGATATACAAACTCAAGTTACTTGTTTTGTCAGAAAGTATGGCACCCATGGTGAAATTTAAACATATCTGTTTAGTTACAACCACAATATATATTTTGGTACTACACTAATAGAGAGTTTGCCTCTGTAGTCTGTTGTCTAGGATGTTCTGTTGTGAAATCTATGCTGTTAAAATTAATTTTGATGTAAATCATCTTTTTTGTAAATGAAATGAGAAAATATATTGTTTAAGTGGAACTTTTTTATGTATTTTTAAAGAAATTTAATTTCTTTGTTTGCAAAACAGTTGTGTATACTTTAGTTCAGTTGCTATACATGCATAAACATGTTTGTATTAACAATAACTCAAACTATAATAGTATAAACTATGTTTTTAGTGCACTGTTATCACTTTTATAGAATTAAGCATTTATTTTATAGATATATCTAACTTTTTTTTCTTACTTTTAAGTGTTTTGTTTGTAACTAGTTGTAAAAATAGTTATAAAGTAGAATATTATACTTAGCAGGGTTGCACCAAAATCAAGAATGTCAGTAAAAACGAAAAGCCAGGAAGGAGTAGATGGTAGCTTTTGAAAAAACAAAGTAAGGAAATTATGCATTTTGCAATTTTTTTGTTATTTTCTAGAAAACTTAAAGAACTGCCAAAGAACTATTGTTTTAACTTGTAATTGAAACCTAACACAATTTCAAGTACTTTGTATTTTTGAATAGGTTATAAATAATAACTTGATTTAGAAAGTACAAACTTATTTTTCAGCTTGATCTGTGGCAACTCTTAGTTTTAAAGTTTTAAAGACTTAGTTTTAAAAAATGTTTTAAGAATGAATAGGAGTTTTATTGTGCTAACGATTCAATAAGAAAACCATATCAAAACACTGATAAGTGTGATGGAATATGCTTTAAAAGTATTTAATATTGTGGCCACTGGTTTTCACATATTCTGTATATGTACTGTATTTAAATTTATAAAACTTTTAAATGCAGCTTAAATTTGATTTAAGAATAGAATTGTTTATAACTTTGTTTTTTTTTTCATAATATGATCTATTCTAAAACTGGATCATGTCAAATTGCTGACTTGAAACAATTAAGTAAGTGGTCATGAGTTCTTAACAAATATAACTTGTAGCTGATTTTTTGGTATCCAAATAGTATGTTTTCTTAAAACTTTAGTAAATTTGTCATTTTGTATTTTTTAGTTTGAAATAGAAAACTCATACTAAGGTTTTATAATGAATGAAAACACAAGATGATAGACACAAAGTTGTTTATAAGTAATGTTTCAAATTTATAAGTTTTGAGCTAGCAGTTATAAATGTTATTTAAAGTGAAAAAAGGCATACTGTTCCCTTACAGATTTAAAATGATTAAGAAAAACTAATGATATTGAAACTTCCATATTAAATCCAAAATGCTTCTGGTTGCTTTTTATGTTTTATAAATAGAGATGTACTACTTATTAACCAATCTTTACTAGTTATACATACTATTTCAAATAAACAGAAACATACTGTTTCTTTACAGATTTGAAGATTGTTAATAACTGTTTTGTTAAATCTATAGAAAATATCTGTTTACACTAAAATTAATTAGTAAATCCAAAATGTTTCTTTAGTGCTTGGTATTTTTTAAGATTAATAAGTGTATTGCTTTTTAAACCTAAGCAAGCAAAATATAAAAAGATTATTTATAAGTTTAATTAAAGTAAAGTGTACACCTCTGCGGTATTTTACAGAACATTTTAAATTTTATTAAAACTACATATGTATAACACATTAGGCTAAGGAATAATGCATTAATTTTTCATGTTGAGCAATGTAAATTTAAAAAAAGTTGTTGTATTGTTATAGTGTAATCAAACTTGGTAAAAAAGATGTAGTTTGTTAGTAATAGAAGCAATTATGTTTAAGTAAATAGTTTAAACCAAAACTTAATTATCAACTATGAACTAGATATTGTTAAAGAGTCTAGAATTACTTTTGATGTTTTTGTTAGTCTATTTTCAGTTCTAATTACAATTTTTAGTTTTTATAATTATTTAGTTAAACTATTAATTTTGATTAATAGTTTATTGACAGTTTTTTAAGTTTTTAACTAATAATTTTGTTTATATTTGCTTTGAGAAATGAATTAGTTGAATTTTGAAAAAATTTCTCAAACAAATTTGTTAAATGTAAAAAGTGTTGTTAATGCAAAAAATAGTATTATAACTCATAGAAACGTCTTCATTTATAAAGTTACTAGTCTTTTTAAGCCAGCTTAAAAAAGCTGGTGTCATTTTTTTAATGAAATTTGAGAATGAATGAACGTCTATGTTTTTTTCCTTGTTTGTATTATAATTTTTTTACAATTCTATAATAAAGTTATTTTTAAGAGATTAAAGTTCAGTAATTTTAAAATTGAAGATATCAAAAAGTTTTTTAGCTATTTTTTAACAAATAAATTACCTTTTTTATCTTTGTGGTATTTGGTAGTAAAGTTATTTGAATTTAGTTAAAACTTGAATACGTATAATTGTTGAAATATTAAAATAATTCAAATTAGTTTGTATTACTTGTACTTTTTTATTTGTTATTTTTAATAAATTGTTTGTTTTCACTGCAACAGCTACAACTGTACTTTTTTTTTGGAATATTAATTATATATTATTCTTATAGGTTTTCAATTCTGGTGGTATACAACTGCGGTGTGATGTTGGACCTGTGAAAAGGAAAGATGAAATTCAGTACCATCTCAAATTTTATATAACTTTCTTGAATTAAATAAATTGTGTTCTGATATAAATGATTTTATGTTCAAAATAAAATTGTAAGCCCCTGGTCTAAAAGTTCAAAAGTTAACTTTTTTTTTGAGCCCCTAAATATTTGTTAACTGCGTAAGTTTGATTAGATCATTCAATAAAATGGTTTCAAAACATTTTAAGTTTTTACTCCAACAACCTTGTTTTTATACTTTTAATGAAAAAAGTTTATAATCTTGGACTGCCGTAGCTGACACCTGCCTCGACACGAATAGAAATGTGCTAATCTGTACCCACTAACCAGACATTTAGTATTATTACTTTTAATAATTTATGGCAACGTGGGAAGTTAAGAGCTACTAATTTTTGAAAATAATCTTTTGTTTAAAATATTCAAAATTAAGTACTTAAAACTCAATGCAAATTTTACAACGATTTTCAACTAAGTCTAAATTTTAGTTGATATTTTTTTCTAGAGTCTAGCTATTTGCACAAAAACCATTAAAAAATTCTAGTATAATGTTATTCAGGTTTTGAAAATTAACTTTATAGTGTACGTTTGTAGTTTCTATCAAATCTGTTTCTACTAAACCTTTGAGAATAGTTGCGTTTACTTTTATGTTTATATAAAGTACCTTATTAGTCTTAATAAAGAATATTATAGGATGTTTTTAAACATTGCTGAGATAAAGTCGAAGTACTCAATAACGTTTTTCAAAAATATTTTAGATTAAATAATACAGTTAAAAAAAGGGAACATTTAGTGTTACTCATAGAATTTATTTCTAACACAAAAGTGATTGTTGGAACTACTGTTAGTGAGAACTAAGTTCAGCTTCTATTGTCAGCATTAAAGTTTATGTTAAGTAGTTAAAGCTTACGTTTCAAACGTTTGATATAATGGTACACAACTTCTTGTTTATGACAAGTTGAAAATTTAATTAGTATAAAGATTTATTATAAACCAAATACATAGTTTAGTGTAGAGTTTAATTCTACTTTAAAAGTTTTAATTGATACCCTTGTACACTACTTGTAAATTGTACAAATAATTGTCATGTAAAATACACAAGAACAATTTATAATCGAAATATATAAAAACTGCTTATAAGACAGATAAGTAAATTCCACTGTACATAGGACTCTACATTAGTAAAGTCCAGGTTACTGCAACCTTTCATAAGTAATGAGCCAAATTCACTAGAAAAAGTTGCTCGCGGAGTATAGAAAAGGTCTTACATCGGCTACAGTTATTTAAAATAGTTGTATTATCACTAACTGGAAAGGACAAGTACCAGTTGTCTTTTAAGAGCCTAAAGGTAAAAACAAACTTTTACGTGAAGTTAAGCTTAATATAAGTAAAAGTTTCGCCAAGATTCAAACTCACTTCGTCTGGGTTTGCAGTCAATCTAAAACTACCAAAAGACTTCTTGTAATGATTACTGGTTTAGGAGTTGTGAACTAAGAAGTATTTATTTATGAAGCTTATTAAAATTAAAAAGAAAATAACCGAAAAGGTTTTAATAATTTGTTCCTAAAAAATTTATGTTTAGTTAAATATAAACCTTTATTTTTGAAGGTTAGCTTTTGACGAACGTGAAATAATTCTTATTGTTTATACTTATGTAAGCTTTAAAACATTTTTTTTATGGTTAAAGTTTTAGTAAATTTAACATAGGAAATTATTCATACTTAGGCAGAAATCTATTTAAAGATCTCCTTTACTTGAAGAATAAACCAACAAAAGTTAATAGCTTTTCATAGTTTTTACTTATAGTTCAGCGAGCTATTACTAATTCCTACACAGGTTTTTTTAGTTTTAGAGTTAGTTGTTATTACAAATTAAAAAACATAGTGTTAAAACAAAATACATACTATAAAAAGAGCATAGAATTTTTATTCCTTAATAGGCTTCAATTTAGTTGGATTTTAAATACTTTTTTAATTTAAAACAAAATGCATATAAAATAAGTTGTAAAATGAATTTTAAGAGAATTTTTAAGAATAAAACAAAGTTCAACTTTAAAAACAGAAAAGGAGTAATATTTTGAATAATAAATGAATGATTATAACTTTTTTTTGACCTATTATTAAATAGATATGCCGAAATGATTTATAGTCCAAATGGAAACTAAATTAATTTGCCAGTATTTTTGTTTTTTTACTTAAAATAAATAGCTTCATATAAATACGAACCATGCTTTTTTACACAACAAGATAAAAAATTTAAAAAGGTTTTTTAAAACATATTTTGTTTCACTTGTTTGCGTTATTTAAAAGTTAGACTTTACAAAAATTAAATGTGTGAGGTTTAAAAACCTTAACTTCTAGAAAATTCTGTAAAGTTTAGGTACAATAGTTAAGCTGCCTTGAGTAAGCTTTTCTAACACAGCGCAAAATTAGATTTTTTTAAATAGTTTTTCAAATCTTATTTTTTGTTAACTTAACTTTTAAAAAAATAACCGCTAGGTGTCGCAAATCCATTACATTGCACCATTTTGGTTTTAGACAAAAACAATTAAAAAACTTTACGGGATTTTTCACCACACGGTGTCGCTGTTCTGGGTTAGCCTAAAACAATTTAAATAAGTTTAAGCAGCAAAAAAGTCCTCTGAATTTGCCGCGGGTTATGAAACCCTAAATTCTCTCAAAATACTATGCCCAATAATGTTGTCTCGAGTTATGAGGTCACCACACCACAAACCACAAACGTTCACTTACGCGCAGGCGAATATAAAAAGACTGTTCTCACTTGTTTAGATGATTAAATGAAGTTAGAATTAGAGTAAACTTAGCATAGATAAAGTTCCAGGTTATGTAGTTATATTTTTTGTTAGATTTATGTTTTAGAAGTGTATGAATGTTAAGTCAAGTGAACAGTAATTTTGTTTAAGTTGTTATATTGCACAAACTTAGTATTATAAAAGTTTTTTTTTTAATTTTCTCTTTTTTTCCTTCCTAAATTTTTAAAATTAAAAAGTAAATATAGATTTAAATAAATTTATTGAATAGTAATACTATTTTTAGTTGCCACATTTTATATATATATTTTTTTAATGTTGATTTTAAATTTTAATAATTTTTTATACCCTTCCCCTTTTTCAAAAAACTAAAAAGAGAAATATTTGAAAAAAACTAGAACAATACTTTAGTTGAGTTTTTATTCTTAGTATTTTTAAATTTAGAAATGGGTATTATTTTGCAATTTTTAAAGTGACCACTGGTTTTTTGAAATTTGTTTCCAGGTTTTAAAAACTTGTTTGAGGCTTTATGAAAATACTTATTTTTGAGTTTAATTTTAGTTAAAAGTTATGTTTAAAGTAAAAATATCATTTTGCAATTATCAGGGTGACCACTGGCTTTTGGCAATTGTCTCCAGGTTTTTAAAACTTCTTTGAGGTTTTATGAAAATATTTATTTTTGGGTCTATTTTTAGTTAAAAGTTATGTTTAAAGTAAAAATATCATTTTGCAATTATCAGGGTGACCACTGGTTTTTTGCAAGTTATCTCCAGGTTTTTAAAACTTCTTCCAGGTTTAATGAAAAAACTTGTTTTGGGTCTATTTTTAGTTAAAAGTTATGTTTAAAGTAAAAACATCATTTTGCAATTATCAGGGTGACCACTGGCTTTTGGCAAATTATCTCCAGGTTTTTAAAACTTATTTGAGGCTTTATGAAAATATTTATTTTTGGGTCTATTTTTAGTTAAAAGTTATGTTTAAAGTAAAAATATCATTTTGCAATTATCAGGGTGACCACTGGTTTTTTGCAAGTTATCTCCAGGTTTTTAAAACTTCTTCCAGGTTTAATGAAAAAACTTGTTTTGGGTCTATTTTTAGTTAAAAGTTATGTTTAAAGTAAAAACATCATTTTGCAATTATCAGGGTGACCACTGACTTTTGGCAAATTATCTCCAGGTTTTTAAAACTTCTTTGAGGCTTTATGAAAATATTTATTTTTGGGTCTATTTTAGTTAAAAGTTATGTTTAAAGTAAAAACATCATTTTGCAATTATCAGGGTGACCACTGGCTTTTGGCAAATTATCTCCAGGTTTTTAAAAATTCTTCCAGGTTTAATGAAAAAAATAGTTTTTGGTATATTTTTAGTTAACGTTTATGTTTAAAGCAGAAGATTAATTAAAAAAGTATAACAACATTGGAAAAATAATGTAAAGCTACTTTAAATCATGTCTTTAATAAAAAATATTGATGATGACGAACAATTTCTATCCATGTGATAAACTTTTTTGTATTATCCAAATTTCACTAGTTACTATGTAAAAATTGTTTAAAATCCAGGTTTTTCAGTGATTTTTGTTCAAATTCTAGATTTTTCTTTCAAAATTTCTCAAACTCAACTTTATTTAAGCTAAATTTAATTTTAGGAATCCAGGATAGTGGCCAACTTTAGTCTATAAATTTGGCAGAATTTTAAATAGTCAAATTTATGTTAAATTGTTGAAAATATTAATTTCATTGTGAACAGCAAATATACTTTTTACTATTACAAATAAATTTCAAAAAAAATGCAAAAATTTATAAGTATTTGTATTTTATTTGTTGATTATTTAACAATGTAATAGTTTAAGTATTTAAGTATAGTGCATAACTTTTTAGCATATGCAATGTAGCAATGATAAACTTATTATGTTACACTATGCATATATAGGATTTAAATTTGCAAAGTGTACCTTAGTCTCCAAATATAATATTACATAGATAATTATTTAATGAAAAATACCAACATCTTAAAAAACTATATCTTAACAGACGTAACTATCTAATTAAAATAAATTCTACAATGGAGTTTTCTCGTTTGCCTACCAACGTTACACCTACAAACTACGATGTCACATTGAAACCTTCATTCGAAACTTTTACTTTTGAAGGACACCAATCAGTTGACTTATATGTAAGTTTTAGTAAAACTTTTATGCTGACAGTAGTTATACTCATTAACCACCAAGTTTAATTTGTAAATGAAAAAAAAAATTTTATGCTTTATTTGTTGTTTTAGGCTTTAAAAGTATGATTAAGAATTTTATAACTTTAATTAAGTAATAAACACCTAAACATACTTTTAGCTATTAACATATAACTATTAATAATAAAACCACGCAAAATTATAGACCATACCGAGAAAAAGTATAATCAAAAACGGATTAAAGACTAAATTTTTTTTTAAACAGGTCAATGAAGCCACGAATGAAATCAAAATGAACAGCAAAGAATTAGAAATCAAAGAGTGCAGCCTTCAACATTCAGGAGCTACTTTCGTTCCAACTCAGGTGAATCTCAACAAAGATGATGAGACTTGCACCCTTGTTTTCGAAGATGTTATTCCTGTGGGTCCTGCAGTCCTCAGCATGAGTTTCAAAGGAATTCACAACGATGAAATGGCCGGGTTCTACCGCACCAAAGTCACAAACAAGGACGGTGTTGAATATTACAACCTTATCACTCAGTTCGAGGCAACCGACGCCAGACGATGCCTTCCTTGCTGGGACGAGCCTGCATTAAAAGCAACTTTTGATGCTACATTAATTGTACCAAAAGACCTCGTCGCCTTGTCAAACATGAATGTCATCAGCGAAGAAGTTCTTGAAGATCAAGTAACAAAGAAGGTCGTCTTCGCAAAGTCAAAGAAGATGTCAACTTACCTGCTGGCTTTTGTAGTAGGAGCATTCGACTACGTTCAAGGCAAGACTAATGACGGCGTCGAAGTCAAAGTTTACACTCCACCAGGAAAATCAAGTCAAGGAAAGTACCCTTTGAAAGTCACTATCAAATCAGTGGAGTACTTTACAGAGTTCTTTTCCTGCCCATACCCAATGAACAAACTCGATTTGATTGCTATCACCGACTTTGCTTGCAGCGCCATGGAAAACTGGGGACTGATCACTTACAGAGAGTCAGCTCTTCTCGTAGACGAAAAAGAATCTTCCGTAGCGCAGAAATGTTGGGTAACAATCGTTGTTTGCCATGAAGTGTCTCACCAGTGGTTTGGCAACCTGGTCACCATGGAATGGTGGACTCACTTGTGGCTCAACGAAGGGTTTGCAACTTTTATGATGTACGATGCAGGACACATTTGTGACCATGACTTAAAAGTTTGGGAGCAGTACGTTAATGATGTCACAATAAAGGCATTAGATGCTGACAGCCTAGAAAACAGTCACGCTATTGAAATTCCAGTCAATCATCCAGGTGAAATTGGGGAAATCTTCGATGCTATTTCTTACCAAAAAGGAAGTAATATCATAGGAATGATTCACTCTTGGATCGGATCAGATAAGTTCAAAGAAGGCATGAAGGCGTATTTTAAAAAGCATGCATACTCCAACACACAAACAGAAGATTTGTGGAAATGTTTTGAAGATGCTAGCGGCAAGCCAGTTGAGCAGGTTATGTCAACTTGGACCAAACAAATGGGATACCCTGTTATTGATGTGTCTATTGCCAGCCAAAACGACAACTCTGTAACACTTAATTTGTCCCAGAAAAAGTTTTCTATTTCCTCATCTGATGAAAGTGACAGTTTGTGGCAAGTGCCAATCACAATATCCACATCAACCTCTGATGAACATCAATCTTTTATCTTTTCATCAAAGTCAGATCAGATCACAGTAGCAGGTGTCGGTGCAAACGACTGGTTTAAAATCAACCCAAGGTTTATTGGCTTCTACAGAGTGAACTACAGCCAAGATATTTTGTCCAAACTAATTACTGTAGTTGAAAAAGGACAACTTGACTGCTTTGATCGTCTCAACATAGTCAGTGACGTCCATGCAATGGCTACAACTGGTCAAACTTCGTTTGCCACATATCTTGAGTTGCTAAAAGTTTTCAAGGGCGAAAAGGAATATCCAGTGTGGAAAGAGATAATCAAAAGCCTTAGCGCAATGACTAAGCTTATGTGGAATGACGACGAAGCTTCAAATAAGTTTTCCCAATTCAAAAAAGATCTCTTCAGTAGCGTCATGGCCCATGTTGGAATGGAAGCTAAACAAGATGAATCTCATTTGGATGCCAGCTTGAGAGCGCTTCTCATCAAAGCTTCAAACGACGACCAAGTCAACCAAAAGTGCACAGAAATCATGAACAACTTCTTTAAGAACTCAACACCAATCAGTCCCGAAATTCGTGCTTCCGTCTACGAAGTTTACACGTCAAAAGGAGGTCTTGAGGCTTTCAACAAGATGGTAGAGCTCCACAAGAAAGTTGATTCCATGGAAGAGAAGAGTGAAATCGAAGCAGCTCTCGGGTGCGTACAGGGTTTGGAATGTCTCAAACTTGTTCAAAAATACATGATGTCAAGCCACGTTCGTGACAACGAAAAATACAAGATCTTGTATGGCATGGCTACAGGATCCAAGCTTGGTAGAGATGAATCTTGGAAATTTGTCAAGGAACATTGGGATGTATTTTACAACAAGTTCAAGGGAAGTCCTCACTTAGGCAAGATCGTTGAAGCTTCTACTCCTAACTTTGCCACCGAAGAAATGCTAAAAGAAGTTAAAGAATTTTTGACTGACAAAGTTAAAAAGACTTGTGAGAGAAAATTCAAGCAATGTGTAGAGCAGATCGGGCTCAAAATTCAGTTGTGGAAGCAAAATGGCCAATCCTTGAAGAATTATTTCAACTAAAATTTAATTATTAGCTTTTATAGGACTTTTTCAATGCATTATTTTATCATACATATGTATGTCGTTTAGAATAAATATATAGAAAAATAAAATTAGTTGTTGCTGTGTTTTAAACTTTTCGGTATCAAATTTTTAAAGTATTAATTTTTCAATAGTTAGTTTTTGAGTTTTAATATATTATAGATAAGCTGTTTACGTAAACAAAGTTTTAAAAACCTCAACAAAGGGACGAAATCAAAAAGTTCAGGGCCACAAACATTGTAATGACTGACAAAATCCATATCTTATTCAATGTTTTTCACACTAGACTCGTGGGTAAATATTAAAATCTTACATAAACTTCGTATAATAACCAAACTAAAAGCTCCAACATACATTAAACTAGTATGATATGTAAGATGTAAGTTTTTTAACATGAAGTTTTGTTAAAAATATTTTTTGTTTAATTAGAAAAGAAAACAAAAATTAAAACTACTTATAATTATTAAAAATACTATCATGGACCAGCGATTTTTAACCTGAGGTAAACTTACTCCTGGGGTTAATTCACTTATGTTAGTGGGTAAATTTTCTTTATTACAATTATGTAAGTTAATGATTATACCAATTTATAAGTTAGCATTTAACTGTAAATGTTTTGAAGTCGAACAAACTCTCTAAATATTACGATTTCTTATATTTTCGAAGCTGAAAGTTCAAAAAATCTAGTTTTTATCTTAAAATTTTACACTATTTTGTAGATTGAGGGTAAATTATGTAATAAAATTTAAAAAAAGTGTAAACCACGTAAAAACCGTTGTTTTGGAATATTTCTGAAAAACAAACTAGTTTTAAATATGTTGACATTTGACAACAAATACTTAAAATGAAATGAAACCTTACTAAACCTTACAAAATGCTTACCAAATTGAATACTTTTTTCAAGAATCTGCACTAAAAATGTTTATAAAGTAAAAAACTTAATTTAGCTTTTGATTAATTGGTTGTCCTTACTGTTTTGAAATTGTAACTTACGTCTTTTACAGGTACTTTTGATTTGGTATTAAATGTAAAAGAAAATATAGTTCAACATTTCAAAAGTGTTTATTATTTTAATCATATAGTTTATTTTTATTAAATGTAAACGTTTCAAAAATTTATTAATTGGCTATAGTGCATTGAAATTTTTCTGTTTTAAAAAAAGAAAAAGTTATTTTTTAATTTAAATGTCAATATTGTTGTAACTTACTAAAACTAGTTTTCGAACAATGAATACTTAAAACTAAATAACCACCTTATGTTTTGAAAGTTTTGTGTAAAATAATTTCCTCTAAAACCAACCCAACATGTATACTTGCAAGTTTTGGTATAATTACAGTGGTGAGTATGTTCTGATGATAGTATTATTAACTACAGTTTAGAGTTCAACACTATAGAATACTATTAAACAGTGCCATACTATAAGACAAACCATGTGTGTATTTTTAAGTTTGAGATATCAGCAAAATTAAATCTACCTTCTTTAAACAAAAGTTAAGACTTTCAGTTCATAATCAACATATAATTTAGTTGTAGCAGTGATTAGCTTTTTTCTTTAATTATTTACAAGTTTTTATACAAAGTTTAAACTGATATACAAACTCATGTTACTTGTTTTGTCAGAAAGTATGGCACCAATGCTGGAATTTCAACATATCTTTTTGGTTACAACCACAATATTTATCAAAGTACAACACATTTTTAGAGAGATTGCGTCTCTAATCTATTGTCTAGGATGTTCTCAGGGTTGCCACTTCACCTGGAAAAACCTGGAATTTTGAACAAATCATAACATAAAAATAATTTTTTCAATGTTTTTGTTATTTTCTAAAAATCTAAAGAACTGCAAAAGAACTATTGTTCTAACTTTTATAAAAAAAGTTTGAAGCCTAACACAATTTCAAGTATTTGGTTTTTGAATAGGTTTTAAATAAGAATTTGATTTAGAAAATACAGAATACATTTTTCAGCTTGATCTGTGGCAACTCTGACTTGGCTTTAAAAAATATTTTAAGAATGAATAGTTTTTATTTTTGAAATAAAAACTCTTGCTTAGGTTTTATAGTGAACACAAGATGATAGACACAAAATTGTTTATGAGTATTGTTTCAAGCTTATAACTATATAAGTTTGCAGCTAGCACTTATAATTTTATTTAAAATGAAGAAAAACATACTGTTCCCTTACAGATTTTAAAATTGTTAAGAAATAAAACCTAATTATATTAAAACTTCCATTTTAAATCCAAAATGCATCTTGTTGCTTTTTATAAATAGAGATGTACTATTTTTTAACTAATCTTCACTAGTTATACATACTATTTCAAATAAACAGAAACATACTGTTACTTTACAGATTTGAAATTGTTAATAACTATTTTGTTAAATCTATTGAAAAAAACTTAAAAACACTAAAATTTAATTAGTAAATCCAAAGTGTTTATTTAGTGCTTGGTATTTTTAAGGTTAAAAAGTGTATTGCTTTTTAAATCAACTGTTTATTTTAAACCTCAGCTAGCAAAATATAAAAATAGTATTTATAAGTTTATTTAAAGTAAAGTAAAATTTATACCTTTGTGGTATTTTACAGAACATTTTAATTTTATTAAAACTACATATGAATAACACATTAGGCCAACATTAGTGCATTTTAATTTCTCATGTTGAGCAAAGTAAATTTTGTAAAAATTGTTTTAGTGTTATAGTGTAGTTAAACTTGGTAAAAAAGAGGTAGCTTGTTAGTAATAGAAGCAATTATGATTAAATTATGTTTTTATCAGTCTATTTTTATTGTAATTACAATTTTTAGTTAAGTTTTATTTAATTAAACTATTAATTTTTGATTAGTAGTTTATTGACTGTTTTTTAAGTTTTTAATAAATACAGGGTTGCCACACACTCAGGGAATTTTCAGACTGTAGAAAATCTCAGGGAAACTCAGGGAATTTTGGCATTTTTCTCTAAATTTCAGGGAAGTTTTTGAAAATCTCAGGGAAATTTTTTTCTAGATCTAGAATGAGGTTTAGTTAATCCAGTTTCAATATTTTGTTCAAAAGTAGTAATTTTTATTATTTAAGTGGTTATTTAGAATTTTTTTAGCCTTGCGGCTAGCTCTTCAATATTCTTAGTATTAACATTGTAGTTTTTTAAAGTTTTAAATTTATATTTACTTAAGTAAAATCAAACTGTTTAGAGAAATGAAAGTTGTTGTTAACTATTCATTGAAAAGTTCTAATAAACTTTTTATTTTTAGTTACTTATATTTTTTTAGCTATTTCTTTAAACTTTCTTTTTGCAGGTTTTTTTACAATAATGTTAAGCTTTTAAGTTTTATTTACTGCATTCAGAACAGTTGCTAGGAAAGAAATACAAGTCATAATGAAGTTATTATGTATGCATTTAAGTGAGTTCTTCATGTGAAATTATTATTATAGTATAATTAAATTTTGTCAATTAAAATGTCAAACAAATTAAACTTTATTCTTTTATGTAGAAAGTTAACTAACAAGTTTACAAAAAGTTGTGCAAAAATTTAGTTTTTAATTTTTAATTGGTTTAAGCCTTTTAAGATTGAGTTTTTGAAAACAGTTTTTTTCATAAATTTAATGCAGAAGCATACACATACAACCTTCCTTTTATTATTAAAGAAGAAAAATGAGAATGAGGTATTAATAATTTGTGTTAGAAGAGAAATTTTTTTTTTAAGGTTTGAAAAATACTCAGGGAAGTTTAAGGTTACTCAGGGAAATTTTTGGTCACTCAGGGAAGATTTTTTGGCACAAAGAGTGGCAACCCTGTAAATAGTTTTTTTCATATTTATTTAGCTTTGAGAAATAAATTAGTTGAATTTCGAAAAAAAAACTGCTCAAACAAATTTGTTAAATGTAAAAAGTGTTGTTATTGCAATAAAATAGTATTATAACTCATACAAACGTCTTTATTTGCATTCAGTTTATTTATAAAGTGACTAGTAAATCATTTGTTGTCATTTGTTTAATGAATTTTGAGTTTTTATCTAAAATTATAAACGTCTATGTTTTTTGCTTTGTTTGTATTATAATTTCTGTTACAAATCTATCATAAAGTTATTTTAAAGAGATTAAAATTCAGTAACTTTAAAATTTAGGCTATCAAAAAGTTTGAAGCTGTATTAGCTATTTTTTAACAAAAAAATTACCACTTGTACCTTTGTGGTAAGCAAAGTTATTTGAATTTAGTTAAAACTTTAATACGTATAATTGTTAAAATATTCAAATAATTCAAATTAGTTTGTTTTACCTAAGCTTGTACTTTTTTATTTGTTATTTTATATGAGTTGTTTGTTTTGACTGCAACAGCTGTATGTAACAGCTACAACTGTACTTTTTTTTTGGAATATTAATTATATATTATTCTTATAGGTTTTCAATTCTGGTGGTATACAACTGCGGTCTGATGTTGTGAAAAGGAAAGAAGAAATTCAGTACCATCTCAAATTTTATATAACTTTCTCGCATTAAATAAATTGTGTTGTGATATAAATTGTTTTATATTCAAAATAAAATTGTAAGCCCCTCGTCTAAAAGTTCAAAAGGCAACTTTTTTTCGAGCCTCTAAATATTTGTTAAGTGCAGAAGTTTGATTATATCCTTTAATAAAATGGTTTTAAAAAGTTGAATTTTTTTTTTTTTTACTCCAACAACCTTGTTTTATACTTAAAATGAAGAAAGTTTATTATCTCCGTACTGCCTGCCTCGACACAGTCAGTAATGTGCTAATCTGTATCCACTTGCCAAACATTTAGTATTATTAATTTTAATAATTTATGGCAACGTGGGAAGTTAAGAGCTATTGGTTTTTGAAAGGAATCCAACATTTAAATTATTCAAAATTGATTTTAATTAGGTACTTAATACTCAATTCAAATTTTACAATGATTTTTAATTAAGTTAAAATTTTAATTGATATACTTTCTAGCTGTTTGCACAAAAACCAGTAAAAAAATCTAGTATAATGTTATTTAGGTTTCGAAAATTAACTTCATTGTACACGTTTTTAGTTTCTATCAAATCTTTTTGTACTCAGTTACTAAACCTTTGAGAATAGTTGCGTTTACTTATATGTTTATATAAAGTACCTTATAAGCTTTAATAAAGAAGATTAAAGGATGTTTTTAAACATTGCTGAGATGATCTTGAATAACATTTTTCAAAAATATTTTAGACTAAATAATACAGTTGAAAAAAAGGAACATTTAGTGTTACTCACACAATTTATTTCTAGTACAAACGTGATTGTTGAAACTACTATTTAGTGAGAACTAAGTTCAGCTTCTATTTTCAGTATTAAAGTTTATGTTAACTAGACAAAGCTTTCGTTTCAAACGTTCGATATAATGGTACACAGTTTCTTGCTTATGACAAGCTTGATTGATAAAGTTTAATGTAGAGCCTATTCTACTTTAAAAGTGTTAAGTTTTAATTTTTATCTTTTTATAAACTACTTATAACTTGTACAAATTATTGTCATGTTAAATACAAAAGCCAAGGATAGAACATTTTATAATAATCCACTGTACATAGGACTCTACATAAGTAAAGTAACAGGTTACGGCAGCCTTTCATAAGTAACGGGCCAAATTCGCTAGAAAAAGTTGCTCGCGGAATATAGAAAAGGCCTTACATGGGCTACAGTTGTTTAAAATAGTTGTATTATCATTATTTTAACTGTACAGGACAAGTACCAGTTGTATTTTAAGAGCCTAAAGGTAAAAACAAACATATACGTGAAGTTAAGCTTAATATAAGGAAAAGTTTTGCCAAGATTCAAACTCACTTCGTTTGGGTTTGCAGTCAATCTAAAACTAACAAAAGACTTCTTGTAATGACTACTGTTTTAGAAAGTGTGTACTTATTTATGAAGCTTATTAATACTAGAGAGAAAACAACCAAAAAGGTTTTAATAACTTATTCATAAAAAGTTTATGCTTAGTTGAATATAAACCTTTGTTTTTGAAGGTTAGCTTTTAATGAACGTGAAATAACTGTAATTTTTTAAACTTGTGTAAGCTTTTAAACATTTTTTTTATGGTTAAAGTTTTAGTAAATTTAACATAAGAAATTATTCATACTCAGACAGAATTTCTATTTAAAGATCTCATTTCCTTGAAGAATAAAGCAATAAAAGTTAACAGCTTTTCATAGTTTTTACTTATTCCTCAGCGAGCTATTACTAATTCCTATACAGGTTTTCTTAATTCTAGAGTTAGTTGTTATTTATACCTTAAAAATATTCTTTTAACCGTGTTAAAACAAGTTCAAACTATAAAAAGCGCATAGAAGTTTATCCATTATTAGGCTTTAATCTAGTTAAATGTTAAATATTTTTAAAAATTACAACAAAAAGCATATAAAATAGGTTTTAAAATTAATTTTAAGAGAATTTTTTAGAATAAAATTAAGTTGAACTATAAAAACAGAAAACGAGTAATATTTTGAATAATAAATGAATGAATATAACTTTTTTTGACCTATTATTACATAGATATGCCGAAATGATTTATAGTCTAAATGTAAACTAAATGAATTTTCCAGTATTTTCATTTTTGTTACTTAATATAAATAACTTCATGTAAATACGAACCATGTTTTTTTACACACAAGGTAAAAAAAAATATCTAATCTTAAGAAATTACTTAAAAAGGCTTTATAATATATGTAGTTACACTTGTTGACTTCACAAAAATTAAATGTGTGAGGTTCAAAAGCTCTAACTTCTAGAAAAATCTTTAAAGTTTAGGTGTAGTCAACCTGCCCCTTTTTTAACGCAGCGCAAAATTAGATTTTTTTAAATAGTTTTTAAAATCTTATAATTTAAATTTAAATTTGAAAAAAATTAACCGCTAGGTGTCGCAAATCCATTAGATTGCACCATTTTGGCTTTAGACAAAAAATATTTTAAAAATTTACGGGATTTTTCACCACACGGTGTCGCTGTTCTGGGTTAGCCTAAAATTTTTTAAATAAGTTAAAGCAAAAAAGTCCTCTGAATTCGCCGTGGGTTATGAAACCCTAAGTTCTCTCATAATACTATGCCCAATAGTTCTGTCTCGAGTTATGAGGTCACCACACCACAAACCACAAACGTTCACTTACGCGCAGGCGAATATAAAAAGACTGTTTTCACTTGTGTAGATGATTAAATAAAGTTAGATTTAGAGTAAACTTAGCATAGATAAAGTTCCAGGTTATGTAGTTATATTTTTTGTTAGATTTATGTTTTAGAAGTGTATGAATGTTAAGTCAAGTGAACAGTAATTTTGTTTAAGTTGTTATATTGCACAAACTTAGTATTATAAAAGTTTTTTTTTTAATTTTCTCTTTTTTTCCTTCCTACATTTTTTAAATTAAAAATTAAATATAGATTTAAATAAATTTATTGAATAGTAATACTATTTTTAGTTGCCACATTTTATATATATATTTTTTTAATGTTGATTTTAAATTTTAATGATTTTTTATACCCTTCCCCTTTTTCAAAAAACTAAAAAGAGAAATATTTGAAAAAAACTAGAACAATACTTTAGTTGAGTTTTTATTCTTAGTATTTTTAAATTTAGAAATGGGTATTATTTTGCAATTTTTAAAGTGACCACTGGTTTTTTGAAATTTGTTTCCAGGTTTTAAAAACTTGTTTGAGGCTTTATGAAAATACTTATTTTTGAGTTTAATTTTAGTTAAAAGTTATGTTTAAAGTAAAAATATCATTTTGCAATTATCAGGGTGACCACTGGCTTTTGGCAAATTATCTCCAGGTTTTTAAAACTTCTTTGAGGCTTTATGAAAATATTTATTTTTGGGTCTATTTTTAGTTAAAAGTTATGTTTAAAGTAAAAATATCATTTTGCAATTATCAGGGTGACCACTGGTTTTTTTGCAAGTTATCTCCAGGTTTTTAAAACTTCTTCCAGGTTTAATGAAAAAACTTGTTTTGGGTCTATTTTTAGTTAAAAGTTATGTTTAAAGTAAAAACATCATTTTGCAATTATCAGGGTGACCACTGGCTTTTGGCAAATTATCTCCAGGTTTTTAAAACTTCTTTGAGGCTTTATGAAAATATTTATTTTTGGGTCTATTTTTAGTTAAAAGTTATGTTTAAAGTAAAAATATCATTTTGCAATTATCAGGGTGACCACTGGTTTTTTGCAAGTTATCTCCAGGTTTTTAAAACTTCTTCCAGGTTTAATGAAAAAACTTGTTTTGGGTCTATTTTTAGTTAAAAGTTATGTTTAAAGTAAAAACATCATTTTGCAATTATCAGGGTGACCACTGGCTTTTGGCAAATTATCTCCAGGTTTTTAAAACTTCTTTGAGGCTTTATGAAAATATTTATTTTTGGGTCTATTTTAGTTAAAAGTTATGTTTAAAGTAAAAACATCATTTTGCAATTATCAGGGTGACCACTGGCTTTTGGCAAATTATCTCCAGGTTTTTAAAACTTCTTCCAGGTTTAATGAAAAAAATAGTTTTTGGTCTATTTTTAGTTAACGTTTATGTTTAAAGCAGAAGATTAATTAAAAAAGTATAACAACATTGGAAAAATAATGTAAAGCTACTTTAAATCATGTCTATAATAAAAAATA
Source organism: Thalia democratica (assembly GCF_965202585.1). Classification (NCBI taxonomy): domain Eukaryota; kingdom Metazoa; phylum Chordata; class Thaliacea; order Salpida; family Salpidae; genus Thalia; species Thalia democratica. The sequence continues at coordinate 9,174,495 of NC_139173.1, read as the reverse complement.
TTGATGATGACGAACAATTTCTATCCATGTGATAAACTTTTTTGTATTATCCAAATTTCACTAGTTACTATGTAAAAATTGTTTAAAATCCAGGTTTTTCAGTGATTTTTGTTCAAATTCTAGATTTTTCTTTCAAAATTTCTCAAACTCAACTTTATTTAAGCTAAATTTAATTTTAGGAATCCAGAATAGTGGCCAACTTTAGTCTATAAATTTGGCAGAACTTTAAATAGTCAAATTTATGTTAAATTGTTGAAAATATTAATTTAATTGTGAACATTAAATATACTTTTTACTATTACAAATAAAATTTCAGAAAAAAATGCAAAAATTTATAAGTATTTGTATTTTATTTGTTGATTATTTAACAATGTAATAGTTTAAGTATTTAAGTATAGTGCATAACTTTTTAGCATATGCAATGTAGCCTAATTTAGCAATGATAAACTTATTATGTTACACTATGCATATATAGGATTTAAATTTGCAAAGTGTACCTTAGTCTCCAAATATAATATTACATAGATAATTATTTAATGAAAAATACCAACATCTTAAAAAACTATATCTTAACAGACGTAACTATCTAATTAAAATAAATTCTACAATGGAGTTTTCTCGTTTGCCTACCAACGTTACACCTACAAACTACGATGTCACATTGAAACCTTCATTCGAAACTTTTACTTTTGAAGGACACCAATCAGTTGACTTAAATGTAAGTTTTAGTAAAACTTTTATGCTGACAGTAATTATACTCATTAACCACCAAGTTTAATTTGTAAATGAAAAAACATGTTTTTGTATTTTGCTTTATTTGTTGTTTTAGGATTTAAAATTATGGTTAAGAATTTTATAATTTTAATTAAGTAATAAACACCTAAACATACTTTTAGCTATTAACATATAACTATTAATAATAAAACCACGCAACATTATAGACCATACCGATAAAAAGTATAATCAAAAACGGATTAAAGACTAAATTTTTTTTTTAAACAGGTCAATGAAGCCACGAATGAAATCAAAATGAACAGCAAAGAATTAGAAATCAAAGAGTGCAGCCTTCAACATTCAGGAGCTACTTTCGTTCCAACTCAGGTGAATCTCAACAAAGATGATGAGACTTGCACCCTTGTTTTCGAAGATGTTATTCCTGTGGGTCCTGCAGTCCTCAGCATGAGTTTCAAAGGAATTCACAACGATGAAATGGCCGGGTTCTACCGCACCAAAGTCACAAACAAGGACGGTTTTGAATATTACAACCTTATCACTCAGTTCGAGGCAACCGACGCCAGACGATGCCTTCCTTGCTGGGACGAGCCTGCATTAAAAGCAACTTTTGATGCTACATTAATTGTACCAAAAGACCTCGTCGCCTTGTCAAACATGAATGTCATCAGCGAAGAAGTTCTTGAAGATCAAGTAACAAAGAAGGTCGTCTTCGCAAAGTCAAAGAAGATGTCAACTTACCTGCTGGCTTTTGTAGTAGGAGCATTCGACTACGTTCAAGGCAAGACTAATGACGGCGTCGAAGTCAAAGTTTACACTCCACCAGGAAAATCAAGTCAAGGAAAGTACCCTTTGAAAGTCACTATCAAATCAGTGGAGTACTTTACAGAGTTCTTTTCCTGCCCATACCCAATGAACAAACTCGATTTGATTGCTATCACCGACTTTGCTTGCAGCGCCATGGAAAACTGGGGACTGATCACTTACAGAGAGTCAGCTCTTCTCGTAGACGAAAAAGAATCTTCCGTAGCGCAGAAATGTTGGGTAACAATCGTTGTTTGCCATGAAGTGTCTCACCAGTGGTTTGGCAACCTGGTCACCATGGAATGGTGGACTCACTTGTGGCTCAACGAAGGGTTTGCAACTTTTATGATGTACGATGCAGGACACATTTGTGACCATGACTTGAAAGTTTGGGAGCAGTACGTTAATGATGTCACAATAAAGGCATTAGATGCTGACAGCCTAGAAAACAGTCACGCTATTGAAATTCCAGTCAATCATCCAGGTGAAATTGGGGAAATCTTCGATGCTATTTCTTACCAAAAAGGAAGTAACATCATAGGAATGATTCACTCTTGGATCGGATCAGATAAGTTCAAAGAAGGCATGAAGGCGTATTTTAAAAAGTATGCATACTCCAACACACAAACAGAAGATTTGTGGAAATGTTTTGAAGATGCTAGCGGCAAGCCAGTTGAGCAGGTTATGTCAACTTGGACGAAACAAATGGGATACCCTGTTATTGATGTGTCTATTGCCAGCCAAAACGACAACTCTGTAACACTTAATTTGTCCCAGAAAAAGTTTTCTATTTCCTCATCTGATGAAAGTGACAGTTTGTGGCAAGTGCCAATCACAATATCCACATCAACCTCTGATGAACATCAATCTTTTATCTTTTCATCAAAGTCAGATCAGATCACAGTAGCAGGTGTCGGTGCAAACGACTGGTTTAAAATCAACCCAAGGTTTATTGGCTTCTACAGAGTGAACTACAGCCAAGATATTTTGTCCAAACTAATTACTGTAGTTGAAAAAGGACAACTTGACTGCTTTGATCGTCTCAACATAGTCAGTGACGTCCATGCAATGGCTACAACTGGTCAAACTTCGTTTGCCACATATCTTGAGTTGCTAAAAGTTTTCAAGGGCGAAAAGGAATATCCAGTGTGGAAAGAGATAATCAAAAGCCTTAGCGCAATGACTAAGCTTATGTGGAATGACGACGAAGCTTCAAACAAGTTTTCCCAATTCAAAAAAGATCTCTTCAGTAGCGTCATGGCCCATGTTGGAATGGAAGCTAAACAAGATGAATCTCATTTGGATGCCAGCTTGAGAGCGCTTCTCATCAAAGCTTCAAACGACGACCAAGTCAACCAAAAGTGCACAGAAATCATGAACAACTTCTTTAAGAACTCAACACCAATCAGTCCCGAAATTCGTGCTTCCGTCTACGAAGTTTACACGTCAAAAGGAGGTCTTGAGGCTTTCAACAAGATGGTAGAGCTCCACAAGAAAGTTGATTCCATGGAAGAGAAGAGTGAAATCGAAGCAGCTCTCGGGTGCGTACAGGGTTTGGAATGTCTCAAACTTGTTCAAAAATACATGATGTCAAGCCACGTTCGTGACAACGAAAAATACAAGATCTTGTATGGCATGGCAACTGGATCCAAGCTTGGTAGAGATGAGTCTTGGAAGTTTGTCAAGGAACATTGGGATGTCTTTTACAACAAGTTCAAGGGAAGTCCTCACTTAGGCAAGATCGTTGAAGCTTCTACTCCTAACTTTGCCACCGAAGAAATGCTAAAAGAAGTGAAAGAATTTTTGACTGACAAAGTTAAAAAGACTTGTGAGAGAAAATTCAAGCAATGTGTAGAGCAGATCGGGCTCAAAATTCAGTTGTGGAAGCAAAATGGCCAATCCTTGAAGAATTATTTCAACTAAAATTTAATTATTAGCTTTTATAGGACTTTTTCAATGCATTATTTTATCATACATATGTATGTCGTTTAGAATAAATATATAGAAAAATAAAATTAGTTGTTGCTGTGTTTTAAACTTTTCGGTATCAAAGTATTAATTTTTCAATTGTTAGTTTTTGAGTTTTAATATATTATAGATAAGCTGTTTACGTAAACAAAGTTTTAAAAACCTCAACAAAGGGACGAACTCAATAAGTTCAGGGCCACAAACATTGTAATGACTGATAAAATCCATATCTTATTCAATGTTTTTCACACTAGACTCCAGAGTAAATATTAAAATCTTACATAAACTTCGTATAATAACCAAACTAAAAGCTCCAACATACATTAAACTAGTTTGATATGTAAGATGTAAGTTTTTTAACATGAAGTTTTATTTAAAATAGTTTTTGTTTAATTAGAAAAGAAAACAAAAACTAAAACTACTTATTATTATTAAAAATACTATCATGGACCAGCGATTTTTAACCTGAGGTAAACTTACTCCTGGGGTTAATTCACTTATGTTAGGGGGTAAATTTTCTTTATTACAATTATGTAAGTTAATGATTATACCAATTTATAAGTTAGCATTTAACTGTAAATGTTTTGAAGTCGAACAAACTCTTTAAATATTACGATTTCTTATATTTTCGAAGCTGAAAGTTCAAAAAATCTAGTTTTTATCTTAAAATTTAACACTATTTTGTAGATTGAGGGTAAATTATGTAATAAAATTTAAAAAAAGTGTAAGCCACGTAAAAACCGTTGTTTTGGAATATTTCTGAAAAACAAACTAGTTTTAAATATGTTGACATTTGACAACAAATACTTAAAATGAAATGAAACCTTACTAAACCTTACAAAATGCTTACCAAATTGAATACTTTTTTCAAGAATCTGCACTAAAAATGTTTATAAAGTAAAAAACTTAATTTAGCTTTTGATTAATTGGTTGTCCTTACTGTTTTGAAATTGTAACTTACGTCTTTTACAGGTACTTTTGATTTGGTATTAAATGTAAAAGAAAATATAGTTCAACATTTCAAAAGTGTTTATTATTTTAATCATATAGTTTATTTTTATTAAATGTAAACGTTTCAAAAATTTATTAATTGGCTATAGTGCATTGAAATTTTTCTGTTTTAAAAAAAGAAAAAGTATTTTTTAATTTAAATGTCAATATTGTTGTAACTTACTAAAACTAGTTTTCGAACAATGAATACTTAAAACTAAATAACCACCTTATGTTTTGAAAGTTTTGTGTAAAATAATTTCCTCTAAAACCAACCCAACATGTATACTTGCAAGTTTTGGTATAATTACAGTGGTGAGTATGTTCTGATGATAGTATTATTAACTACAGTTTAGAGTTCAACACTATAGAATACTATTAAACAGTGCCATACTATAAGACAAACCATGTGTGTATTTTTAAGTTTGAGATATCAGCAAAATTAAATCTACCTTCTTTAAACAAAAGTTAAGACTTTCAGTTCATAATCAACATATAATTTAGTTGTAGCAGTGATTAGCTTTTTTCTTTAATTATTTACAAGTTTTTATACAAAGTTTAAACTGATATACAAACTCAAGTTACTTGTTTTGTCAGAAAGTATGGCACCAATGCTGGAATTTCAACATATCTTTTTGGTTACAACCACAATATTTATCAAAGTACAACACATTTTTAGAGAGATTGCGTCTCTAATCTATTGTCTAGGATGTTCTCAGGGTTGCCACTTCACCTGGAAAAACCTGGAATTTTGAACAGAAATCACTATAAAAACCTGGAATTTTAACAATTTTCACATGTTCAGTAGTGAATCAAAAAATCTATCATATAAATAAAAACTTTTGGACATCATCAAAATTATTTTATCAAAAAACATGTTTAAAGTAGCTTTCCAGTATCTTTTCAATGTTTTTATACTATTTAACACAGTTTGTTACGTTAAAGTTAACTTTAAACTAAAAATAGACCCAATAATGTGTACTTTTAAAAACCTGGAAAAATGTTTAAAAAATTAAGTGGCAACCCTGTGTTCTATTGTAGCCAAGTATTTTGATATTTTATACCTCTTTTGTTTTAAGATTTTACTTTTATTGACTTTGAAATGTGTATTCTAATTATTTAAATATTTTTCAAAAGATTTGAAAAAGCTCAGGATGACCTAGGACTGTTTAACGTCACTCAGGGTAGCATTTTGTTTAAAAGAGTGGAAACCCTATTTTGTACTGTGAAAATTAATTTCAGTGTATCTTTTTTTGTAATTGAAATGAGTAAAATATATTATTTAACTGGAACATTTTTATGTTTTTTAAGAAATTCAAAACAGTTGTGTACACTTTACTTAAATTGCCAGATATGCACACACATGTTTATGATAAAAGCTCAAAATATAATAGTGTAAACTATGTTTTTAGTGTACTGTTATCACTTTTATAAGAATCAAGCAATTTTTTATAGGTATAATTAACACTTTTTTGTTATTTTAGAGTGTTTTTTTGTAATGTAAAGTATTATAAAATAGAGTATTATACTTCGCAGGGTTGCAACAAAGTCAAGAAAGTCAGTAAAAACAAAAAAGCTAGGAGTAGATGGTGGTTTTCGAAAAAAAAGTAAGAAAGTTTGATATAAACATGTTCTTAATAAGAAAGTTTATCATCACATAAAAATAATTTTTTCAATGTTTTTGTTATTTTCTAAAAATCTAAAGAACTGCAAAAGAACTATTGTTCTAACTTTTATAAAAAAAGTTTGAAGCCTAACACAATTTCAAGTATTTGGTTTTTGAATAGGTTTTAAATAAGAATTCGATTTAGAAAATACAGAATACATTTTTAAGCTTGATCTGTGGCAACTCTGACTTGGCTTTAAAAAATGTTTTAAGAATGAATAGTTTTTATTTTTGAAATAAAAACTCTTGCTTAGGTTTTATAGTGAACACAAGATGATAGACACAAAATTGTTTATGAGTATTGTTTCAAGCTTATAACTATATAAGTTTGCAGCTAGCACTTATAATTTTATTTAAAATGAAGAAAAACATACTGTTCCCTTACAGATTTTAAAATTGTTAAGAAATAAAACATAATTATATTAAAACTTCCATTTTAAATCCAAAATGCATCTTGTTGCTTTTTATAAATAGAGATGTACTATTTTTTAACTAATCTTTACTAGTTATACATACTATTTCAAATAAACAGAAACATACTGTTACTTTACAGATTTGAAATTGTTAATAACTATTTTGTTAAATCTATTGAAAAAAACTTAAAAACACTAAAATTTAATTAGTAAATCCAAAGTGTTTATTTAGTGCTTGGTATTTTTAAGGTTAAAAAGTGTATTGCTTTTTAAATCAATTGTTTATTTTAAACCTCAGCTAGCAAAATATAAAAATAGTATTTATAAGTTTATTTAAAGTAAAGTAAAATTTATACCTTTGTGGTATTTTACAGAACATTTTAAATTTATTAAAACTACATATGAATAACACATTAGGCCAACATTAGTGCATTTTAATTTCTCATGTTGAGCAAAGTAAATTTTGTAAAAATTGTTTTAGTGTTATAGTGTAATTAAACTTGGTAAAAAAGAGGTAGCTTGTTAGTAATAGAAGCAATTATGATTAAATTATGTTTTTATCAGTCTATTTTTATTGTAATTACAATTTTTAGTTAAGTTTTATTTAATTAAACTATTAATTTTTGATTAGTAGTTTATTGACTGTTTTTTAAGTTTTTAATAAATACAGGGTTGCCACACACTCAGGGAATTTTCAAACTGAAGAAAATCTCAGGGAAACTCAGGGAATTTTGGCATTTTTCTTTTAACTCAGGGAAACTCAGGGAAGTTTTGATTTTTTCTCTAAATTTCAGGGAAGTTTTTGAAAATCTCAGGGAAATTTTTTTCTAGATCTAGAATGAGGTTTAGTTAATCCAGTTTCAATATTTTGTTCAAAAGTAGTAATTTTTATTATTTAAGTGGTTATTTAGAATTTTTTTAGCCTTGCGGCTAGCTCTTCAATATTCTTAGTATTAACATTGTAGTTTTTTAAAGTTTTAAATTTATATTTACTTAAGTAAAATCAAACAGTTTAGAGAAATGAAAGTTGTTGTTAACTATTCATTGAAAAGTTCTAATAAACTTTTTATTTTTAGTTACTTATATTTTTTTAGCTATTTCTTTAAACTTTCTTTTTGCAGGTTTTTTTACAATAATGTTATTTTAAGTTTTATTTACTGCATTCAGAACAGTTGCTAGGAAAGAAATACAAGTCATAATGAAGTTATTATGTATGCATTTAAGTGAGTTCTTCATGTGAAATTATTATTATAGTATAATTAAATTTTGTCAATTAAAATGTCAAATAAATTAAACTTTATTCTTTTATGTAGAAAGTTAACTAACAAGTTTACAAAAAGTTGTGCAAAAATTTAGTTTTTAATTTTTAATTGGTTTAAGCCTTTTAAGATTGAGTTTTTGAAAACAGTTTTTTTCATAAATTTAATGCAGAAGCATACACATACAACCTTCCTTTTATTATTAAAGAAGAAAAATGAGAATGAGGTATTAATAATTTGTGTTAGAAGAGAATTTTTTTTTTTAAGATTTGAAAAATACTCAGGGAAGTTTAAGGTTACTCAGGGAAATTTTTGGTCACTCAGGGAAGATTTTTTGGCACAAAGAGTGGCAACCCTGTAAATAGTTTTTTTCATATTTATTTAGCTTTGAGAAATAAATTAGTTGAATTTCGAAAAAAAAACTGCTCAAACAAATTTGTTAAATGTAAAAAGTGTTGTTATTGCAATAAAATAGTATTATAACTCATACAAACGTCTTTATTTGCATTCAGTTTATTTATAAAGTGACTAGTAAATCATTTGTTGTCATTTGTTTAATGAATTTTGAGTTTTTATCTAAAATTATAAACGTCTATGTTTTTTGCTTTGTTTGTATTATAATTTCTGTTACAAATCTATCATAAAGTTATTTTAAAGAGATTAAAATTCAGTAACTTTAAAATTTAGGCTATCAAAAAGTTTGAAGCTGTATTAGCTATTTTTTAACAAAAAAATTACCACTTGTACCTTTGTGGTAAGCAAAGTTATTTGAATTTAGTTAAAACTTTAATACGTATAATTGTTAAAATATTCAAATAGTTCAAATTAGTTTGTTTTACCTAAGCTTGTACTTTTTTATTTGATATTTTATATGAGTTGTTTGTTTTGACTGCAACAGCTGTATGTAACAGCTACAACTGTACTTTTTTTTTGGAATATTAATTATATATTATTCTTATAGGTTTTCAATTCTGGTGGTATACAACTGCGGTCTGATGTTGTGAAAAGGAAAGAAGAAATTCAGTACCATCTCAAATTTTATATAACTTTATCGCATTAAATAAATTGTGTTGTGATATAAATTGTTTTATATTCAAAATAAAATTGTAAGCCGCTGGTCTAAATATTCAAAAGGCAACTTTTTTTTGAGCCTCTAAATATTTGTTATGTGCGGAAGTTTGATTATATCCTTTAATAAAATGGTTTTAAAAAGTTGAAAATTTTTTTTTTTTACTCCAACAACCTTGTTTTATACTTAAAATGAAGAAAGTTTATTATCTCCGTACTGCCTGCCTCGACACAGTCAGTAATTTGCTAATCTGTATCCACTTGCCAAACATTTAGTATTATTATTTTTAATAGTTTATGGCAACGTGGGAAGTTAAGAGCTATTGGTTTTTGAAAGGAATCCATCATTTAAATTATTCAAAATTGATTTTAATTAAGTACTTAATACTCAATTCAAATTTTACAATGATTTTTAATTAAGTTAGAATTTTAATTGATATACTTTCTAGCTGTTTGCACAAAAACCAGTAAAAAAATCTAGTTTAATGTTATTTAGGTTTTGAAAATTAACTTCATTGTACACGTTTTTAGTTTCTATCAAATCTTTTTGTACTCAGTTACTAAACCTTTGAGAATAGTTGTGTTTACTTATATGTTTATATAAAGTACCTTATTAGCTTTAATAAAGAAGATTAAAGGATGTTTTTAAACATTGCTGAGATAAAGTCTTGAATAACATTTTTCAAAAATATTTTAGGCTAAATAATACAGTTGAAAAAAAGGAACATTTAGTGTTACTCACACAATTTATTTCTAGTACAAACGTGATTGTTGAAACTACTATTTAGTGAGAACTAAGTTCAGCTTCTATTTTCAGTATTAAAGTTTATGTTAACTAGACAAAGCTTACGTTTCAAACGTTCGATATAATGGTACACAGTTTCTTGCTTATGACAAGCTTGATTGATAAAGTTTAATGTAGAGCCTATTCTACTTTGAAAGTGTTGAGTTTTAATTTTTATCTTTTTATAAACTACTTATAACTTGTACAAATTATTGTCATGTTAAATACAAAAGCCAAGGATAGAACATTTTATAATAATCCACTGTACATAGGACTCTACATAAGTAAAGTAACAGGTTACGGCAGCCTTTCATAAGTAACGGGCCAAATTCGCTAGAAAAAGTTGCTCGCGGAATATAGAAAAGGTCTTACATGGGCTACAGTTGTTTAAAATAGTTGTAACATCATTATTTTAACTGTACAGGACAAGTACCAGTTGTATTTTAAGAGCCTAAAGGTAAAAACAAACTTTTACGTGAAGTTAAGCTTAATATAAGTAAAAGTTTCGCCAAGATTCAAACTCTATTCGTCTGGGTTTGCAGTCAATCTAAAACTACCAAAAGACTTCTTGTAATGACTACTGTTTTAGGAGTTGTGAACTAAGAAGTATTTATTTATGAAGCTTATTAAAATTAAAGAGAAAATAACCGAAAAGGTTTTAATAATTTGTTCCTAAAAAATTTATGTTTAGTTAAATATAAACCTTTGTTTTTGAAGGTTAGCTTTTAATGAACGTGAAATAACTGTAATTTTTTAAACTTGTGTCAGCTTTTAAACATTTTTTTTATGGTTAAAGTTTTAGTAAATTTAACATAATAAATTATTCATACTCAGACAGAATTTCTATTTAAAGATCTCATTTCCTTGAAGAATAAAGCAATAAAAGTTAATAGATTTTCATAGTTTTTACTTATTCCTCAGCGAGCTATTACTAATTCCTATACAGGTTTTCTTAATTTTAGAGTTAGTTGTTATTTATACCTTAAAAATATTCTTTTAACCGTGTTAAAACAAAATTCAAACTATAAAAAGCGCATAGAAGCTTATTCATTATTAGGCTTTAATCTAGTTGGATGTTAAATATTTTTTAAAATTACAACAAAAAGCATATAAAATAGGTTGTAAAATTAAGTTTAAGAGAATGTTTTAGAATAAAATTAAGTTGAACTATAAAAACAGAAAACGAGTAATATTTTGAATAATAAATGAATGATTATAACTTTTTTTGACCTATTATTAAATAAATATGCCGAAATGATTTATAGTCTAAATGGAAACTAAATGAATTTTCCTGTATTTTCATTTTTGTTACTTAATATAAATAACTTCTTGTAAATACGAACCATGTTTTTTTACACACAAGGTAAAAAAAAACTATCTAATCTTAAGAAATTACTTAAAAAGGCTTTATAATATATGTAGTTCCACTTGTTGACTTCACAAAAACTAAATGTGTGAGGTTTAAAAGCTCTAACTTCTAGAAAAATCTTTAAAGTTTAGGTGTAGTCAACCTGCCCCTTTTTTAACGCAGCGCAAAATTAGATTTTTTTAAATAGTTTTTCAAATCTTATTTTTTGTCAAAAAAATTAACCGCTAGGTGTCGCAAATCCATAAGATTGCACCATTTTGGTTTTACACGAAAATTATTTTAAAAATTTACGGGATTTTTCACCACACGGTGTCGCTGTTCTGGGTTAGCCTAAAACAATTTAAATAAGTTTAAGCAGCAAAAAAGTCCTCTGAATTTGCCGCGGGTTATGAAACCCTAAATTCTCTCAAAATACCATGCTCAATAGTGTTGTCTCGAGTTATGAGGTCACCACACCACAAACCACAAACGTTCACTTACGCGCAGGCGAATATAAAAAGACTGTTCTCACTTGTTTAGATGATTAAATGAAGTTAGAATTAGAGTAAACTTAGTATAGATAAAGTTCCAGGTTATGTAGTTATATTTTTTGTTAGATTTATGTTTTAGAAGTGTATGAATGTTAAGTCAAGTGAACAGTCATTTTGTTTAAGTTGTTATATTGCACAAACTTAGTATTATAAAAGTTTTTTTTTTAATTTTCTCTTTGTTTCCTTCCTACATTTTTTAAATTAAAAAGTAAATATAGATTTAAATAAATTTATTGAATAGTAATACTATTTTTAGTTGCCACATTTTATATATATATTTTTTTAATGTTGATTTTAAACTTTAATAACTTTTTATACCTAATATATATATATTTTTATATATATATTTTTCAATAAACTAAAAAGAGAAATATTTGAAAAAAACTAGAACAATACTTTAGTTGAGTTTTTATTCTTAATATTTTTAAATTTAGAAATGGATATTATTTTGCAATTTTTAAAGTGACCACTGGTTTTTTGAAATTTGTTTCAAGGTTTTAAAAACTTCTTCCAGGTTTAATGAAAAAACTTGTTTTTGGTATATTTTTAGTTAAAAGTTATGTTTAAAGTAAAAATATCATTTTGCAATTATCAGGGTGACCACTGGCTTTTGGCAAATTATCTCCAGGTTTTTAAAACTTCTTTGAGGCTTTATGAAAATATTTATTTTTGGGTCTATTTTAGTTAAAAGTTATGTTTAAAGTAAAAACATCATTTTGCAATTATCAGGGTGACCACTGGCTTTTGGCAAATTATCTCCAGGTTTTTAAAACTTCTTCCAGGTTTAATGAAAAAACTTGTTTTGGGTCTATTTTTAGTTAAAAGTTATGTTTAAAGTAAAAACATCATTTTGCAATTATCAGGGTGATCACTGGCTTTTGGCAAATTATCTCCAGGTTTTTAAAACTTCTTTGAGGCTTTATGAAAATATTTATTTTTGGGTCTATTTTTAGTTAAAAGTTATGTTTAAAGTAAAAACATCATTTTGCAATTATCAGGGTGACCACTGGCTTTTGGCAATTTATCTCCAGGTTTTTAAAACTTCTTTGAGGTTTTATGAAAATATTTATTTTTGGGTCTATTTTTAGTTAAAAGTTATGTTTAAAGTAAAAACATCATTTTGCAATTATAAGGGTGACCACTGGCTTTTGGCAAATTATCTCCAGGTTTTTAAAACTTCTTTGAGGCTTTATGAAAATATTTATTTTTGGGTCTATTTTTAGTTAAAAGTTATGTTTAAAGGAAAAATATCATTTTGCAATTATCAGGGTAACCACTGGTTTTTGGCAAATTATCTCCAGGTTTTTAAAACTTCTTCCAGGTTTAATGAAAAAACTAGTTTTTGGTCTATTTTTAGTTAACGTTTATGTTTAAAGTAGAAGATTAATTAAAAAAGTATAACAACATTGGAAAAATACTGTAAAGCTACTTTAAATCATGTCTTTAATAAAAAATATTGATGATGACAAACAATTTCTATCCATGTGATAAACTTTTTTGTATTATCCAAATTTCACTAGTTACTATGTAAAAATTGTTTAAAATCCAGGTTTTTTTTTTCAGTGATTTATGTTCAAATTCTAGATTTTTCTTTCAAAATTTCTCAAACTCAACTTTATTTAAGCTAAATTTAATTTTAGGAATCCAGGATAGTGGCCAACTTTAGTCTATAAATTGGGCAGAATTTTAAATAGTCAAATTTATGTTAAATTGTTGAAAATATTAATTTCATTGTGAACATTAAATATACTTTTTACTATTACAAATAAAATTTCAGAAAAAAATGCAAAAATTTATAAGTATTTGTATTTTATATGTTGATTATTTAACAATGTAATAGTTTAAGTATTTAAGTATAGTGCATAACTTTTTAGCATATGCAATGTAGCCTAATTTAGCAATGATAGACTTATTATGTTACACTATGCATATATAGGATTTAAATTTGCACAGTGTTGTCTTCAAATATAATATTACATAGATAATTATTTAATGAAAAATACCAACATCTTAAAAAACTATATCTTAACAGACGTAACTATCTAATTAAAGAAAATTTTACAATGGAGTTTTCTCGTTTACCTACCACCGTTACACCTACAAACTACGATGTCACATTGAAACCTTCATTCGAAACTTTTACTTTTGAAGGACACCAATCAGTTGACTTAAATGTAAGTTTTAGTAAAACTTTTATGCTGACAGTAATTATACTCATTAACCACCAAGTTTAATTTGTAAATGAAAAAACATGTTTTTGTATTTTGCTTTATTTGTTGTTTAAGAATTTAAAATTATGGTTAAGAATTTTATAATTTTAATTAAGTAATAAACACCTAAACATACTTTTAGCTATTAACATATAACTATTAATAATAAAACCACGCAACATTATAGACCATACCGATAAAAAGTATAATTAAAAACGGATTAAAGACTAAAATTTTTTTTAAACAGGTCAATGAAGCCACTAATGAAATCAAAATGAACAGCAAAGAATTAGAAATCAAAGAGTGCAGCCTTCAACATTCAGGAGCTACTTTCGTTCCAACTCAGGTGAATCTCAACAAAGATGATGAGACTTGCACCCTTGTTTTCGAAGATGTTATTCCTGTCGGTCCTGCAGTCCTCAGCATGAGTTTCAAAGGAATTCACAACGATGAAATGGCCGGGTTCTACCGCACCAAAGTCACAAACAAGGACGGTGTTGAATATTACAACCTGATCACTCAGTTCGAGGCAACCGACGCCAGACGATGCCTTCCTTGCTGGGACGAGCCTGCATTAAAAGCAACTTTTGATTGTACATTAATTGTACCAAAAGACCTCGTCGCCTTGTCAAACATGAATGTCATCAGCGAAGAAGTTCTTGAAGATCAAGTAACAAAGAAGGTCGTCTTCGCAAAGTCAAAGAAGATGTCAACTTACCTGCTGGCTTTTGTAGTAGGAGCATTCGACTACGTTCAAGGCAAGACTAATGACGGCGTCGAAGTCAAAGTTTACACTCCACCAGGAAAATCAAATCAAGGAAATTACCCTTTGGAAGTCACTATCAAATCAGTGGAGTACTTTACAGAGTTCTTTTCCTGCCCATACCCAATGAACAAACTCGATTTGATTGCTATCACCGACTTTGCTTGCAGCGCCATGGAAAACTGGGGACTGATCACTTACAGAGAGTCAGCTCTTCTCGTAGACGAAAAAGAATCTTCCGTAGCGCAGAAATGTTGGGTAACAATCGTTGTTTGCCATGAAGTGTCTCACCAGTGGTTTGGCAACCTGGTCACCATGGAATGGTGGACTCACTTGTGGCTCAACGAAGGGTTTGCAACTTTTATGATGTACGATGCAGGACACATTTGTGACCATGACTTAAAAGTTTGGGAGCAGTACGTTAATGATGTCACAATAAAGGCATTAGATGCTGACAGCCTAGAAAACAGTCACGCTATTGAAATTCCAGTCAATCATCCAGGTGAAATTGGGGAAATCTTCGATGCCATTTCTTACCAAAAAGGAAGTAATATCATAGGAATGATTCACTCTTGGATCGGATCAGATAAGTTCAAAGAAGGCATGAAGGCGTATTTTAAAAAGCACGCATACTCCAACACACAAACAGAAGATTTGTGGAAATGTTTTGAAGATGCTAGCGGCAAGCCAGTTGAGCAGGTTATGTCAACTTGGACCAAACAAATGGGATACCCTGTTATTGATGTGTCTATTGCCAGCCAAAACGACAACTCTGTAACACTTAATTTATCCCAGAAAAAGTTTTGTATTTCTTCATCTGGTGAAAGTGATAGTTTGTGGCAAGTGCCAATCACAATATCCACATCAACCTCTGATGAACATCAATCTTTTATCTTTTCATCAAAGTCAGGTCAGATCACAGTAGAAGGTGTCGGTGCAAACGACTGGTTTAAAATCAACCCAAGGTTTATCGGCTTCTACAGAGTGAACTACAGCCAAGATATTTTGTCCAAACTAATTACTGTAGTAGAAAACGGACAACTTGACTGCTTTGATCGTCTCAACATAGTCAGTGACGTCCATGCAATGGCTACAACTGGTCAAACTTCGTTTGCCACATATCTTGAGTTGCTAAAAGTTTTCAAGGGCGAAAAGGAATATCCAGTGTGGAAAGAGATAATCAAAAGCCTTAGCGCAATGACTAAGCTTATGTGGAATGACGATGAAGCTTCAAAAAAGTTTTCCCAATTCAAAAAAGATCTCTTCAGTAGCGTCATGGCCCATGTTGGAATGGAAGCTAAACAAGATGAATCTCATTTGGATGCCAGCTTGAGAGCGCTTCTCATCAAAGCTTCAAACGACGACCAAGTCAACCAAAAGTGCACAGAAATCATGAACAATTTCTTTAAGAACTCAACACCAATCAGTCCCGAAATTCGTGCTTCCGTCTACGAAGTTTACACGTCAAAAGGAGGTCTTGAGGCTTTCAACAAGATGGTAGAGCTCCACAAGAAAGTTGATTCCATGGAAGAGAAGAGTGAAATCGAAGCAGCTCTCGGGTGCGTACAGGGTTTGGAATGTCTCAAACTTGTTCAAAAATACATGATGTCAAGCCACGTTCGTGACAACGAAAAATACAAGATCTTGTATGGCATGGCAACAGGATCCAAGCTTGGTAGAGATGAGTCTTGGAAGTTTGTCAAGGAACATTGGGATGTCTTTTACAACAAGTTCAAGGGAAGTCCTCACTTAAGCAAGATCGTTGAAGCTTCTACTCCTAACTTTGCCACCGAAGAAATGCTAAAAGAAGTGAAAGAATTTTTGACTGACAAAGTTAGAAAGACTTGTGAGAGAAAATTCAAGCAATGTGTAGAGCAGATCGGGCTCAAAATTCAGTTGTGGAAGCAAAATGGCCAATCCTTGAAGGATTATTTCAACTAATTATTAGCTTTTATAGGACTTTTTCAATGCATTATTCTATCCTACATATGTCGTTTACAATAAATATATAGAGAAATGAAATTATTTGTTGCTGTGTTTTAAACTTTTAGGTATCAAATTTTTTAAATATTTATTTTTCAATTGTTAGTTTATGAGTTTTAACATATTATAAATAAGCTGTTTATGTAAACCCTCAACAAAGGGACGAAATCAAAAAGTTCAGGGCCACAAACATTGTAATGACTGATAAAATCCATATCTTATTCAATGTTTTTCACACTAGACTCGTGGGTAAATATTAAAATCTTACATAAACTTCGTATAATAACCAAACTAAAAGCTCCAACATACATTAAACTAGTATGATATGTAAGATGTAAGTTTTTTAACATGAAGTTTTATTTAAAATAGTTTTTGTTTAATTAGAAAAGAAAACTAAAACTACTTATAATTATTATAAATAATATCATGGACCAGCGATTCTTAACCTGAGGTAAACTTACTCCTGGGGTTAATTCACTTTTTTAGGGGATAAGTTTTCTTTATTACAGTTATGTAAATTAATGATTATACTAATTTATAAAATAGCATTTAACTTTAAATTTTTTAAAGTTAAATAAACTCTTTAAATATTACGATTTTTATGTTTTATAAGCTGAAAGTTCAAAAAATCTAGTTTTTATCCTCAAAATTTATTACTTTTCTGTAGATTGAGGGTAAATTTTGTAATAAAATTGAAAAAAGGTGTAAACAACGTAATGGCCGCTGTTTTGGAATATTTCTGAAAAACAAACTAGTTTTAATTATGTTGACAATAAATACTGAAAATGAAATGAAACCTTACTAAACCTTACAAAATGCTTACTAAACTGAATACAACTATCTTCAAGAATCTGCACCAAATTTGTTTATAAAGTAAAAAATTTAATTTAGCTTTTGATTTAATAATGGTCCTTACTGTTTTAAATTCGTAACTTACGTCTATTAAAAGTACTTTTGATTTGGTATTAAATGTAAAAGAAAATATAGTTCAATATATCAAAAGTGTTTATTATTTTAATCATATAGTTTAATTTTATTATATGTAAACATTTAAAAAAATTATTAATTGGCTATAGTACATTGAAAATTTTCTGTTTTAAATAAAAGTAAAAGTACTTTTAATTTTAAATGTCATAACTGTTGTAACTTACTAAAACTAGTTTTCGAATAGTGAATACTTAAAATTAAGTAACCACCTTTTGTTTTAAAGTGTTGTGTAAAAGAATTTCATCTATAACCAGCCTATTCATGTATACTAGCAAGTTTTGGTATAATTACAGTGGTGAGTATGTTCTGATAATATTATTAATATCTACAGTTTAGAGTTCAACACTATAGAATACTATTAAACAGTGCCATACTATAAGACAAACCATGTGTGTATTTTGAAAGTTGAGATATCAGCAAAATTTAATTTACTTTCTTTATACAAAAGCTTTAAGTTTATAAACAACATGTAATTTAATTATAGCAGTAATTAGCTTTTTTATTTAATTACTTACAAGTTTTTACACAAAGTTCAAACTGATATACAAACTCAAGTTACTTGTTTTGTCAGAAAGTATGGCACCCATGGTGAAATTTAAACATATCTGTTTAGTTACAACCACAATATATATTTTGGTACTACACTAATAGAGAGTTTGCCTCTGTAGTCTGTTGTCTAGGATGTTCTGTTGTGAAATCTATGCTGTTAAAATTAATTTTGATGTAAATCATCTTTTTTGTAAATGAAATGAGAAAATATATTATTTAAGTGGAACTTTTTTATGTATTTTTAAAGAAATTTAATTTCTTTGTTTGCAAAACAGTTGTGTATACTTTAGTTCAGTTGCTATACATGCACACACATGTTTGTATTAACAATAACTCAAACTATAATAGTATAAACTATGTTTTTAGTGCACTGTTATCACTTTTATAGAATTAAGCATTTATTTTATAGGTATATCTAACTTTTTTTTCTTACTTTTAAGTGTTTTGTTTGTAACTAGTTGTAAAAATAGTTATAAAGTAGAATATTATACTTAGCAGGGTTGCACCAAAATCAAGAATGTCAGTAAAAACGAAAAGCCAGGAAGGAATAGATGGTAGCTTTTGAAAAAACAAAGTAAGGAAATTATGCATTTTGCAATTTTTTTGTTATTTTCTAAAAAACTTAAAGAACTGCCAAAGAACTATTGTTTTAACTTGTAATTGAAACCTAACACAATTTCAAGTACTTTGTATTTTTGAATAGGTTATAAATAATAACTTGATTTAGAAAGTACAAACTTATTTTTCAGCTTGATCTGTGGCAACTCTTAGTTTTAAAGTTTTAAAGACTTAGTTTTAAAAAATGTTTTAAGAATGAATAGGAGTTTTATTGTGCTAACGATTCAATAAGAAAACCATATCAAAACACTGATAAGTGTGATGGAATATGCTTTAAAAGTATTTAATATTGTGGCCACTGGTTTTCACATATTCTGTATATGTACTGTATTTAAATTTATAAAACTTTTAAATGCAGCTTAAATTTGATTTAAGAATAGAATTGTTTATAACTTTGTTTTTTTTCTCATAATATGATCTATTCTAAAACTGGATCATGTCAAATTGCTGACTTGAAACAATTAAGTAAGTGGTCATGAGTTTTTAACAAATATAACTTGTAGCTGATTTTTTGGTATCCAAATAGTATGTTTTCTTAAAACTTTAGTAAATTTGTCATTTTGTATTTTTTAGTTTGAAATAGAAAACTCATACTAAGGTTTTATAATGAATGAAAACACAAGATGATAGACACAAAGTTGTTTATAAGTAATGTTTCAAATTTATAAGTTTTGAGCTAGCAGTTATAAATGTTATTTAAAGTGAAAAAAGGCATACTGTTCCCTTACATATAAAAAATGATTAAGAAAAACTAATGATATTGAAACTTCCATATTAAATCCAAAATGCTTCTGGTTGCTTTTTATGTTTTATAAATAGAGATGTACTACTTATTAACCAATCTTTACTAGTTATACATACTATTTCAAATAAACAGAAACATACTGTTTCTTTACAGATTTGAAGATTGTTAATAACTGTTTTGTTAAATCTATAGAAAATAACTGTTTACACTAAAATTAATTAGTAAATCCAAAATGTTTCTTTAGTGCTTGGTATTTTTTAAGATTAATAAGTGTATTGCTTTTTAAACCTAAGCAAGCAAAATATAAAAAGATTATTTATAAGTTTAATTAAAGTAAAGTGTACACCTCTGCGGTATTTTACAGAACATTTTAAATTTTATTAAAACTACATATGTATAACACATTAGGCTAAGGAATAATGCATTAATTTTTCATGTTGAGCAATGTAAATTTTAAAAAAGTTGTTGTATTGTTATAGTGTAATCAAACTTGGTAAAAAAGATGTAGTTTGTTAGTAATAGAAGCAATTATGTTTAAGTAAATAGTTTAAACCAAAACTTAATTATCAACTATGAACTAGATATTGTTAAAGAGTCTAGAATTACTTTTGATGTTTTTGTTAGTCTATTTTCAGTTCTAATTACAATTTTTAGTTTTTATAATTATTTAGTTAAACTATTAATTTTGATTAATAGTTTATTGACAGTTTTTTAAGTTTTTAACTAATAATTTTGTTTATATTTGCTTTGAGAAATGAATTAGTTGAATTTTGAAAAAATTTCTCAAACAAATTTGTTAAATGTAAAAAGTGTTGTTAATGCAAAAAATAGTATTATAACTCATAGAAACGTCTTCATTTATAAAGTTACTAGTCTTTTTAAGCCAGCTTAAAAAAGCTGGTGTCATTTTTTTAATGAAATTTGAGAATGAATGAACGTCTATGTTTTTTTCCTTGTTTGTAGCATAATTTTTTTACAATTCTATAATAAAGTTATTTTTAAGAGATTAAAGTTCAGTAATTTTAAAATTGAAGATATCAAAAAGTTTGTTAGCTATTTTTTAACAAATAAATTACCTTTTTTATCTTTGTGGTATTTGGTAGTAAAGTTATTTGAATTTAGTTAAAACTTGAATACATATAATTGTTGAAATATTAAAATAATTCAAATTAGTTTGTATTACTTGTACTTTTTTATTTGTTATTTTTAATAAATTGTTTGTTTTCACTGCAACAGCTACAACTGTACTTTTTTTTTGGAATATTAATTATATATTATTCTTATAGGTTTTCAATTCTGGTGGTATACAACTGCGGTGTGATGTTGGACCTGTGAAAAGGAAAGAAGAAATTCAGTACCATCTCAAATTTTATATAACTTTCTTGAATTAAATAAATTGTGTTCTGATATAAATGATTTTATGTTCAAAATAAAATTGTAAGCCCCTGGTCTAAAAGTTCAAAAGTTAACTTTTTTTTTGAGCCCCTAAATATTTGTTAACTGCGTAAGTTTGATTAGATCATTCAATAAAATGGTTTCAAAACATTTTAAGTTTTTACTCCAACAACCTTGTTTTTATACTTTTAATGAAAAAAGTTTATAATCTTGGACTGCCGTAGCTGACACCTGCCTCGACACGAATAGAAATGTGCTAATCTGTACCCACTAACCAGACATTTAGTATTATTACTTTTAATAATTTATGGCAACGTGGGAAGTTAAGAGCTACTAATTTTTGAAAATAATCTTTTGTTTAAAATATTCAAAATTAAGTACTTAAAACTCAATGCAAATTTTACAACGATTTTCAACTAAGTCTAAATTTTAATTGATATTTTTTTTCTAGAGTCTAGCTATTTGCACAAAAACCATTAAAAAATTCTAGTATAATGTTATTCAGGTTTTGAAAATTAACTTTATAGTGTACGTTTGTAGTTTCTATCAAATCTGTTTCTACTAAACCTTTGAGAATAGTTGCGTTTACTTTTATGTTTATATAAAGTACCTTATTAGTCTTAATAAAGAATATTATAGGATGTTTTTAAACATTGCTGAGATAAAGTCGAAGTACTCAATAACGTTTTTCAAAAATATTTTAGATTAAATAATACAGTTAAAAAAAGGGAACATTTAGTGTTACTCACAGAATTTATTTCTAACACAAAAGTGATTGTTGGAACTACTGTTTAGTGAGAACTAAGTTCAGCTTCTATTGTCAGCATTAAAGTTTATGTTAAGTAGTTAAAGCTTACGTTTCAAACGTTTGATATAATGGTACACAACTTCTTGTTTATGACAAGTTGAAAATTTAATTAGTATAAAGATTTATTATAAACCAAATACATAGTTTAGTGTAGAGTTTAATTCTACTTTAAAAGTTTTAATTGATACCCTTGTACACTACTTGTAAATTGTACAAATAATTGTCATGTAAAATACACAAGAACAATTTATAATCGAAATATATAAAAACTGCTTATAAGACAGATAAGTAAATTCCACTGTACATAGGACTCTACATTAGTAAAGTCCAGGTTACTGCAACCTTTCATAAGTAATGAGCCAAATTCACTAGAAAAAGTTGCTCGCGGAGTATAGAAAAGGTCTTACATCGGCTACAGTTATTTAAAATAGTTGTATTATCACTAACTGGAAAGGACAAGTACCAGTTGTCTTTTAAGAGCCTAAAGGTAAAAACAAACTTTTACGTGAAGTTAAGCTTAATATAAGTAAAAGTTTCGCCAAGATTCAAACTCACTTCGTCTGGGTTTGCAGTCAATCTAAAACTAACAAAAGACTTCTTGTAATGACTACTGGTTTAGGAGTTGTGAACTAAGAAGTATTTATTTATGAAGCTTATTAAAATTAAAGAGAAAATAACCGAAAAGGTTTTAATAATTTGTTCCTAAAAAATTTATGTTTAGTTAAATATAAACCTTTATTTTTGAAGGTTAGCTTTTGACGAACGTGAAATAATTCTTATTGTTTATACTTATGTAAGCTTTAAAACATTTTTTTTATGGTTAAAGTTTTAGTAAATTTAACATAGGAAATTATTCATACTTAGGCAGAAATCTATTTAAAGATCTCCTTTACTTGAAGAATAAACCAATAAAAGTTAATAGCTTTTCATAGTTTTTACTTATTGTTCAGCGAGCTATTACTAATTCCTACACAGGTTTTTTTAGTTTTAGAGTTAGTTGTTATTACAAATTAAAAAACATAGTGTTAAAACAAAATACATACTATAAAAAGAGCATAGAATTTTTATTCCTTAATAGGCTTCAATTTAGTTGGATTTTAAATACTTTTTAATTTAAAACAAAATGCATATAAAATAAGTTGTAAAATGAATTTTAAGAGAATTTTTAAGAATAAAACAAAGTTCAACTTTAAAAACAGAAAAGGAGTAATATTTTGAATAATAAATGAATGATTATAACTTTTTTTTGACCTATTATTAAATAGATATGCCGAAATGATTTATAGTCCAAATGGAAACTAAATTAATTTGCCAGTATTTTTGTTTTTTTACTTAAAATAAATAGCTTCATATAAATACGAACCATGCTTTTTTACACAACAAGATAAAAAATTTAAAAAGGTTTTTTAAAACATATTTTGTTTCACTTGTTTGCGTTATTTAAAAGTTAGACTTTACAAAAATTAAATGTGTGAGGTTTAAAAACCTTAACTTCTAGAAAGTTCTGTAAAGTTTAGGTACAATAGTTAAGCTGCCTTGAGTAAGCTTTTCTAACACAGCGCAAAATTAGATTTTTTTAAATAGTTTTTCAAATCTTATTTTTTGTTAACTTAACTTTTAAAAAAATAACCGCTAGGTGTCGCAAATCCATTACATTGCACCATTTTGGTTTTAGACAAAAACAATTAAAAAACTTTACGGGATTTTTCACCACACGGTGTCGCTGTTCTGGGTTAGCCTAAAACAATTTAAATAAGTTTAAGCAGCAAAAAAGTCCTCTGAATTTGCCGCGGGTTATGAAACCCTAAATTCTCTCAAAATACTATGCCCAATAGTGTTGTCTCGAGTTATGAGGTCACCACACCACAAACCACAAACGTTCACTTACGCGCAGGCGAATATAAAAAGACTGTTCTCACTTGTTTAGATGATTAAATGAAGTTAGAATTAGAGTAAACTTAGTATAGATAAAGTTCCAGGTTATGTAGTTATATTTTTTGTTAGATTTATGTTTTAGAAGTGTATGAATGTTAAGTCAAGTGAACAGTAATTTTGTTTAAGTTGTTATATTGCACAAACTTAGTATTATAAAGTTTTTTTTTTAATTTTCTCTTTTTTTCCTTCCTATATTTTTTTAATTAAAAAGTAAATATAGATTTAAATAAATTTATTGAATAGTAATACTATTTTTAGTTGCCACATTTTATATATATTTTTTTTTAATGTTGATTTTAAAATTTAATAATTTTTTATACCCTTCCCCTTTTTCAATAAACTAAAAAGAGAAATATTTGAAAAAAACTAGAACAATACTTTAGTTGAGTTTTTATTCTTAATATTTTTAAATTTAGAAATGGATATTATTTTGCAATTTTTAAAGTGACCACTGGTTTTTTGAAATTTGTTTCAAGGTTTTAAAAACTTCTTCCAGGTTTAATGAAAAAACTTGTTTTTGGTATATTTTTAGTTAAAAGTTATGTTTAAAGTAAAAACATCATTTTGCAATTATCAGGGTGGCCACTGGCTTTTGGCAAATTATCTCCAGGTTTTTAAAACTTCTTTGAGGCTTTATGAAAATATTTATTTTTGGGTCTATTTTTAGTTAAAAGTTATGTTTAAAGTAAAAACATCATTTTGCAATTATCAGAGTGACCACTGGCTTTTGGCAAATTATCTCCAGGTTTTTAAAACTTCTTTGAGGTTTTATGAAAATATTTATTTTTGGGTCTATTTTTAGTTAAAAGTTATGTTTAAAGTAAAAACATCATTTTGCAATTATCAGAGTGACCACTGGCTTTTGGCAAATTATCTCCAGGTTTTTAAAACTTCTTTGAGGTTTTATGAAAATATTTATTTTTGGGTCTATTTTTAGTTAAAAGTTATGTTTAAAGTAAAAACATCATTTTGCAATTATCAGGGTGACCACTGGCTTTTGGCAAATTATCTCCAGGTTTTTAAAACTTCTTTGAGGCTTTATGAAAATATTTATTTTTGGGTCTATTTTTAGTTAAAAGTTATGTTTAAAGGAAAAATATCATTTTGCAATTATCAGGGTAACCACTGGTTTTTGGCAAATTATCTCCAGGTTTTTAAAACTTCTTCCAGGTTTAATGAAAAAACTAGTTTTTGGTCTATTTTTAGTTAACGTTTATGTTTAAAGTAGAAGATTAATTAAAAAAGTATAACAACATTGGAAAAATACTGTAAAGCTACTTTAAATCATGTCTTTAATAAAAAATATTGATGATGACGAACAATTTCTATCCATGTGATAAACTTTTTTGTATTATCCAAATTTCACTAGTTACTATGTAAAAATTGTTTAAAATCCAGGTTTTTTTTTTCAGTGATTTATGTTCAAATTCTAGATTTTTCTTTCAAAATTTCTCAAACTCAACTTTATTTAAGCTAAATATAATTTAAGAATCCAGGATAGTGGCCAACTTTAGTCTATAAATTGGGCAGAATTTTAAATAGACAAATTTATGTTAAATTGTTGAAAATATTAATTTCATTGTGAACATTAGTTATACTTTTTACTATTACAAATAAAATTTCAGAAAAAAATGCAAAAATTTATAAGTATTTGTATTTTATTTGTTGATTATTTAACAATGTAATAGTTTAAGTATTTAAGTATAGTGCATAACTTTTTAGCATATGCAATGTAGCCTAATTTAGCAATGATAGACTTATTATGTTACACTATGCATATATAGGATTTAAATTTGCAAAGTGTACCTTAGTCTCCAAATATAATATTACATAGATAATTATTTAATGAAAAATACCAACATCTTAAAAAACTATATCTTAACAGACGTAACTATCTAATTAAAGAAAATTTTACAATGGAGTTTTCTCGTTTACCTACCACCGTTACACCTACAAACTACGATGTCACATTGAAACCTTCATTCGAAACTTTTACTTTTGAAGGACACCAATCAGTTGACTTAAATGTAAGTTTTAGTAAAACTTTTATGCTGACAGTAATTATACTCATTAACCACCAAGTTTAATTTGTAAATGAAAAAACATGTTTTTGTATTTTGCTTTATTTGTTGCTTTAGAATTTAAAATTATGGTTAAGAATTTTATAATTTTAATTAAGTAATAAACACCTAAACATACTTTTAGCTATTAACATATAACTATTAATAATAAAACCACGCAACATTATAGACCATACCGATAAAAAGTATAATTAAAAACGGATTAAAGACTAAAATTTTTTTTAAACAGGTCAATGAAGCCACTAATGAAATCAAAATGAACAGCAAAGAATTAGAAATCAAAGAGTGCAGCCTTCAACATTCAGGAGCTACTTTCGTTCCAACTCAGGTGAATCTCAACAAAGATGATGGGACTTGCACCCTTGTTTTCGAAGATGTTATTCCTGTCGGTCCTGCAGTCCTCAGCATGAGTTTCAAAGGAATTCACAACGATGAAATGGCCGGGTTCTACCGCACCAAAGTCACAAACAAGGACGGTGTTGAATATTACAACCTGATCACTCAGTTCGAGGCAACCGACGCCAGACGATGCCTTCCTTGCTGGGACGAGCCTGCATTAAAAGCAACTTTTGATTGTACATTAATTGTACCAAAAGACCTCGTCGCCTTGTCAAACATGAATGTCATCAGCGAAGAAGTTCTTGAAGATCAAGTAACAAAGAAGGTCGTCTTCGCAAAGTCAAAGAAGATGTCAACTTACCTGCTGGCTTTTGTAGTAGGAGCATTCGACTACGTTCAAGGCAAGACTAATGACGGCGTCGAAGTCAAAGTTTACACTCCACCAGGAAAATCAAATCAAGGAAATTACCCTTTGGAAGTCACTATCAAATCAGTGGAGTACTTTACAGAGTTCTTTTCCTGCCCATACCCAATGAACAAACTCGATTTGATTGCTATCACCGACTTTGCTTGCAGCGCCATGGAAAACTGGGGACTGATCACTTACAGAGAGTCAGCTCTTCTCGTAGACGAAAAAGAATCTTCCGTAGCGCAGAAATGTTGGGTAACAATCGTTGTTTGCCATGAAGTGTCTCACCAGTGGTTTGGCAACCTGGTCACCATGGAATGGTGGACTCACTTGTGGCTCAACGAAGGGTTTGCAACTTTTATGATGTACGATGCAGGACACATTTGTGACCATGACTTAAAAGTTTGGGAGCAGTACGTTAATGATGTCACAATAAAGGCATTAGATGCTGACAGCCTAGAAAACAGTCACGCTATTGAAATTCCAGTCAATCATCCAGGTGAAATTGGGGAAATCTTCGATGCCATTTCTTACCAAAAAGGAAGTAATATCATAGGAATGATTCACTCTTGGATCGGATCAGATAAGTTCAAAGAAGGCATGAAGGCGTATTTTAAAAAGCACGCATACTCCAACACACAAACAGAAGATTTGTGGAAATGTTTTGAAGATGCTAGCGGCAAGCCAGTTGAGCAGGTTATGTCAACTTGGACCAAACAAATGGGATACCCTGTTATTGATGTGTCTATTGCCAGCCAAAACGACAACTCTGTAACACTTAATTTATCCCAGAAAAAGTTTTGTATTTCTTCATCTGGTGAAAGTGATAGTTTGTGGCAAGTGCCAATCACAATATCCACATCAACCTCTGATGAACATCAATCTTTTATCTTTTCATCAAAGTCAGGTCAGATCACAGTAGAAGGTGTCGGTGCAAACGACTGGTTTAAAATCAACCCAAGGTTTATCGGCTTCTACAGAGTGAACTACAGCCAAGATATTTTGTCCAAACTAATTACTGTAGTAAAAAACGGACAACTTGACTGCTTTGATCGTCTCAACATAGTCAGTGACGTCCATGCAATGGCTACAACTGGTCAAACTTCGTTTGCCACATATCTTGAGTTGCTAAAAGTTTTCAAGGGCGAAAAGGAATATCCAGTGTGGAAAGAGATAATCAAAAGCCTTAGCCCAATGACTAAGCTTATGTGGAATGACGATGAAGCTTCAAAAAAGTTTTCACAATTCAAAAAAGATCTCTTCAGTAGCGTCATGGCCCATGTTGGAATGGAAGCTAAACAAGATGAATCTCATTTGGATGCCAGCTTGAGAGCGCTTCTCATCAAAGCTTCAAACGACGACCAAGTCAACCAAAAGTGCACAGAAATCATGAACAATTTCTTTAAGAACTCAACACCAATCAGTCCCGAAATTCGTGCTTCCGTCTACGAAGTTTACACGTCAAAAGGAGGTCTTGAGGCTTTCAACAAAATGGTAGAGCTCCACAAGAAAGTTGATTCCATGGAAGAGAAGAGTGAAATCGAAGCAGCTCTCGGGTGCGTACAGGGTTTGGAATGTCTCAAACTTGTTCAAAAATACATGATGTCAAGCCACGTTCGTGACAACGAAAAATACAAGATCTTGTATGGCATGGCAACAGGATCCAAGCTTGGTAGAGATGAGTCTTGGAAGTTTGTCAAGGAACATTGGGATGTCTTTTACAACAAGTTCAAGGGAAGTCCTCACTTAGGCAAGATCGTTGAAGCTTCTACTCCTAACTTTGCCACCGAAGAAATGCTAAAAGAAGTGAAAGAATTTTTGACTGACAAAGTTAGAAAGACTTGTGAGAGAAAATTCAAGCAATGTGTAGAGCAGATCGGGCTCAAAATTCAGTTGTGGAAGCAAAATGGCCAATCCTTGAAGGATTATTTCAACTAAAATTTAATTATTAGCTTTTATAGGACTTTTTCAATGCATTATTCTATCCTACATATGTCGTTTACAATAAATATATAGAGAAATGAAATTAGTTGTTGCTGTGTTTTAAACTTTTCGGTATCAAATTTTTAAAGTATTAATTTTTCAATTGTTAGTTTTTGAGTTTTAATATATTATAGATAAGCTGTTTACGTAAACAAAGTTTTAAAAACCTCAACAAAGGGACGAACTCAATAAGTTCAGGGCCACAAACATTGTAATGACTGATAAAATCCATATCTTATTCAATGTTTTTCACACTAGACTCCAGAGTAAATATTAAAATCTTACATAAACTTCGTATAATAACCAAACTAAAAGCTCCAACATACATTAAACTAGTATGATATGTAAGATGTAAGTTTTTTAACATGAAGTTTTATTTAAAACAGTTTTTGTTTAATTAGAAAAGAAAACAAAAACTAAAACTACTTATAATTATTATAAATAATATCATGGACCAGCGATTTTTAACCTGAGGTAAACTTACTCCTGGGGTTAATTCACTTTTTTAGGGGGTAAGTTTTCTTTATTACAGTTATGTAAATTAATGATTATACTAATTTATAAAATAGCATTTAACTTTAAATTTTTTAAAGTTAAATAAACTCTTTAAATATTACGATTTTTATGTTTCATAAGCTGAAAGTTCAAAAAATCTAGTTTTTATCCTTAAAATTTATTACTTTTCTGTAGATTGAGGGTAAATTTTGTAATAAAATTGAAAAAAGGTGTAAACAACGTAATGGCCGCTGTTTTGGAATATTTCTGAAAAACAAACTAGTTTTAATTATGTTGACAATAAATACTGAAAATGAAATGAAACCTTACTAAACCTTACAAAATGCTTACTAAACTGAATACAACTATCTTCAAGAATCTGCACCAAATTTGTTTATAAAGTAAAAAATTTAATTTAGCTTTTGATTTAATAATGGTCCTTACTGTTTTAAATTCGTAACTTACGTCTATTAAAAGTACTTTTGATTTGGTATTAAATGTAAAAGAAAATATAGTTCAATATATCAAAAGTGTTTATTATTTTAATCATATAGTTTAATTTTATTATATGTAAATATTTTAAAAAATTATTAATTGGCTATAGTACGTTGAAAATTTTCTGTTTTAAATAAAAGTAAAAGTACTTTTAATTTTAAATGTCAAAACTGTTGTAACTTACTAAAACTAGTTTTCGAATAGTGAATACTTAAAATTAAGTAACCACCTTTTGTTTTAAAGTGTTGTGTAAAAGAATTTCATCTATAACCAGCCTATTCATGTATACTAGCAAGTTTTGGTATAATTACAGTGGTGAGTATGTTCTGATAATATTATTAATATCTACAGTTTAGAGTTCAACACTATAGAATACTATTAAACAGTGCCATACTATAAGACAAACCATGTGTGTATTTTGAAAGTTGAGATATCAGCAAAATTTAATCTACTTTCTTTATACAAAAGCTTTAAGTTTATAAACAACATGTAATTTAATTATAGCAGTAACTAGCTTTTTTATTTAATTACTTACAAGTTTTTACACAAAGTTCAAACTGATATACAAACTCAAGTTACTTGTTTTGTCAGAAAGTATGGCACCCATGGTGAAATTTAAACATATCTGTTTAGTTACAACCACAATATATATTTTGGTACTACACTAATAGAGAGTTTGCCTCTGTAGTCTGTTGTCTAGGATGTTCTGTTGTGAAATCTATGCTGTTAAAATTAATTTTGATGTAAATCATCTTTTTTGTAAATGAAATGAGAAAATATATTATTTAAGTGGAACTTTTTTATGTATTTTTAAAGAAATTTAATTTCTTTGTTTGCAAAACAGTTGTGTATACTTTAGTTCAGTTGCTATACATGCACACACATGTTTGTATTAACAATAACTCAAACTATAATAGTATAAACTATGTTTTTAGTGCACTGTTATCACTTTTATAGAATTAAGCATTTATTTTATAGGTATATCTAACTTTTTTTTCTTACTTTTAAGTGTTTTGTTTGTAACTAGTTGTAAAAATAGTTATAAAGTAGAATATTATACTTAGCAGGGTTGCACCAAAATCAAGAATGTCAGTAAAAACGAAAAGCCAGGAAGGAATAGATGGTAGCTTTTGAAAAAACAAAGTAAGGAAATTATGCATTTTGCAATTTTTTTGTTATTTTCTAAAAAACTTAAAGAACTGCCAAAGAACTATTGTTTTAACTTGTAATTGAAACCTAACACAATTTCAAGTACTTTGTATTTTTGAATAGGTTATAAATAATAACTTGATTTAGAAAGTACAAACTTATTTTTCAGCTTGGTCTGTGGCAACTCTTAGTTTTAAAGTTTTAAAGACTTAGTTTTAAAAAATGTTTTAAGAATGAATAGGAGTTTTATTGTGCTAACGATTCAATAAGAAAACCATATCAAAACACTGATAAGTGTGATGGAATATGCTTTAAAAGTATTTAATATTGTGGGCACTGGTTTTCACATATTCTGTATATGTACTGTATTTAAATTTATAAAACTTTTAAATGCAGCTTAAATTTGATTTAAGAATAGAATTGTTTATAACTTTGTTTTTTTTTTTTTCATAATATGATCTATTCTAAAACTGGATCATGTCAAATTGCTGACTTGAAACAATTAAGTAAGTGGTCATGAGTTTTTAACAAATATAACTTGTAGCTGATTTTTTGGTATCCAAATAGTATGTTTTCTTAAAACTTTAGTAAATTTGTCATTTTGTATTTTTTAGTTTGAAATAGAAAACTCATACTAAGGTTTTATAATGAATGAAAACACAAGATG